>NC_137979.1:64747318-65347318 GCF_963924665.1 Micromys minutus
CAGGGGTCTAGGGTAGTAGGGTCTGTTGCTACCTGATCTCTTTTTAATTAATTTATTTTTATAAATAAATATAAATACAGATATAATTTTCTTGAGACATGTTTTCTCTGGCCATCCTGGACTCACTTTGTAGACCAGGCTGGCCTTGAACTCACAGAGACCTGCCTGCCTCTGTCTCCCAAGTGCACCACCATGCCTGGTTCCTCTTTATTATTTTGTATGCAAGCTCACATGTGCTATGTGTGTGTGAGTACATGCTCGAGTAGGCCAGAGTTCAGCCTCAAGTGTTGTTCCTAAAGATATGCCCACCTTGATTTTACTTTTAAATGATTTATTGTGTGTCCGTGTGTTACATACGTGTGGATATACATGTGTGTGGATGCCCCCAACTGCCAATAGAGGGTGCCTGGGCTAGAGTTACATGTGTTTGTCTGATGAGCTATGGTTTCAGTCACATCTTGTTTATGTTTATATAGAGTCTCTCACAGGCTTGAAACTTGCTAATTTGGATAGGTATGCCTGTGTGTGTGTGTGTGTGTAAATGTTTACATGTGTAAGTACAAGTGCATGCGTGTCATAGCACATAATTACAAGTCAGAGGACAGCCTTGGCATTGGTCCTTGCCTTCCAACTTAGTACTAGGGTCTTGTTATTCACCACTGCATATATTAGGTTCAATGGCCTTCCAGTTTCAGGGTCATCTCTGCAGACTAAGGTTGGGGGGAATAATCATGTGGGTGTGGCATCCGTGGGCATCAGAATTACAAGATAAAATAGGTGGGAGCAGTGGATAGCGTGATTTCTTCCAGACATTCCGAAAGTCCCGAAGCCCCTGCTGGTGGTGATTGGGACACTATTTTGGTGCACTGGTCTGAGACTAGGAGGATAATGGGCTCTGTGTGATGCTGTAGCCACAGGAATTCTTGGGATGATAAAGGAACACAGGACTACAGGAAACACTTCCCACATGCTGGTGGGAGAGATCTGGGATTGCAGCCTGAACTCTCAGGCTAAGAGCAGCTCAGGTGCTACCTACCAGGATTGTGGTAGGGACTGCCACATTGTGTCCAACCCTCTATTTACTCTGAGGAATACATCTCCAGGAGACTAACCCAGGCTTTAGTGGTAAGGCAGACAGTTGTTAGTCTACATTATAGAGTGGGACCAGTCAGAGCTTGCTCTCAGTGGTGGCTTGCTATGTCTTGGCATCTTGTTTGTGTAGAGGATTTCTCTGTGTAGCCCTGTTTGCTGTGGAACTACTTACTAGCTTTGTAGACCAGGCTTGCCTCCAACTAACAGAGATTCTCCTGCCTCTGCCTCCTGAGTAATAGGATTAAACACTGGGCCCACCTTTCAACCCTGTTCTTAAAGGGATTTTTTTTTTCCTTCTCATTAAAGACAGGGTCTTGTTTTGTAGCTTAGGCTGACCTGGGCATCTTTATAAGCTAATTTTATCCTTCCAGTTGTATTCTTTAATATTTTCATCCAAACTTTATGGTTCAGGTATCTAAGACTGAGAAAATAGAGCTTGAAATTACCAACACTGACTCTAACAGAGGTTCCTCCAACAGTAAAGCTGAAGATGGGCTCCTTTGTCTACCTGAAATCTAGCTAAATGTTAAGAGTGTCTCACTAGCACCCTGCTTAGGAAGGGCTGGCACGTGTTACATTATTTACTTTATATTCCCCCTGCACCAAAGCAGTTGTCAGGGTATGTCAATAACTGAGATTTGCTGAATTGAAACAGAGAAGCAACACAGGAGGCTTGCTTCCGTGGGCAGATAGCAGCAGCCTTAGTCGTTTGCATATGAACTGTAGCAAAATATGAGTATACTGCTCAGGAAATAAGGTAGATCAAACAAAAATTCGTAATCGATGAAATCTTTTTAAAATTTAAAAATCTTTTAAATGTGGAAATATTAAAAAGAAAGCCCCGATAGTCTTATTTGTCTAGTATTAATGGTCCTTTCTGAAGCTTTTTAAAATACCACCTTTTAAAATCAGGACGAAACAAAGTGTGTTTTTTTTTTTTTTTTTTTTTTTTTTTTTATGGCTGTTGTTTTTTAATATCAAGACACGCAGCTTTGTAGTAGCAAAAAGCTTTAAAAAAAAAAAACCTGAACGGACATAGTTTCAATGGCAGGATTGATTTTGTAACACAAGTCTACTTTACTAGTGGAGATCAACTAAAGAGAAAGGACGTGGTAACCTGGGTAACGGCGTGGGGGAGGGGAAAACGGAACATCAAGCTCTGTGACCCAGCCTGGTAGCGCGGTGAGAACGCTTGAAGAGGTTTGGCTTATTGGACATGCCGTAGACAGCGGTGCACGCTGGGCCTTTGCAATATGGCGTCCTCCTTGATGTGCTGATGAGAGGAGTTTTCACTGTGGCTCTGGAGCAGAGGGCAAAACTCCCCTGACCTAATAAGCCCAGTATTCCTGTGTGATCCGCGGGCCCGTGTCGCGCGTATATCGGGACTCGTTCCCGGGCAGGAGAGAGCTACGAAGCTGAAGGCCAGCACCATCCAGGCCGCGCGGACCCGGGGCTGAGGAGCCGGCTGCGGACGGGCAGGATGGGCCGGTCCTGGTTCAGGTTGCAGCCCCTCAGGCGAGTGCGGGACCCGCAGGGCTGAGAGCCCCTGGACAAGCCCCGAAGCCCCCAGAGCGCGATCCCTTGAGGCCTCAGCCGGACCAGCGCAGTCGGAGAACCGGTACTGCGAGCGGGAAGGCCTGCCTGCCCTGGGATCTACTGAGGCGTTGGAGGCCGAGAGCAGGGTCATCCCCGGGCCTGAAGTCTCTCCCGCTTCTGACAGTCGGGCTTGCAGCCTTCCTGACGGCCTCCAGAGGTGGGGGTGGCTTGCGACTGGCCGCGCGTGTCGGCGCAGTTCCTGGGGCTGCGGGGTTGGTTACCCACCGACTCTAAGCCCACCCCGCCCCCTCCGACTTCCCGCTCAGAGTTCGAGATAAAGATCTCCGAGTTTTTGCCAGAATAAGGATCTTCGAACACTTGGCCACCACACCGTTCCCTACTTCCCTCTTTCCTGATTTTATTTTACCAGTTCTGGTACACACTAGTTTTTAAGGCTGGAGGTTCTCGAGCGCCTGCTGCCAAGGACTCCCCCTCCCCCTCCTCCCCTGATGGAGTCGGAGATGTTGCAGTCGCCTCTTATGGGACTCGGGGAGGAAGATGAGGCGGACCTTACAGATTGGAACTTGCCTTTGGCTTTTATGAAAAAAAGACATTGTGAAAAAATTGAAGGCTCCAAATCTTTAGCACAGAGCTGGAGAATGAAGGATCGGGTGAGTAGATTCTCACGGCACCGTTTTGAGTTAGTAGTTTTCCAACTAAAAAAAGTTCTGAGCAAGAACAGCCTCTTGTATTTCGAAGCCACATGTTGCATGTTAACTAAAAACCCAAAAGTTATTCCAGACTCTGTTTTGGTTGAAAGTGGGTAGGGCTAGTCGCTACTTACCGGGTAGTGTTAATTCAAACCAGTTTAATTCAGGGGCACGGGGGGGGGGGGCAGCAAATTAGGAACTGTTGTTCCACAGATACTTACTTATATGCTTTTTAATACACTTAGTGGCATTTAGAGAAAAGACAATCTAATAATAATACTTAATGTGCTTAGTCTATTTTTGTACCTGCCTTTTATCAAGTAACCAGGTTGAAGTACAGCTCTCTGGTACAATATGCTGGGAAACAAGATTCCTTGAAATGTTTATCTAATAACAAATTCAGGGAAAGTTATTGTGAAGTTGCAGCAGGTTTCATTCCAGTCCTTTGAACATCTTGTCTGGGAGGCTGACTCCCCGTGTATGTGATTTCTCTCACTGTAACCTGGGGATATTTCCTCAGTGGACATTAGGGAGCATGGGGTATGATGGTTTGGAACCTGGGTTCAGGTTTTAGGTGGTTCTCCTGGTAGTGGAGTGTCATGGGCAGTTGTTAGCAAAGAGCACAGCCAGCTGTAGTGCTGTCTCTTGTCTACACACTCATTGTGTGTGTTTTCTCTTCCCTGGCTTCTTACATTTGTGTGAACTTGTCAGTATAAAAGAGGGAATTGGTGTTATAATGTGTCATTTATAGTTGGTGTGCTTTGACTTGAGACTGTTGCTTTAAGAAGGTGCATGTTGATGAACACTCAATGTAGTTCTAGCAGTGACTGGTGTTTCAGTTGTTGATTTGGGTAAATTTTATAAGATACCAATTTTGTTGTTGTTGTTTGAGACGGGGGTTTCTCTGTGTAACATCCCTGGCTGTCCTAAAACTCAATCAGTAGACCAGGCTATCCTTGAACTCAGAGATCTGCCTGCCTCTGCCTCCTGAGCCCTGGGATTAAAGTTATGAAAATTTCTTTCAGTCAGAAGCAGTTTAGGTTGGGCAAGGTAAGTCACTCCTGCAATTCTAACACTCCAGAGCTTGAAGCAGGAGGATCCCAAGTCAAGACTACAAAGTGCAAACCCTGTCTTACACAAGATGAATAAAAGCAATATAAGTAATAAAACTGATGGTTGAGAGACTTCATAACGTCTGGTTTATGGACATGTCTAGTACTAATGAAATAAACTATTGGCTGTAATGTTTATACAAAAATAAATTTGTTTTAAAGAAACTCTACCCCCCCCCCATTCTATTTGGTGGAGTTCTTATTTTAAATGTTTTTTTTTTTTCTCCTGTTCTTTTGAATATGGTTCCTTTTGCTACCCAAACCTGTACTCAAACTATTCAAATCATATTAGTGGATATCTTTTGAACTTTTAATGTAATATGTTTCTTTTTTGGAGACAGGGCAGCTTGGTGTGTCTGAATGACCTTGACCTCATGCATCCTCCCAGTGCTGAGGTTACCAGTGTGTACCACTGCATCCTCTCAGTGCTGAGATTACCAGTGTGTACCACTGCATCCTCCCAGTGCTGAGGTTACCAGTGTGTACCACTGCATCCTCCCAGTGCTGAGGTTACCAGTGTGTACCACTGCATCCTCCCAGTGCTGAGGTTACCAGTGTGTACCACTGCATCCACTTTTAACTGTTCCTAGGGACCAAACTCAGAGTTTGTGTATGCTAAGCAACACAATGCAGCCTTGAGATACCTCTTCATCCTTATTACTAAAATGTTCTTTTCCTTTTCCTTCTAACCCTTCTTTTTTGCCGGGAGATGGTGGCACACACCTTTAGTACCAGTGCTTGGGAGACAGAGGCAGGTGGATCTCTGTGAGTTTGATTGAGGCCAGTCTGGTCTACTGAGTTAGTTCCAGGTTAGCCAGGGTTACAACACAGAAGAAACCCTTCCTGTGGGGTGAGGTGGGGGGAAGAAAAATGAAAATGGAAGCTCCCGGAAGCTCCCAGAATTTTAGTAACCCCTGAGTTGATATTTGGAAGATCAGGGAAGGAAGTTTGCTGCCTCTTGCCATGTCAAATTGTTCAACGAAGAAGAAAGTTTCTCGACATTTTCAGTAAGTTAGTGAGACTTTGTTGTCTCAGAGTCTCTGGAGATACTTTCTCAGCTAGCTTTTGAGGGACCTTTCCTGAATGGAGACTGAAAAGTCAAATGATCACAAGAATGGAAGGCAGCACAAATGAACAAAACTGGCCAGATTTCAGATGGGTGGGCAGGCTCAAAGACACATGCTGCAGGTTATGTGACTCAGTATCTGATAGCTTTTCTGGAAGGATGCGCAGGCCACAGTGGATGATGACTCTTGCATGCTCTCTTTGGGAAGGTAGAAAGTTTCTTTGTGGTGATGGTGGTATTGGTGGGGATTTGAGACAGGGTTTCACTGTATAGTTCTGGGGGAAGGATTTGGCCAGTTAATTCTCCGTGTGTGACCTGGCAGTGATGGCAGTCACTCTAGAAAGTCTTAGTCTGTCCCACCGTGTGGGGATGGCAGTGATGGCAGTCACTCAGAGTCCTAGCCAGTCTGTCCTACTGTGTGGGGGTGGCCTTCTGAGAGCCTGGTCTTGCATCTTCCTAAGAATGAGTGCAGCTCTCGGTGTGATTGATTATTATTATTTTTTGTTTTTTGAGACAGGTTTTACTATGTATGTATACACCTGGCTGTCCTGGAACTCACTCTGTAGACCAGGCTGGCCTCGAGCGCCCAAGTACTGGGGTTGAAGTCACATGCTACTACTAGGCATATTAACTTATTTTTAAAATGTATTTTATTAGCAATTACTTATTAGTGTTCTATCTAGTATCCTTGTTACTGATTTCTAAAATCGCGTGACCAGATTTGACTGACAACTCTGAGGAGGTTTTGCCATCCAGTCACAGTGCATGCCTACCCTTAGTTCCGGTTCCGGTTCTTGTACCCCTTGTTTTCAATCAGTTGTGGTTTTTAAGTGCCTGTTAACATTTTTAAAAAACTATTTATTTATTTTACGTATATGAGTACACTGTCACTGTCTTCAGACACACCAGAAGAAGGCATCAGATCTCATTACAAATGGTTGTGAGACACCATGTGGTTGCTGGGAATTGAACTCCGGACCTCTGGAAGGGCAGTCAGTGCTCTTAACTGCTGAGCCATCTCTCCAGCCCTCCTTTTAACATTTTAACTACCAAGTTGCTTTTAGTTAGATTGTCTTTTGATTAATTCTAGGTATGGGGACTGATGCATATATGTATCAATATTGGGGAATACAGTTGGCCAGTAACTGGACACATAGGGATTAGAATTCAACATGGATCCATCATGGGTTGGTTGCAGAGGAGGTGTGCACCCAACTCCCCCATTTGTGTTTTCCTGCTGTACTTAACAGTTCTTACAGTGTTCCTTTTTCCCCCTGGAAAGTGGGCAGGTGGGGCCACTTGGTCTCAGATGGGTCTTTTGCCTGTGTGTATGTGGGGTGAAGCCTGGGAAGTCTGAGAATGGGTGTCCTGATAGAGACACCTGGAAGTGAGTGTAGGAGTGTGTGCTCATGGCCAGCCTGGGCTACACAAATGAGTGAACTTAAGTCAGCTGGATTCAGAGTAAGATCCTACCTTTAAAAACAAGGAAAGGAAAAGCAGTTGACGTGCTGCGTGTGTGTAGACTATCGATGACATGCCATCTCATGTAACCAGGACCCTTGATGGACACACTGCTGTCTAACATGTGTGTTGGGCCATTTTGTGTAGTCCACATCAATGCAGATGTTTCTGTAGCAGGAGGAGGCCCCTTAGTGCTGATGCCTTTGGAGCCTGGGTGGCTAGAGCACTTCCTGGTCCCTTGCATCCTCTCCAGAGCACTCCAGTTAGGCTCTGTTCCACCCTGGGGGGGGGGGGGCGTATGATGAAGTGAGTTAAAGATCCTATTGAATATATTTTAAAATACGTTTAAGCGTGGGGTTAAGATAAAGAGGAGCTCAGAAGTGAGGTGCACCTGAGAACATGGCGGTACCTCTCAAAGAAGAGTTGAAGAGAAGCAGTCATCTTCAAGTGGGCTCCTCATGGCAGAGACACAATGCATTGCTAGCAGTAACTGTCCTGATGGCTCTCAGGTTATACCCTGAGATGTCTTGGTAGAATTAGTCTGATATGGAAAACCCAGGGGTTGTTAGGCTTACACAGGGAACATAGTTCATATCCTTCTCTTGGAAGTGAGATTTCTGATAAGATTCCTAGACAATTGCAGGTTTTTATAGCTGGGAAGGGAGAAGGGCCACAAGCAGTCAGTTATGCTGGAATTCTTTCTGGTAGACTTCAGCCAGATTCCTCAGCGAGGGTTTTCTTTCCTTTCACATGTCCCCAAGACTTTTTCTGTTTTCCAGTTGGGTTCTAGTGGGGAATGTAGCTCCCGCTCCCCGGTGTTGGGGAGGGGCCAGCAACTGAGTCTATAAACACTGTGCCTCAAGGGAAGGCTAACAGGCCTTCTTTGGGCATTAAGCCTGTGTGTGTGAACACACACACACCCCACAACACCCTGTACACCCCCTACATACATATATTCTTGAAGATGAACCAAGTGAGCTGACATTTTAAGGAAAACATCTGACAGTGTTTGTTTCAGTGAGAGATTAGAGCTTTCAAATGAAAATTAGCGTTTAGAAACCTCTGGGCAGTTGACTGATCCTGATCTTTACAGACTTCTCTGACAAGAGCATGAAGGGAACATGCAGATGGCTTGTTTTTATTTTTTTAATTTTTGGCTAGTATGGAATATAATGTGTCCATTTTTGGAACATATTATCTGGTGGACCAATTAAGCCAGTGAGCACTTGAGTGTGGGGGAAGTCTGTTAGGTGTCTTCAGAGCCACAGAGGCTACTGTGGTCTTTAGATGGAGTCAACATCTCACAAAGTACCACTTAGCGAGTGAGCTGCTGTTTGTTCATTACTGGAGTGTTTGGGTCCTCCTGCCTTTTCTGGCTATAGGTCTTCTTCCTGGGAAAGATGTAGATGCATGTTTTAAAGTACATCTGTTCTCTCTGAAGCTGCATGGTAAGAGATTTACAAGAATGTAGAACACAACCACTTGTCCCACTAGCAGTTTTGAAAATATACTTATTTTTCATAGAAATTTTACTTGTTTGAATAAATAATGAGTTTATAATTACTTTTAAATTAGTTTTAATGTATTACATTTTAAAATGTTTTACCCTTTAATACAGGAAGTGTTGATAAATGTAACTCATTAAAAAATGTCTTTGGGGCCTCAGGGACTCTTGAAAATCCTAAAGGGAGCTGCTGGCAAGTGTGAGAAGTGTGTGGTCAAGAGGAGAGCTGGGGAGATCAGGTGATGACTTATCTGACAGTAGGGGACTCACCAAGAGTATCTAGCCTCTGCTACTCATTCTAATATCTGGTTGACTGACTGTCTTTCTCTGTGTGTATGTGTATGTTTGTTTGTTGTTTGTTTCCTTTTCTTTCTCTCTCTCTTTCTCTCTCTCTCTCTTTCCTTCCTTCCTTCCTTCCTTCCTTCCTTCCTTTCTTTCTTTCTTTTCTTTCCTGACAGGGTTTCTTTTATTTCCTTGGCTGTCCTGGAACTAGCTCTGTAGACCAGGCTGGCCTCAAATGCATCTACCTGACCTACCACCCAGCTTTCATTCTAACATCTTCATACAAGGAACATTTAGCGTCCTTTGGGTTTGAATTGGAGCTGAGGTGTGCCTGTGGAACATATGTGCTTGGGCAGTCACTATAGCGACCAAGGCCTCCTTTCAGTAGCTCTACTTACCGGCGTGTGTGTGTGTGTGTGTGTGTGTGTGTGTGTGTGTGTGTGTGAGAGAGAGAGAGAGAGAGAGAGAGAGAGAGAGAGAGAGACAGACAGACAGACAGACAGACAGACAGACAGACAGATGTGGCATAGTTTACTCACCCAGGTGGATCTTGTTCTGTGAGGTGAGCACAGATGGCCTTGTGTGCAGGAGGAACTAACTGTTGGCTGTCTTGAGTCATTCAGAAGGGTTGAGTGTTCACATGAGCTGCACTCTGCCCTCTGGGCCTTGCTGCCTGTGCTAGAAGAGCACTAGTTCTGACACACTGGTGCATGTGTCGATGATGATGTTGTAAGTGAGAGTGATGCTGTTGCCTGGATTCCACATCAGATATGTCACCTGTGCTGAATCCTGTGTATGAAACAGGACTCTTTCACACCGACCAACATTAAGTTCAGCTGCTCATGCCTGGAAGCTGGGGGATGTCAAGCCTGGATTTGTGGCTTAGGGTAGGAGGAAAGGACTCGGGAAGGGCGACAATGGAGGGCCCTGTGGTGGGGACTCGTGGTAATCCTGGCGAGACTGAGGACTGAATCCTTGTGGCTGGGATGCGGCATGTCTGCGTGTGTGGACCATCTGCATTTAGTTCCTCCTGGGCCCTGGAAGCCCAAGAGCTTGCCCCAAGTGAGTATCATTCATTGGAGTTAAAAAAAAAAAGTGCTATGTTTATTTTCAACAGCGTGCTGTGAAAGAGTCCCAAAATGGATTGAAGCCTTTCTTCTTCATTATCACCTGGTCAAGTTCTGAACCAGAGTCTCAGCAAGACAGCATGTGGCTCCCATGTGGATGGAGTGCTCCAGGCTGTCCACTCATTCTCCTGCTATTCCAGAGATCAGGAAGGATTTTGTTGCCAGTGATGCTTGTTTCAGTAGAGCAGAAACTGTCATCTTTTAAAAGTTAATTAAATAAGTGAAAATGCCATTTTAGTAACATTTGGCACTGTATGTTAATGCTGTAACATGTTCTTAAGCCTTGAACCTGCCATGAGCTAGGTGGTGTGATTGCAGAGAACTCCTTTAAAGTCAGAACAGGAAGCTGCTCACAGGAGACAGCCGCTGTTATGGGGGTTAATTTTACCCAGACATCAGTACTTCTTTCTAATGGGTCATTTGTTCTCAGCTAATGGCATTTTGTATTTTCTAAATTTTGACATAAATTTTAAACTTACAGAATTGGATTAGTCTACAGTGCGGTGATCTTCCACATACTCTTACCTAAGACTCAGGGTTATTACTTCTTTTCCCATGTACCTAGGGATTCTGTTCACCTGTAGGCACGTAGTTGGTGTCCTGCATCATTGAAGGGCTGCTTGGTAGTACTGTTTGCTTTACTCTACGTGTGCCCTAAGAACAAGGACTGTCTTGTGTAACTGTAGTGTAGTCGCAGAACTCAGGACATTTGTCACAGAGACTTAATGCGGTTGCTTGAGTGACAATGACCTTTATATTTGTAGCCTTATATGTTTGAATACATAGTCCCCAGTTGGTGAACCTGTTTGGAAAGGATTAGGAGGTGTGGCCTTGCCAGAGGAGGTGTTGCCCTGATGTGGGCTAAGTTATCCTGGTCTTGCTTCTCTATCACAGCAATAGAAAGTAACCAGTACATAGCATTCACTCACAGTTCACATCCAAATGTCTCTAGCTTGTCCCAGGATTTACTTTTATTAGCAATTTATGTCCCTCACCAATCCAGGAAAGTTTACAGAGTGAGGGAATTCAAGATTGCATTACTTTTTGTAGTATACTTGAATCTAAAGTAGCTTTTATAAGAATTTAACCTTGGATGTTCTTCTTTTCCTTTTTGTCTGTCTGTCTGTCTGTCTGTAACTGTGGTCAGATTTTAGCTATGTGTAGACATACAGTAACATTAGGAACTTTCATATTGACATGTGTGTTTAATTTAGTTACTATAGCAAACACCTGAGACAATTAGGAAGGAAAGGGCTTCTTTTGGCTCATGGCTCTGACCTCTCAGTCTGTCATCCACAGCGCCCTTGTTCTAAGGCTGTGACAGGACAGCAGCACATGGCTGGAACACACGTTGCAAAGTCCTTCCCTCCTGGTCCACGGAGTGAGGGCAGAGGGTCTGAGGTCTGCTACCCTGCAATTACAAGGCTGTACCCCACTAAGCAGAAGAGCTCTCATTAGGTTCTTCTGAAAGCGCCACATAGAGTTAATGGGTGAGCTTGGAAGGCCCTGAGGATCCAAACCTTGGTGTTATGCAGTCTTAACCTACCTGCAGATGACAGCCGTGCTGCAGACTTCAGTCTTTGTTTTCTTCTTTTCCGGCTCTTGGGATCTGTGCTGGTCTTTCCCTCTGTCCTCTTGTTTGTACTGCCGTGCTGTCCAGGGTGCTTGCTGAAGCTATCCTCTTGCTTCTCCAGCCTCCTGAGGACCAACCGTGTCTGCTCGTGCATCTGCCTTGGCTGCTGCACTGTCTATGACTTGTGAACCTTGACCTTTCTCTGAGCACGTGTTAGGCCGACGGTGCTTTCTTTTTTAACCTGTGATTTTGACTTTTCTGCTTTGTCGAGGGCTCTTCTACATTTATTGTTCCTTTGCTGCTATTCTGACCAGTATGGAGCCTTCTTTTCTCTCCTACACATCAGCAGGTTCCAGACTCATCCTGTTCAGTCTCAGAAGCTCCCTTTTCTTCCTGGTCTCTGGTTTCTGTTAGAATGGAATTTAGAAACCAAGACCTGGGCATTGGGTGTATGTACAGATAGAGGTCTGTGTCTGCTGGTGTTTATTTTACACCAACAACTATGGATGCTCACAGATAGATGCCTCCTGTGCTCCTTGATACCTCAGTACAGTCTGCCTTTCCTGCCACTAGTGAGGAGCTGGCTCTTGGATGCCATTCATTATTTGCCTAGATCTAGCGTGTAGAGACCCCAGCGAGCTTACTCAGGAAGGCATATATACTCAGGAAGGTGGCCTGCTAAGGGGTCTGGAAGATCCCAACAAGTATACTCAGGAAGGCGGACCACTCAGGAGCTGCTCTTTCTGTGTGTCTAGGCTAGAGGTTGACATCAGTGTCTTGTCTTTTGAGACAGGGTCTCTCACAACCTGTGGTTCACTGATTGGCGTGGCTGGCTGGTACCTTGAGGACCATGTACCTTATTGGAGATGTCCCTAGAAGGGCATGTTCCTCATAAACCAGGTAGAAGCTCAGAGCTTGTGCTCTTCACCTGCTGCTGAGTGACATGAAAGTGACAGTCGCACCCTGCATCCTGGGGGTGGGAATGGGGCTGATCTATTTTGCGGGAGCCACTAGTCTGCCCTGTCCTGTGTTAGCTGTAGGTGGCTGTGGGGGTAAGAGGAGAATCTCTGTGCTTAGGCAGAATGGCTAGGTGTGCTGTGCAGAGAAATGACGTGAATTCCCACACACTTGACATTTAGAATTGGGTAAAATTCAGCTCATCTTCATCCAGAGCCTTCTGTGTACTAGGGTGTTGTCCTGGAAGCTGGGGCTGGTACTGACCACTAGATACTAGAATTGGGTCTGGCTAGATCGGGCTTTTGTTTTCTTACCTGATTGCTAGGCTCATTGACAACGCTTTATGACGATTCCTTTTCTTCTTTTTAACAGAGCCCAAAGCCTTGTTACTAAGTTCAGAGTTTTGGGTTGATTCATAGTCTTTGAACCTCTCCTTGGCTTCCCTGGGGACTGTGATGAGAGAGATGTTCATGTGGTCAGTTGCTGTGTGAGCTAGCTTTCTCATCACAGTGACCAAATAGCTGAAAAAGAGCAACTTACAGAGGCAGAGTTCTACTTTGGCTTACAGGTTGAAGGACATAGTTCAAGAGCACAGTCATGGGCAGGGCACGGCTGCAAAGCAGGAGGCAGCTGGGGCGGCAGAGGCTGATGTTGTGTTTCACTTGCTTTCTCTCTGTTTTCTTTCCAACACAACCAAAACTGGTCTTCTCTCCCCAATAAAACCTCTCTAACCCCTCATGTGCACTTGCAGAGTGTGTACCCTGCTGATTCCAGATCCAGTCAGTGACAGTGGTGGTGTGTTGCTGTGTTTGTAGCCCATGGTGGGCTTGGAGCTTACTTTATTCCCTTGGCCCAAATCCCTAGGACATTTGTCCCTGCTGTGCAGGGCTGCAGTTAGTTCCTTATTAGTGAGTCTGTGGAATAAGCTCCACAGCTTAAGTCTGTGTGATAGATACAGCAGGGCCGTGCTAATGTCAGCCCTTCCTAATTTCCAGTAGCAAACTGCTTGGTAATCTGCTTATTACTGGGAGTTAATGATAATTTTTACTTAGTTACATATTTGAGAAAGTTCAGTCAGATTGTCTCTCATGGGGAAGAATTTTTTGCCAAGTAGATTATAGTTGATTCTGTAGATGATTTTCTTTTATTAGGTGACATGCATAGAGATGCATTTTGAAAGTAGTATGAATGCTTTCATAAGTGGAATGATTTGATGCAGTTGTCTTAATACAATTGTGAGCAATTTTAAAGTCGAGGAGTAATGAGCTTAAGAACCCTGGCCTGTCTACTGTAGCACCCTTCTCTGCACTTGTTCTTTGGTGAGTTCCAATAACCTGCTTCCCTGTTGCAGAGAAGGCATGATGTGACCTCAGAGCAGCACTGCAGACAGGGAGGGATGTGTGTCCCATGTGCTGTCACGGGAGATCCCCAAAGCAGGCTGTTACTTTAATCAAGTGGCTCAGAAGAGACTGATGCACTGCTTCTATTTGGGCCTCTTAGAAGGTGTGTGTAGGTGAGAGTATTCCCTGTGGAGGAGAGTGTGGATAGATAGGACTGGTGGGTAGGATTAGGATGGGAGGTGGAGGTGAGAGAATAATAGGTATGATGTCTTTGTGTATGTTTTCCTTTACCAGAAGCTTGTTTTGTCTTGTTTTTTAAGCATAGGACAGACCTAGCTGACTTGAGTGCTCTGCCCCTCACATCCTAGCCCTTGGGATTATCTTACTATTGATTTGTTGTAAAAGAAAAGGTTACCTTATATCAGGTCCTCTGTTACTTCCTAACTGTCTCAGGTTTATGACACTGTATCTTTCACTCAACCACTTGACCCTGCTGAGGTTCTTACTGTGACATGTAGTGACACAAGAGCTGGGAAGGGACAAGCTTCTAGTCCTCCGTCTTTCTTCTGTAGATGCTGTGCATGATTTATGCTTTAACTGCACATGTTTTAAGCCCTACACTACTCTTATTAGTTTATTTTTAAAGTTGATTATTTTTAAATACATTTAAAAATCAGAAAGTACCATTCATATTTCTTATGTGTTTCTGTTTTCAGTTTTCTTTGTGTAGCTGAGTTTGCAAGTAGCATCGTCCTTCAGTCTGAAGAACTTAAGTTTTTGGGTCTACTGCAGAAGTTGTGTCCCTCCCCAACTTCTGTTTGGCTGAGGATGCTTTACTCTGCTTTCTTTCCCACCTTCTTTGCTCTCCTCTGCTCTCCTCTTCTCTCCCTTCCTCTCCCTCTTTCTCTCTTTTCTAATTTTTTCCTTTGGTTCTTTTGAGATAGGATCTTGCTATGTAGTCTAAGCTGTCTTTGAATTCATGGCCATCCTCTGAATTAGCCTCCCAAGTATTGGGATTACATGTATGTCCTCTGCTCCATTGTTTTTCTAAGTAATTTTTGATTGGATTAAAAACATAGCTTACATTGCTTACTATTAGGTAGATTAGAATGTTGATAGGTGATTCTCCAAGAAGGTACAGTGGGCTTCTAGTTTATGTGTTTACGTGTTTGCTCATATACATGTGCACCATGTGTGTCAGTGGAGCCAAAAGAGAGTGTTGTATTCCCTGGAATTGGAGTTAGAGACACTTGTGAGCTGCTGTGTTGGTGCTGAGAACTGACCCAGGTCCTCTGCCACGGCAGCCAGTGTTCTTAACTGCTGAGCCATCTCTGCAGCCCTCATTTCATTTAGTAGCTTACAGCAATAAAGTTTAAGATGGTTTGGTGTTCCAGACTAAAGTCCTGGTTCCCAGATGAGGAGTTGCTGGTCTTGAGTCCATGCTCTAGGACCTGTATGGGGGCAGTGGGGGTGGTGGGAGGGACGTCCTTTGTAAAGCTGGCAGGTCAGCAGTGAAGTCAGACTCAGGTCCTCTGGGCTGTGGTAGCTCTAAACTGACATTCATCATCAGTGTTTGAGATTGACTTCCCGCCTTAAAAGCTTAGTCAGTTGTGCTAACCTTGTGCTTGTAGCCACCAGCCCCTGCAAGGACTTGTCCATTTCACTGACCTGTTTTGTATTGAAAGCGGGTATGGGTAGCCTTACTTGATTTCCTTTTTAAAAATTATGAACTATTTCCATTCCAATCAATATTTGTAAAAACACTTGTGAACCTAGACCTTCTTCAGGAAAGAGGGCATCAAAGTGTCCTTGATGCATCCTGCCCTGACATCTGTTACCTACTCCATCAGGAGCAGTTAGCATCTTACTTCTTTGCGGAGTATGCACCATGGGTATTGAATAGCTGTGTTGGCTCTTTTGTCTTTCACGCACACATTACATGTGTGTGTCGCAGTTCAGCTGCCCTGTGCGGAATGTGAAACTTATGAGCATTGCAGTGCAGGAAGCAGAGCAGGCTTGGAGTCGTTAGATGCCAGTGAACTGTTTTGTTTCTTTGTTTTAAAATTCCTGCTCCAGTCTTTTGCCCATTTTTCTATTTGTGGTTTTGCTTTTTAAAAAGACTTTATGAACATTAGCATTTTTTGTAGTCTTGGTGAATAACTTTCCACACAGAGCTTGACTCCTCTGTTTTTGTGGGCCCTTTTATATAGTCTTCAGTTTTAGTGAGGCTGTGGGCAGGTATAGTTTGTCCCTTTACAGTGGAAGAACCATTTCTTTTTTTCTTCTGTATCTCTTGAGCTGCTTCCTCCCTGAGTGTGGGAGGCTAGCTCTGGATTATCTACTAGCTTTAGAGTTTGCCTTCCCTGTTAGAGTGGTTAATACAGGTCATGTAAGGGAACTAATTTTCCTTGTGTCCTTTGATACCTGGTTGTGTCAGTAAGTTTTGCTGAAATGTATTTTTCCCCTTCCTGAAGTGTGCTGTCACATGTGAGCAGTGTCTGTGTTCCTGCAGGGGTGTGGGAATGCCTTCATGATGCCTGTGTATGTCATCGGACTCAATAGTGATTGTGTGCAGGCAGCCCCCGCCCAGGCTTTCCCTGGAAGCTTTCATGTACATTGCAGAAGAAGTACACTGTTGTGGTAAATATTAAATATGATAACATTTTATCCTGCCCTAAGGCTGGCTCCTGTGTAGCCACATAGCACTGCAGGGCATTGTTAACTTAGTGGCTCCATGCCGCTTCTAAGAACTCAGGTGGTTCACTCCACTGCCCCTGAGTGCCATTTCACTCACTTTCCTCCACTGCCTAGTACAAATATGACTCCACAACCATTAACTTATCAAACAGGTTTATATGTTAAATTGTCAATCCACAAGCCCTCTGTACAATAAGCTTGCAATCAATGGACAAAGATATAAACTGCCCATCTAGATAAGACAAATAGACCCATGGAAACCCTTAGAAACAATCATAACAACCTTATCAAACTAGAGATGCACTGAGAGAAACATTCACATCCTCCTCCATCTTGCTTCCTCCTGAATCTCTGCTTACTACCCTCTGCTTCTATTTTCCTAGACACCCCCCCCATCATGTATCACCTGACATCAATCTACAGTACACCATGGTTAGAGGAGCAGAGCTTGTTGCATTAGGTTGGAACTTCACTGGTTCTAAGTATCGTGATGGTGGGTTGGGACTGGGTGTCCTGGCCCATATCTTGTATCCAGGTTGAATTATTAGGTCTTTGATTTCTCTGAGTAGAGTCTTGCCCAGGAGTTGTCTATCTTTTATGGAAATTCATTTAGGCATTTGATATAATCTTGATAGCTTCCTAAACTTTTGTAAAAATTATAAATTGGGCTGGAGAGATAGCTCAGCTGTTAACAGCATTGACTGCTCTTCCAGAGGTCCTGCGGTCAGTTCCTTGCACACAACTGTCTATAACTCTAGGTTCAGGTTATCTCACACAGATACACATAAAAACAATGCACATAAAATAAAAATAAAGAAAATATGTTGACTTCAAGTTTTAAATCTTTTTCCAGCGTCTACACATATCTCCTTTTCACTCCTACTCTCTCTTCCCATCCCTCAACAGGTTTTAAAGCTGTTGTCTTATTTTGCTGACATAAGAGAGAGCACACTTGGTTTTGTGTGCTGTTCACTGCAGCACACTTGGCATCTCCATCTGTCGCCAGCCTGTGTGCATAGCTTCTTGCTCCTCCCAGGTGTGTACAGTGTCCAGAGTTGCTGGGGAAGGTGAGGCTTGTGAGTGCAGGTAGGCAAGTGGATTCTTGTAGGTTTTCAGTCCCATTACAGACCACAGAGCACACAGGGTCCTCAGCTCACTCCCAGAACCAGATGCTACACACTGTGTCCAGAGCATCACTTCCTCTCTTCCCATGGCTAGCCTGGGCTAGGGCCAGCCTTTTTTTTTCTTTCTTTTTAATATTTATTTATTTTTACTTTATGTTTATGAGTGTGTGCATACACGTATGTCTGTGTACTATGTTTGTACACTGTCCCTGTTCACCGAGAGGTATCAGGTCCTTTAGAACCACAGTTACAGATGGCTCTGAGTTGTCTAACATGGGTACTGGCAGCTGGATCTGGGTCCTCTGTAGGAGCAGCTGGTTTTTAACTGCTGTGCCATTGCTCCAGCTGCTAGGTCGAGCTTGTTGTTAGCTCCTGATCCACAGTGAGTTAGTGCTCAGGACAGCAAGATCCCCTCCATGACTGTTTGCAAGCACTGGCCTGAGAAGCCATGTAGGCGTTCTTTATAAAGGCTTTAACATTTTTTTTTTTTTTGATTAGGTTTTTATTTTATTTTTTTTTAAAATGGCTCAGGCTTAAGAGCCACAGTCACCAGTCACTCACATGGCACACAGACATACATTCAAGCCAAGTACCTATACAGGTAAAATACAACAATAATAAACATTTACAGTATATTTATTTGTGCATGTGCAGAGGTCAGGTCAGAAGATAGCTTGCTGGAGTTGGTTTCCTCCTCTCCTCACCATGTGGCTTCTAGGAGATGGAACTCAGTCAGGCTTAGCACAGTGGCAAGGGCCTTCCCTCCCTCCCTAGCTGTCCTGGAACTCACTTTGTAGAGTGAGTTGGCCTCAAATTCAAGAGATCCGTCTGCTTCTGCCTCCACAGTACTGGGATTAAAGGCATGTGCTAACAGGCTCAGCTTTTATTCCTGTTCTTAAAGGGAATTGGCTGTCTGTCTGTATGTCTGTCTGTCTGTTTAAGATAGGGTCTTTGTAATCTAGGCTGGTCTGGAACTGTGATGCATTCCAACCTCACCTCAGACTTGTGGAAATCCTGCCCTAGTCACCACCTTAAGGGATAGATTCTCAAGATGGACACTTCGTGTCATTCAGTCTCCAGCCATCTGTTTTCTTGGTGTTCAGTTCTGGGAGGTGACTGCTTCATTGAATTCTCTACATTTTCCTGCATTGATGTGGTTCTTCATTTTAGATTATTTTGTTTTTCACTTTGAATTAACTAATGAATTTGTTATTTGGAAGTATTTTGTTGTTCTGTGTTTGCAGTGGCGTTTCATTATGTATCCTGTGCTAGTGTCAATCCCAGAATCCTCTTGCCTCAGCCTCCTGTGTATTGGGATTTTGGTTGGGCACAGGCATGCTTATCCTGCTTTGTAATTTGTAGCATAGATGAGATCTTCTAGGATGAGTTTTGATTCTCAGTTGGTTGTGATTGAGGACATCTGTGATGGCTGTAGGGCCATCCTTGGCAGAGTGTACTTGTGGGTAGGGGCACCTGTGGACAGTGCTGTCCTAAGTGGATGGCGCCCCCTAGTGTTGTGGGTCGTGCAGCTTGCTCTACAGTCTGGTAACATTGAAATGTGTTTCATGGATGTGTGCAAGGTTAAGTCTTTAGATTCTGCACCCTCTCACAAGGCTGGTTCTTTCTTTCTTTTCTTTCTTCCTTCCTTCCTTCCTTCCTTCCTTCCTTCCTTCCTTCCTTCCTTCCTTCCTTCCTTTCTCTTTCTTCCTTCCTTCCTTCCTTCCTTCCTTTCTTTTTGGTCAGTGCTTCCTGCTTCATGCTGTGGCTGTTTTCTGGGGCTGTGCTCTGGGTTGTACACACCGAGAACCACTGGTTTTCTTGGAATTGGAGTCTGGGTCATTTGGAAGTGTGTTTAAACACATAACAGTGCTCTTTGCCTCAGATCTCTTTGGCCTTGTTAATACAAGGGACCTACCATGTTCTTTGTTGTCTGGGTTTTAGGTTGCTCATTTTTCTATCCCTTTCTGTAGGTCAGTGTTTCTGTATCATTGTGCTACATGTGTCTCTGTGAACAGCTATTAGTTCAGCCTGATAATCTGTCTGTGAGACTGTGATTCAGGGTTTCTCTGTGTAGCCCTGGCTGTCCTGGAACTCACTTTGTAGACAAGGCTGGCCTCGAACTCAGAGATCTACCTGCCTCTGCTTCCTTAGTTCCAGGATTAAAAACATGTGCCACAACTGCCTGGCTTGATTTTTATCTTTTAATAAAGCAGTTAATCTTTTTATTTAGTTCTGACTGACATCTTATTTGTACTTTAAAAAAATGCATTGGAAATATCTAATCTCTCTCTTTTACTCTTTCTGAAGTAGTCAAGGCAGCACAGAGGAACACTGAGAAGTTAGAGAACAAGGTCCCAGAAGTAATTTCTTTTGTTTCTGTCTGTGGCTGGTGTGTTCTCCCCACCCTAACCCCCCACCCCAACCCCGTGTTCTCCCCACCCTAACCCCCCACCTCAACCCCTCACCTAGAGTTTTGGGTGGGATTTCTCATTTTTGTGGAAAAGATTTTAGAATTTCCTCTCACAAGGGCTTGCTGGCATCAAATTTATTACTCAGAAAATACCTTTATTCAGCCCTGATTCTTGAAGGATATTTTCCCTGATCTTTCTTACAGGCTTGTAGATACTGTCCCACTAAGGGCTTCTGGTGATGTTAGCTAGAGATGAAGGGCCTGGCTAGTTGGCAAGACTTCATGCTGGCTGGCTTCATTTCTCTCCACTGCTTTCAAGAAACTTCCTGTTTTCTTGTGTGTGTGTGTGTGTGTGTGTGTGTGTGTGTGTGTTTCTGCCCATTTTACCTGTGAACTTAGAGGATTCTTTCCAGTCTGAATTATTGCCTCCATCATCAACAATAACAACAACCACCCCACAAAACAGAGCCCTGGGCTGGAGATGTGGCTCGTTTGGCAGTGTTTGCCTAGCAAGCTTGAAGTGCTGGGCTTGATCCCCTAGCGTGGTAGAACCTGGTGTGGTGGTGTACACCTATAGTCCTAGTGTTCAGGGACTGGAGTTAGGAGGATCATCCTGAAGTCCTCATTAGAAGTGTGCCTCTGTCTGTCTGTGCTGTCCTTTTCCCTGCTCTTTCTTGTGTTGTCCCTCCATTTTCTTCTCTCAGTGTCTATACTGCTGCCTGTTGTCATCTGAATCCCCTTCTAGATTCTCGGTGATTCTCTTGTTTATTACTGATGTACTTAAACATAGTCATCCTGTTGTGTACTTTCAGTGTGAGGGTGTGGGGTGTGCACAGGCCTGTGCAGGTCGGATTTGATTCCATGGCAGTTCTGTGTCTGGCGCTGGCTTCTGCTCTTCTGCTGATGTCCTCCCTGCACTTTATTCCTGCTCTGCTCTTTATTTTTTGAGACAAGGTCACACTATGTAGTTTCCTCTGGCCTCTCTGAACTCACAGAGATCCACCTACTGCTGCCTCAGGTGATGGGATGGACTAAGGATGTGGCCACTACACCCAGCTCACAGTTTCCTTGATTTTTGCTTTGTTTTGTTTTGTTAATTTATTGTGTACACTGAGTTCTGCCTGCAAGTTTGCCTGCAGGCCGGAAGAGAGCATCAGATCCCATTACAGATGGCTGTGAGCCACCTTGTGGTTGCTGTGAACTGAACTCAGGACCCCTGGAAGAGCTGTCTGTGCTCTTAATCTCTGAGCCATCTCTCCAGCCCACTCCTTGTTTTTATTGTTATAAATTATTTGGGTTAGTCTGGAGGAGCCTGAGAAGAAGGGTGTCAGCTTTCACGTGGAGTCCCTGTTTGCTTTTACAGGCAGTTTGGGCCACTGTCATAGTCATTGTTCTACTGCTGTGACCAAGGCAACTCTTACAAAGAAAGCACTGACTTGGAGGCTGGCCTGCAGTTCAGAGGTTCAGTCCATTGTCATCATGGTGAAAGCATGGCAGTGTACAGGCAGACATGGTGCTGGAGGAGGAGCTGAGAGTTTTCAATTCTGATCCATAAGCAGGAAGGACTGAGAGACTGGGCCTGGCACCCACTGCCAGTGAGACTTCCTTCAACAAGGCCACACCTTCTAATTCTTTGAATCCTGAAAATTTGAAAATGAGTTCCATTCCCTAGTGACTAAGCATTCAAATACATGAGCCTGCATGGGCCATTCTTCCTCAGATCACCACAGTCACTTTAATTCTAGTTCACGGCCTGAGGGTCATCTAGAGATGGTGACCTGATTTGTGGAAACACAGGTGGTTGCAGAGGACCTCATGGTGTGTGTCCCTTGTCTCAGCACAGGCACAGGGTCTCTCTTTAGGGGTCACAGGGACGGTCTAAAAGTAGGTTGTGATTACACTTAACTGTGTGTTTCAGCCACTTCTGCTATGCACACTGTCAACTGATGACGTCAGTGACACGCATAAAGGTCATTTTATGACTGAAGTCCTGGGCCCTGGGACTTTGTCTTTATTTTGCTTTTGTCAGTGTCAGGTTTTGTGAGGAGAAGGTGGTAGAGCTGGAAGCTGGGTTTACTTTTCCTGCCTCATGAGGACAGCCTTGGGGCCTAGCTTATGTGGACTTTCATCTTGGCTTCCTCGAAGCCGCCTTACTCCTTACCTCAGGTCTACTGCCTTGCCCTGTCTCCCTTAATAAACTACTTCATTATTATTATTGCTTGTTTTTTTTTTTTTTTTTTTTTTTTTTTTTTTTTTTTTTTAAAGACAGGGTTTCCCTGTGCAGCCCTGGCTGTCCTGGACCTTGCTCTGTAGACCAGACTGGCCTTGAATTCAGAGATCTTTCTGCTTCTGCCTCCAGAGTGCTGGAAAGAAAGATAAAGGGTATGCATGCTTCGTCACTATCCAACGTCTCCCTTAATTTAATGGCAAAACCTTTTAAGATTTATTTATGTGTATGTGTATCTCTGTGAATGTTGGCAGGTGTGTGGGTACCTGAGAAGGCCAAGGAGAGGTGGTTGTGAGCCTTACCATCTTTTTATTCTATCTGGGATCTCAGCCCATGGGATAACGCTGCCCACGTTCCGGTTCTTGGGGTGGGGTGGCTTCTTCCTCATTTAAATTTGTCGGAGACACCCTCATCGCCAGAGATATGCTTCAGTAATTCTGAGTCTTGTCAAGATTAGCCATGGCATTGGGTAAGCACTGCCTCTGAAATAATACACTCAGCCTCTTTTGAGCTAGGGTTGCACCAAGTTGCCAGGACTGGCCTTGAACTTACTCTGGTATAGACAGCCTTATTCTTGCCTCAGCCTCCTCAGTAGCTGGGATCATGGGCTTGTGCCAACAGACCTGGCATTTGGTCACATTTTTAATAGGGAAAATATTTATTAAAGTAATCATTACTTTAGATGATACAATTTCCATTCATTTTGCTTCTCCAGTTTCTGCTTGGGGATGCTAAGCTTGGGTTGTTGTGAATTCCTCACAGCTGTTGCCCTTCTGGGTAATGATGTGGGGAGTGAATGGAAAGTGTAGAAAAGGCAGCTGTGTGCACAGAGGAGAGAAAGGCAACAAAAGGCATTAAATACCACTTTTGCTAAATTAGAAATAACCAAAAATGCCATGTTTACTGAATTAAAAGTGAATAAAAATGTGGTTAATAAAACTTTAAAAAAATTCAGAATTCATAGTATACTTTCTTGATAGTAGAATTTTGATATTCAGTCTGGGTTACTCTTTTGTAGTCCTGCCTTCTGAATTTTAAGCTTCCCACTTTTTCCTATGAAGAAAGCTCCTCCCAGGGTATCTGAAGCTCCGCCCAGGATGTTTGAAGCCCCTCCCAGGGTATCTGAAGCTCCTCCCAGGGTATCTGAAGCTCCTCCCAGGGTGTCTGAAGCCCCTCACAGGATATCTGAAGCTCCTCCCAGGGTATCTGAAGCTCCTCCCAGGGTGTCTGAAGCCCCTCCCAGGGTATATAAAGCTCCTCCCAGGGTGTCTGAAGCCCCTACCAGGGTATCTGAAGCCCCTCCCAGGGTATCTGAAGCCCCTCCCAGGGTGTCTGAAGCTCCTCCCAGGGTAGCTGCCTTGTCTGTCAGGTCCAGGCTGTTTCTCCCAAATCTTCTCTAACCTCCTCTTTTGTGATTCTATCACTGTCTGTTCCATGTGGGACTCAGTTAACAGAACCAAAAAGTCAGTATCATAGGTTTTAAAAGTCAAAGCCAGTGGCATTAAAATAGTGACAATGAGTTCATCTGAGAGTGACTCAGGGCTGCACAGGCATCTGCCTTGTTTCCAGGGTATGATGTCTGTGGCCATCAGCATGTCTCCATAGCTGTTTCTGTTTCTTTAGAAAATAGTTACCTTCGTGGTTCTTTCATTACTGAGCATGTCTGTTGTTTTCCTGCCTGTCTTTCTGCACTGGGGGATTGAGCCTAAGGCATTGTGCATAGTAGGCAAATGCTCTCCTACTGAGTTCCACTCCAGGCTCTCTTTGCTTATTTGTGTGTGTGGGTGAACACACACACACTCAGAGAACAAACCTTGGGTGTTAATTTTCAGGTGCCATCCACATGTTTCTTGAGATTGATACGCTTGGTAGTTTGGAGTGTTCTGATTGGCTAGGCTGGATGGCTAGTGAGCCTCAGAGATCCGGTCCCTGCTTCCCCAGAACTGGGATTACACGTACACACCACACCTGGCTTACTGACCGAGACATCTCAGCTGTTCTTCCTTAGCTGCTGTTTAACATTTCCTTGTTAGTCTGCACTTACCCATCTGGTTTGGAGGGCACCTCAGAAGTCACCTGATATTGGTGCTGCTTAAGGAGGTACTTGGAGGTCTGAGGGTAGAAGTGATTTGCAAAGGCAACGTGTCCCCCTGAACTCAGCCCAGCTGTCCCTAGAGTGGGCTATTCTGGTGAAGCGGGACACCTACCAGTTGTGGTTTCTGGTCAGCAGGATTTCTCAGTCACCCAGCACTATTAAGTGACAGGACAGTCTATTGGGTTGTGTGGGCTCAGAGCCGTGTCTGAGTTGATGTGTTGTGAGGGTCTTAGCCCTCTTTTGCCCTCCTGCCTTCTAGGGCACAAGAGGAAGTTCTCTTAGAGGGCAAATAGGACTTGTAGCAGACTGGTCAGGCTGTGCCTTCACTCCTTCACTCTGTCTGTACTAGAGCATCTACAGGACAGCGGCAGGTTAGTCTTGCTTCGTGTTTCTCCAAGTGCTCCTTCACGTGGCCTCCCTGGGAGGAGTGACACTACTTAAGGCTGGAACCCATCATTTGCTGTGCTTTGTTGTCCCCTGCAGGCTGGTGTAGGACTGCACTGAGTCTCAGCCCACTTTGGTAGCCATCAAAGGCTCTTGGGGCTCTTTGAGGTCTTGTGCCTAGAGATTTTGCTACATTGACACTGACCAGTTGCCCAAAGCCAGAAAAGTGCATGGGCGTCATGAGATGGGACCTCCCCCTCCCCCCAGGCCCCCAGAGTCAGGCTCAGAGCCTTACTTTATGTCCTTCTACATGTCAGCCGTGCACCCAGAATACTCACTCACTGGGAGCTGCCCTTCTGGAAGGAATTAAGTTATTTCAAAGAGGTGTGTGATTATGCAGCTGAGAAATGGTCATCCTCTCTTACAACCATGTTCTTCCCCAGTTAGGCTGCGGGCAGTGAAGTGAAGTCAGATCACAGTGAAGTTCTACCTGAGCTTCTTAGATTAGCCTTTACTCTGTTAATAATCTTAGTGCCAAAGATTAGGACTGTGAGATTCTGCCCAGCAGTGCTGTGCAGAATCTCAGGCAACATCTATGGTTGATTGCTCTGTCTGTATTTTAAAACTGGAACTTCAAAATCATCTCTCCACATCCATTTGGAAAAGCAGGACTGGTCACCACGTGTGTGCATGGCCTCCGTACTCCTGGCTCTTTCCTGATCTTAGCTCCATCACCTGGGGGGATTTTCTTGGAATCATATGGTCATGTATGGAAGTCATTTCTACCGTTAGGCAGGCTGTTTCTGGATTTTTCAATAATTTAAATAATTTTATGTGGCTGTGATGTAGTTCAGTGAGAGCATTTGTCTAGCTTGCCAAGGCCCTGGGCACTGCAAAAGAAAGACATCAGCAACTTGGGGCTGGAGAGACAGCGTCACAGTTAAGAGCACTGCTGCTTTTCCAGAGAATCTGGAAAACACTGTGTGGATCCCAGACATTAAAACGAGAAGCTGTAACATTAAAACTGCCTTGGAGACCCAAAGATGTTAAAGATGCTAGAGCCATAGGTTACCTGCTGAGGAAAGCTGCTAACAGGGAGTGGAACCAGCCCAGGAGGAAGAAGTTTGTTGCAGTCAACAAAGATGAAAAAGGAGTTGAAGATCTGAAGACCGATTTGTTTCCTTTCCTTTTTTTTTTTTTTTTTTAAAGGTTTATTTATTTACTTTATGTGAGTACACTGTCAGCTGTCTTCAGACACACCAGAAGAGGGCATCGGATCCCACCATGTGGTTGCTGGGATTTGAACTCAGGACCTTTGGAACAGCAGTTGGTGCTCTTAACCGCTGAGCCATCTTTCCAGCCCCTGAAGACCGCTTTGACATCAGGCATAGAGATGCAGAATTTGGAGTTTGCCCAGCTGGTTGCCTGACTTAATTTAAGGATTAGAGTTAAGTGATTGGATGGATCTCAGAAGAGGCTTTGAACTTTGGACTTTTAACATTGTTGATACTGCTACAGACTATGGGGACTTTGGAAATTGGACTAGATGTGCTTTTTATTATGCTATGTTTAGATATGGCCCCCATAGACCCATGTGTTTGAACAAGCCTATGTGATGGTTTGGCCCAGAGAGTTGCACTAGTAGAAGGTGTGGCCTTGATGGAGGAAGTGTGTCACCCTGGGGGTGGGCTTGGAGACACTCCTTCTAGCTGCCTGAGGATGCTTAGTCTGTTCCTGGCTTCCTTCAGAGAAGATGTAGAACTCTCAGCTCCTCCTGCACCATGCCTGCCTGGATGCTCCTGCTTTGATACTGGACTGAACTTCTGCATCTGTAAGACAGCCCCAATTAAATGTTGTCATTTATAGGACTTGCCTTGGTCATAAGTGTCTTTTCACAGCAGTAAAACCCTGACTAAGACAGGAACTAGAAGTAAGAAAGTAAGGAAATGGCTAGCTTTAGGGCAAGCCATGAGTAACCAAGCCAAAGAACCTGGGCAGGCTTTCCCACACAGGGAGAGGCTGCTGTTCTGGAGCCTGTGTGGTCACAGTGGGTGAATCAGGTGAGGAGGCTGGGAGTGTGCTGTCTGGTGGTGGAAACCTTCCTTCCTAGCATCCCTCAGTCCCCGTGATCTGTTCTTACTGGAGGCAGCTGACAACGCATTTGGCCTGTCACTTCTCTGTAGTTTTGGAAAATGGATGTCATCATTGTGGTGCTACTTTGATCTAGTGTTTATTTAGAAAAAAATTTATCCTGAGAAAATGGGAATTATGTTCTGAACTTTGAATTAAATCAAGACTTTGGAAGCTGGTGAGTCATGAAACTTTATTAAAATAAATGATCTCAGACATGTTGGGATATTTACTGACAAGATGTTACCAGAGTTCAGAATTCAGAGCGAGCCACACATTATTTATATGGATTCATAAACTACAGAGTAGGCATAAGAGCATAGTGGCTGGATTCTGTATCCTTTCCCAGCCCTGCCCACTGCCCACTGCTGAATGCTATTGAGGGAGGGCAGCTGGAGATGGTGGCAGGACCGGACTGTGCAGGGATGGACTCCTGTTTCTCACAGCCGCCTGCTCTAGTCCTCTCTGTAGTGTCCTGAAGCACGAAGCACCTGGGGCTGTGTGTATGCCAGGGCTGCTTTGGGCCACACAACTCGGGGTGCCTTTGTTATAACATTAGTTTAAGGGCAGCCGTGCTTCTTAAAGTGTATTCTATTCAGGGTTGTTTGCATATGGGAGAAATGAGACACTTTATGATGATTTTTGATTTGGATTTTAGAGCATTAGAATGTGTGTTGGACAAAGTCTATGGGGAGTAGAGGTTTGAAGTTTGTAGTATTTCTCAAGCCTTGGGCTGCACCCCATAATCTGGGTGCACATGCCGTGCTGCCCTCATCCTTCAGAGGAGCATCTGAGGCCATTCTCACTGGGGTGGAGGCTGGTGTTCTGAACAGATCATTCTGCTGTTTGTAGTGTGTCAGCGGCACTCTGCACTCAGGCAGATGGAGGGCCTGCCGAGGACGTGCAGAGGCTGTGAGGGCATCAATCCTCTGTTTCTGGCACGGGTTTAATTGTGTAGTTCGACTGGGAAGCCATACGTTAACTTCTGCTTCAGCCAGCCTGCTCTCCCTGCATATGCCAGCTCTGCACAGGCCTATCTTTCTCTGAAATTGAGCCTGAGAGACAGAAATCCACACTTGACTTGTCACAAGCCTTGCTAAATTGAGGCTTGCTGAACTGATTGGCTGCCTTCTACTTGTACAGGTGATCCCTATGGACACGATGTCATTGTCTCAGAGAGCACAGTGGGCAGTGTTGCCTTCAAGATGTGGTTGTCTTATTTTTCAGTTTACTTTTTATATAACTAAACTTGAGTCCATTTTCCCCTTTTCAGAAAGCAATAATGAGAAACTTAAGGCAATGTGTACATGTTCGCCCCTCCCCCTCCACTTTCCAGGGCTCTGCTTCACGCTTGGAGTGGGTGCTGCAGGGACTTTGCCAGTGAGACTTGGTCTTCCCAGGTTTTCCTCCTCTTGTTCTCCTCTTCCTTGCATAGTTCTCTCTTAGGACACCTGGGCCCTGTTCACAGATGGCAAGCTCCAGTGTTGAAGTGTTTTGGACTCTGGGGGTCTGGCTGGAAGGTTTCCCTGAGGGTGATATTTCCAAGGTCTCCTCACTTTTGGCACATGGCTAGACCTCCTCATGCCTCACACCAGACTTCAGCAATCTTTGAAGGCACAGCAGTGAAAGTCCCAGCAATGGCTCAGTGAGTAGCTGCCTGTTGAATGAAAACTACATTGTAAAGAGACTGCTCCATCTGTTTATTACCTTCATGTGTCACATCTGTGCAAAGTCACAGACAGCAGTGCACTGGTGACTGTCGGGCCACATGCACTGCCTGGTTTGCCTTGGCTTGTGTAGCTTTCCTTCCAGGCTTTATTTCTCTGAAAGTTTTATCAGTTTTTCTTTAAATTTGATAGATAGCTTTGCCTGGTGTGGGGTTTTATTTATTCTATGTGTTGGGTGTTTTGTCTGCTTGTATATCTGTACCACATGCATGCAGTGTCTGTGGAGGCCAGTAGGGAACATTGTATCACTGGGACGAATAACAGATGGTTGTGAGCTACCGTGAAGGTGTTAGGAATTGAAACTGGGTTCCCCGAAATAGCATTTAGTACCCTTGATTGCTGAGAAATTTCTTGCCTCTGCTGTGGGGTCCTTGCCCAGTACTACAGAGATCCATAAAAGGTGTAAGTCATCCTGAAGTGGAAACCAACAGGTTCTTCGGAAAGTCTGTCGGATGGTGTTTTGCTGGTGCAAACATGTGAAGGAATGTTTAGCTCAAGTGGACACAGGTGAAAGACTAAGACAGACTTCACTGAAACACACAGGAGAGAGGATGTTCTGATAAAGTAAGCATGTGAAAGGTCATGTAATGAAGGATTCTTTGTTAACAACACACATATATTACTCCGCCTTATATTGCAATAGTTGCCTGCATTTAACTCCATAGAAACATACCCAAAAACTTCTGGTGGTGTGCTATAGTTTTTTTTTGCTGCTTCCTTGGACTTGGACTAATTGACAACATGATGTCACCTGAGACAGACACACGTGCTAAGTCAAGACTCATGCTGAGGTAAGACACGCATGTACCGTGGTAGTTGGAGAGAGCATAAAAAGGGGTAAACAGACATTGATGGAGGCTGAATTAGGCTGGTAGAGCTGTCTGTGCAACGCTTGTGGGTCTTGAGCCTTCACTGATCTTCGCTTTGCTGAGAGAGACACAGCCGACAACTTCTGCCGTCCCTCTGGGTCCCTCCCACTGACTTGTGCTGAGGCTGAGGCCTGGCCATCTCTGCTAGGTCGTGCCTCCACTGCTGATCACTGTTTGCTTCTGACTCTACTGAACTGGACTGTTGGTTTTTCCATAAAATGTCTTTCAGTAGATGGGACTGTGAACTGAACTGCTGATTTCCAGACAACACAGACAGGAGTTGCTCCAAAAGAACCTTTCCAAACTTGTCCACTTCCCTATATCCTTAAGATATAAAAATTTAAAGTTTCACCATACTCTATGGTCCCAGGACATTAGATGTTTTGAATGTTCTCAGTAATGCTGACAGAAACCCTGTGTGTGTGACCTTTGCCAGGTACTGTGGTTTCAGGTGTGCAGGGTTGGCTTTAACAGGCATGGCCATGGCACAAACTTGCTCGACCTCTTTCAGCGTTTGTGGCTCTTGGTGCCTGTTCCAGCAACATGGCTACTTTGATTGTGACCATTCCTGTGAGCTGGTGTGCTGCTATGGTTTTAGTTCTTGTTTCTTTGAATAATAATTGTACTTTATGGGGCACACTGTTTGATGTGTACACTGGAGTGAGTGATTAAATGCCTCTCAGAGACATTTAAAATCTTTGGGTAGGGCTGGGAGGCAGCTCAGGGTTGATTGCTTGCCTAGCATAAGGAAGACCCGTTAAGATGGTTAAGCAAGCATCGTACAGCAGCAGCACACAGGCGGGGCCTTAACACACCTGCAGTCACTGTACCGTACAGTGCACCTCAGGACTTACTCCTTGGTGTTGAGATGTCACCCTTCCAGTATTGTCTCCCTAGCTCCCCAGGTCCTGCCCCTGCCATCACTACAAGATCTTACTGTTTTACATGACACATAAAAGTGAGGTCATGTGGTGTGTATGCTCACCTTCCTGTGCCTGGCTATTGCATTGAACAACTTATAGTTGGATTCCCTTTTTGTGGCTCAGTAGTACCTGATGTATGTACACACCACATTTCCTTCCTCATCTGTTTTCCTGCTAATGGACACTTAGGTCACTTCCACATCATGGCTGTTGTAAAGAAGCTGAGTGAGCATGGGAATGGAGATGTCTTTGACTCTCACAGATGGCATAGCAAAGCTCCCCATCTTCCTTGTGGCTGTGATTTGAATGCTCTCTTACAAGCTGGCTATTCAACAGTGCTGTTTGTGATAAAGCCATCCAGAACGCGCCCTTTCTTGTTAGTCTAGGAACTCTGACATGTTCTGGAGCATGTCCTGTTGACAGGTGTTGCAGTGTGGATGTTTTTCACTGTGGGACCTGAGTTCTCAGTCTTCCCAGGATCTCTGGATAAACAGAAGCTCTGCTGCCCTGACTGTTTATACTTGCCTTTTTCTGGGGCTCACACATTTGCTAAGATTTCTTCCAAACTTTGGGTTCAGGATTTTATCCTATCTTTCTTAATTCTTAATGTTTGATAATGTTGTTTTTTGTTTTTTGTTTTTTGTTTTTGTTTTTTTGTTTGTTGGCAGGATCTTACTATGTAGCCCTAGCTGGCATGGATGAACTGTATCGATCAAGCTGGCCTGGAGCCCACAGAGATCTACCTGCTTCTGTTTCACAAATGCTGGGGAGTGACATATTTGCTGCTTACATTTTAGTCCCTGGTCAGGATGACAGTGAGTGTTGGGGGGGCCAGGTAATTCTTGTTTCATGTGACATTCTTGTCACTGTCAGAAGTGTCCCCCCAGCTTTTATGATGAATTACAGAGCCAGACTGCTGCTTAGTAGACGTTGGCTTTGGATGGTAAGGCAAAGGCCCCGCCTCGTTTTGTCCCTGAGAAGACCCGTGTGTCAGGCTCCTCCGCTTCAGTCTGCACACAATCTAGCATCCACCTGGCTTGGCTCCTGTCCCAGGTTGTTCTGGAAGTCTCAGTTCTGCTCTGTGGCTTCCTGAAATTTGAAAGAAGTCTTGATAGCTCTTTCTTCCTCATGTGCCCCTTTGCATTTTATTTCCACACAGATCTTAAGCCCGTGGGTACATCACACTGAGGACCTGAGAGGCACTGCAGTTCTACCTGCGTTCTGAGTAAACCTGTTCGCTCATAAATGGTACAGGTGGAGCGCCCACCTCTGCACATTTTCAACCTTTTTAATTTCTATGCAGAGGCCCTTCCCATCTTCTATTGGATAATTTCTAGAAATTTTACCTCTTTCCTGCTGTGTCTGGCAGCCTTTGACTGAGTGTTTGTCTACATGTCTATTTGGATTTCTGTAAACAGCTGCTCTGTGGGTAATGGCCGTTTCCTCCCTTCACCTATACCGTTCCCTCCTCATTCTGCGAGTCCCGTGGTCAAAGTGCTCACTGTTTACTCTCCCTTTCTTTGCCACAGGGTCTTATTCTATAGCTCAGGTTGGCTTTGAGCTCTTGGTAATCCTCCTACCTCAACCTACTGGTCGCTCAGATGACAGGCATGTCCCATCACAGAGTTGTTTTCATATGATGAGAGCTGTTTGATCTGATTGTCTAATTGTGTGCCTTTTGCCTTGTTGATCTGGTGCAGTGCATACACAGCTAGATGCTGTGTATGTGCAGTGGCGTGTCTGCAGGTTCAGGGCACCTGTTCTTAGTGACTGGGCCTGGCCTGGATTAGCTTGTTTTTTTGCAGTACCAAAGCTTAGTCTCCTCCAGGATCTTTATTGCTTGGCTCAGGTCGGCCCTTCGCTTTAATGTCAGAGCTGTGCTACTTTAGAGATAGGAGCTTGGGGAACTTTTTTCATTTCTTCTGTCTTCAGACTTTCAGCAATATTTGTGGAACTTGTCACCTGAGTCTTGAGTTTCTTCTGTGGAATTTTTTTTATAACTATGATTTGCTTTTGAATGATTATGGGAGGCTTCACGTCTGCTATGGCCTCATGAGTCCGCTTTGGTTGTTTCTCGAGAAATTTGTCCTTTTTAAGTATTTGCCAAACAATTTAGTGGCTATAGTTGTTTAACATACTTTAGCCTAATCTGTATTCTTTTGAAGCTTGAATTTGCTTATTTATTTTGGTGTATGAGACAGGCTTTCATGTACTCCATACCTACTTGAAACTTAATGATCAATTTTTGGAGAGAAAAGGCTGAGGGATCATGAGTGTGGAGATGGAATCAGTGAAGAGACTGCTCTAGTCAGGCCATGACGGGGGTGACAGAGGTGACAGGAAATGATGAGGGTGACAGGGGATGACAGGGTGACAAGGGTTGACGGGGTGACAGGGAATGAGAGATGACAGAGTAACAGGGAGGTAGCAGGGGCTGTTCTGACCTTTTCATAGTCTTTTCTGCCCTGCCAGGTTCCAGCTTTTGCCTCCTCTCTCCTCTCCTCCGCCTTTCATCCTCCCTTGTCACATTCGTAGGTGTCCTCTCGCTTCAGGGCAGACTCGCACTGCAGATGGACGCAGAGGCGAGGCCTTGAGGCCAAGAAGGCTGGCCCAGCTGCAGCTGAGAGTAAGTGCTGCTGGGCTGCAGGCCACTGGGGCTCAGTTCTCTGTTCTGTCAGGGGACAGGGCAGTGATGCCACAGCCGGGACACCAAGGCTGCCCTAGTGACACAAGGAAGGTGCTGAGAACATGCCTGCCACTGTGGGCTTGGTGGCTCCCAGTGTCTGAAGCCCCTTTTGATCTGTAGCTGGTGATGATGATGATGATGAATATTTGACAGTGTAATGACAGCTCTCAGCCTTGGGTGAGCCTTTTGACTTGGTGACTTCTGGATGATCAGAGCAGTCTGTTAGGAAAGGTGAGCTGCAGGTGGAGATGGTACCACAGAAAGTACCAGCTCCATGTTTGACGGTGGCTTTTCTATACAGCTGAAATAACAGACTGACAAATTGAGACATTGAAGACAAATGCAAAGGCAGAATCTGATGATGCCTGTCAAGCCAGATAGGGAAGAGATTTGCAGAAAAGGAGAAATAGCCATTCTTAACACAAAGTTTTTATTTGGCAAGATAGATTTTTGAACAGATATGTCATTTATGTTGATGATAGGTTCTTTGTTATTAATTTTAAATGAATTAATGAAAGTGAAAAAATCTTCATTTTAGTATCTACAATGCTGAAGACTGGTAGCTATAATTTGCGGAAGTATTTAGGATCTTGTATGGGTTTTAAAAATAAAAATCACTTCATTGTCAAGAACTTGCAGGGGCCGGAGAGGTGCTCAGCAGTTAAGAGTACTTACCAGTTACTCACTAGGTACTCTTCCAGGGGGCTTGGGTCAGTTCTCAGCACCTACATGCAGTTCACAACTGTAACTCCAGTTCCAGGGTCTGTCACCTTCACACTGACACACGCAGGTGAAACATGCAGCACACATAAGATAAATGAAGAGGAATGATTGAAAAAGAACTCGCAAGTAAAACATACCATGCAGGTGGACTGACCTGAGTCGCCTCTGCAAACCCGAGAGCAGCAAGAGCAGCTGATTTGAAGCCTTGAGGCTTTGCTTTGGGTGTGATGCTTTCATTGTTAGTCTTGTCTTACACATGTGTACACACACACACACACACACAGTTAAACTTGGAAAGCCCTTGGGTTTACATCCTCCTTGTGTGTAGCTCATGTACTGTCCAGGCCTTCGTCCCTCCGTATCACCTCGTTCTCCTTTCCTCACATACACATGCTTGGCTTGAGCCACAGGTGAGGACAGCACATGCTGATTTCTTTCTGGGACCGTGTGACTTCAATATGATTAATTTCTAGGGCATCTGGTTTCCTGCAGAGAGTGGTGGGAGGGGAGAGAGAGAGAGAGAGAGAGAGAGAGAGAGAGAGAGAGAGAGAGAGAGAGAGAGAGAGTGTCAGTGTGTCTGTGTGTTAAAGCAGAATAGTCTTGTTTAATCCTGTATAGTTGTCAAGGGTATGGGGGTTGTTAAGAACATAAGGTTGCTGAGAAATCCTGGTTTGTAGAAGAGGTCACAATATTGAGTAGTTGGTTTTATAGGAGCTCTTTTTTTGGTTGGATAGTAGCAATTTGGCCAGCAAAAGTAGCCTTCTTTCTTTGTCAGTGTTGGCGGCTACTGATAATTGAGAAAGTATTTGTTTTGGGCAGAACCTGTGCTTTCCTGAGTCAAGCCTGGTCCACTGCAGTATCTTCCTTTTCCCTAAGATCAGAGATCCTACAAACCCAGAATGCTGAGGGAAGAGATTGTCTAAGGACAATGAACTTAAAATTGAAGATTTTAATTAAAAATATCTATCATCCAGCGGCTCTTTCCCCTTATTTCTCAAGTGCGGCAGCTCTAATACACTTGCTGCACTGTGGTTCATGTGACTCTGGTTGGGGAGCGGGTCTCCCCTAAAGCACCCAGAGACAAGCCCCTGCAGTGTCTGTCCTTATGACAGCCATCCCTTTGCTTAAGTCTTTGCTTGTGCATATTTCAGAAGTTAGGCAGTTGTGAGAATCAGGAAGTGCTCAGGCAATGCCTGGGCTGCTGTATGTGCCTGAGGGGGCATAGGGAAAGAGAAGAAGAGATAGAGGGAGGAGGAGGAAGAGCAGCAGCAGCAGCAGCAGCAGCAGCAGAGAACTTGTGCAGCAGGGCCAGGAAGTCAGAGGAGACGTGACCAGCACACACCATCGGCAGCCTTCTTTCTTGTCTTCTCACCGGCACTAACCGATGGCTGCCTTGCTGTCTGGGAGTGAGAGACATCTAGGAGCACAGAAGTGTGTTAGGGTGTCACTCATGGCAGTGTACCCAGGCTCTCCCATGTTAGGCAGGCATGCTTTCTACTGCTGTTAGACTCCAACCTTCTTCTTTTTAAACCCCCGTAAGACCTATCAACTCCCTATCTCATCCTCATTGCCTTGAGGTAGGCAAAGGATTCAGTGCTTCTGCTTGGTTTGATGCAGATGGATGTTCTGATCGTGTAAAAAGAAAACCCATCTTTTTACCAGCCCCAAGTTTAGTTTATTAAATAGAAGTAAAGTCAAAGTAAACAAATAGACCAAGTCTTCAGAAAACCACAAGGCTCCCCAGAGAAAGAGAGGATCACAAGTTCTGTGCCAGCTTTGGTCTACACAGAGATTTTGTCTCAGGGAAATAAAACTCTGGCATTATAGGAGAAGGAACAAGGGGTAACCTTAGTCCTTCCATGGTTCTTTGGCTGGATCAGATCCATTGTAGGAACAGATTCATTGTACTGTTTATAAAGAGTGGCAGGACAGATGGGTATCTGGAGTCTGCATTGAGTTGTTGGACTGTTGGCTAAGAGGTGTTTAAGTGTAGAACCTTGTGGGAGGCTAGAGCTGCTTCAGCATTCCTCACTCAGGTCCACTGCAGCCTGGCTGTCAGGGGCTGCAGTGCTCAGGCATTTTTTCCAGGGTTATGTTGTGAAGTCAGGCCCAGTGGCTCTTCCTGGAGCGAAGAGTAGGATCTTCGCTCAGTGTTGGTCTCAGTGTAGGATCATCAGCTGACCCTTCTGGCTTGTTTTGTCTTTAACACCCTTACCATGGGCCACCCTTCCCCATGGGTTGGGGCACTGGCAGGGGGTATGTCTGGGGTGGGGCAGTCAGAATGGGCCTTTAGTGCCAAAGAGGAGGATGAGTACCAGCTCCTCAGTCATCCATATTTTTCTCTTTAGACTTTCACGATCATGTTGGTAGTTAGGAGCTTCCATGTCAAACTCAGAGGGAGCCACCAGCATTTCCCTGATAGCATCATACTGCTGTCTTATATCTCATAAGATAGCATCATGGAGGTTGGGTGGGAGTTTGGGAGTGCAGCAGGACTTGGACTGTTGTTTGCACAATTTCACCAAAGTCAAGTACAATTTACTCTTTAAAAAGTAATTATACATTATATGTAGTTTACTTTTAAAAAATAAAGGTATTGGCATTTAAGATGAATAAATACACTCAGAAGAAATGAGCAGAAAAGCACTAGGTATCCTCTGATCTGGCTCTGAAGCTGTGTGGACAGTAAGTTTCAGGCCTTGGCAGTGGGAGAAATGCAGAGGCCATCGTCAACAGAGGCCGCGCGTAGGGGCTGGGGCTCACTAAGAGGAGGGAACATGGGCCTAGGTGTGCAGAGGACATTAATCAAAAGGCCTGCAAGGAAATGGAACAAATTTTTTCCCCATGGGATGAAGAAGTCAGAGGTTGGAGAAGATTGGGATTGGGTGACATGGTGGAAAATCAGGGTTAAAGCCAGGGTTCCCTCGGGATTCCTACAGTGGGGAGCTGGTGAGATCTGCTCTCTAGAATCATCTCTGTGTAGTTGTGTGCGGTGCGTGGCAGGAGATGTTACTAATCAAGTGTGTAACTTATAAGTAAGATAGGACCACTTGATAGAGAGGATCTAAGCAGAGAGTAAAGCTAGGTGTATGCTAAGATCTTGGCATTTCAGAAGAAACAGGTCTCATAGGATGGGCTATAAGGAAATCCAAGATAAGCACTGTGCATACACACCACCTGTCTCTTGGCTTTGAATATGCTAGTCATATAATTTGCTAATAAGTCACATTCTCAGCCCTTACCTTTCTGAAATAGAGTCTTACTATGTAGCTTAGGCTGGTCTCAAACTTGCTGTGTAACCTAGGGTGGCTTCTACCTCTTGCTGTTCCTGCTTCAGCTGCCTAAACACTGACATCATAGGCATGCACTGCCATGCTTGGCTTGAGCTACTTGAACATTTTTATTTGGTGTGTGTATGTGTGTCCAGGGGACGTCCCCTATGTTGATCTTCAGGTGTTAGCCATCTGTATATATTTACTTTTTGAGATAGGATATCTTACTGACATGGGACTTGCCAAGTAGCTGAGGGAATGTGGCCCGTGAGACTGGTCTTCACTGTCTCTAGCTCCCTGCACTGGGTACAGACACACTCCACCTGCCTGCCTCTTTCTGTGAGTGCTGCTGTTGAGAGTGTGCTGTGCAGCTTTTCACTGACTGGTTACCTCCCAGCCTTTGAGTGTCTTTGTTTCTTTCATTGCTTCTTACCTGGAGACAGCAAAGGAATTAAAAACCCCGAAGGTCACACAGCTTATTGGAGTGAGAGAATCCTCAGTAACATTCTTGTGTGAAGATGCTGGGGAGTGTTTGGGTTCTGTAAGAGGCACGCTGGCACGCTCTGTAGACTGCCTTCCTGAGGGCCCTTTCAGCCTCAGCTCCATGGCCACACACTTTGTTCAGCAGCTGTTTTCACTCAGTTATCAAAACGAGAGTCTTAGTGCGTGGATCTGCACATTCATCTCGAGGGAAGAAAGAACTTTCCAGTATGATCCCAGGTATCAGCAGGGTGTAGGGAGCATGAGAGCTACAGACTCCTGGACACCGGGCACAGACAGACAGCCTCTACTGTCTCAGGAGGAGTCTTTTCAGCAGCCGGATGGCCGAGAGTCCGCAGTGCACAGCTCAGCAGCAGGTGGTAGCTGCACACCACTGGGTGGGATAGCTTGCTGCATGCACTGTGCACGAGCTTGCTCCTCTCTACAGTGGCACTGGCTCCTCCACTGGCCATGCTGCTGGTCTGCTGCATCTAGAACCTTCCATTTGTGTGCTTGGCTCCCTTTGCTGTTTCTGGCAGCTGTTTTGGAAATGGCTGAAGTAGTGGGTTCTCCAAGCTGATGACTGTCCCCAGGGGCATTTGCTCCTGCTCCTTCCCACACTTGGGTGCTTGGGCTTCTCTGCTCTGTGGTGCACACCCACAGTGGAGGCTGGCTGCTCCTTCTGCATCACACTTACCTCCCAAGCCCTGGGATTAAAGGTGTGCACCACCACCACCTGGCTGATTCTCCTGAGCAGGTGCACACCACACCTGGTTTGGGTGTGGTGCTGGGGATTGAACCCCGGATCTTTTACATACTAACTAGTTTACAAGTGTTCCCCCAGTTCTATAGTCACTGTGTATTATCATGAAAATGTTTCATTCCATGAGAATAATTTCACTTTTATCCAGACCATCTGACTTATGGACTTCGTTGAGTCAAATTGAAAATAATTCCAAATCTAATTTGTCTTCTTGTCAAGCCAAAAGGAACCTATCAAGGAGACATTGAAGTAGACGAGGAGCGGTCCTACAGCTGTGCCTTACCCAGAGTGTCAGATCTAGCGGCTGGCATGCTTTGCAATCAAGCGGTAGTGAGCACTAGGTGGGAAGCTGGCGTTGTTGTCTCTTTTGAAGAGTTTTAGGAACGGTGGTGAGAAAGTTGATTATTGTTTATTGTACAGTTATGGTGCTTGGATCCAAGTCTTCAAGACCTCTTAGCCCTTTATTCCCCGATTTGATGTTCAGTGAGGATACAGTGGGCTGGTTTACTGTTAGTGAAAGCCTGGGGACCAGGTGTGTGTAGTGAGGTCTGCAGCCATGAACTTTCCAGGGTGCTTTTCCTGTGCATTTTCTATAATGGCTCAGCAGTAAGTTAGAATGACAAACATGAAGTGAGGTCACCCTAAAAGGTTCCTTAGAGACTTATCTGGGTGCTTGTCATGGGTACACCTCTACCTGGCATGCACCAAAACTCTAGGCTCTAGAAGGCAGGCAAGGGGCTCAGCACGCCCTTGTTGTATGTAGTTTGGGTTTGGTGAGCCAACCTTTCTGTCAGGGAGGTGAGCTTTCCAGAAGCCACCGCACCTGAAGGTGGCTCACATTGGCTCTGGGTAGTGCCTGACTGACTTCCCTGTGCATTGCTGTCTCACTAAGACACAGAGGAGTCAGCACATGTGTACAGCCTGTCAGAACATCGCACTATCTGTGTGGATGTGTGCTAAGTCGGGTTCACTACGAGAAGTAGCAGATATATTGGGACAGAAAAGACTTAAGAATTCTTTAGAATTTTGTGTGAGGTAATGGGCTAGAACTGAACTTCCCAAGCTGATGTTCTACGTCCTAAATGCTGCCTGGGAGTTGCTTCAGTGAGAGCACCATTGAATTGTAATTAAATATTAAGAACCTATAAAATATATTTGCATTACAAAAGTGGTTAAAGTAATTTTCTCAGTCTTCATAAATTTAGATAATAGTCATTAAACAAAATAATGAGCTAGTCTTTGAATGGAAGAGTCAGAGATGCAGAAAATTGCCCCAGGAGCTGGGTTGCTAATGACTCTGTTTTGTGGTTCCAGAATAAAAGGCTGTGGGATTGGACAGATTGTTGATTCCTGACTGCCCGCGGCAACAGAAATGTCACCGTTAGGTTAGGGGGGTTCAGAGCGGTGTTAAGCTGGCTCTTTGTGAGTTCTCAAGATTCCTAATCTGTTCCTGTTATGGTCCGTTCTTAGGTGGGTGCCAAGCAAAACACCAGTTGAGCAGGGTGGTCTTTTTTTAAAAACAGTCTTAATATTAACTGAGTTTGTGACCATTTTGCCTCACTCCCCCAGTACTGGTATTATAATCTCCCATACCTGGCCTAGAAATTAACAGTGGTTAATTTGTCCACGGTCTTGTGTCACTGACACTAGTTAATGCATCCATGGTCTGTGGCTTGGTTTATATTTCACTGATGCTGCCAGAGCTCTGGAGTTGGGAGTTGTCACTAATCACTAAGTTGCCAGTGGCGCAGGCTTAGTCACCAGTCAGGCTTCAGTTTACAGTTTTCTCTATTTTAATTAAGTTTTTTATTTTAAGACAACTAGAGAGTATACAGTTTAAGGAACAGTGGAACCCTTGTGTCCCTTTCTTTCCACTTGCTTGACTGGGACACTAGTGTGGCAGCAGCTATGGTGGCACCTGGGTGCTCTCTCAACACTGAGGAGGCAGGAAGAGTGTGAGTTCCAAGCCACTGTGAACTACACCATGAGACCCATCTCAAACCAAAGCCTTAAGCCAAAAGCTGTCCCATGTCACAGCCCAGACACAGATGTTGGCTTTCCACTCCACAGCCCTTCTTTGTTCTCAGTTGTTCATACTTCTAAGCGGGGCGGGCCCGGGTCCTTCATCTCATTGTTGTGGAGATAAGTTTTGTAGCATCTCACTTTTTGCAGTTGGCTTTTTCACTCTGAATTCCCCAGAGACTCACACACACAGTGGCAGTCGATTGTCCCTGCTATTGCCAAGTGTAGTCTGTGTGTAGATGGACTGCCATTGTGTAACTTCTTATTCACTGAAGGACATCTGGGTTGCTTCTGTCATGAGTAAAGCTGCTGTGAGCACTTATGTACTTTTTTCTCTGAATGTTAATTTTCATTTGTTATGAATGCCCAGAAGTGCAGTAGCCTGGCCTGCTGGTGCCTGTTTATTTTCCCAGGAACCATTGCACTGAGCAGCTGCACCTTGGCAGATAGGCTCTCAGGATGTGGTTGCTGTTGCTGGAATGGAGCTGAGCAGTGTGGTCTGTTCTAGGCCAAACCTTCGCTGACAATATTCCACCGGGGGCATCGGTAGCTGCTGGTCTGTGCTCCGTGTCCAGAAAGCTGGAGCATGTGTGCTCCCTCCACCCGCTTCCCTTGAGGCGGCGCTCAAGCCCTTCCTCTCACAGAGGTGATGAGACCGTGCGGCAGCCCTGTGTGTGCTGCCCACTTGAGCTTTCCTCTTGGGAATCACCTGCTTGTATTTTCCCTATGGATTTTGTCTTTCTTTTTTTCCTTTTCTTTTCCTTCCTTTATCTTCAGTGTGCTTGTCTTGGTCTTGTATAAACACTTGATGTTTTCAGTGCAGTCATCACTGTCTCCCAGGCACCACTTTAGTATTTCCTATTTCACATTCTCAGCACCCCGTCCTCTGTGTATTCTCCATTGCTTTGGATCTTGAGGTCATGAAGCTGTTCTGAAGAGAGTGAAATTGATTCTCACAGTGGGATCTTGGGCAGACCTGCAGGATGAGGTAGAGATACAGCTTTACTTTATTCCATCATTTCTGGCCAGCCTTGGGGCACTTTTGCATCTCTGGCTTTAGTTTCTCATGCTGCAGTTCCAGAACATTTACAGATGTCATAAGAGTAGGTGGGGTGCAGAGGGATCTCTTCCTTTCTGGCCATCAGTGTGGTTGTCACACAGCTCAATGTGGGCTCAATGCAGGATGTCCCGCCTAGCACAGTAACTTTTCTCTACCGAGGCCTGTGTGGGACTCCCCAAGGCTTCTCCCACTTGTGTTGCAGCCCTCCTGGATACAGTGTTGCCGCTCTTGTGCCTGTGTGAGTCACAGTCTCTGGAGAGTGGGTTTTATACCAGTACATGCCGGGGTGGGCCACACAGTCACACACATATCCACAGTTAAGAGAGTAAACACATCTTTGCTCCCCAAGGCCAACTGGATCTAGACATTCAGTTGATGCTTTCTTGGGTGATTTTAGGCTGTGGCAAGTTGAGGATTGAAAACTATCACAGGTGTTTTATATGTACGTTTTTGTTTCTTTTAAAGATACATTAAAGGCTATATGCAATAGTATACTTTTAAAAACAAAATTAAGCCAGGCACTGATGGTACATTTCTTTAATCCCAGCATTCAAGGTGGAGGCGAGTTCAAGGGCAGCCTGGTCTATAGAGCTAGCTCCAGGACAGCCAGATTGACAACAACAGCAGCAACAACAGCAAAACAGTTTTGAAAAACAAAAATTAAAAAATTAAGTGATATCTTAAAGCTGACATTTACCAATTGATAACCTTAGCTATTGATTCAGAGCCTGTTCCATGGCTGTCCTGAGAGGGCACCTTCCAACAGGGCTTCCACCTCCCTGTGGGTAGTGGGAGGGTCCCAGGCTGGGTGTTGGGCCCTAGAAGGCCAGGCTTCCTACTGAGGACTTGAGGACCAGTGCTCCTGAGGTTGCCTTTCTTTCCCTCATATGCTTACTGCGTCCTCACCTATGCTCTTCCTCCTCCTGCTTCCCCTTCTTCTCACCTGTTGCTACCTGCTTTTGTCACACACTCAGCTGAGAAAAAGGTGAAACACTTTTGTGTCCAGCGTGTGCAGCCAAAGCTTGATCCCCAGTGTGATGACAAAAAATACTTTCAAGTCTTGCTCACTTACGGTGTGACATTTCCAGTTACCACAGCTCGCTAACGAGGGTAAGCCTGCTGTTGTAGGGGGGAAGGGCTCAGGGGCTGGTGTGCAGAGTGCTGCCCATCCTTAGTGGCAGGCCAGGGTGGCCTGGATTCCAGAACAGCCTTATTCCCTGGGTCATTGTGTATCTTGTGGTGACTCTGCAGAGGCTGATAGTCCCCATGCTCTGTCCCTGCCCAGAGGACTCAAAACAGGCTGGAAAGATGGCTATGTGACCTTCAGCTCTACACTAAAGAGATTTCCATTAGTTTGTTAGAGTTTCTCTCTTGAAAGGAAGGGCACAAGGCTCAGAAAGTAGTCTAACTGAAGGCAGCATTGCACTGGCGACGGACACTTTATCAAGAGTGGCAGGAAGCAGTGCTGACTTTGAGATCCAGCTCCAGGAGACTTTCCCCACTGCCTGTGAGGTCTGCTGAGTGCAACAGTTTTAGGACTTTTTGGAAACAAATATACATTTTCTTTCCTGGGAACTAGAGGCAATAGGTTGCAGTTTTTCTTGGATCTTTGTGGTTAATTTTGTTTGTGCCAAGGTAGAAGGCTTCCCATTTCCAGCATTCATTCAGAAAGATTTTAGCCCATGTAGAATTGAAAGTTGGTGGCAGTGAACTACTCCCTCGGAGCCCACAGCTGTTCTAGTGTATCCAGTTTGCTCTTTTGCTTGTGTTTTGAGAAATGAACAGTTAAAGCCTAGATTGTTTGCACACTAGCTCCATGCAGCTCTCAAGAGGGCGTGTCCTTCTGGCCTGATATCAGGGTTAGACCTAGCACCTGCTTCTGCAGTCTCATCCCATATGTGTGGTCTGCTCACACTTCCTGCCGTGCTGCAAGTGTGGATTATACATCATCATCGTCATCACCATTGACATTGACATCCTCATTGACATCATCATCATCATCGTCATCATCATCATCATCATCATTGTCATTTTGTTTTATTTTTTGAGACAGGGTTTCTCTGTGTAACCCTGGCTATCCTGGAGCTCACTCTGTAGACCAGGCTGGCCTTGAACTTACAGAGATCCTCCTGCCTCTGCCTCCTAAGTGTTGTTTTTATTTTGTTTTGTTATAAGCAAGAATTCCTTAGTTTTATGTGTTTTTCATTTATCAGGGAGAGAGAGAGAGAGAGGGAGAGAGAGAGAGAGAGAGAGAGAGAGAGAGAGAGAGAGAGAGAGAGAGAGAGAGAGATCGAGAGAGAGAGAAAGATGATGATGATGAGATGGGAGGATCTGCTTGTTACCAAGCCTGATGACCTGAGTTTCACCAAGACCCCACATGGTGAAAGGCAAGAACCAGCTCAGTTCCCATGTAACATCTATTTCCCCTCCTTCTTCCTTCCTCTCCCTCCCCCTCTCCCCTTCACTGCCTTTTAAATCCATTGCTCTCCTGGTGGAGGTTCTATGCTGGCTCTTTTGTAGAATAGCCTGCCTTATTTTGCAGGTAGTTTGCCATTTGTCTTGTTTCTTTACAACCCAAGTTTTCTTTAAATAGGCTCAGTCTGGAGGGTACTTATTCTAGGTGGTTACACCTGTTTTGAAGGGCCGAGGATCCTGGGTTTGCCACTTTTTCTCATTATAACAGGAGGGTCAGTAAACTGCCAGAGAGCTGCTGTCTGCTGACTCTGTTGTCTCTTCAGAGCCAGTGTCAGCTTAGGAATGTACTTTGCACAGCTTAGTGCTAAGGCCGCAGAAGCCATTCTGATTGTAGCTTGTCTTTGTGACTGGGTCAGTCAGCCTTGTGTCACTAATGAAATGTCCAGAGAAATGGTTTTGTGATCACAGTTGTAGAGAATCCAGCCAAGGTTGAGTGGTCCTGTTGCCTTGAGCCTTGGTTAACCTGACAATGGCTGTGGCGTTCAGCATCCACTCACTCATGTGCCAGGAGGAGAGACATCCCTACTGACAACAGGCTCTATAGAGTCACAGTACCCATACCACTTCTTGAAAACAAGTCTTTGGCACGTCCCCACGGGGGACAGCCAACACCCACGCTGTAGCAGTGATTTGATTTTGCCTTGAAGCCTGCACGTTACTACAGAGAAAGTGAAGTGTCAGTGATTTCTGAACATTTAATTGAAGCTCATTTGAAAATTGCTTGTTAACCATGAAAGGCAATACAGGACTAGAAATATGAAAGAGGAAGTGTGTGTGAGTGCTCACACATTTGTGCACACCTGTGTACTCAGTTTACACTCAAAGGCCACGTCTTTGCTAACTGTTCTTCAGTTCTATCAGGCTGAGTACGTTCTGACCCTTCCTTGGGGCATCATGGGACTTTGGGCATTTCTGTCAGGATATGCAGAATATTTTTCTGGTCTGGAATGTGCAGGGTTTGTGGGCGAGACTCTCAGCCGAATCTAATGAGCCACAGGTACTTGTTAGTAGCCAGCCAATGAATTCCTTTTGTCCTTCCCAGGTAGGAATCATGAGTGTAGGTGAGCTTTCTCATTGCCAGCAGCTGCAGGACCCTGAGTGCCCCACAACCTAGGGCTGGATTCAAAGGCCCAGTGGGTTACAGCTCCAAGTCCCAAGGGGTAGGGACATGTTACTTAAGCTTTAGTGGCTGCAGACTCTCAGTTCTTCCGTGCTTCTCAGTGCTTATGTTGGAGGCTCATTGCTCCAGTTAAAATGCAAACAGCTTGGCACTTGGCGTCTTTTGTCATCTTTAGCTTCTTGCAGGGAGTGGACAGCATCAAAAGTCACAGCATTAAAGTTGTCCATAGTCAGCAGTGGTGGTCATGTAGGGTTCTGTGGTATTCACAATGTTTTTCACCTTTCCAGAGACCACAGTGCCACCCAGCCACTGTCAGCGAGCAGGTGAAGACTGGGGACTGTTAGTGTTCTTCCAGCATCTGTCATGGACTAGATCCCAGACTCTGTCCCCTTAGTTCTCTCTGTAGATGGACTTGCCATCAGTGCCATCATTACTGTGTGTGAAGTCACCTCCTGTCACCGGAATCCTGAAATAATCCTGTGATAAGAGGAACTGTTACACCCAGAACCTTTCCTCTCAGTACCCAGAGCACCAGTTTTCTGCTGCCTTTGGAACTTTGTGTGCAAACAGCTAGAAAGAGGGAACAGTGGGAACCAGAGAGAGGTGACACACTCAGGAGGCAGAGGAAGGTGAGCTCAAGGCCAGTCTGGTCTACAGAGTCAGGATAGCCAGGGCCACACTGTCTAAGGAAAGGAAGAAAGAAGGAAGGAAGGAAATAACAGAACAGAACACATTGGGGTTAACCATGGCTGCCAGCAAGAGGTTACAGGGGACAACAGTGTTTGCAATGCCTAGCATGTATAATTTTTCTTTGTTTATCTGTTAAAAAATAAAGAGACTGGCCAGATGGCTCAGTGGATAGGAGACTTGAGTTCAGTACCTGAACACACATGACGGGGAGGACAGAACAGAAATCCAAAGACAGGCAAGGCCTGGTGGATATGCCAGAGCTGAGGCGGTGCCCACCTCAAACTGTACTCAGAAGGCAGGCTGCAGTCTGAACAAGGCACACGTGAGCTGCTCTGTAGGAGCAGCATTGGCCGTCCTGCGAAGCCCAGCCCCTAGTCTTCAGTGTTTCACATGCCCTGCCTTGTTTGTGTTGAAATCTTCCTGAAGGATATTGCTACTGATGTTTTCTGTTTGAAGAAACAACCAATCTGGATCTCTCTAGATGTGGGGCAGGGGAGACTTGAGTTTGAGTCTAGCATCCATGTACAAAATTGAATGTAGTGATGTGGGTTTATTTTAGAATCCTAGCACTGGGTAGGCAGAGACTGGCAGATCTCTGGGGCTTGCTGGCCGGCCATCCTAGCCTAATTGGTGAGTTGTAGGTAAAAGAAAGACATTGTTCTGAGCACCAACACCTGTGGCTATCCTCTGGCTTCTTAATGCATGTGTACACATTCATCTGGGCACATAAACACATGTTCCCATGGACACATGCACATGAGCACACATACACTCACATACCTTCTACATCTTCATGAATGCATGCATCTCTAGATGATTTTGAGGCACTGAGTTTTTCTAAATTTTACTGTATAGGGAAGATTGGTTTCTTTTTTTCTTTTTTCCTTTCTTCCAAAGCCAGGGTCTTGTTATGTAGCTTTGGCATTGGCATAGCAATCTTCTTCTTGCCTCAGCCTCTGGGTGCTGGGATTGCCTGGCAGGAAACTTCTTTATTTTGTGAATTATTTTTGTGGATCCTTCTGGAACGTTTGGCTCTTATGCTTGGCTGTCCTTGCCAGCCCTGTTTGCAAGTGAGGCACGGCTGTATTCAGAGGCACCGAGGTGTGGATGAAATACGGCCTTCCAGTTTGAGTCCTACAGTGTCACTTTGAGACTAGCTTTGGGACTAGCTCTTAGACTGGCAAGCATGTTGAGAAGCAAGGCACAGGAAGAGCAGGCTGTGGAAGTGCCTTGGTGCTTGTCTCCCAGTCTTGGCTGAGGGAGATGTGTTTGTTCAGTTCTGCTCCACAGACCTGATTGTGTGCCATGGTGTGCTGTGTCTGGCTTTAGTGGTCCATAATCCCCAAAGGATATTCATGTGTGCTATCAGCTTTATCTCTAGGACTTTGAAATAAATTGAACTATTGCTTTCTATTTCCTGTTTATAATCCTTCCCACCTTTGGCTCTACACTGTGGTAATTTCTCACTTGGAATTCCCTTTGAGTAACTCAGGAATGGTGTGGTGTTCTGACATTTTTTTTTTTTTTTTTTTTTTTAACTGAGATTCACTAAGCCAGTGGTTTTATGTCGGTGGCAAAAATCCACACCTAGGAGGCTATGTAGAAAGGACTGGCTTCTCAGGCCTTATGAAAAATCCTAGAAATTGCAGCTCCCAGAAAGCCAGTGAATATGGACTCCCTAGGTCCTGGTTGTGTGATTTCTGAATCTGATTCCTGACCCATATCGGGAGGGAACCCAGTTTTCACACATGAGATGATCAGCTAGGGAAGCTCAGTCAGGGAGAGGACGAGTCACCAGGAGCTGCATCTCACTGACAGATATCCTAAGTACACACTTTGATGATGTCACCCCTACCTGCTATTTGATTTTCATTCTTGGAAGCTTCACCTGCAGAGACAAACAACTACTCTGCCTGAGACTCTATGGGGCACTCCCCCATGGCTGCCTATGAGGCTACTGTAGTTGATGCCTGTTGGATGTTTTGAGCACCTGATGTTATGTTCTGCTCTCCTCCTTCTTTGCCCCCTCTCTCCTCCTTTTGCCTCCTCCTTCCCTCTTGCTTTGGCTTTCTAAAACCTAACATGGTCATTGTGGGTCATTTTCCAGACATCCCATAGGACAGTGTGCTGGCTGAAGTGCCTGCTGCACTCCAGTGTATTCCTGGCTCATCTCTGATGCCAGTTGTTGTCTTCTAAGAGCATCCGTTCTGCCATGATATGCAGTCTGTGCTGAGACCTTGGAGTCCTGTTCTAAGTTCTGCTTTGGAAGCAGCTCCATGGCCACTTGAGATCCATATTGTTTTTCTGAACATGTGCCATGGATGGTACCACTGGGTTATGATGTGGAGAGGGAAACACGTTTTGGGTGAGTGACTGGCTCTAAGGATAGTGTTGCTAATTCTAATTTATTAGTAGTTCTAAAGCTGTCCATGAGCATTGCATCAGAAAAAGTAATTGGAATATCATTGGAACCAATCCCTGTTTTGATGGGTGCTCTCCTTAGGAAAAACAGTTTTGCTTAACTTGGTCACAGGGCTGACATTCTCAGGTGAGGGCCCCACTTCTAAAGGCATAGCATATATTAATCTAGGCTTCAGCCAAACAAGTTATTTTCTGTGTCTTCCTAGTAGTAAAAATTGTATGAGCATACATGGGAACGTGTGAAGAAAGCCTTTAGTTACTGTGGTAAAATTATTATTTTTAAATTCCTTTTTTTTGAAGTAACATGTACTTAGAGTTGGAAATTTGACAGCAAATTTCCTGAAGGTCCAGGTACAAAGAAAGAAAAGTTACTCATCCACCTTTTCCTTCCAAACAGCATTTTCTGAGATTTTGTGCTTTTTTAAATGTGTGTGTGGGGGGGGGGGAGGGAGGGAAGAGAGAGAGAGAGAGAGAGAGAGAGAGAGAGAGAGAGAGAGAGGGAGGGAGAGAGGGAGAGAGAGGGGGAGAGAGAGGAAGAGAGAGGAGGGGAGAGAGAGAATTAAAGACACTCTTTAGTAGGTTTAAATATGATCTCTAGAATAAACTGGGCTAGGGTTAAAAAAAAAACTTGTATATAGTTCTTTATTTTGACCCTTAGAAAACAAATAACTTAAGGTTCCTTCCTTCCTTTCTTCCTTTCTCTTTTTTCCTTTCTCTTTCTTTCTTTCTTTCTTTCTTTCTTTCTTTCTTTCTTTCTTTCTTTCTTTCTTTCTTTCTCAATACAGAATAGAGTTTATTCAGTCATGGGGGGGGTAAGAGGGTGGTAGAGGCAGAGAGAGAGAGATGATAGAGAGAGAGAGAGAGAAGGGGAGGAGAGAAGAGAGTAGAGAAGTAGAGGCCAGCCATGAGCACGTGGAGAGAGAAGGGGGAGGGAATAGGGAGAGGAGGGGTGGTGGGGGAGACCAAGATTATCTTAAGGCTTCTTATGTTGGAAGCAAACTCAGTCATGAGTCTCTGGGGTGCTGTGCTTAGGAAAGGCCTGGGTGTCTCTTTGAGGTAGCATGAACCTTGCCACTAGCTAACTTTGATGTTGCAAATTTCCCTTTTGCCTTTTGCTTTCTATTAGACTGTTTGACAGCACTGGAAGTAGGCTTTAAAATTAGTGTAATATGAACAGAATTTTAAAAAAACGTTTAAAATTAAGCTAGGATTCCGACTCAGAGTAACAAACCAAACTTGTAAATTCCAGCATCTTTCCGTTTGTTTCTAATTCCCACAGAAGGAATGGAAGAATATGAAAAAATCACGGATCTCCCCAGCTGCTGCTAGGGAGGAAACTCAGTTTGATGTGCTTCTTTCGAGTCTCATTGCTTGCCTCTCCCGCTGTCTCCTCCCCTTCCTTCTCTGCTTTCTGCTGTATGTTCTGGTTTCTGACTTTCTTTATAAATTATGCACCTGTGTCGCCTCATCTTAGCTCAGGTTTTCCTGACATTCTCAATCCTAATGAGGACTCTTGGGAGTGGGTGGCTCTGTCCTCAGACAAGTGGGTGAACAGTATTGTGTGACATCAGTGTTGACCCCCAGGCTGGCTTCTGCCTCCCTTCCATATGTTCCTGTATTTGTGCAGGAGCACCAGTCAGCATAGGCCTGGAACACACATGTCAGGGAGCTTTGCTCACTCCTTGTTTCTCACCTCACAGCGGTCATCTAGATGTCAGGCATGGTAGCCTGTGAAGTTTCGTCAAACGTGGCAGAGCCGCCAGATCAGCCATGCCTTCCAAACAATAGGTGGCTCTGTCAGTCAGCCAAGAAGGAAGACATAGATAGAACCTTTGTAGTATTGTCTGAATCCTTTGAATGGCAGCAGACATCAGCATGCTCCAGCCACCATGGGGGTGCTCACTGTGTGCACAGGTCTTTGCTTGGGGCAAGTGTGTGCTGAAGTCATTTGCTCCACAGTGAAGTGGAGACTTCACTGTGTGACCATTAATCCTCTTAAACACACTTCCCTGTGTTCTTGTTGTCATAAGGTATGGTGTAGGAAAACATTTCTGATATTTGAAAAATTGTGAATTTCAGAACATATCTAGCACCTCCCATTTTCCACAGCTAGACTCAAAAGTTTCCTCAAAGCCTTTGATTGGAATCCAGTCTCAAGGGCACCTCCAGGATGGCCGGCCCAGAGAGAGGTTCTGAGGCAGCACTTTAGAACCTGGGCACCAGGAGCTTGCTTCTCTTCCTCTCACTGTTCTGGACAGACTGGGGGGGGGGGTGCAGATGAAGGTTGCAGACTAGGAGTAACTACTGAAAGTCTTACAGTTCCCCCTTTTGATTTTGGGGGCCAGGGAAGACAAGGTCTCTCTTTGTGTAGTCTTGGTTATCCTGGAACTCACTCTGTTGACCAGGCTGCCTTTGAATTCACAGAGATCCTCCTGCCTCTGCCTTCCGAGTGCTGAGATTAAAGCTGTGCACATTACACCTGATGCATACAGTTTCTTGAATGATATTCTTTTTCTTTTTTGAGATGGAGTCTTATTTAGTCTAAGCTATTCTGGAATTCACTACATAGTCTAAGCTGGACTTGAACTTATGGCTATCCTCCTGCCTCAGCATTTCAAGTTCTGTGATTGCAGGCTTGAGTCATTTCCCCTGAATTTCAAAGCAACATTTTTTTTTTTCAAATTCAAAATTAACCCCTGGAGACATACTGTGCTGTCTTTTGTTATATTCCATTCAGAAGAGTTTTTTTTTTTTTTTTAATGTCCACAATGGTTATTTTATACAATATTTTACAGGTTTTGCTACATTAAATTTGATAGCCCTTATTAAAACATTTCTATAATTATATTACCAAAAATTATTAATCTAGATTTTTTTGGGAATAAGGTTGTCATATAAATGAAATAAAATCCAAAAAGACATTTTAGGAATAGTTAAACATGAGAGTCTGCACAGTGTATGTCAACGTGATTAAAATTATATGCTAAGATATACTTGATTGGCTTAGGAATATTTGTAATGATCTGTTTTTCTGATTCTAAGTCAGCAGCTAGGCATTAGATTAAAGTCCATTTTTCTAGTTTGTGTGTTAGTGTATTTGAGTTTTTTTTTTTAAGGGTGTTGTTTAGTTATGCATCATAAGCAAATGTGCCAGATATTAGTTCCTTGTGTGTCTTTGTTCACACTTTCTGCCCAGGCCCAGTCCTGCTGCTGCTCAGTTCAAGTGCAGGAGAAACAGTCTTGAGTGAGGCGCACCGTTGACCAGTCTGCTAGCTGTGTCGCAGGGCTGAAGAGGGAATCCTGTGTTTTCATGAGTGTTTTTGTCTGAGGAACTCACATCACAAGACTGTGTGTGGAGGCTAGAAATGAATATTGAGTGTCTTCTCTATGGTACTCCATCTCATTCTGTGAGACAGGGAGTTCCCGATATGCCCATATGGCTGTATAAGATGCTAGTGAACTGTAGGGCCTAGGGCTCCTCTGGCCTTGGCCTTCTCAGGGCTATGGTTATAGACATGAGCCACCAGCCCGACTTTTCTGTGGTGCTGGGGATATGAATTTAGGTCCTTGTGCTTGTCCAGTAAATGCTTTACTGACTGAGCTGTTTACTAGCTCTTGAGGGTTTTTTCCTTTTCTTTTTATAATTAATTCAGGACTTTTTTTTTTCTTACTAAGAACTACAATAAATAAATCAGATTGAAGACTGAATCAATGTCCTGGCCCCCTTCTCTGTCCTTGGTGTGGGACCCAGCATGGAACTTGCTGCCATGGGAGCTAGGCAGTCCCGCCTTCTTTTCCTCCCTTACCGTGCCTTTGTGAGTCAAGTTGTAACTGAGATGTTTGTCAACATCACTTAATACAGAGGCCATCACTGGTAGGATACGCAGAGTAGTCAGACTCTGCTGTGAAGTTTGAGCAAAGTCTGGCAAGTCACTGAGCCAGCACCAGTCAGCTGACCTCCTTGTCACTTCCTCCTTGGGTGTGTGGGGCTGCACTGTGGAGTATGAAGAAAGCACACAGCAGGCTGCTCCTAGGGCAGTGACAGCTGAGTCCCACTCCCATGTATGCCATAGGCAGTGTGTTTTGGTTTGGACTTTGTGTGGGGGACAGGAGGTTAGTTTGAGGGATGTTTTCTTTGCAGACCGAGGACACAACAAGAAACTGATGGGTGGAGTTCAGTTGTGGTGAATCAGACACTATACAGCAGTCTCTTGATCCCAGTGACTGCTAGAAACTTAGGACAGCACGGAGCCCTTACATACACTGTTTGCTTACTTGTGAATATCTGTTATGGATGTGTTTGTAAAGGAGGCGCAGGAAATGTAAGGACAATAAAGTAAGAGCACAGCAGAGCAGTCCTGTCATAAAGGTCTGTAAAGGTGGCTTCTCCACAGCACCCATCCCCTTCCTGTGTGTGAATGTGTATGTGTGTGCCATGCCACAAGTGTGAGAGGTTAGCACTGGACCCGGGTTCTCTTTTCTTAGCATGTGGGCTCTGGGGAGGAACTGCAGGCCCATGGGCTTGGCAAGCATCCTTACCAGTTGAGTCACCTCACCAGCCCTCAACTTTGGCTTTTCTTTGTTTTGTCTGATTGGCAGTTTGCTCTTCCTGTGCTTTGGAACCATTATTAACCCGACAAGCAGTGCTTGAACACTAGGCAGAGCTCTTACTGGGTGGATATGAACTCCAAGCACAGGATGCAGAATTCCCAGATAGAGTTGAGGTTAGAACTTGTGGGCTGTTTATATCTGCAATTTTCCATGTACTATTCTCTGACTGAATGATTTTAAGTAAGGACATTGAGGCAGGGAATCACTTTTCATATTAGAGCCTGCACTATATGGGTCGCTGTGTCTGTGGAGAGAGAAGGCTAAGATGACTGAGCAAAGCCACGGTTCTTCAGGTAGTGACTTGGAGCTTGACCCAAGATCTTGTTCAGGAGTTTATGGAGACCTTGTGAGTTCTGTTATACCAGTGGAAGAGACTTAAAACTCTCTCTAGAAAGATGATAAAGTTGTTTCCATGAAACCTTGTTTTAGACAGTCCTTAGACTGAGTCTGCAAAAAATCAATTGATCAGCTTGTGGTCACTTACATATTGGGAAGTTAACTAGAAAATGCAGTTATTTTTATCCCCTGATTGATTTTCACCTTTTCCTTTGACAATGGGGAAATAGCTTGTTTTCAGGTTTGCAGAGAGATTATTCTGGACCGTTCTGTTGAAGATGCTTTTGGAGGTGAGCATGCAGGGAGAGTGGAGCATATGTGCATACGAGTGAGTGGAGCTCAGCTGTCACTCCCTAGGAGCAGCCTGCTGCGTGCTTTCTTCACACTCCAGTGTGCAGCCCCACACACCCAGGGAGGAAGTGACAAGGAGGTCAGCTGACTGGTGCTGGCTCAGACCTGAACGACAGACACTTCTCTAGAAACGTATGTCTGTCTCTGGGAGAGGCCACCACCGTCATTTTGTGCTGCTTTAGGATTATCATTCTAGAAGTTTCGGACAACCCAGTAAGACAGGAGGCACACAGGCAGTGTGATAGAGTGTTTGCACACTATTTCCACTAGCATGCAAAGTGGGTGCCACTAAGGATGGTGGAGGCTGAGGAGGGCTGGTACTGTTTGAATGTGTTCCTCTCCCACTTATTTTTCCAAGACAGGGTCTCAATGGTAGCCCAGGCCCAAATTCTCAGCCCTACTGTAGTGGTGGGATTGCAGGTGTGTGCTGTAATGCGTGTGCTTGGTGCAGGGTCTTTATCTTTTAGGTTTCCTGGGGTGTTCCTAGCACCTGTGAACAGCGATTGCCCACTGAGTGAGGGGATGAAGGATGCAGGCTAACGTTTGCTAGGTGGGTGGGACTGCTTTTTAGAGTTGGGTCAGGAAAAGGATCGTGGGAGGAGGTGTGTCTGGTGATGTTGCTCTGTCAGAAAGCAGAACATACCAGGTGTCGTGGTGTATGCCTTTAATTCCAGCAGGCAGGCAGTCATGTCTGTCTCTGAGTTCTAGGACAGCAGGACTACACAACAAAACCACAGACAAATAAATAAAATGTCTCAAAACCACAACAGCAACAACAAAAACCCCAGACAAATAAAATGCTGAAGGTATTCAGACAACAGTCACAAGTGGAGAGAAACATGGAGTGATGTAAATGTGAGTAGTTAAAGAGACAAAGCACCAGTGAACAAGTGACAGTGTGAATCTGAGTAGCCATGGTGTGCGTGTCCCACAGAGTATTTGGCTCCTTACAGATGGATGTGGATAAGAACCGTGTGCTGAGCACTTTAAGGCAGACTGTCTTCTGATTAGTTGGTTCATTACAAGGAAGCTCCTGCATGTGCTGCTGTTTAAGTCTCTGCCTTGGCCTCAGAGGTGGGCTAACCTGGGGTACAGGAACGAGGCTGCAAGAGTGAGTGCGTAGGACAGTGCAGGAGGAGCCAAGTATTCTGGGGATAAATCTGGAGTCCATGTTGAAATACTGTTTCTGTTGTGTTTCCAGATGAAGACGGTTAGTGTGGCCTTGGTCCTGTGCCTGAATGTGGGTGTGGATCCTCCAGATGTGGTGAAGACCACACCCTGTGCCCGACTGGAATGCTGGATAGGTAAGTGCCAGACCCTGTCGGGGGAACCTGTCATGTAAACTGTTCATTTTAAAGAATTGGAGCTGTGTGGTGGTGCACTCCTTTAATCCTCCCAGCATTTGGGAGGCAGAGGCAGGTGGATCTGTGTTAGTCTGAGGACAATCTGGGCTCTGTGGTTAAGTTCTAGGTCAGTCATGTACATTGTCTTTAATAAACAGGGAGAGGTGGGCAGTGAAACGTGTGCGGTAAAATTCCTGTGTGAGCATTTCCGAGGGTACACAGCACTGTTGCCACAATCTCCTAGGAGTGTTTACATTGCAGCTGCAGCTGTGTGTCCCCTCCCCCAACCCTGTTCTAATCATGTTCTCTATGAGGGTTTCTTTTTTTAAGACAGGTATTTTTGTGTAGTCTAGGCTTGTTCCTCTGCTTCCACCTCCTGAGTGTTGGATCACAAGTGGGCTGATTTTTGTGTCTGGATTTTACTGAGATGTGGGCCTGGTCTGGGTTCTTGTGAAGTGATGTGGTAACAGGGATAAAGGAAACTGTGAAAGACTAGCTTCAGCTGATGTTTGGTATCCATTATTTCACACTTTATTTTGAAAAGAAGAAAAGGTTTCTAAAGTTTCAAGCATAGGGAACACTTCACTAGTTCAGTGAGTTTCTTGGGAACCCTGGGTGTTAGGGCCACCACAAAGAGTCTCTTCTAAGATGAGATCACAGCTTGCTCCTGAGAGGAGGACTCTGGAGATTGCCCATCCTCTGCAGCACATCTGCCCTGAGCACAGCTCCCGACGCAAGCCCTCAACTTTCGGATGTTTTAGCCCTGCTCCGCGTGTCCCCAAAGTCTGGAGGATTGTGGAAGAGAGCTGCTGTGTGCTCCTGCAGTGCTCTGTTCTCCAGGAGAGGTGCTTGGGGACCATCCAGTCCAGTGTGGCCAGTCAGCTGGGGGAGGGGAAGAGGTTTACATAAGGCAAGGAAGGTCCTTCTCAAGTCTTCAGAGTGGAGCTGACCGCCACTAGAAAGCTGGAAAGGCACGTTTGGTGGAGAAGGCTATGTAGACTGGGGACTTGAGTGACATGTGCTTTCTGGAACAGTGACTAGAAGGAGGGAACAGAATTAGGATTCTGGAAGTGTGGAAAGGAAGGCGACTGTGGGAACAGAGAAAGCAGAGACAAACAAGGGTTGCTGGAGAAGCTGTCCTGTTTATGAAATTTCTGCCCCTCTTCTTAGGCACTCCTGACTTAGTCTCTTCCTGCTCTCCCTCCTGGTACTGTCATGCTTGGGGATTATGTTCCAAGATAGGAATTTTGGGGGACATATTTATATCATAGTATCAACTGGTACTCTCCCTTCTAAGTATTCCATGCCTTTCCTCTCAACACAGCAGGGACCAAGGGCCACTTGAGCCCACCTGTGTGGCTGAAGGAGGGGTACAACAAACGTGCCTCATTAGCTGTTTTGAGTGTGCTGGCCTCTGGGATGGCTGTGTGCTCAGGGTGAAGTCCAGCCGATGTCAGATGGTAGAGTGCATGGTGTTCTTATTCCATGCAACAAATTAGACTTCAGTGTGTCTGACAGTTTTGTGAAGTGTAGCCCAGAGCTTTGCTGGAAGCTGTGAGTGTGACTGTGGCCTTGTAGGAAGGGGAGACGCAGCTGCCTGTGCTGGGGTGAGACTGCTCAGGTCTCAGAGACAGGGTTCAGGATTCTAAAGAATACCAGGACCGTGTGTGGTGGTTCCTGTGTTTGCACCACCTGAGCACGAGCCAGAGTGGGTCCAAGGCTGCCTGGAGAGCACGTCAGTCAGTGCTCTGAGGAGAAAGTAAGAAGGCACAGCCCGTCCGCCACCTGTCCCAGATGGTAGGACATGATCCGTGGATGTCATGGAGTAAGAAAAAGCAGGGAGAGGCCTCTGCTTTTGGGCTCTTGGTTTAGAGTACAGTCTCTGTCCTGCTGTATTTAAGTCAGGAATTCCAGCAGCTCCCCATACACCCCCATGCCCCTCCTAGTTGTAAAGTATTACAGCTCTTGGTTCTCATCATTCTGTAGGCAAGTGGGACATGTAGCTTTTGGGGAGGACAAGGCCTGCTATGGATGGTAGGTTGTGCCCTAAGTTCCATCCTAGTCCAGCTGAAGGTCCCATCACTAGTCAGACCCTGGTGGGATCTGCTCTGCTCTACAGAGCCGTGTGGCCAGGCTTTGCTCTGAAGCTCCGTCAGTGTGTTTGCCACTAATTATAAAATGGAGGGATGACATTATGATTAATAAGATACAGTCATCAAGAGCCATCCCTAATTTCAAAGTAACCCTTTTGCTATTATGTATTTTCTCAATCAAAAATTAGCCATTCAAGGTTACACAACTAATTAATGGCGGACTCCTTGAAAGGCACTCTCTGATTTACACTCCATGCAGTAGGCAGTGCTCGACTAATAAGTCAATTAGCGAGTGTTTAAGTGTCTGCTAACACGAGGCACAGAGAACTACAGAGAACTGGAGCTCTGTGTGCTACTTCTGCTCTTGTGTTTTACTGTGGTGGCCTGCACACAGGAGGCTGCACCTGACCCAAGTGCACGGCAGATAGATTCCCATGGCACTCCCAGACTCAGGGCACCATTCTTAGTGCCTGTGATGGCTCTTGATTCTCATCTGAGTGGGAGTGTCAAGTGGGCTCAGCTGGCTTCCTTTCTTATGGGTGACCCTGCTTTTCAGATCAGGACCACATACAGGAACCCACACAGGTGGAGAGTCTCTCAGAGCCTTCCTGGAGTGCTGTCAGGGATGACAGTGGTTCTTCGGAAGGAAAGTCTGGGGGCAGTGCATCAAGTCATCATTGCCTTCCTGGTTCACTTGGCACTGGTCAGCACACCCGTTAATCTCTGCTGATGCCGTCAGACGATCCTTTCTGTTGTCCTTACTGTTTATTCTCTTCCCTGCATGGCTCTCCTCCACTCACTGGCATAGTTTTGGGAGGAAATAAAATTAATTGACTGCAGGAATTTCTAGTATATTAGAAGTGACAGCGACAGCCTTTCAATATGACTCCTTTTCTGGGAGATGCAACACACACACACACACACACACACACACACACACAGAGAGAGAGAGAGAGAGAGAGAGAGAGAGAGAGAGAGAGAGAGAGAGAGAGAGACAGGCAGGCAGAGCGGACAGGCAGGCAGAATGAGAATATGAATGAACACACCCCTATTCATCCCTGATAGGGAGTCCTATGACAGACCAGAGTATGGAAACCACCAAAATCCAACTTGAATTAATGAGATTTATTGGAGTGAGTTACACAGGCACAGAACTGACTCAGAGCTGAGAGTGTCCTTTTCAGGTAGCTCAGCTGGCTGAGCCTCTTTCAAGATGCTCTGCCAATCTCTTTGTTTAGGCTGCTTGTCCTCCTCCTCCTCCCTCCCTTTTCCCTTTCCTCCCTTCCCCCTTCCCTCTTGTCTGTGTAGCCCTGGCTGTCCTAGAACTCATTCTGTACAGCAGGCTGGCCTGCCCCTGTGTCCTGAGTGCTGGGATTAAAGACTTGCACCACCAAGCTCAGCTGTCTGTTTTCTTAACAGCTCCTCTGAGAGAGACTCTTAGCAGCCTTTACCATTCAGTCTTGGGAAAGGAAGGGCCTAGTGAATCTGGTCAGTTTCAGGGACTTTGAAGTTATTTTGAGTTGTTTACCTTCTATCTTAAGACTCTTCCCTGCAACCACAAATGTTGGGGGGTGAGATGAAGGGATGCAGACCCAGCTGCCATGTGTTCATTTACATGCTGGAGACAGTCTTGTTCTCACTAAACTTAAGCTGGCTAGAAACTTGCTATATATATGTGTGTGTGTATATATATATGGATGAGGATGACCTTGATCCTCCTGATTCTTGAGTCCTGGGATTTCAGGGATACGCCTCATTTTATTTTGTATTGATGAGGATGGAGTCCAGGGCTTCATGCATGCTGGGCAAATCACTCTACCAACTGTGCTCCCCCTTTAACTTCTTCTCACTGAGCTTTAGAGAGATCATAATTTATCATATTTAATTTAAAAATTATTTTATGTACATAAGTGTTTTTCTTACATGTATGTCTGGCTGGAGGGCAGAGGAGGGCATTGGATCCTGCAGAGCTGGAGTTACGGACATTGTGAATGTTATGAGGGTGTTAGGAACTGAGCAAAGTTTTCCTGCAAGAATAGCACATGCACTTAACTGCTGAGCCATCTTCCCAGCTCTAGTTGTTATGTTTAAATGAATAAATGAAGGTAAAATAATTTTTTCTATAAATACTCCTTACGTGCTCATCTCTATGTAGTACAGACTGGCCTTGTACTTGTGATCCTCTTGCCTGACTCTGACATGTTAATTTGCTATATGTCAGTAGACAGAAGCATTTTGAAAGACCGGCAAAGGGTCCTGAGACGGATCAGTGTGAGAACTGCAGGCTTAGTGTTGTTAGCGGAGAAGCTCCGTGATGACTAAGCAGCAAACCACAGGCATCTTTCTCTGTGTGTAGCACCATTACAATCTAGGTGAAAATCATTAAGTGCTGCTCTTGGTCCCTCCCTCCTCCCTCCCTCCCTCCCTCCCGTGCACACAGGAGGGCTGCAGTTTTAATATGGAATCCTGGAAGAAGCTTAGCTAGGCCTTCTGACAGTCTGAGCAGCAGCAGGACCCAAGAGCAGGAATGATGGCAGGTGGGGAGTGGCTGCCTTTAGTGAGCAAGCAGGAGCAGCCTTCCTGGGTTGTGGAGCCAGTTCAGTGTCACTAGCTCTGCTCCTGGTTAAGCAGATAAAGCAGAGGCCTGGATGTATGTGTTGTCAAAGGTGACTTTGCAGTGTGGAAGAGAAGGCTCCATGAGAGCTCTCCCAGCAGAGGACGTGCGATCTTACCAAGCCTTCTCTTTGTTGTTTCTACAGATCCTCTGTCTATGGGTCCTCAGAAAGCTCTGGAAACCATCGGTGCGAATCTACAGAAGCAGTATGAGAACTGGCAGCCAAGGGTGAGCCTTCTCTCTGCCCCCCTTTCTCAGTCCTGGGTTCTTTGGTCTCAGATCATCCAGTAAGTGCCTGCTCCCAGGCCTCTGTCACAGGTCATTGTCAGCACTGTCAGCTTTTCCAGGGGAGCTTGAGTGCTGTGTCCTGTGCTCTGTTCATTTGGGGCAACTTTCCCCTAGAAAAGTTTATAAAAGAAAAGGTGTTCTTTATGGTACTTTTAAATCAAGGTTTTAATTTTACACAGATAATGAATCTTCAATGAATTTTCAAAAATTGTCTACAACATCAGCTAGATAGAGCTCTTCTGCCTGAAGCATTCAGATGTGAGGAAAGAGTACCCGGCAATCAAAGGGGAGACACCTATTATGGGTTCAGCTTTAATACAGAAGGTGATGTTCCTTTTAGGGAGTCAGCTACTAATTAATATGTCTTTGCTGCTTATCTCTCAGTTTTTATTTGTAAAGAGAAATGGTATGGGGTTTAAGTGTCACATTGTTCATGACATCTTAGTTATTTGTCAATGACCCGAAGGCCGAGTTCCTTTACTTTTCTCACTAACTGCTTTAGTGATTTAGTAAATTTAATAGGAAATTAGAATTTGAGGTATTGAAATAAGTGACTTTGTATTCACCCTCTTGTGAAGTCTGAGTCTGGACTCGGGTGTGTTAGAGGCAGGTGTGGTGAGCAAGCAGGTGACCCCAGCTGTGTGCTTCTGAGGGTCTGACTTTGTTTGACCTCTGCCTTTTGATAGAAGCAGGAGGGAAGCAAAGGATTCTTAGACTCTCACCACTTAACCCTTGCCTACCCAAGAGGCTGATTTGTGAACTATTTATCCACCAATCTGAAGTCCAGGAGCCTGTTATACATAGTTACGTCCTTCAAGCAGAATAGCCACAAACAAAGCAGGTGACTCTGGTCTTAGGTAGTTGATGCTGTAGTGTTTGCCAGAGAGGGTCCAAGTGTTGGGGAGATTTCTGGGTCTTTGTGCTTTACATTTGGGCCTTTTCTTTTGAAGGCAGGTTCTCAGGGTTGCTTTGACACATGTTGTAAAGCTCTGCCTTTGTCTTTCAAGTCTATTACTTCTGGGGTTTACATGAAAATTCCAGAGAGTGTAGTGCATTTGGCAGTTGCTTGAGGATTGGAGAGTTACTGATGTATATTCCTTCAAAAGCAGTTTAGATGCCAGTGGCCCAGTGAAAGATTACTACTTTGAAGTTTTTGCAGATGTCCGTATATCATCTGGTGGGCCAGCACTGGAGGGAGCATGTGTGGAGTGACATTTTTGACTTCTGTGATATGCATGGTGAGAACATACCTTTAACTCAGCTGCTCTAGCCATTGCTAGGTCTTTTTTATATCTTTGTCTATTGATTGAGAGTACAATGTACATTCAGATCTTTCAGTTGTATATGTATAGAGTATTACTGAATAATAGCAAGAAGAAATAAAAAGGGAAGGATAAGTCTGGTCCTGGTTTTTGGCACCAAATGAATGAGTAAAAGAAAAGAAAAGAAAAGAAAGGGAGACATGATCATTCCTAGGTCAGTGTGGGGGAAGTTTGTTATAGATAAGTGGGCACAGGCAGAGGCAGGGACATCTGAGAGTTCAGAGTGGATACGACCAGGCTGAGCTGTGCTGTGTACAGGGTGAGAGAGGGAACCAGGTGCCGCTGTCAGGAGGCCCAAAAGGCACAAAGAGGGCTGGAAACCAAAATGTTTAGATTATACGGGGAAGAGCAATCCAAGCCTCCTGGGCTGGAGAGTTCAGGGTAGGGGTCTGGGTATGCCAGTCTGAAGCAGGTAGAGACAAAGGGTTGTAGAGAGACCCTGGTGGCCAATGTCAGCTTTGATATAGAAACTTAAGTCTGGTGATTAAGTCTTAAGATTGCTTCAGATCTTCTGATGTTCTCTGTGAGCCTCGAGCTGCTCCAATGGTTGTTTTCTTTTAGAGAATTAGTCCATGAGGAAGTAGGCTTCCTGGTTAACTTTTAAGGGGTCAGCACATTAGTAATGTATAGTGTAATGTAGTTGTTGTAGAATGTGTGTGTGTGTGTGTGTGTGTGTGTTTATCTGTGTGTGTGTGTGTGTGTGTTTATCTGTGTGTGTGTGTGTGTGTGTGTCTTGGGTTATTATTCACACAGCTCTGCATGAGATTAGGTGTTAGCTAGTACACAGCACTAGCAGATAGTGAGCAGATTCTTTTAAATCCTCAGGATTTTCTTCTAGGATCCTTCTCCCTTCTCAGCCTTCTGGAAGAGCAGCCAGTGGTCTTCCGACTGAGCCATCTCTCCAGTTCTTTTAAAATCTAAATTTCTGTCCTAGAGCAAAAATGTCCTGTCAAATTATGATTTAAGGCAGGTCACATTTGCATGCAGTGATTGATCCAGACAGAATGGCAGTCCGAGTCTCCTTTAGGAGGAGACAGTAGAGGAGCCACACTGGGAAAGTTGGGTACAGTCTTCTAGTGGTCTCAGGTCAGGGAGACTTGGTTAGAGATGGCAAGGGGTTAGAGACACCAGAGAGTCTGAGGTGAGCATGTTTCAAGACTGTAGGATGCTTAGGAGAAGATGTAGGTACACAAAGAGAGGCAGGATTCTAGTTGGCTTTGTACATTCAGTGGAGCTGTAGCTTAGTGAGAGGCTGTGTGTCAAACAGCGCAGCTTTTTCCATATCCAGGAAACCAAACTGGAGCCATAAGTGCTGACCGATTTCTTCTTGAATCTAGAACTGATGCATTCATTTTACACGCGCTAAAAGTGTCTCAGAATTTCCTGATAGGAACCATTAGTGGGATGTCTCCATTTTAGAAACAAGCCTAAGGTAACAGTTGTCACCAGTGTGCCTGACTGGCTGGAGAATGTCAAGTGCGGGAAGTGCTGTGAAGAGCTTGGTGTTCATGGAGTGCTTTCTGCTTAGATCCCCCCATATGGCTGAGGTAGAGGAAGGAGGCCTGACAGCCAGGAGAGCCTCTCAGTAGGTGCAAACGTCATGCTGAGGGGAAATTTGCACAGAACAGGAGGCAATTACCCAGCTCAGAAGTGTGGTACTAGGTACCTGGTCCCTAACTGTAAATCAGGAGCCTTTGAAACATTGCAAAGCTAAACATGAACCACTTTATTGTCCTCTACAGAGCTCTTGTGCTTCTGCAGTAATAAAGAGAGGCTGATGTGCCATCTGCAACAGAACAATGGGGACGTTATTAAAATCCACGACCTCTGATGGAAAGACCCCGGATCCAGCTTTCTCTTCCACTGTATGCTTTATTGCACCACTCACAGAGGTTGGGCAGTCTGCAGTGAGGTCATTCCGTTCATGTTTGCTGAAGTCACAGCGGCTGCATGTTGGTGTAGGTGGGCGCAAACAGCGCTTTACTCTCCATAGCAAGAGGAGCAGAAAACTGACTGCACCCTAAGGAGCCAGGGGCGCCTGGCTCGCTGTTCGTTCTGTTGCTTGTGCCACAGCTTCTACATTCCCTCCTTACTCCCTAGCTGGGATTATTCAAAATCAGATACTTTGATAAAGGTGAATTTGGTTCAGTAAGAATTTAGAGAAGCCATTGTGATTTTACTCTCAGAGGCTGCCAGACTTGATATTGGGCCGTATTTCCCTGCCTTGCTGATTGATAGTTTATTGGTTTGCATTGGTGGGATGTCTGTTCCTAGTTACATTTAAGACTTTCCTTATTACCTTTAGGTAATAGACTTTAGCTTTGCAGGAGAGCAAAGGGAAAATGCCAGCCATGGTTTCAGTTGAAAATTCAGCAGTAAAGCGCCCTTATTTCATGATGAGCCTCAAGAGGAAGTTTTATTGGGAGCTGAGAGCAAAGGCTTCAGGCTTTTAGGAATTTTCCTGACAGATTGAGGTGCTGACAGTTTAGCACAAGATAGGAGCTGAGGTAGCCAACATGATAGACTCTCGCCTAAAGCCGGGAGTGGGAGGCACCATGCCTGTGCTGGGGGTAGGCTCCAGTTCTTCTTGTGGCTTCCAGGTAAATTCTGTGGGACTTGGTACCATTTACTGTGGGAACTTTGCACCTGGGACAGTTGGCAGGGAGCTGAGGTGACCACTGAGTGGGTCTGTTTGCCTGGGAAGGGGACAGGCTTTTCTCTGTGAATGTTCCTTACTGTCAGAGCTTCTTCTCATCTTGGCCCCCAGGAATGGCAAAGGCTCTGTGCAGTCACCGTGGATTTTCAGGGAGCTGAATGGTCAGCAGGAGCCACACAGGAACTCCTGTGTTCTGAGGCTGCAGTGAGCAGGTTTTAAATGTTAGCTCCTTTACTGTGCATTCTTGTATCTGTCACAGTGGATTTGTAGTCAACAAATGAAACATGTTTTTTTTTTATAGATCTTTTCAGCAAGCTGTGGACTTGGGAAGTGGGGTCTCTCTCCAGCAAAGCAAGGCTCCTGGGCTCATTTCTTCTCTAAAGAGCAGCCATTGCTCTTTGTGGTGGGGTTGTACACTTGGACTGCACACATGCCTTGTGAGCTGCTTTCTAGAAACTAGAGCTGATGAGATGGCCAGGGACAGGCACATTTCTTTATGTTGGATTTACAAAACTGTCCTTGGGGTTTGGGTACAGGTGTTGTTTGCAGAGCCCAGTGTTTATGTATTGATGGGCTGCAGGGTCTGGACCTAAGTAGGCTAGCTGCCAGTTGTTGGGAAACTTGAGGGGCCAAGTATGGAGTACTGTTCAAGCTCTTTTCTTCCAGCTTGCACCCTCAGAGCCCTGATCATGGGCTGCGGTCCTACTAGCCTCTTTTCTGGACTGTTCCTAGTTCCTGTTGTCAGAAGGCTCTACATGCTTGCCTCTGCTCTAAGGGAAGAATGGGGCAAAATAGATGGTGTTAGTACTCCTCCCTGCCCCACCCTGGTGTCCTCTCTGGGATCCACAGTGCGCTGTGCTGAACAATGGTACTGGTGCCAGTCAGTGTGCTCTACCTTACTTGGCATCTTCGGAGTCACACATGGACAACCTGGAAAGATCCTAATGGGGCTGGTTGGGGGATCAGCAGTCACTGTGGGGTAGCCTCAGGGGCAGGGAGGTGCTCAGAGATCACCGTGGAGTAGCTTGACTTAGACTAGTAGCAGTGGTCCTCAGCTTGGAGAAATCACATTTTGATAGGACAGTATCCATCTGGACACAGTCCTGTCTATCATGACATCACGGTCACCCCTTGGTAGGCTGCTCATATGTCATGACTGTGCCATCCTCCTGGTTTAGCTGGCTTCCTCTGCTGGCTGTCTTCTCTCTCCTCCAAAATAGCTTGATTCTCTGTGGAGCCAGAGCTTGGGCATCAACCACCTGTTTGTGTTTCTCTGACAAACTGCAAATGAGGACTCCTAGCCACGGGCAGAACTGTAGCTGACTCATATCGACATGATTCAGACTCTTGTGTGATGCGCTTTGCCCCTGTCCTCATTAAATTTGTAAGGTAGTGTAGATGTGTCTTGTGGCTGTCTTGGGGTTAACCATTATGTCGTGATAGTCTTCCTTAGCTGCTTCCTGCCCAGATGTTAGCAACTGTCCCCAAGACAGACATTCTGCATGTATTTCTGCTCTGGCCATGGTCATGCTCCAGCCTGTGTTTTCCCTTCTCCCTCCCCATTCCTTGCCTGGCAGCTTTTTCGTGCAGCATGTTCAGGGACAGTTCCGATGGATGCTCTTCAGCTGAAAGGCTTCTTAGTCAGCCCTGCCCACGCATTTCCTGTCTTGCCCTGTCCCCAAAGGCCACGGTGTTACAACATCCTCTGGACGTGGAACTTAGATCTAAAAACCAGTTCCAAACTCACAAACCTAAGCTGCGTCGTAGCTGATGAGAGCACAGAGGAGTCACCACCTCTGACTACCATTCTTTTGAAGGCTTACACATACATGTTTTAGGAAGAGACAGTTGTGGAGATGATTCTGCACTCGCCTACAGAATGCCTCATGCTCTGTGTGACTGGAGTGCTGTGGGACTCCAGCTTCTTGAAAGTGGCACCAGTCCCTGTGACAAAGGCTCGCTCTGAGGCAGTTGGGTTTATACGAGTCCATGCTGCTTTGAGTGGTGCACAGAATAGGTTCTAGCATCCATCACTGCTCAGAAGGAAGTGGAGCACTCTCTTCCTCTCCCTCCCATGCTTGCTGCATCAGGTTTTGAGGATTTGCCCTTGGTATTCTGCCTTTGCCTTGGTGAGAGGGCAGGTAGCTTAGCAGCTGTGGAGAGAGCAGGTGAGCAGATGTAACGGTGGCATTCTTTAGCTCTCCACCCTAACCTCAAGTGCTACTACTTCATTCTTTTCAGATTGAAAATGGAAGTCGAAGCTGGGGTAGACCTGGTGGCACAGGCCTTTTATCCCAGTACTTGGGAGGCAAAGGCAAGGCGATCTCTTGAGTTGGAGGCTAGCCTGGTCTACAGAGTGATCCCAAGACAGCCAGGGCTGCACAGAGAAACCCTGTTTGGAAACAAACAGATAAACAGTAAGTGGAGGGCTGATGGGAGGAGTATTGAGCAGGTCAACCCCAGCACCTAGAGGGTCGTTAATGTTCAGCCTTCTTCCTTGGCCTCTAAGATGCTGGTGCCTGAGCCACACTAGGATGCATACATTGCTACTCTGAAGCTTTCTACCCCAGAGAATTCCTACGTACTCACCCTTCTCATCCTGCTTCCTATCTCCCTGTCTCTAGTGTTGTCCTCATCTCTGCTCCTCATACTGTTTTTCTAGAGAAAGAGGGCTTGCTTCTTTTTCTCACAGACTCTCCAGGACCTCTCTCTCATCGTTGCTCCTCCTGATGAGGTCAGTGTCTCTGTGTGGACAGATTTTGACAAAGACACCATGCTTGCCAAAGAAGGAAACTGTAGTTCACCCAGCCTTCTGGCACCCATGCATTTCTTACTTCAGAGTGCCTGGTCACATGGTGCTGGTACAGGTGTCAGGTACAAGTGGAGGTGCTGACAGTCAGGAAGCAGAAAGCACAGAAGGCTGAGTTTGAGAGTGCCAAAGGGAGTCCCCATATGCTCACTGCACGCCACTGTGAAAACTGTAAAATTATTCCCCAGCTGAGCGAGAACGTGCTGAGTGGGGGAGGTGTGTAATGCACCAGAGAGAATGGTTCTGAACACTTCCATGCTAGTTGACTTTATTTTGTGAAAGACCCATGTGTCATGGGGGTACCCGAATACCTGGTCTGTCATCACAGCACCAGAACCTCCTTATGTAGTTGAGCCCAAAGGAGACATCAAAAATAATTGGAATAAAATCATATAATATAAAAAAATCTACATTTATTTATTTTGATGTGTACATAGATGTCTTCCTTAGTCACTTTCCACTTGATGTTTTTGTTTATTTTGAGACATGGTCTCTTCACTGAATTTAGGGAGATGGCTCAGTACATAAGGTATTCTCTGTGTGAGTGTGGATCTGATTTTAAACCCCTAGAACCCAAGTAAAAATCTGTATGATTGTGTGTGCCTATAACGTCAGGGCTGTAAGAAGCAGGGGCAGTTGTAGGCTGAAGGAGGGCTGGAGAGATGCTGCCTCAGGGGAATGAAGCAGAGAGTGACAGAGCAAGATTCTTGATCCTCTTCTGGGGTTTGTGTGCAGCCACACACAGGCACAACCACAGGCACATAGACATATAGGAACACACAGAGGCACACATGCACACACAGAGGTACACACAAGCACATGCACAGGCACACATAGATGCACATACATGCACATCCAGACACATACACAGGCACACACACAGGGGCATACACATAGGCATGCAGATTCACATATAATAGGCATACACACACACAGACACACACATGCATACAATACACAGGCACATAAACTTGTACTGCTGTCCAAATGGTGCAGTAACCTGAAAGCACTTTGCCTTGCTCTGTGGCTTCACTGCTCCACACACATTTAAACCTGAAGTGATGAAGCCTGCAGAACACTTCTTTACCTGCCTGAGCACTCTCTTTCCCCTGTGTTCTGACGTATTTAGGCTCCACAGTCCAACAACTTGAGATGTTTGCTTAGAACTTTTGAAAACTTCTAGCAAGGGTCTGCCCCTTCCAACCTTCATCTGCCTCTTCTTTTTTGAATGTAGTTGGAGCCTGAGAGACTTTACTCAGGTTCACTTATCTTTTAGATTTTGTTCTGTGTCTTTTCTGACTGGGATTTTGATCTGCCTTCTAGCATGGTTCCTTCCTGGTTTGGTGTTACGTCTGCTGCATGCTTGGAGAATGCTCTTCCGCTGGGCCATGTCCCTAGCCTACATAAACACCTCTGAGATCGAGATACCTTTAACGTTCACTCTGACTGACCCTGCTGTCATGTTGCATGGTTAGAATTAGTTGGCCATGAAGCCTGCCTATGGAGGCTGAGTTCTGAGTCTCAGTGTGAGCTTTAGAACCTGTGACTGAGGAGAGACTAGGCCACACAGAAGATACTCTGTTCATACCTGTGCCATAGTGTAGCTGTGGGTGACATGACATAGGGAAGCTGGTTCAGCAGAGTGGCCAGGCAGGCCAGGGAGCGTCTTCTCATTATGTAAGGATTATAAGCATCCGAATTTAGCTTTTATTGAATAGCGCTTACTGAGGACCAGGCAGAAATCCCATATGAGAAAGCATTTATTCCTTTAGCAATACATTAAAACAATGTCCTTGCACCTAAGGAGTGAGTGCCTTGCACGACCCAAGGCACCTTAGATTCTGTGGAAAAAACGACATATATTTCATTAAAATTATAGTCCTACCTTTAGAGGGAAAGATTTGAGGACAGTGTATAAAAATGTCCTTTAGGTCTTTCCAGACCCCTCTGTGTTACCCATGGATGACTCCTGCCTCCACTTCCCAGTTTCTTTTTCTGTCCCTGAACATTATAGATCAATAGCTTCTTGGTATAGAAAGAGTAGCTTTGGATGATAGCATATGGGTGCTACAAGGGACCTGTGTGACTTTCTGTCTTGGAGTCCAGAGTCCAGGAAGCATACCTAGGCAGGCAGTTCCTGTAGCTGCTCAGCTGGAAATGGTGGAGCCCCAGAATGTCCCTTGCTCCTGTCAAGACCAGCACAGCCATCTCACCTTCACGACACCCAGCTTCTTTCTGGGCTGAGAAGCACACATTTGTAGCTGTCTCTTGGGCAGTCTTCTTCCTGTGCAGGTTCTTCGGTCAGGCTGTGAGGCTCTGCTGCTGCTGCTACTGCTGGGAAGGCACAGCTTCCAGTGCCTGTTCTCATTGCTGTGTACTTAGTGCGGGTTTCTGATTAGAGGTATTGCTGAGCATGCTGTGGCATCTTGCCTCTGCCCTGTCTGTCCTGTCAGCCCTTCACACCAGGGCTCAGTGATCCACATTTAGAACATTGGGGCAGGTAGTCACAGAAGACCTATTCTGTGTTCACTCTTCCAAGTCATGTCTCTCAAAAATTTAGCTCATCTCTTTTTTATGCTATTCTATGTGTTTTACCCTCAAGTAGTTTTAGATAGTTTATGTGCAGTAAAATGCAGAGCGCTTTTGTTTAGTTGGCACTTCGAACAAGGATGTTAACACCTGCACAACTCTCTTCTGCCCTTTGCTGTGATGTTGGGAATTGAACTGAAGGCCTTGCACATGGTTGGCCACCTCTGAGACATGCGCTCAGCCTCACTGCTTCCTTAGTCTCTCCCTGTCATTCAGGTGTTTGCCCATCTTGACCGCCATGCGGTGCAGCCGCTGTTCCGTCTTCAGCTCTCCTCTCAGCATGTCTTGCTCTCCTGGTGTCCCCAAATCAGCAGTTCATCTCCCCTCCTGCCGTGGAACCTGTGATGGTCCCGAATGTATCAATGTCTTCAGTGGACTGTTTCTGTGGGGTACAGTCTCCTTTCTCTGTGAATACTTGGCATTACAGGCAGGTCATGGGTAGTCATGTGTTGTCACTTGTGCTTTACAAGCCCCATGAAATTGACAGAAAGACAGAGATTTTGTTTCCCTTCTGCAAAGCCAGGCTGTGGGGAGGAACTGCTTTCTCCTGCGCTCTGTACACTGAGAGACTGGGTTGTCTTTGAAGGAATTCTTAGGTGATGTGTGGATGTTATTTTCACCTCAAATAGGACTCATCATCACCTAGGGAGTGAGTGTGGGTTGTTTATCAGTGTCTAGTTGAGAATGTCTACAAATGGATGCACAGTTTAGAGAAGAAACAAATTAATTGGGAACTAGAAGTAACTGGCATCTTCAGGCCTCTGTTCCTTCTCTGCATAGACACAGACAGACAGCTGCCTGGGCCACACATTGCTCGGGTGCTTCTGTGCCCCTTGCCCAGTCCTGTTTAGAATTTCACCTGGGCCTCCGTGGGTTTTCCGGGTGTCATGGGTCTGGTTGGAATTCCGCATTGACAGTAGAAAGTGTGCTGTGCACAGTGTAGCTGTCTCCACCACAGCTGAAGGCGACTGTCTGTGTCCTGGTGATGGATATCGAGGAGCACCAGCTGCTCTAAGTGGCAGCACAAGACATCCCTCGCGGAAGGTCTGAGCTGGCAGTGCTGCACGGTTTTGGTAGTTTTTGTTTCAGGTTCTTGTTTCCTCTGCTCCCCAAGCTACCTTGCTGCTTTCTTCCCACCTTCATACTCCCAGAAGCACCTGGGAGGACACAGAGCCCTGGACCTTGGTGACTAGGGGCTGCAGGCTGTCACAACTATGTGGGCTACAGGATGAGGCGTGTAGTACAACATGGTGGTTCACTTCAGAGGGCCTACTGTAGATTCACAGGGTTCTCTTCAGAGGATCCGGACATTTTCGGATGAGATAGAAGATCCTTTCTTGTAAGCTTTAAGTCCAGAGCAATGCATTTCAGTCAGCATTACATCTCATCTCTCCTGTCTTCTCTATTGCAGTGTTGGGAAGTCTTGCTTGTTCTGCTGCTGGCAGAGGGCCCGCTCTCTGCCTGGGCCCCGCCAGCTGCCCTCCATTCTGTAGTCCTGGTCACTGCGTGCCTGCTGGCAGCGGCTCTGTAGAACCCACACTGCAGGAGCCACAGGTGGGGCTCTGGAAAACTGGAAAGTAGCAACATCTCAGCATGTCCCAGTTTGTGATGGGCAACTGTCATAGTTAACAGGACTGCACTTATTTGTTTGTTTATTACAAATGCTTTATTGAACAGTTGCAGGTCATCCCATGGGCTGGGTGGAGGATTTCCAGGGCCCAGCAGCAAGGTCAGAAGCCTCCGAGCTTCTCTTTCTGACTCCAGTAGGGTGAGCATATCACCCCCTCCAATGGGTCCTTTGACGTTTCGAGTGATAGTGCGGCTGGTGTCATCCATAAACTCCACTCGCACTGAGTGCACTGTCCCTGCGAACCCGTCCTGCCCAGCCAGCTCGATGGGCTGCACACGGCTCATGTCCATGGTGGCGGTGATCTGGCAGAGAGCGTGTTTATTTTTTAAAAGAGTCACTTGTGTGTATGCACAGATGTCATGAGAGCTGTTTGTTTGTTGGGGTGAGGAAGGAGGACATACATCTTGTTTCTAGTGACCTCCTTGAGAAGGGCTGTCTCCCCTGTGCCTTTTAGTCAGTATTAAAACCTTGCCATTTGGTATTATCTGAAAGTTATCATCCCCTGAAACTGGTTGTGAAAATAGATTAGATCTTTATGGTCTGTGTTCTGGGATTTTGGGGAGGCTTCTTCCCCTGTATGTAACCTGTGGGAGATGTAAACGGCGGGGAGGAGAAGGATGCTGGGGCAAGTTAGCAGCATCCTGAAGACAGGTGAGGAGCCTGAGTGTGCTTGAGTGTGCACTGGTGTGAATATGTTAGATTCTTCTTACCCAGAGCAGCTGCTTATGTGCAGAGAACCTTAGCCTAGGGCACTCGTTCTTGCTTGGGCAAAAGGTTCTTTAGGGTTTTGGTTTGTTTCTGCCTCTGGAAGCAAAGCCAGATGTAGTCCCCACCACAGACCTAACAGAAAAGAGACTATCGGAACCATCTGGACTGTGGGAGACAACTGAGAGTGGCATTTCAGACTGAGCGGCAGGCACAGAGTTGCCAGAAGGTCACATTGAGTCACTGTCATGCTCCTGATCAAATGTTTGATGAGGCCCTGCCTTGTTCCCAGGGATGGCATTGCACTATTCAGACCACATGTGTCATTTATGTGCAAAGCACTGGGAATCATTTACTGTGTACCTCCTCTGAGCACCCCAGCTCCTCACCCCAGTGTTGGGATCTGTAAGCTCTTTCAGGTACCTGCTGGTCCTTTGCCCCCAGGCCACAGAAGGTAGGAGAACTGCTGGGTTGGGGAGGTACGAGGGAAGCAGCTGTTCTTTGGGCTGGAGGAGAGGGCTGGCCTGGAGGCTAGGATGGCAGCAGGGCAAGGACAGGCCTCCCTTTGCATCATTGCTCTTTGAGTAAGAATTGGTGCTGCAGCAAACAGTGAGGGAGGATGGGCTCGACCAGTTGCCTTCCACTGACTGACACACACCAGAGGAGTCCTTAGTTGAGTTCTGGCCTTCTCATGTTCTAGATCTGAAGGTCCTCCTCATGGCTCGCCTGGAGCTAAGAACAGGTCCTTCCATGTCTGGAGCACCGGCTTGTCACTCATGACCTTTGTAGACTAAGTCTCTTGGGCCCAGGTGCAGCTGTCGACAAGGGAAAGGGTGCTTCTGCACTCTCGCTGCCCCCCACCTCAGTATTTCTCAAAGAAAAAAACGGGGAGGAAGTTAATAAGTTGAAGACAGATTTTCCAGGTTGCTGGCCACATTCTGCCCCTTTTCTTCTCTTGATTCATCCGGCAATCTTCTCTTTGGTTCAGCCCATCAGACCTGCTTATGCCCAGCCAGCCCCGTGGCCTGTGTCTATAGTGGCCTCTGCCTGCAGTGGCCTGAGGAAAGGCAGCCCATCTTGGAAGGATTTTACCTCCCTGCCATCTACTTCTGCTCATGGTCCTCTGCTACAGCAGCTACTTCAATAGTGGCTGTGCGTTCCTCAGGTCCAGTAGCAGCTGCTGTAGGCATTGTCACAATGGTGCTGCCTGTAGGTGATGCCTGAGCCACATTCTGTAGTGTGGGTCCCAGGCCAGTCAGGGTGAGCAGCTGCAGGGGGCTGACCACCTTTAGTACTGTGCTGCCATCCTGCATGGCAGCTGTGTTCAAAACTGTGAGGTTGGATGTGTCCGGATGAATCTCTACTGTGCTGGGGAAGGTAGAGCCAGGGGAGGCCAGAACTGTGTAGCCTCCAAGCAGTGGGGAGGCCGGTGAACTGGCTGGGGCGGCTTGAGGAGAGCCCTTGCCCAGAACAGTGGAGGACAGTGTAGATACTACTTTGCCAAGTGGCACACTGGTCAACTGGGACATAGGCATTCCAGGGCCAAAAGCGACCTGTGCATTCTGTGTAAGCACCTGGGAAGCCATAGCAGCTGGTCCAGATGTAGCCTGTGCAAGACGGGGCCGCTTCATAGGGGATGGCAAGGAAACTGGGGTCAACGTCATGAGCACGTTGCTGAGGTGCTGGGACTTGTGCTTCAGCTCCTTGGCATGGTGGCGATGTTCATCACACTGTTGTTCCAGGGCTGCCAGGTGCCGCGTATACTGTTCCCTAGAACAATGATCTATCTGGCACTTGTGGCTGGTTAGTACCTTCTCCACCTGATCCAGCTTGCCAAAGTTTTGCACAGTGTTATTGAGGGGGACAGCATCTCGGAGCTGCAGGAGTGGGTCCTGCACTCGCTGTTGCAGGCCTTTCATGGATTCATCCAGCTCCTGTTGGAATTCCTGTATGACTTCATCCAGTTAGCCCACATTCTTCAGTCCCCGTCAGAATGCAAATGTGTCATCTCCAGTGGTTGTGGTCCAGTCACCAGGGTCCTCACAGCTCTCTATTGTGATGGTGGCAGGTAAGCTGCAGCTGGTGTGAGCAGGATGTACTCTGTGGATGTGGGACTGCTCAGGGACACACGGGCCCCTGAGAGGTCAATCTTGGGGCTGAGGCAAGTATTAGAGCAGACCTTGTCATGCTGGTAGAAGTCTCTCCAGCGTCAGTGATCTTCCTGAGCATGATGCCATTCATCCGGATGGCTCTCTTCCAATCCTTCAAGCTAGATTTCCCTGCCAGGTGCACAGACTGCTTTGGGCTGATCACATGTTCATTGTACTGAGCACATTGCACATTGATTCCAGGGCACACAAACTTCCTCCAATGAGGTTAGCTCTGCTGTCTTTGCAAGTGATGGGGACACAGTTTCAGCCTCCAAGTTCTCCCTGTCTTCAGTCATCTTCACTAACACAGCTTCCTGGAGCTGTTAGGAGGCTGTATTTTCTGTTTCCATGTTATTTTCTGTCAAATCACCCCCATGAGGAGCTAGATTCGTTGTTACAAGCACTGTCTTCACTTCCTCTACACCACTGCCATCAGCTGCCGTGTCTGGAGTTGTCACAACCACTACCTCCTCCATGTGGATGCTCACATCTGGGGTTGCCATGGCTCAGAAGCCAGAATTGTCACTTCTCCAGAGTCTGAAGGCCTGGGCCTACCACAGGCCTGCTTTGGTGCCTGCTGTGACGGGTGCAGTGGTGGGTGGTGGAGGTGGTGGTCAAAGCCTTGGCTCCTTGTTGGGGATTTGGTGGCGGGGACTGCTCCTGTTCTCTTAGGGACAGCTGTGGAAAAGTCCTTCCCTGGTGTGCTAGCTGCTGTTTGGGCATTGTGTTACAGAGGTGGTATGACAGGTATTGAGAGAACACTGGTGTGATTGGTCGTGACTGTAAATGCAGAGTGGCCATGCTTCCTTTCTACAGCCATTGCAGGGTGAACTCTCCACAAAAGTGAGTCTAGAGCCATGGGAGATGGCTCACAGTAGCGAGGGTGCAGGGTGTGTGGGAGTGTGGTGTGTGTCTGGGGTGTGTGAATGTATGGCTGGGGGGTGTAGGGACTATGAGAGTGTATGGGTAGAATGTTATTTCTGGGGCTGTGGGTGTGATATTGTGTTGGTGAGTGTATAGAACGTGTGTGTGTGTCTGTGTGTGTGTGTGTGTGTGTGTGTGTGTGTGTGTGTGTGTGTGTGTGTGTGTGTGTGTCTGTATTGTGTGTGTATTGCATCATGGTTGGTATTCCCTATTGGTGTTTCTCAACATGATCCTCTAAGGACAGCATTCTGTCCTCAGCCTTTCTCCCTCCCAGGTGTGGTGCGGTGTCCTTGCTCCCTTTGCTTTGTCTTCCCTTATTGCCTCCATATGGAGCCAGAGGCTGGCACCCCAAGGGCCACTCCACTTTCTCCTGAGTGCTCTCATTTCTCCCTGTTTGTATCCCACTTTGCCTTCTCTGAGTGGGACCTGTGAGACCTCACTCTGGCTGACTCTTCCTTCCTTCCTTTCCCATTTATCCTCTGGAGCTGCTCTGTTTTTCTTTGCAAGGAAGAACGCCTCCTGAATCTTAGTAATCAGACTTATGAATGTGAAGTGGTGATGTTCCTTCCAGCCAGCATTTTGGCAGGCCAGTGTGCTCTTTAAATACTATTGGTCTCTTCTTCCCTTTCTCCAGAGCTGATGTGTGTGTTTGCCTCTCTGTAAAGATCAGCTTTAAGGGGATAGGAGTGGCTGGCTGGAGTCTTGCTCAGATAGGAGGGGTTTTATAGCAAGCCTTGAGAGCACAAGGTGGAGGGAGGATGGGGAGCCCTGCGTGCCTTTGCTTGAAGCTTTCTGATCTCCAACAACCATTGTCTTCAGTTTGCCTTTGTCCCTAGAGGGTGTCAGGCAGTGGAGTGATGGTGGCAGTGTGCAGGAAGGTGGCTGCTACCCTGAGTCACTCTTGACTGCAGGTGTGGTTGCAGAGCTACTGCTGAGGTGCTGCATGCATGGCCTTGGTTGGCTGAGTCCCAGCATTACCATTTGTGTATTGTTGGATCCTTTATTTCTTTAAAATACAGCCATTAGTAGGTTGATTTATTGTTCCTTTTTAAAAAGGGATGATGCCACAAATAGGCTTTTGAGCAGATACTTAATAACTAAGGAATCTTTGTTCAGATTTAGGCTCTGTGGAGGAAATGGGGTCCTGAATTTCCTTCATGGCTGTGCTAAGATCTCTTCATGTTGGATATATGAAGGTGGGGTTTGGCTGAAGCCTCCAGGGAAGAAAATGGTAAATAAAAGTCTCTCACAGGGAGCCTTCTAGGTGTACTCATGGGCCTGGGGCCTGAGACAGCTCATTGGGCTGGGTGTCATGGTATGAGCCTAAAACCTCCGCACTGGGGTACACACACAGAGAGAGAGGCTTCTCTCTGGAGCTCATTGGCTAGCTAGTCTAGCACATCAGTGCCAGGTTCAATAAGAGATCCTGTCTGAAAACCAAAAGCAAAAGATGAAGTAAAGTGTGAAAGAGGAGGACATCTGATACCAGCTGGCTCCATACTCAGGCACATGTGTGCACCCCAGATACACCACAGGTGTGCACCCCCAAAACCTATCTTCTTGCTCTTAAGTTGGTGTTTTTGCAGTGGCATCTGGGTGCTTCATCTAGCAGTGGCTTTGTCTTTGAGCACTCACAGGCCCTGTTGATCACCCCTCTTCCTACATTTTTCCTCTGGTTGAGAGATTTTTCACTGTGGGCTGGAATGTACTTCCTGGAGGGCAGAGGCAGGGGCATGACAATCACTGTCACTATTGCCTCCTCTACTTCAGTTTTCACCTGATTTAAAGTATTCACAGAGGCAGCTGCTGTGCTCCTGTAGGCTTTGTTTTACTTTTTGTTAGTTCAGATGTTAAGATTTTCATTGCTCTGGGGAGACACCATGATCAAAGCAACCTGGTGAGAAAAGAGTTCAGTTGGCCTACACTTCCACATCATTGTTCATGTTGAAAGAACTCAGGACAGGAATTCAAGACAGGGCAGGAAACTGGAGGCAGGCACTGATGCAGAGGCCATAGGCCGTGCTGCTTGCTAGCTTGCTCAACATGCCTTGCTCAGCTTGTTTTTCTGTAGAACCCAGGACCACCAGTCAAAGGATGGCCTCACCCACAATGCACTGATCCCTACCTCCCATCAACCACTAATTAAGAAAATGCCCCCACAGACTTGCCTGTTACCTGATCTTATACAGCCATTTTCTTACTTGAGCCGCCCCATTCTTTGGTGACTCTGGCTTGTGTCAAGTTGACATAACCAGTCTCTACAATGTCTTTGTAGACATCTAGAATTTAGAATTTCTGTCACAGTTTCCTTTGTTTCTAGTTTATTTCTTTAGCCTGAACATTACTGATTTTCATTATGGTTAAAATAACTTACTAACTTAAATCCTATTTTAAGGCCAGCTGGGTTAAAGGATGTTTTAAGTGGTTGGAACTGTGGATTGATTGTTTCTCTGAGGTTCACAGTCTCTGCAGGTTCAGTATGGTAGCCAGCTCACTATCACTCCCTGCCCTGTGCCCTTGCTTTCCTGACAGCTCCCTGTGTTTTGGCATCAGATTTGATTTAGTGTGGGCCCAGGCAGGGCGGCAGCAAATCTGTGCTAGGGCGGCCCTGGCTGGTGTCTCTGTCCAGTGAGGGAAGAAGCCCAGATGGTGGCATGACTCCTGGTTCTGCTCGGTTCTCTCACCCTCTCCTCACTATAGTGATGGCCTGAGGACGGCTGAAGGCTCTGGTTTTCTGGCCTCGTAGTTGTGCCTTTTACTCCAGCTGTGCTTCAGATTAGATTATCTCCTTCAAACCTTGTCTCGTAACTAGATCCTTTTCTCCCTGAAGATATCCTTGACACGTTCTGTTTGCTGAGTTTAGCGTTTCTATACTAGTTCATAGCTGCTTCTTGGTCTTTTTGCTTCTTCACACAAATGTCTGTTCTTTGGCTTCTTGCCCTTTCCTATACACAGTCTCCCTAATCTGAAACATTTCTGATCCCTGTGACTGCCTGATGGAGCTTCCATCAGTGAGTGAGAATCATGTCTCCCGTGGGAATCCATCCAGCTGCCCAACACCGGCTCTCTGCTCTGCTCTGGGCAGGTGGCACCAGCTTTTCTCTGTATTGCTGTAACTGTAGCCCTCTCTCTCTCACGGGCTATCTCAGTGAGTCCTGGCCTAGTAAGTAATCATTGGGTGAGTGAGTGCCCACCTCACATGGCCCACCATGGGCATAGTTCCCGACTGAGATGCAGGAAAGAATATGGTCATGCTCTCTTCGGATAAAACACTTGGGCACTGCCTATAAAACCATAGTGCTCAACTGACATCTGTTGGATATATTGTTGAATTATCTGGTGCATGACATTGTTCTTTATTGTAGGTCACATTCAAGGGGATTTAGTGACCTAGAAAAGACCAGATTTTTCTGTGAATGTATGTGTCAACCTGAAGACCTATAAGATCCCATGTCACACATACAGAGTGAGGTGGCAGTGGCTGTCACTATGCACAGGACACACTGCTCACAACCTAGCAAGAGAGTTATTTAGTCTCCTCAGAGCTACATTTAACTTAGTCTCCTTAGTACAACGAAAAGGAGGATGCTCAGACAGGAAGGTGTGCTTGACCTGGCTGTACCCTGAGGGCGGCTTGTTTATCAGTGCCTCCCTTCTGTTGCATGCAGTGGCCTGACCTGCCGGAGTTGAGCCCCACATAGGTTGGGACTTTCTTAGTTGTGCCTGCTATGTTTTGCAAACGACCAGTTAAATGTCAGTCAGTAAAATGTGGTTCACAGATACCATCACCGAGTATCGGGTTTTGTTTTTTATTTAGAATCAGTAGCTCTTCAGGAGAAGATTAATGACGACGAAGAGTTTTCTCAAAGCAGACAATAAGCAGAGGGCCTGTGCCTTGGACACAGTAGTTGGTTCGGCCTGGGGTTCCGAGGCTCTCACCTCTAAGCCCACTCAGGGTACCCTGCTGCCCCGCCTGCTGCCCCGGTGGGAGAATGTCTCTGCCATCCCAGACAGGTGAGAGTGGGCAGTGAACACATGGGCCAGCTCTGCTCAGTGCTCCTGCTAAAAGCAGGCTGTGGAACAGTTGCTGGTGCCATGGAGGTGAGGGCAGTGACGTGTAGCTTAGAAGCCAACTCCTAATATAATAAAGATCAATACGCAGGCTTGCAGTACCTCTGTGAGGTTCAGTTTTATTTCATTCACTTTATTGGGTATTGAGTTGACTAATTAGATGCTAAGAAAAATGTAGTGATAGTCTTTCCCGTTACTTGCACTTTAGGGGAGACTAAGCTCACACAAATGATAGCTGTTCATCATCTGATGAACCTGGCAGCTGTTTAGGTGCATGAAGTAGGAAACCTGGCCGGCCCAGACATGCCCAGACCCCTCACCCCTGGAGCCTGGGTATATCACCAGGTGAAAGGTGTGACTGAGTTGGGTTCTTGAGAAATGTGTACCCCGTGGATTCTCATGGCTTTGCACACAGTGACTAGGCAGGCACATGCTGAATTCTGACTGACATCCTGTCTCTGTGAGTCTAACTTGGCTTGACTTCAGCCTGTACTTAGAATTATTGTCCGGCTGAACTAGAGTATTGGCTATAGTTTCCAGCCTTGGTTACTAATTGGCAGGGTGTAAGGCATCAGTTGGAAGCTGTGCTGTGAAAGGGACTGGACATAGGACTGGACCTTACTGTGTTCTGTGTAGACCCAATGCTCTTGGAATGTCTGTCTCAGTCCCCAGAGTACTAGGTTCAGGTGTGAGTCATTTGTTTGCTTTTGCATTCTAGTTTGTGCCCTCCCACATTTTCATTTTAATTACCTTTTTGTAGAATTGGGATGGTACCCAGGGCCCTGGGGATGCTGGATACACATGATATCATTGGGCTGTACCTGCAATCAAATTGTATATTTTGGATGTATAACATATTGATAGAGATTTGCACATCGGAAGTGTATAAAAAGTTGTGCACAGATTGTTGTTCCCATCCCGGTCCTATAGCCACCGGCCCCATGTCTAATTGCTGTAGGTGTGTCTGTCTTTCTTGTGTTTCTTTAATCTTTTTTTCTTTGGATCATTTTACACAGACATCATACTGCACACACTTGTGTGTGCTCTACTTTTCCTGGGAGCCACACATATCATTGCTGAGACCTGAGTACTCATTCAGGGCTGGACACTCCACCAGTGTCCACCACTGTCCAGCACAGGCCCTCAGCATGCTGGGAACATTCCACAGTCTGGCCCCTGTTCTTAAGGCTGTGTCTCTGAGGTGAACCGTGGTGTCTCTGGGCCACTGAGGTGCATTGGCGGTGTTTTTGTTGCTGTTGTTTATTGGTAACAGTCAAGGGTTTTCCAAGATAGCATCCCCTGTTGTTTTGCGTCCTCACAGCAAGCAGCACATGCAGAGCTTCCACGCAGAGCCCAGGGCTCCTAAGCACCACAGGCAGTGCATGTGTCTGCTTTAATCTCAGTTCTTCCTTTTAATATAAATGAGGTTCAGTGTTTCTACACAGCTAAGGTTACTGCCATAGTTTGTCCCCCACCCCCATTAGTCTTGGTGATTTTGTTTGCATTCTTTGAGTTTCTGGGTGATGGTTCACATCTCCTGATCTTGTATTCCTGGGAACCTTTGGTTGTGGACACTTTTCTAGAGCAGCCACCAGAATTACCCTGTGAACAGAGCTGGGGATTCCAGGGGGTGGGAGTGGGGTTTGCCTTTCCTCTCAGGATAATGGAGTCTGCTTTGTGAGGTTCTCTGGGACAGATACAGGCCAGAAGTTCCTTCAGAGCGACTGAACCCTTAACAATTCTCATGACATCGACTCAGGCAAGTGCTGTATATTGACCACATAACTCAGTGAGTTGACGCAGAGCCAGATATGGCGGTACACCCTTAATCCCAACAATGCCTCAGTATGGCGGGTGCAGGTGGTCCCAAGAGTTCCAGGCCTGTTAAGGTGACATTATGATACTGTGTGTCAACAAAAGAAAATGAAACAAAAACCACAAGAAAATCCCCCAAAACAAAAAAAAAAAAAAAAAATGTAGCTAACACAGAGATGTGATTTAGCTCAGTTGTATCCTGAGTGTCTCTTGCCTAGATGTGATGTCAGTACTTGCCACACAAGAGCAGCACGTTCTCAGAGCAGTTTGAAGATTAGGTTGGTTTAGGTGCGTGTTGTGCCATGGAGTGGAGAGCAGGAACTGGGTCCACTCTCTAACTTTATTTGGGCTGCAGAGTCTGGCTTCTCTGACGTCCATCTCCTGGAAAGCATCCTTTCTGGCCTGGTGGACTGACTCCAGCTGAATGAGCATTGCCACGGCCTGCTAAATGTGGTTTCTACAGAACCAGACAGCTGCAGTTGAGACGTAGACTGGTCTACTTTGGACCCTTAAATGTAATTTATTTTGAGTCTTGAATGAAATTTATTTTAACTTAAAAAGCGGGGCTGTGAGGGCTAAAATCACATGGCTTATTGGGCCTGCCAATTCTAGTTAGTTCTGATGGCCGCTCTTCTGTTCTTTAGCTCGGTAGAAAGAAACGATCAATCTTTGATCCTACGTCACCTATGTTGCCTCTCTCTGGGCAGTGGCTGCTGAGACAGGGCCTGTGGTGGTTTTCTCCCGAAAAAGTACTAGGACAGATACTGTCTCTGCTTCTGGAGTCAGTTTAGGGCAGTGTCTTGGCCAAGTGTCACCTCCTACCTTGGCTCCTCAGTCCAGGCTTCCTTCAAAGAGCCTCATTTGGGTCTCTTCAGCCTTTGCTTTTCTCTTCCCATTCCTTTCTCCCTGAGTATCCTATTCCTTCATCCTGAAAGCTCCTTCTGAGGCACAGGTTGTCTGTACTGCTGTCTGGAGACCTGAGCTCTACCCATGCTGTGCTCCTTTGTGCACATGTGTATTCTGGGTATTGTTGGTGCTTTATTGTTTAGGAGTGGGTGGGGTCTTCCATGCCCCTCCCCAGGTTGATGGTGCTAGGTTTTGGCACACTTCCTCCTGTTCATGCATGGTGATGGGCCATAGCACAGACCCCAAATGATCAGCTTTAGAAGAAAGGAGAGCAGAGGCTCAGTGCAGGTCATATTGATCCTTGTGACTGTTAGCCTCTTCAGAACAGTCATTTCTGCCTTAGCATGTGGCACACACAGAGGAGGACAGTTCAGAAATGCACACAAACACAGCTGCTGTGGCTTCTCTCTCCCTAGTGCCCACTGATTCCGGATTAGGGGTCATGGATTTCAGCAGGTCACTGTACGTCCCTCACTATATGCTCTTGGCTCTTAGCTTTGAATTTTGAAAGTTGTTATTTTATGGTGATTGTAGATGTGTTTGGGATTTTCTGATTTAGGCAGGAACATTCATTTATCCATCCACTTTTGTCCCCCTGCTTTCTAATATGTGTGAGTCAGTGCATTCACTATATGTGTTCAGAGAGACAGAATTCAGAAGGGTGCACCAGGTTGGAGGAACATGTGCTTGGAATTGGTGCTGGAAGGTGACTCTAGCAGGGAGGTGACTCCTGAAGTCCCAGGAAGCACAAGTCACAACTGAGGAGAGGCTGGGCGGTAAGAAAAGCACACAGGAGGCAGAGAACGGGGACAGTGTCCCCTGGAGGAGGAGACAAGGGCGACCGGAATGCATGTGCTCACAGGTGTGCAGGTGCCTGCCAGCCATGGCAGTCAGTACCCACTGCCCAAGTCAGCACTGCTGGTACCCGAAATCCTGCCTCCAGCGGTTCTTATATATCTTACCTTCTTCAAAGGCTGTGCTGTTCGGAAACCCTGCCCCTCCTCTGGTTTCCCGGAGGAAGAATTACAGGTGCAAGAAACAGTTTGCTAAGCTCACAAAGCTGCCCTGAGGTGGGGTTTTACCTGTTCCACACCGGTACTGCCACCCAGTCTACCTGTTCTCCCTGGGTCAGCAACAGTGGCTGTGGTAAGGGGTGTTTAAACAGTTGGCTTCAGTGTGCTGAGGGAGCTGTTTTCTAGATTTTTCTCTCATAATGAGGAAAGAGCTGCTGTCGTTCCATATATTATACCTGGTAACTGTCCAGAACAAGAAGGAAGGTGGAATTGATGCCCTTGTGGAAGAGGAATTTGCTCCAGAAGTGTTACTTCTGGTCCTTGTGGGTCTCACTGGTCAGATCTGATGTCTACTGGCCTTTCAGCCTTTCTTGAGAAAGCCCAGGAAACTACAAGGGTGACTCCTCTGCGAATCTGTCACGCTCGTTCTCTACATCAGCAGCAGTTCTTCCGGGACAGTTGCACAAATGGACTGTCGAGTCCTTGGCCAGCTCAGGCACCTATGTGAAACCCAAGTCAGCTGATGCCCCCGGTCATGCTATAGTGGGCAGTGGGTATGCATGGGGTAAACATGATCTCATATGTATCCAAACATTTATCAAATGTCTCCATGCGCCCAAAGCATGTCTACAGAATGTTTAAGGCTATAGATGACCTTATGAGTCAAAAAAATAATGTTCTGTTCTCAGACAGCTGCAGCTGGTCAGGGGCACATGCACTCTTCTGTCCCCACTGGAACATCATTCTAAGAGAAGCTGGATGCACCACCACCTTGCCCTGAGTCTGTGATAAGTGATTTATTTACTCGAAAGAATGCAATCCTGAGTGGAGAGTGCTCTGCTCTGGAGCAGTAGCCAATGCTCATCTTCTTTACCAAGCCCAGGGTGGGCAGAGGAGGCCTACTCTTTCTAGAGCAGTGGAGAAGATGATGCCCATCATTGGGCCTTTCAGGAATCAGCTGGAGCTTCAGTGTTTTCCATGTTTGCTGTGCAGAGTAACCAAAGATGTTTCTTTGCAGCTGGCTGATTTCCCGCATACACTTGACACTTCTAGTGTCTGGAGATGATGTTGAGCACCCCAGTAGCAGTGTGTGTGCATTAAATGTGTTTTTTGGAATGCGATAATCCTTCAGATTACTGGCATGTCTGTCTCTTGGCTTTCTGTCACTGTGATAAAACCATGACCAGGAAGCAACCTTTGGGGCGTGTGTGTGCGTGTGGGGGTTTATTTTATTTTACAGCTCTCATCACTAGGAGTGTCAGGCTAGGTACTCTAGGCAGGAAGATGAGGGAGGGGCAGGAACTAAAGCAGATGCTGTGGAGGAGCACAGCTTACTGGCTTGCTCAGCCTGCTTTCTTACACATTTCTGGACCACTTTCCCAGGGTGGCACCATTCATGGTCTGGGCTTCCCATATGTTTCATTAATTGAGACAGCGATAGGCTGCAGACCTGTCTGGTTGGGGCATTCTCAGCTGAGGCTCTCTCTTTCCAAGTGACTCTTTGCATTGTGCTGATACAGCCAGCACAGCCTGCTCTTGATAAAAGTTCTTTGAAGATTTCCCCTAAATTGTCTGCCCATACCTTGGCAAGTGCTTCCTGTGAGCACATTTAGTCTGGCTGTGCTTTGTTCCCATTGCTCAGGCACAGAAGCAGAGACATGGCTTAAATGTTTGTGCATTTGTCTGTTTATTTGTGTCTGTAGCTTTCTTTGTGTGTATTTGTAAACTTTTTTCTTGTAGGCACTTTCCCTGTGCTCACCCTCTGTCCTCAGCTTTCTGTCACCGTCTGTTTCCCATCTTCTCATCTGGATCACCTTGGAGTCAGTTCCATGTGTCATGCTGCTCCATGTGTGGGTGTGAGTATTTCCATTCACTTCTAAAGACGACCGGTTCTTTAAGCATGCACAGTTATGTGTGTAGGTCACAGATGAGGGCGTCATTGATTGAATTATCTACTCTGCTGATCCATAGGCTTACTCCATTACTCAGTCCCTTCTGTAGCTCATTTCCTGTCCTGTTCTTTCCCTTAAATGAACTGATTAAAGAAATGAGTTTCTCTGCATCCTGTAGAATTTAATGTTTCTGGGGTTTGTTGACTTCTACCCCAGTGGCAAACCACACTGCACTTGTCCCTGGGATTCCTCTGTGTGGCAGGTGAATCTAGAGGCTTGTGCAGATCTGGTGCTCAGGGGAGATTCAGAAGTGGTGCTGCAAGCTTCTTCCTATGTGTACAGAACTCTTTCTTCTGCCTGTGTTGTGCGAAGTTACCAGCAGTTGCCTGGCTCCACTCGCTTGCCTTGTAGGGGATGGGGTCACAGTGCCTTTGGCATCCCTCCCTGCTGGTTAACAGGGTTGTTTCTGTGTACTTCCTCTCCACTTAGTACATAGCTTGAAGTCACTACATTTGGGAAGGCCAGAGCCAGTATACTGCCCTTTATATGCTAGTTTTAGAGTAGTGGGTTTCACACAGGTGACCAGTAAGGGATGTGGTCTCCTGTGTGACCAAGCTCTTCAGTGTGCAGAAACTCTGCACTGGTGATCATTGATGCTCACTGTGTTTTGCCACTGGCAAATGGAACCTATTCCTGCTGGCTCCTGGGTCTTTAGATGCAGGCCCAGGAGTGTGTGATTGTCCCTATTCTGTGAGGTTTGACAAGTCATGTTCATTCCATGCATCCACCGAGCCAGGCCTGATGTTGGCCTTATCTCTGAGAAATCCCTGGGTTTTGTTTATTCTTGGGATGGCATATTTAGAGAGGTTAAATCCTAGCCACAGGAGTTTACATTGTCCACACCCAGCCCTTTTCTCTGTGTACTTTACAAATAAAACCCACCTTGAGCCCTTGCTGACTCAGGTTTAAGACTCCAGGATTTCTCTTTGATCCTGTAGTGATTGTTGGTGCTGCTGCTCTTCTCTTTCTTTTTCCTCTTTCTCCCCCCCCCCCCAACTCTTCCTCCTCTTCCCCCTACCTCCTCAAGTTCAGGTGGCTTGTGGTGGGACATTCTAGCTTATCCATTTAACCCTTCACTGTACCCAACAATTTCAGAAATGATGGCAACCTTCCTTCCAGTGGTCTTTGAGAGCTGTCTTCAGGTGTCTGCTTTTCCTCTGGTGACAGGTGTGGGCACTTTATCCTATGTCATAGTCCCTTGGAAGAATTCCATCTGTCTTCAATGGCTACCTGGGTGTATAATCAAATCTATTTGTTTGATTTTGCTTACAACTTAAAACTTATTTAGGGGCTGGAGAGGCCACTCAGTGGTTAAGCTTACTTGCTGTTCTTGCTGCAGAGGACCTGAGTTTGGTTCCCAACACCCACATGGTGGCTCACAACCGTCTGTAACTCCAATTACAGGAGATCTGATGCCTTCTTCTGACTTCTGTGGGTGCCAGACATGTATCAAACATTATGCATAAACATTTTTTTAAATTAAATTTTCATTTTTTAATGTGTGTACATAGACATCTGAGTGTGCTTGTGTGCATTGTGTATTCAGTGCCTACAAAGGTCACAAGAGTGCTTCAGATGCCCTGGAACTGGAGTTACAGTTAGCTCTGAACCACCTGATATGAGTGCTTAGAACCAAACTTAAGTCCTCTGTAAGAGCAGCAAGTGATTTGAACTGCTTAGCTATCTCTCCAGCTCCTTGCTTACATCTCTTAAGGTCTTAGAAAACAAAATTAGTTTTGCTTTGTAATTATGTAAAACTTATCCTGATTCCAAAGTTAAATTCAGTCAAGGATATTGGGGAACTCTGGCTGCTAGTCCTGTTTTCTAGCCACCCTCCCACCACCACATTTAAATATTTCAGTAATGGCTCATATGTACTCGGAAGACTGGCTTTCTTCTTTCATGTGTAAATGGTGGACATGATACACACGATTTTCTTAATGTTTTTTGCACTATATCAATACAAGGTCCTCGTTAGAATTAAAACTCTGTTCTTTTCTCAAACTCAGAGCTATTTTATGTTGGGCCATTGCTTTGTCGTGGAGGTGAGCTTGCATCTACAAGTTGTAAGAATAATTGCAGGCTGGCTTTTACCGCTCCACTGGCAATTGTGACAAACAGGCATGTCATAGATGCTACTGAAGCCTCAGGGGAAGTGCTCCAGCTAAGGACAGCATTTCCTACGCGGGCCTGTAAGCAGGACTGAGGAAGTGAAGGGAACCCTTTATTTTAGGAGTGGAGTAGCCTGATCTATAAGTCAGAGTTCCTATTTTGAGGCTAGATTACTTCTTATCAAACCAAGGAAGGAGGAATTGTTGAATAATGCATGAGGGAAAGACACAGGTTTACAACTCTCCTGTGAAGCTGCTCTCTGGGCAGCTCAGAGCTGGAGGCGTTTCTTCTCATGCTCTTTTGCGTCAGTGTTGCTATTGCTTACCTCCTGGATGTGCCTGCCAGGCTCAGGGAACAGAGACCTTCTGTGTGGCCCCATGCTGGGATGGCCCTTTTCTTCCCTGTGGTAGAAATCAGGTTGTTCTGGTTGTCAGTTGGAGGGCAGTGCAGACATTTGGCGAAGGCTAGTGAAGTACTCCAAAGAGGTGTTCGAGGCTGTGTGGCTGAACCGGTGATCTCGAGCCCCAGCATGGGTCCCATGAATGCTGAGAGCAGACCTTTGCTGGCAGACAGGGGCTGTCTAGAATTAACTACTCCTCAGTAGCCCATTTTGCCAGCCCGTACCCCATTTTCTGGGCTCTACACGGTTTTTTTTTTTGGGAAGATGAGTGAGCAGAATTATGGAGGATGCATCTGTATACCCTGAAGAGTGAAGTTTGTGGCTACAGACCCAGTGAAGATGGCTCCTGATACCTGAGCAGACACACTAGAGGCACTTGGCCACTTGGGAATGCATTTGGGCCATATCTGGCATGGGTGTGGGAAAGGTAGAGGCTATTATTTCTTCTCACAGCCCTTCTGACCTGCTGTTGGTTTGTTTCCGTGCACTCTAAGCTTGGCCTTCTGTGGTGGTTCCAGAGGTGCTGCTCTGCTGTTCTGCTCTAACACGTGTCATCTTCTGTGTAGCGTGAGCCCTGAGAGGTGTGACCCACCTCTTGACATTTGGTTAGTGTCACAGATGCTATGGCCTTTGAAATTTTCAAGGCATTTTGTGACAATATGAGCCATGGCTGAATGACAGACATGTTGTGAACAGGTCTTACTCTGGTATCTAGTGAGTGGTGCTGGTCCAGAGTCCAGACTGCCCACCCATTCCAGTCTGCATATTGAGATCCCCAGTGTTCTCTTTTCGACACCCCTGGCTGGTTAGCACATGGAAGTATTCCAGGTAGCCAACAGCTGCTGTTGATTATACTTGGAGAAGCTTGGAGGCACAAATCCCAGAGGGAGCATGACATAGCTTGTGCCAGTGAGTGACAAGTGTTGCTGACCAAGTGCTCTGTGAAAACATCGTAGTCTTGGGATTCTCTGCACCAGGAAACAGGTAGTGGTGTTGGCTTGCTTTAGTAAAGAGATTGCTTGTCCTGTGTATCAGAGCACAGAGCACAGGGGCAGCCGAATGGCAGTGGAAAGATTGTGAGTAGCTGGTCTTGCCAGGCAGATCTATCTTCCTTTTGGTTTTTTTTTCTTCTTCTTTTTTTTTTCTTGCGTGTGCCCCTTCGTACAATCCAGGAACTCTTCACTATGCTGTGATGCCACCAGGGTAATGAGCAGTAAATTGTGAGCCTGGAGCCTGGCTTTGAAATTGCTCTGCCGTGTGCTGTGTACTTTCTGCCTGTAAAACCAGGAGTGCCAGTGTTGTCTCCACTGTAGTGTAGGAACAAGAGAAAGGGACCTTAGGAAGTCAACCCTCAGAATGTGTCCTAAGAGCTGACGTTGCCTCTGGCTGTTCACCTGCTCCAGGAAAAGCTCTGCCTCACAAGTAGGCCAGCCCTGTGCTGTTCAGGTGTTTGGAAGAGAAAAGCTTCCAGGCTGAACCATGGGTAGGTCACTGCCTTCCATGGAGGTGGCTCTTTGCCTTGGGTGCACGTGTTTCTCTCCCTTCTAACTCCACAGCACCAAGACTGCTGCACAAGATACAATGAAGATGTGTGCCCAGAGAAAGCTGTCACAGTCACACAAAGGGAGCAGAAGGAGACATCTCTGGTACTCTTGGAACCAGGATCTTTATTAACAATCATTTCAAAACACATAGCTGGGCATGGTGGTACACGTCTTTAATCCCAGCACCTGGGAGGCAGAGGCAGGTGAATCTGAGTTCGAGACCAACCTGGTCTACAGAGCTAGTTCTAGGACAGCAAGGGTCATACAGAGAAGCCCTGTCTTGGACAAAAAGAATCAAATAAAACAGTATAGGCTGCTGGAACTGTCCAGAGAGTGACTGGTCACTTCTGAACGTAGACACTCTAAAGGCTCCTTTGGAAATCAGGGACTCAGGCTACAGAGGTGTCTGGCCAGGTGGAGGGGAGGTAACTCAGGGACGCTGAAGATGCTGTGTCTACTTCCTTTCGCCACGGTGAGCTGCTTTGTTCATTGGTTGACCAGCACCATTTTCCCATATCCCAGGATGCCGACTGAGCTGTAGTCAGCTGGTTTGGGTTTTGCCTCTGTAATTCCTGTCCCTGTCTGGCAGCCTGGGTCCTTCAGCTCTCCAGGTGCAGCTGAGACCATTGCTCACGTAGCAGACTCAAGGGGTCGATGTACAAAGTGAGAAGTAGCTTTTGTTTATTTTTCTATGAAGGGATTGACATGGGAAATCACTTTTGTCTTGATGGCACCATGGAAAAGGACACACAGAACAGCATCTCCATGGGAGTCTTTAAAGGGACATGAAATGTTGTCCTGGAGTAGACTAATGCCCGAATTACATAATACCTGCCCTACACTCTCCCTGATAAAAGTCAGCCCCACAGGTATGTGGAGACCTGTGAGGACTAGTAGAGCACTCAGCTAATGGAAGGCGAAAGGCTGCACATGAAGTAAAGGTAGTCTAGACATGACACTAATATCCAAAGACGGGATCTGAGGGTCGGTCGCTGTGTGTGCCTGCCTGCCTGCCTGCCTGCCTGTCTTTTTCCTGTGGCTGTTACCGCCTGGTGTCAGGCCACCTGAGTCTGGGGTGAAACAGGAAATGCAGTGGAGTGGCAGGCTGCAGCAAGACAGGAGTCTGGCCAGAGATTGCTCTTGGAGGCACACCTGGGAGTGTTTGCGTGAGACACAAGGCCGGTGATAAGAACTGCCTAGACAAGGCAGGAGGAGTGTAGCTCAGAGGGATGAGGAGTAGCGGCTAATACTCAGCAGGCAGCTGTACTGGTTAGGTGTTTGTCACAGAACCTCAGTTGAGAAGATGCTTCGATCACACTAGTCTATAGGCAAATCTGTGGGGTATTTTCTTGATTGCTGATTGCTGTGGGTGGGATTGCTATGACGATTTTCCTTGGTTGTATGATAAAGCAGGGTGGGCAAGCTAGTAAGCAGCATTCCTACATGGTATTTGCTGTAGTGTCTGCCTCCTAGGTCCTGGCCTTGAGCTCCTGACTTGACTTCCTTCATGATGGACTGTGAGCTATTAGAAAAAACAAATCCTTTTCTCCATACCATGGTGTTTATCACAACAACAGAATGCAAACTGGGACGCAGGAAAGCCCCATGAGGGACTGGTTGCACCTGAATGCCAGGCACAGCTGAACTGCATCAGGAAGCTCAAGGTTGGGCTGAGTGCTGGTATGGTTCATGGAAACAGCCTGAAGAATGGCAAGGCCACAACATGGAGACAGGAAATCTTGCTGTGTATACTTTCTATTTGTGTGTGTCAGTGTGCTCCCTGAAGGAGTGCTGTGTGGCTCTTCATTTTCATCTCTGTCTGTTAGCCTCACCAGCTGGGCAACTGCTAATTCTTGCCGACTGTTCTGTTCTCCTCGCTCTCCTCTTGCAGAGGTGTCTACAGACTATGATCTGACATGAACAGTCTTCCCCATGGCTTTTTACTCAGGTCCCTATTTTAAAGTAGCCCTTCTCTGCCTACTCACTGAAAGTTCTGGTTCTTCACCATAGCAGTATGCCTTATATAGGAAGACATCCATTATCTGGGTACTGCCTAGGGCTGGAGAGCCATGGATGAGGTAGAAGCTTGACTGATGGCTGTGTCTGCCTAGGAGGGAACTGGGTGCTTTGGTACAGGTTGGACTGTATTCCTGACCATGCTCTCTTTCAGTCCATGGTTTGGATCAGAGGTTAGCTGTCAGGACAGTATGTCATCTGTAGGGGACCCGGGAAGGTAGCAAGGGCTCCCCTCCTTTGCTGCTCTACAGCTCAGCCAACTGATTTGCTTTAACAAAACAAAACAAAAAACAAAACAAACCTTTTCAACAATAAGGAAGTGTGGAGTACAAAGACTAGTGCCACTACACTGGGAGGTTGATCTATTTAAAAACAACAAACCGAAAACAACTGGCAAAGACAGAATCCATTCTCATAGTCCTAGTTGAACAGGACAGTGGTGCCAGAAGTCCTAGAGAGGTAGAAGACATGTTGCCACTGCTTCACAGGGTTTCTGAGCCTACAGACAGATCTGTGGGGAGCCCTTCCTGGACTTCACTAGCATATGAAGCTGTGTGCGGTTGGTTACCCAGGCAGATGCTGACTGGAGACCAGGGCACCAGGCTTCCTTAGTTACATTCTTGTCTTCTGTGACAGGCTCCACCCCCACCTACTTTATTACATCCTGAGAGTTGACTTTGGGAGGAACCAGCACTGTACGTGGTGTGGGGGTTGTTTTGTCATTCTTTTATGTCCAGTGAAAACACTCATAAATTCCCCAAACCATTGATGTTTCACCTGCTGCTGTGCCTTTCACTCCACAGAGCCATTATCCAGGCGCCCTCATTTTGAAACGAAACCTTACGTGGTGTGGTGACATTTAATTTAGTGTTTCTCATTTCAAAGCCCTTAAAAATATTAATTAATTCCTGTCAACCCCCAGGAGGCACATTATTAATATCCGCAGTGCCTTTCATGCTGGTCCATTAATGTGTCCTCTCAGTGTGATAGGTAAGAAATGAGGTTGAATCTACTTTTTTACATTAAAAAAATTTTTTTTGCAACCACACAAGATAAGACCTTGCTGGAGTCAAGGTCAGAAATAACGAATCCCTAATTTTATTAAGATCTTGGCATGACTTCAGTTTTGTGGCTTTGCATGTGCTTTGGGAGAAGCACACTCCTGTGAGGTGTAGTGTCTGGAGCAGTAGATGCGTTTTCAGTGGCGCTTTACAAGTGCAGTTCAATAGCTATGCAGAGGTGCAGAGTCCAAGAAACCACTGCAGCAGAAAAGAAATAGTGGGAGGTAGAGAGCAGGGAGCTCTGGGCATTTCCATTAGAGAAGAACAATGACTGCAGGTGCTCATGGGAACCTCTAAACTGCAAAACAGATGGGCATGGCTCCTGGAAGGTAGGTCTGCCCTCCGACTCAGGTGATCTCCTCTTGATGTGGCCTCTCATCCTCCATTTTCTTTCCTCCATCTCCCTCATTCTTTCATTCCTTCCTTTTTTAAAGACAGTCTCTCTCTCTCTCTCTCTCTCTCTCTCTCTCTCTCTCTCTCTCTCTCTCTCTCTCTTTCTCTCTCTGTCTCACACAGAGCTGTGGTCTCAGACTCACAGATCTCTGGCCTCTGCAGCCTCCACAGCCTCCACCACCAGGAGGCACTGGACAGCTGCTGATGCCAGTGTTCCAGCTGAGCTACTGGCCCTGCCCTCTTTATTGCTCTGAGAGCTGAAGTCCTGCTCTTGAAGGACTTGAAGTTAATTCAGATGAGTGAGGTTACTGTGCAGGAGCAGAGACACATATCCACCTCTGTAGCAGACTCTGGGCAAGGTCAGAATCTGGTGACATTCATGAGAGATGTGAATTGGAGCTGTGACCATGAGGTGTGGACCTGCTCTGGCTCCTTTGTAAGACTGAGGAAGTTGAGAACATGCACTGTTTAGGAGCGTTCCAAAAACAGGGTCATGAACGGTGATGGTATTTGGGCCTTTTGGAAATGAATAGGGAAGTGTGTATATGCACTAACTTGTAGGGAGTGTGCACATATACTAGCTCATAGGGAGTGTGCATATATACTAACTCATAGGGAATGTGCACATGCACTAAGTTATAGGGAGTGTGCATATGCACTAAGGTTAATTGACCTTTCTCATGTTGCCCAATAAGATTATGAGGGAGGAGATGCTAAATCAGTAACATCAGGGTTGGAGGGGCAGCTAGAGAGGAGTCGTGGTCCCCACTGCTGTCACCTGCTAAGCATAGACTGCCTTCTCTGGAGATTTCCTTTCCCTTCCTGCCTTAGTCTTCTCAGGTCTCTGGTTGGGAAGTGCTCTAAGAGCCTTCAGGCGCAGGCGCATTCTTCCTGGCAGAGTTATTTCTCTCAGTCCACACTCTACCTTAAATGTTTAGCCTCTAAGGACTGCAGAGTCTTTGTTGGTTGCACTTTGCATTAACTGAAGAAGGCAGCTTTGCTGTAGAGACCTGGCCACCTCCAGGGCTTGCAAACCACTAAGACAACTTGAATTTGGTTTATGATTTCCTTGTTATTTCTTTGGTAGAAAATAGAAACATTTTTCTGCTTCCCTTGTGTGGTCACAAAGAGAATAAATAGCCAATTCTTTTGACTCCTCTTTGTCAGACCCCAAAGACATGCAGGACAGATAGTAGCACACCAGGCTCATTGAGTAATGTGGCTCCTCCTAGGTCTTCTAACTGCACTGCCTGCTACCCCATCTCTCTATCTCAGGGGTGTCTCTGTGCTTCCCCCAGTCTCTCTGTGCTGTACCACCTTGTCATTCCAGCCATGTGCTCTCTGAATTCTCTCGGTAAGCTTGGGCCTCTGCTCCTTTTTGATCCATTTGCCTTCTCCCCCACTTTTATGGCCCAGTTCAGTGGGACCCTTCCAGGTGCCTCTGCTGTATCCTCCCTCATATGTCCAATAAAACCTTCTCCATAACCATTACCTTGGAGTGGTCAAAAGGATGCCATAACTGCTCCCAGGTATGGTGTTAATTCCAAATACAGAGGAGAAAGATCACCAACACATATCATTATGGCCAAGGTGGGGTTTTAGAAGTCAGCATTGATGTGAGGAAGACAAGGTTTTTATAGCGCAGGGGCAGGGGATTTCCAAATGGATGTAGTGGTGAAAAATAGGGTTATAGGAGCAGAAGCATATGCATAGCAAGTCAGCCATGGCAGCCTCCTGGAAGAAAGACATGGCTGTAGACTGGTGGTCTAACAAATTAGCAATAACAAACCTTTGAAATAACAGTAGGGTTGCAAGATGGTTATTAACTTTTTAAAACAAAGACATGATTATCGTTCTTGGAACAGGCAGTACAGAACCATTTGTAGTTCAGGTCACATGTAGAGCACAACTCAGTCCTTGAGGTTTAATCAGAAACAGGAATGAATATAGTTTGTCTCTACTGTGAGATTGGTTTTAAACCTAAGATGGAGGCAGGCTGGTTCTTCCGTGGCTGAGGAGGAGAAGGGTTTTGTTGTAGATATGAAGGAGAGTATTGTCAGAGGCATCTGGAAGAGTCCAGAGCAGGGGGAGAAAATAATAGACTGAATCAGGCTATGAGAGGAGAGAGAGAATGGGAGAGTGAGAGAGCAAAGAGGAGAGAAGGCAGGAGAGGAGCCCAGGACTGAGAGAAGTATGTCTGCTGTTTCTTCAGGACGTAACATGCTTGGTAATATGATCGAGGCCTGCCTTTCCATATCCGAGTTCTCTGCTTATGTCACCGAAGAGCCTTCTCTGAGTGCATCCTCTACCCAATCCCCCGTCTTGCAGCCTCTGATGGAGTCTTGGGGGTGGTGTTATCTATATATCCCTCTTTGTTCTGTTCCGGGCTGTAGATTTGAGGTGAAATGTTCTTTACCTCTTATTTCTGTCTACCCAGCTGTGACACATACTAAAATGCACTCATGTAGATATAGAGGTGCTCATTTTAATTACAGATGGCCAGCAGAAGGGTCTGCTAAAATGGGGTGTGGTGTGGTGCTTAGTTTGGCCAAAATAGCAACAGTGACTCAGAGGAAACTCCCAAGTTTGAGCTCATCCGGGTCTTAGCACAAAGTCCCTTGCCCAGTGCTCCGTGTTTGTGTAGCAAGTGAGTCACACCTGTGAGGAGTGACCTTGCGTTGGTGAAGCAGTCTCCCAGGGCTGCCATTGGAGGCTGTCTGACACGTCACTTCACACTTCCTTAGGAGCTTCAGAGTATCCACTGTCTTGTCTGGGTGTAATTTTGGAGTTTAGAATACTTAGTCTGAGTCCTCACAGCATCACTCAGGACACAGAGGAACTGTACCCTGAGACTGTATTCCGGCCCCTTTCCGGTCTTGTGATGTGCAGGCTTGCAGCCAGGCACCCTAAAGGCCTGACTGGACACTGCAGTGCACAGTACCCAGTGCCAGTCCCACAGTTCTTTACAGGGTTGTGCTGACATTCCTTGTGTCACCATGATGTCAGATGGCATTTCATCATTTTGACTTGTTCTTTACTAATTGTTATAATTAATGCCACTAACAGTCTGGTGTCACTCAATAAGCTAGCTGCTGTTAACATGTTGTCAAGATGTAGAAAGGACAAGGACACACCCTGTACTGAAGGACATACACAGAACTGTAAGCAGTGATGGCCCCTCACAGTCTGTAACTTTACTGGAGACGTCGGTGCACAGGTAGACAGCGAGCAGCACACCCTGAATGGAGGCTCAGGAAAGGCCCAGGCAGTGATGCGTACCCAGGCTCATCAGCGCCCTTGCCCCATACTATGCGCCTCTTGCCATGGATACTTTGTCTTCACATGGAGGCTTCAGCCTTGGTTCAGTGGAGCCTCCATGAGGGTGTCAGGTAGTTGAGCGTGGGCTTCATACCTTGTGCTGTGCATTAGCTTTCCCACAGACCCTAGCGGTATCATTTCACTGTTTTAGAGCTGCATTCTGGTCCTGAGAGGACTTTCACTTTGCTGGACCTTAACCTACCATGCTCAGGCAGATACCTACCCCAGGTTGCCCAGCCCTACAAGTAGCTCTGCCGAGAGCCCTGTGTGTGGCCTTAATGTGCTTTGCTCACAGGAACCTGGAGGGACCTTTTAAGTCTCGGCTTTCTTTCTAAAGCTTTCATATACTGGCGTGGACTACCATGGACTAGCAGCCAGATTTGTCAGTTTGTTTATTTATCTTTTTAGCACCTAAGTCAGTTTATTAAAGTAACTAACTTAGTCGTCAGCAATAGTGACTTTAGCCTCCATCGTGGCTCTGTACTGAACGAAGTAGTCTTTAACATTCTTGGAAGGGGGCTGGAGAGATGGCTCAGTGGTTAAGAGCACTGACTGCTCTTCCAGAGGTCCTGAGTTCAAATCTCACAACCACATGGTGGCTCACAACCATCTGTAATGAGATCTGATGCCCTCTTCTGGTGTGTCTGAGGACAGTGTACTCAGGTGTTTTTCTGGAATGGTTCTTAGCCTTGGCCTGCAGAGTGGCCCTGTCCTTTTCAGGTGCTTTTCTTTGTGCCTCCATCCAAGTCTGCATATTTCTTCTCCAGAGATTTCACATCATGGTTGCAGAGGGAATTCACATTTGGTGAATCACCTCTGGTTCCACGAATATCTTTCCACTGTCTTTAAACACATGGCAGCTACTTGTTCCTTGGAGGAAGCACATAAGCAGTGTTTCACAGTGTCCACAACCACATCCCAGAAGGTTGTTTATTTCCTAACTTGTGCTCCTCACATATGTAGATAGAAGAGGCCAAAAGTGTGTGCGTGCGTGTGTGCGTGCGTGCGTGCGTGCGTGCGTGCGTGCCATCTCTCCTTCAGATGACCTTAGGCCCTGCTTTCTGTTTTGACCTCTTGCCACTTGTCTCTGAACAGTTTGGTGCTGGCTGACCCTGGGTACATTGTAGTCCTCCCTATTCTCTACACTTGCTGTATCTTCCTCAAGTAATATTTTGCACAGTTTTATTTTGTTTGTGTATTTTCATATTTATTTTGGAAACAGGGTCTTGTTGTATAGCACAGGCTGGCCTTAAACTTGAAGTTCCTTATGCTACCTACGTCTCCTGAGTGCTAGGATCAAGGAGTGAGACATGATGCACAGCTGTATCATATGCATGTGTATATGCATGCAGTGTGTTCTGGTCAGATCTCCCTGCTACCTTCCTTTCCCCCCCAATTCCTTCCCTGTCCCCACACTACTTTTTCTTCCCAACTTTACCCTACCCTACCAGCCCCCACACAAATACCTACTGAGTCCAGTTGCTATTTCTTGTTTGCTCATGGGATTAGGGCCATTTTCTGGAGAGTGGATAGCCTCTCCTAGCAGCCATAGTGATTTTGCTTCAGATTTCTGTCTTTTCTGCCTCTTAAGACTTTGTCCTCAATGACCCTGAGCCCTGAGTGAAGGCTGTGGTGTAGAGGACCTATCTGGGGCTGAGCACGTTGCAGTCTCTTATACTTTGACTGAGTTTGGGTCTCTGTTAGCTGTCTTTCCTGACTACAAAAGGAGTGTCTGTAACAACAGTTGGAAATGCACTAATGTGTTGTGCAAAGATAAGAGAAGTTCATTACTGTGTCCTTTAGCAGAATTGATAGCGTTAGGCTCTTCATTAGAGCCTACGGTCTGACTAGCCATGGGGTTTTGTCCTAATTCATGATACCAACAAGATTTTTGTCTTGTAGGGTGGTGGTCGTGGTTGTCTTCTTCCTCTTCTTCCTCCTTCTATACTTTCTTCTCCTCCTCTATTTTATGTTTTGTTTCAGTTTCTCCACGTGAGATTCCTTTGTATATCTCTGGCTGTTTTGGAACTCACTCTGTAGACTAGACTGACCTTGAACTCAGAGATCTGTCTACCTTTGTCCCCAAGTGCTAGGATTAGGTGAGCACCACCACTGCCTGGCTGTAGATGGGTTTTAAATCCAATCAGAAAGGCAGCACCCAGACACAGCATCGATGGCACTGTCCCACCACTGTGCACATTTGCCAGGCAGGCTGCTCTTGTAGCTTACTGGTTGGTTCACAGGTTCACGGCTGCAGGCAACTGCCGATGACAGCCTTGCTCTTTGGTGCATATAGCACCTTTCCACAGTGGCAGCTAAACAGTCGGGATGGAGCCACCAGTTTGATTTCTCCATGCGTTATGTCTTCACATGGGTCTTACCTGGAAGTTCTGGAAGTGACCAAGAGGGACAGATAAAAATACCAAGAGCAAAGTAGCAGGACACAGAATCCAACAGTAGCCTTCCTGTATACCAAGAACAAACACAGTGGGGAAGAAATTAAGGAAAATTCACTATAGATTTTAAAATGTAACAAACAAATAGACAGACAGACAACCTTGGTCTAAGTTTAACCAAGGAAATGAAAGACTCGTACAATGAAAACTGTCAGACACTAAAGAAAGAAATTGAAGAATTTTCTAGAGAATGGAAAGACCTCTCATGCTGATGGATTGGTGGGATTAATATTGTGAATGGCCATCCTGCCAGAAGCAATCTGTGGATTTCAGTGCAATCCCCATCAAAATTCCAAAGCAATTCTTCACAGGCATTGAAAAGGCAATCTCAAAATTCATATGGAAACACCAATACCCAGGATAATCAAAACTTATCCTAGACAATAAAAATGCCACTGGAGGTGTTATCCTTCATTGCTTCATTTCTGTTTAAAAGTTAAATGTGACTTTACTTTTATTCTCTGGAACATATACATTACTTTTAAAGGATAGATCATAATGTCCATCTACATAGCAGAACTTTCATTGGTTTTCTAGTAGGTTCTGCATAGTTTTGGAGAACATGGTCCTGGTGCCTGGAATTATTTGGTATGCCCCAGTGCTACGATGATCCTCAGTGACACAAGGCTCTGCTCTTCAAATTCTGCACTGTGAACTTGCCATTTAAGTTTAGGGTAAGCACAACATAGGTGGACATGAGCAGGAGACCCTCATCCCTGTCATTGGCTTCAGCGTTTGTGGGACATTTTCAGACTTTGCTCTGTCCCCACCTCATTCCACGTGCAAGTTAGCCCAAGTTTAACAAATGAGCATTCAGGACATTTTATCTGACAGCTCTGCTCCTGGGAGGCCCTGTGTCTGACCCCCTCTAGTGTCTTCATGCTGCATTATCTTAGTTAGATTCCCTGCAGGATTTGGGGTATCTAGGAGGCTTTCCACAGTAACTGCTTTCTTAGTTTTTTGCCCCCTTCTCTCTTCTGTGTGAGTTCCCAAAGCAGCCCATTTTATTTCATAACACAGCTTGCTAGGTGGTTACTGGGGTTGGAGTGGCTGTGGGCCTGGCTGGGGAGAACTGAGTATCTGCTGAAGTAAGCTGTGTGCCTGGTCAGGTCCCTGTTACTATGCTTTCTTGGTGTACTGGCCACTTCCCACAGTAAAGTTCCACACAGTTCTTCCTGAGCTACCTCTCAGCAGTTAACCATTTTTGTTTTGTTATTGGGGTTTTCTTTGCCGTCTCTGTGTGTATAGAAACCCTGTTGTTCATTTCAGGACCCCATCCTGAGGCATTGCAGTGTCCTGCACAAGAGAGCAGTATGCCAAACAGTGAATTTGGATTCTTCCTTCTCTTCTTTATTACTCTGCATTGCTGCAGTGAGTGCTGCATCTTCAGGGCAGTCCCTCTGTCTAGCTCATGCCACCGTGGGACAGGCTGTCCTTATTCATGTCCCATGTTATAGTTGACCGCATCGAAAACATACCATATGACCACATTTTCCTCTAGCCTGTGCTCACTGTTTAATGCAAGAGCTTGGGGCCACTGTGCAAGGCCCCACAGCCGCTCCCTGTAGATCAGTGCCCACGAGGAAGAGGATCCTCACTTGCCCTTCCAGTTTGTAACAGATTGTCTTCTTTTTCCACCACAGGCTCGGTACAAGCAGAGCCTCGACCCCACTGTGGATGAAGTCAAGAAGCTTTGCACATCTCTGCGCCGGAATGCCAAGGAGGAGCGAGTCCTCTTCCACTATAATGGCCACGGGGTGCCCAGGCCCACAGTGAATGGAGAGGTCTGGGTCTTCAACAAGGTGGGTCTGCCCTCAGCTTCTCCTTCTGCCTTCTCCAAACGGCCTTTCAGCTTGGGTGTCACCTGAGATCTCCTGCCTATGGCTTTTGCTAACCCTGGGAATTCCAGGCATTCAGCCTTTAAACAACAGTGACACGTGAATCGTTCCAAGTCAGCAGCCGGGGTGCCTGGTGAGGGTGTGTGGACCTTCTGTCCTCAGGAAGAGGTGGGATGCTTGGGTGCATATGGATCTCTGCACTGGCTTCCCAGTCTGAGCAGCTGACTGTGGTTCTCTGTCCTGAGTGTCGGAGAACCAGCTTTCTCGTAAAAGTCAGAAGCACTCTGCATTCTAAGGAGCCCAGCACCATTGTTGCCACCTGGGCCTTTCTGATGGTCAGCACTTCCAGTCTCTAGTGCTGCCGGGAGTCAGATTGGATGAGAGGAAGAGTCCCGCTGGCCCTGGACTGAGGAGTGCAAGTGTCCTACAGGGAGATGGTTCTGCTGGTACGTGGCAGGCACAGCATCCGCAGCCAGCGCATGTGTGGCAGCCCCTTGAACTCTTGAGCTTTGATTTTTGGGCTGCATTGAAGGTGGACCTTCCTTGTGGTCGAAGCAGCCTCGCTGTCTCCTCCTGCAGATTAAAAACATACAGAGTGTGTCAGCTGCTCATGTCCTTTCTAAAAATGTGCTTCCTGTTAGTGCCCACTTTCCTGTTGTCCTCGTGCTGTTATCTGCCGAGACCACAGAGGGGCCTGAGTTGGTTTTAGGACCTTTCCCCAGAGGTGTAGTGAACAGGACACTGACACTCATGGACTCCCCGGCTCCTAGTTAGTTTCCTCTGCAGGGACAGTGCTCTGCCTTTCGTATATGGTCTAGGTGCCACCTGTAACGTCCTCTTTTCTATTCATAGGTTCCGTTTATATTATGTGTTGTAAATGTTATGTGTGGGTGGGCACACACATGCCACAGCATTAAAGCATTAATGCAGAGGTCAGAACAACTTCTGAGTCCGTTCTCTCTTTCTAGCATGTGGGTACTCAGAACTGAACTCACGTTATCAGGCTCGATGGCAGCCTGCTAAGCTATCTTGCTATTCAGTTAAGAAAGGTAGAATTTAAAGGAATATGGTGTCATGGGCCACCAGGAGCTCACCATCTCCTTTAGGAAAGGAGGCTGTGGAGCCGTGTGTGCCCTCCTCAGTCTCACCCCCTCCTCTTTCTCTCTACATACTGACATGAAGGCACAGAGGAATCCAAGCTTCTTATTCTCTAGCTGACTCATATCATATCATATCATATCGTATCATATCGTATCATATCGTATCATATCGTATCATATCGTATCATATCATATCATATCGTATCATATCGTATCATATCGTATCATATCGTATCATATCGTATCATATATCATATCATATATCATATCCTATCATATCATATCATATATCCTATTCTATCATAGCATACCATACCATATATCATATCATACCATACCATCTATCATACCATATCCTATCCTATCATATCATATGTGCAGACAGAATCATTTCAGGGAGAAAGGGTTTATTTCCGCTTACACATATACACCCACATAGAAATATTTGTGAATATGTATGCATGTGCGTGTGTGCATGTGTGTGCATGTGGTCTTATGTATGTTCACGTAGAGGTCTGTGTGGGCGTCTTCTTCAGCCACTCTCCCTGCTATGTTTTGAGGCAGGGTCTTCTCTGAATCCAGAGCTCTCTGTTGTGCCTGGATCGCCTGGCCAGCAAGCCTCCCCGATGCTCTGCCCACGGTGCTGATGTTAGTGACACACACCACTGCATCGGTTTTTACCTGGGTGTCAGGAATTTGAGCGTAGCTCTGTGTGCTTGCACAGCAAGCCACCTCCCTCACTCCTGGCAGGAGACATGGCAGTGGGTGACTTTATGGTGGCCAAAACAGCTTTTTGTTATGTAATACCACCTAGAAGCAGAAAGCTAGGACCAGAAGTGGCACCAAGGTATAACCCTCAACCCCTACCCCAGTGACCATAAGTCACTCAAATAGTCCCTATGTCTACAGCTCCCTAAATCATCTACTGGTTGTGGACCAATTAAAACACATAAGCCTCTGTGGAACATTTCTAATTCAAACCCTAACATGGGTTCTGGTGGTTCTGGATGCGTTGTAACCACCCTGTGGGTGAAGATTCCGATCTTAGTTCTCTTGGCAGATCAGGACCCCTCAGGTGCAGACACTGGGTGTAGATTTTGGTGGATTAGGATTGAGTATAGACTTCTTGGTTGGCTGGGACTTTCCTCTACTCATAGTCTCCTCTGTTTGACCCCAGTGCTGCTGGGCGCCTTCTCATTTCACAACTGTGACCTGCCGCCCCTTCCCAGTTCTGGTATGCAGGCGGCAGGATGATCCTTCCTCTGCTCTGGACAGCTCCTTTCTCACTCTGTTGGCCGAACCGAGTCCTGTTGATTGACAGCTGGCCACACAGTAGTTCTTGGGTTGTCTCCTGTTGACCCTGATGGAATTCTTTATATTCCTGACAAACTCTTTATCATCCTATAGACTGTGGCTGTGTTCTCTAAATTTATGACTTGCTTTCCGTTCTTTTGCAGTGTCTCTGATGGACAGGAGGCTGTGCAGCAGGTCACTGCTCTCTCCAGGGGCAGCTGCACCTACCTAAGCTTTCTTCAGTTTTGTGCTTTAACCTACTGTAGTGAGGACTGTGAAGTACCCAATTTTTTTTTTTCATATATAGCATGAGATAGATTCCACATTTGTCTTTGCAGCTCACTGTGAACAGATTATTTATCCTTTTATACACTAACCAAGTATTTTATTTACGAGCTGTAACCCTAGATTGGCCAGGTTCTCACTATATCCAAACCACATGCCCCTTGTTACTTGCTGTTGCCACCCTGGGCTGCTTCTGCTCCATCAGCCTGTCCTGGCCACATGCTCATGATCCATCAGGCCTCACGGTCGCTTCCTCTTCTCTCTCTTTTCCCCTTACCCTCCATCTCTCCTGAGACTCTTCACTCAATCTCCAAGTCCTGCCTTCCTCTACTGCCCAGTCACAGGCTCTAGCCTTTCATTGACTAATCAACTTTAAAAAGGGAGCAAGGTTTACACGCCAAAGGCCGTCATCTGTGAAAATGCACTCTGGACAGCAACCAGATTTTGGGTTCAGAATTTAGGGTTTGTATGCTTAGCTCACTGCTACCTCACCATCCCTGCCAGCTTTAGCCTGAGGCAGCTCTCTCCTGTGCCAGTCAGTGGTCTTGGTTTTCAGTTTCTTAGTTTGAGGGGACACAGCACCTTTTATTTTTCTTGTTGATATTTCAATTAATCTTGGCCTTTTGGTCTAGCAAAAAATACTGAATCTTTTTATCTGTTTCCATAAAACTTGTGGGGCTGGATGGCTCAGCAGTTAGAGCACCTGTGACTCTTCCAGAGGACGTAGTTCAGTTCCCAGTTTTCTGTCTATATTGTGGTTCCCAGTCACCCGTAGCATTAGTGTCCGGGATCCATTGCCCACTCTGGCCTCTACAGCACCTGCATACATGTGGCATATATACACTTTGTCTGTCACACACACACACACACACACACACACACACACACACAAATAGGTAAGGAGAAGTAGAACAAGAAAAGGAGTACTTGTTGGAATATGTCTTATCTATGGCTACAGAAGATCATGCAAATCCTAGATGGTTGTTACAGATGATCTTTCAGACTGTGATCCTTCAAGAAGCCTGTCAGGATAAGATAGCTTTCTTGGTAAGAGTGTAAGTTCCTTCATTTCCTTACTTGGGTATGTGGGAAGGCCGTTCTCCAGATCTTAGGGTTCTAGTAGTTTCTCGGGGTGAACTGTTGCTTCTCATTCGTAGTCGGGCATTTTCATTGAGCTCTCTTGTCTGCGCCTTGTCTCGTTTTCTGCTACTGCCTATTAGAGAAGGAAACAGTGACGGCTTCTTGAGGAATACTCTGTGAGGATGGAAACAATCATTTATCAGATTGAGAACTGTTTCCACTTTGATGTCAGAGAATCATGATTAGGTATTGACTCCCCTAAAACCTTTGTTTCATTGTGTATCAGATTAGGAAAGATCTATTACTACTTAGTTTCTGTTTGTAGATGTTGACTTTTCTTACAACCTTGGTTTGATGTGTTTCTGTTAAGATGGTAGAATTCTTTTCCCCCTAACTGATAAGGAACTGCTCGACCTGCATGACTGTATGAAGTGCCACACACCTGTTGTTGGGACGGCTCATGATCTCCGTGTCTCTGCTCCACACATGCTTTGAAATCTGCGTCCCTGTTGGGGTTTTCCTGAACTTTTCTTTCTCCTGTCTTTCTCTGGTCCAAGTAATCAATATTCTGTGGCCTGAGAAAATGAATAGGGAATTTCCTTCTTGTCATAGACTCTCCAGTGGTATTTATAAGAATCGAAGCTTTTCACTGCCCAGTGCAGATAGTTGTGTGAGGTCTCTGACTGCTGGTCTAGGGTCTTTCTTAGTTAGAAGTAGGTGTTCATTTCTTCTAACCTTTTCAAGATTTCAACACTGGTTTTGAATTTGTTAACATCTATTGCTCAAAATATCCCTTGTCCTCATGTGTGTTTAGGGAGTGAGTATTGTCCTTGGGGCTGAGCGTACAGGCCTGCTCTGTGTTCTTAGTTATTCTGATGAGGGGCGCCGCTGCCTTTTATCAGTCCTGTCCGGAGTTCTGCTTTGATCATTGAGATCCTTCAAAAGGTAGGCAGGACAGTGACACATAACATATGCTGTGTGTGCTCTGTGGAGCAGTGCCCCTGCACACTAGATTCAGAGACCCCGTTATACTGGGAGCAAGGGTGTTTTCTAGCTAAGCACAATATTGTTAAATTGACAGGGATGTCACCCCCATCCCACAGGCTGGTTTATACAGAGCCCACGCTCACACATCCACTGAATCTGTCAAGGGTAACTCCTGTGCCCACTCTCTAGACTGACTAGCCTCTCAGTGTGTGCTAGCTTTCTGGTCCCCAGGCTGTCCTTGACTCTAGCTACTTTAACGTGAAGTTTTAACTTACTGACTTCCTGTGCTCACTTAGACATTAGTAGGCCTTCTGTGGTGGAATGCTTTATTGACTATAAAGACAGTGGACAGTCTAGAGCCTCCTGCTGGGCTTGGCTTTTGTCTGCAGTTGTGGGAGAGATGCTGTGCTCTATGTAGCCATGTATGGTAGTATGGCATGCTCTCACTAGCCATGTCCTGCTTTATGCTGGGGTTCCCTGTTGGTATTGGGCAGCCCAGTTCTCTGGTGTTCCTTTCTTTCTACTTCCCAACCTTCCTTTGTTTCTTTTTAGCTTTATCTTTCCCAGAATTCACTGTAGTTGGTGTCATCTATAAATATCCTTTCAGAGTGGCCTCACTGCCTTGCCAGTTTAACTCAGGGCTCTCTCTCCATGGCTAGACAGCTCTCCATGTGTACTCAGCTCTGAGAACATGTCTAAGTGTCTCCTGATTCTCTCCTCAGTTGGGGTTACTCATTTTGAGACAAGTTTTCATGCACCCAAGCTGGCCGTGAACTTGTAGCTCTTTCTGTCTCTCACTTGGGATTCTTCAGGTTTAATGTAGACTTAAATTTTCAGTTCATGAGTGCTGGTACACATGGTCAGGGAGTACTTAGCTTTGTGAGAGTTGCCGACCTTTGTTGCATGGTGTCTGTGGTTTCATTTTCACTAGTGCTCCCTGCGTTGGCAATGTCAGCACTCTGGACGTTAGTCACTCTGCAAAAGTGTTGTCCTGTTGCCAGTGAGTTTTAAGTCTTAGTGTCTGACCTGTACAGGGTAACTCAACATACCTTCATTCCCTTGCTCTGGTCCTGTCTATCTTGCTAATCTGTTGCCCAGGTCTGTTTTACCTTGCTAGGTGGAGCCACACTGTGTGTGCGGAGCCACATTCCGACCCACCTGCCCTCTTTAAGAAGAAGCCTCTCTGCTTGTTGAGCATTAATAACCCATGTACCTTTTAGACCTTTGTCCTTTGTTAGATATGTATTCTGTAGATGTGTCTTTATTAATAGTGGACCTTGTTTTTATCACTGAATAGCTCATACCAGCTACTCCCTAGAGTGTCTAGGCTCTGATTTAGGTTCTTTGCTTCTTTGTGAGTTTATGTCCGAATCAGGAAGCAGGTTGAGGTCTGCGCTCTACAGAGGTGCAGCTGTAACGGAGGCTGGTCCAAGTGAAAGTAGTTCTTCACTGCTGTCACATAGAAAGCACATGCTTGTGTTAACTTTCACCATGAAAAGGACCCCTGGGCTGAAGTGAGGCATTTCCTGACGACAAGCAGGCTTCTGAAAGTGTCCACACATCACATCAGTGTGAAAGGACAGCAGAATGGGCAGAGGAGAAGGAAACACCTCTTCCCTAGCTGGACACCTGGAGGTCTAAAGTGAATGCTGGACAGAGCTCCAGGTACAACAAAAGCTTTCAATTTAAAAGCGGTCTTAGTGGAAAGGGTCTGAACAGTGTCATTGTTGCCCTGACGTTTTAAGCAGTGCTACAACATTTACCCAAGTGTAAAGCACAGTGAGAGGGGGGCGTCGGTTGGGTATGGTGAACCTCCACTCTGGAAGCTAGAACACAAGGATTGAGTTGGAGGCCAGGCTGGACTGTATAGCAAGATCAGGCCTCAGAACCTTAATTCCAGCCCCAGTCACATACTTTCTGATTCTTGAATCTATCCTAATCCTAACCCCCCCCCCCCCTTGAATCCTCCGAAACTTTTCTGTGGTCCTCTGGGTTGGGTCTGGTTCTTTGTGGCAACAACATTATTGTTTTTCTTAGACCCTGAGCCCTTGGCATCTGTGAAGCTAGTCTGTGCTGCAGAAATCTGTTTTGTTTTGTTTTCTCCCACCTCATGTCCTGTTGATTGAGTCTTTCATAGATTTTTCTGTTTTCATATGATTGTCCACCAGAGACAGATGAGTATTTGTCTAGGTCCAGATAATATAATAACTCAGTAAGCGTGGTGCTAAGTCCATTAGCCTTAAAATCTACTGCACAATGAAGTGAGTGCTATTATAAATAAGACACTGTAGGGAAAGGTAATATTTAGAAGCACTTGAGCATATTTGCTTTAATTCTATACTTTTCTTCTATAAATAACCATGTATCTGCCTATAGTTCTTCCCTTGGCTTCAGCTTAGAACCAAGTTCAGGCCTTGAGCATGTCTGTCAGGCAGTTAGCACCCACAGCTGTGCCCATTAGGAATTCATGAAATACTGCATTCATCAGGGGAAGGGTCAGTGTGCGCCTTGAATATTTCCAAGGAGGTTTTAGATCTCTTGGTTCTTATTCTTTGCAGAGAAGGGCTTTCCTACCCAGTGAGCCTTTTTCTGAGCTCTGCAGAGCCCAGTGTGACAGAGCTATTTATGCTCTTTGCTTGTGCACCCAGCACAGAGCCAAGTGACTTTCTTGCCTGCGTAGCTGGACCCACTTCACCTAGAAGAGCAGCTTCATCTCTTGATGTGCTGAGCATGAGTTTCACGACTTTACGTTTTAGATTTTAATCATTTGTCTGTATCTAGATCTTCAAAGGCTGGACCTGCTCTTCACTGTCTGTCTCACACAGTATCTCTCACTGTCTGACTGCTCTTATGTAGGAAAGATAGTTATTTCTGCTTCCGCCTGACCTTTCTTATGGTTAAGTAACCGTGAGTTCCACAAGCGACTTACAGGCACTGTTTTCATGAACACACACACACACACACACACACACACACACACACTCACACACACACACACAGTCTGTGGCTTTGTTTTGTTTCATTTTTTTACATGACATTGTCATTACCAGGCGTATAGATGCCACCACTTTCTCTGGTATGGGACAGACAGCTGTTGCTTCTATTGGAAGAAAGATCATAGAGGTTTTTAAATATGCATTTGTTGGGAAAATTTATTTGTGACTTTCATAATTGCATTATTCACAGAGACACAACTGTTTGTTAAAATAGTTACTTTGTGGGAGTACAGGAGAGTCTGCGACAAAAGCCTTCGTTCCATTGTGAACTTGACCCTTTCTTGTTGGAATTTCTAGCATCTTGTATTTGCTTATAGTAGTTGAAGGCCATCAGCAAAAAATCTGTTTCTTTAGGGAAAGCCTGGAAACTTCAGGCTTTTTCTTTTCTTTATACATTTATAAAGAAATTCCTTGGTGCTGAAGGTATAGTTAACCTTCACCTACACTTTAAACTTAAAAAAAAAAAAAAAAAGATTTTAGAGTCACTAAAAACTCAACTTTTGCAAGACAGTTGATGCAGCATTCTTCTGATAGCACGAGAAGGGCACGAGAAGGGACCTAGGGACTAGCTAGACACTGTGTGATTAAGCTACCCCCATGGCCTCCCCTTGTTCCCTCAGCAGACCCTCTCTGTCCCCACCCCTTCCCAGTTGTTTTCCTCTTCCCACTCTCTGGTCTGAAGCTGTGTTCTTTCCTGATCATTCTGGCTTCATGTTCATTGACAGAAGAGATCCCTGACTTCATGCCCAGGAATGGAGGAAGGAGATCAGGACCACACTCTCCCACTGGCCTACGACCAAGGAGCAGGTGTTAGGTCTCTGATGAGGTAACATTCTGGACCCAAACTCTAGTAGTTTGAACATGGTAAACCTGTGCTCCCATCTTTGCTCTCATCTTTGTGTGTGCGCACTCATGCGCCTATATGGCTTTAGTCTCTGCTGAGACCTGTCACCACGTCATATTGTGCTGTGCCTGTCACGCCGCCATCCTTGTCCCCCCCTTTCCCTTTACATTTACCACATGCGCGCTCTTCGGCATGTCCGACATTCTTTGAGCCTTCTTTACTGCTCTTCAAGAGGCTGCAAGTTCCTGCACTATTCTCTCTGGAGTCAACTCTGATGTGAGACATCTCCACACAGATGCTAGGTCCACCCCAGAACTTTACTTAGGAACAAAGATGTTCTTGGTATGTTCATCATGTTTGCGGTGGGTACAGTTGGGTGGTACAGAGGACTAACCTGTGCTGTGCGGGTCTGTATTTGTACATTTGTGTGTTGTAGAGGATCCAAACTTTATGGGTGAGTGGGGAGTGAGAGACTTGGGGCTAGACTAGGGCTGGCATTAAGATCTGATGTCTGTGGGTGTTCTTGAATGGGTGCACTCCTTATACTGTAGGAGAAGGACAATCTGTTCATTGGTGGATGGATCATGAGAAAGGGGACAGCGTAGGAAAATCCCATGTACTGAGGAGCAAGAGCCCTTGACTTAGTAATCCCAAGGAACTCTGCTTTTTCTGAAACATGGGAGCTGTGGAAAGAAGGGAGGCTGCCGCTGGTGTCATGTGAGTCAACTGCTGTCTGAGCTTATTTCTAGATGAGAAAGCAGGCTGAGTCCCCAGAGGCATAGGAGGCAGTGTACCCCCTACCCATTATAACTACTTCTGACATTACAATACTGTATGCTGAGAAAAACACCACCACAGTGTGTTTAACAGGTGTTAAAGTTATCAGTTGGTAGCAATTGTGATGGTGTTTCTGTGAGTTTAATGCAATGGCCAAGCCTGGGAGAGGCTACCCAGAGCCCCATCTCATCCTCTGCCCACCCACTGTCCACAGACACACCTGAGAGAGGTTTGAGAATTATGATGTGGTGGGATCTCAGGAACTTGTGGGACAGTGGCATCTATGGGTTCAGCACTTCCTTGTGGACTTAATGGCACTCCTTTGCTGCATGTCAGAGCCACTGTTCCATGTGTCCAGGTTTGCCTGTCCAGGGTTCACCAATGGGGGTACCACTGTGCTGTCCCGACTGTCCTACTCAGCACACGAACTTCACAAAGCTAGATCCCTCTTCCCCACCATTCATTCCACTGCAGTTCTGCCTGGCCCTCCCTCGGGGTAGTCTGTTGATCATCTTTGCCTTTCTCTGGGCATTGTTGTGGCAGTACCTATGCCTGACACTGCTGTCTGCTCCATACTTGAAGTCAGAGCCTGGCTTCACTCTTCCTAGAAGTCTTACCAGTGGAGCAGTGCATGTGTTCCTGGGATCCACAGGTGCTGTGGGCTGGGCCTTTTCCAACCATAGCTGCTACTGTTAAAACAGTTGACACAGCCTGCAGTGACAGTCTGATAAAGCAAGTGGTCTTTCCCCTTGTGTTTAATAGAATCTGTCAGAGAAAGTGGATTGTAATGGATATGTTATGTAAACCCATTTCTAGCTCTTTGACTAGAGCTTCCCTGCTCTTTCAGTCTAGGTGGGCATGAAGCCAGCCCTCTGCTTCCCAGGGCTTCCGAATGCTGGGCTTGGCCACTGCCTGCCATGGAGTGCTCAGCAGCAGAGTCATGTTCCCAATGAATACTTGGTTTCTTTGGGTGTTGTTTCTGCCACCACTGGGTGTTGGTCCCCTGAGTGCCAAGGTTTTGCTTGCAGCTAGACTTGGTTGGTTTGCAGGGCCTTAATTCTGGCCTGGAGCTTGACAACCCTTGGCGGTTTTTTTGAGATGGGTACTGGGAGCCTGTGAACTTGTTAGTGAGGATTAGCTCTCAAAGGTCATTCTCCTCATGGTAATTTAATAGAGTGGGTTCTGCTTTCCCAGGGGACCACAGCCTTCTGATTTTGTTGTCTCAGTAAACCATACAGCTAATGGTTTTGATGAGATTGTCCCCCTTTTCAGCCAGAGAAGTTTTCTTTAAGGGGTATTTGACAACATCTGGAGATCCTTTGGATAGTCAGGGCTAGGTGGTTCTGGCCTGGGTTAGTTAAAGCCAGGGATGCTGCTGTACATGATGCAATGCACAGTTCTGTGTATGGATGTGGAGAAATGTCACTGTGGGGACAGGCCACTGAGAAATCTGCTTCTAGAGAGGCCTCAGGTATGTTGATGTATTTAAAAGGCACAGGGCCGATGAACACCAATGTTGAAGTTCTAGTGTCTGTTCCATGCTGTCTTATGGGTGGGTACTGGCAAAAGAGAAGGCCCTTGGGATCTACTGCTCTTCCTCTTCCTTTGACGTGTGTGTGTGTGTGTGTGTGTGTGTGTGTGTGTGTGTGTGTGTGTGTGTGTGTGGTGTGTTTATTGGTTCTCTTACACGAGTTCTGTGAGGATCCAGGTGAACTGTAGGTTAAGTGTGTGCCTTTATTTGGGGCCTGGACTTCTCAGCCTAGTGTTGACCTCCCTTGACTCTTGTCCGTTAAGACTGGCCAGGATCCAGGTCCCAAGCTGAGCACTAAGAACACTTGTAGTTGGGATGTGGGATGTTGAACTCTAGCCATGTGTCACTGGCCAGCAAAGGAAACAAGGTGTGTCCTCACCCAGGGTTCTCCCAAATAGAAGGGCAGGAAGCAGATACCAAGCCACAGCTGGGTCACAGTCTTGCTACTACATGCACACTTCATTGTTCTCTGTATAAATGCCAGCGTTCTGTAGAGACATGTGGAAGATGACAGATGGGATAGAGTGTTTCGGTCTTTTGAGACATGGTTTTTCTGTGTAGCCCTGGCTGTCCTGGAACCTGCTGTGTAGACAAGGCTGGCCTCCACTCAGATATCTGCCTGCCTCTGCTTCTCAAGTGCTGGGATTAAAGGGTGTGTGCCATCAGCACCCATGGTTGGAGATTTTAAAATTTGATCAGTACTGACAAATCGTCTCCCAAAATATTTTTGTCAATTTGTACTCCCACCAGCACAAAGTTCAACACATCTTTGTCATTATGAAGCATTCTTTATTTTTTATCTTTCTTTTTATTCTGCTGAAGAAACTCAGATGGAATTGTGTAGGTGGGTGAGATTGACTCTCACTTTTCCACTGTTGTTCGACTGACTGGTGCCATCCTTCCTAATCACCACCGTTTGTGTTTGCTGTGACCTTTGCTGGTCAGAGCAGGAGCTCACACACGCCTTCTAAACAGGAATCTGTTGTCAGTTCTTCTGAAGCTGCCAGTCATAGATGTGTGCTTATATCTCGGTTCTTTTAGACGTCTAGATTTTGTGATTTGTTTAAGAAGGTTTTTCTTGCATCTAAGTAAGTAAAAATATTCTGTGTTTACACGTTGTAAATTCTTTGTGTGTGTGTGTGTGTGTGTGTGTGTGTGTGTGTGTGTGTGTTTTGTTTTTGTTTTTTGGTACAACGTCTGTGTGGCAGTATCAAATGGTTAGTTAGACTTTCCAGCATCACCCACTGAGTCATTCATCGTTCTTTACTGATTTAAAATGCCATTTCATCACAGTTATATATTTGGGTCTATTTCTGGACCTTTCCTCTGTTGATTTGTTTGTCTCGCCCTCAATAATACCAGCTTGTAATTACATAAATTTATAGCCTTTCTAATATCTGGTTGTGCGAATCTCTATTCATTATTCTTTATTAAACTTTCTTTTTTCTAATTTTGTGATTTCTCTTCTGCACTTACTTTAGAATCAGCTTGTCAAATACCATTAGAAGAAAAACCCCTCAGGCATCTTGATGGGGCTGGCGTTGCTGTATAAGCCATTATCCAGGAACTGGTATCTTTGGAATCCTTCTGGGAGCATTTATTTAGGGAGAAAATGTCCAGGTGTTCTGTCTCTGAGTACTGTGATTGTAAACAACCCGCCAAATGAGGACAGTGTGACTGTAGGGAGAGCCAGAGCTTGGCTAGAGACAGCCACACCCCCCTCTTGGCAGCACCTTGCATTGTGCTCAGGTGATGGCTGTGCCTGACTCTGCTGAGTGGAGTAGACTCCCTTTCTGCAGTCTACATTTGGCCTTTTCCGTTGAGCTGTAGGCACCCCGGAGTCAGTGTTTGTGGCTCAGCTGCTAGGGTCAACTGTCTGGGTCAACACTTACACTGCTAATGTTCAGGCAAAGGTGAGTATGTGCGGGCTAGCCTTTTCTCATTGTGTTGATTTGTCTTTGTTTTGGAATAAATGCTTTAAACGTTGGCTTAAAAGAGGAGTTTAAGCATTTCTTTAGACTTTAATTTTTTCTCCTGTTACCTATCAGCAGTCAGGTGAGCAGAACAGTATGTCCAGAAAAGCATATCTCTGTCACCTAGTGATCAGCACAAACACTGTAAGGCAAACCCGCTCTCAGAGAACTCTGGAACTGAAGGGCAGTGGGGAAAGCTTGGGAATCTGAACTCAACTCCTCAGAGCCCACAGGCAGAGCAGCCACAGAAAAGGGGCCTCAGGAGTGTACACATACTGTGGCTGGGGGCAAAAGGAGGGCTCTGTAAAGTGGACTGTCTCAGGGTGTGGGAGCAGTTGAATCCAGCTTAAATAGGCTTCTCTCGTGCACTTGAACAGCTCCTTTCCTGTGGCATTGCTGGAGGAAGATGCTACAGCAATAGAGGTAAAACTGTTGTGGTTTTATGTGGCTAGTGAGGAATCTTTGCCTACAAGCTGACCCGGGCCCTGCCTTGTCGAGTGTGCAGGTGCTCGTCACCCTGCGGGTTCATGACATGCATGTATGACCCATGCAACCTGTGCTTGTTTTCCAGAACTACACTCAGTACATCCCACTGTCCATATATGACCTGCAGACGTGGATGGGCAGTCCGTCCATCTTTGTCTATGACTGCTCCAATGCTGGCCTCATCGTCAAGTCCTTCAAACAGTTTGCACTGCAGAGAGAGCAGGAACTAGAGGTGAGGTGCTCAAAAGTGTGTGCATGTGTGTGTATGTTTGTCAGTCGGTCAGTCAGTCTGTCTGTCTTTCTGTGTGTGTCTGTGCCTGCCCGCCCACTTGTGTGTGTGTGTGTGTGTGTGTGTGTGTGTGTGTGTGATTGCATGCCTATGTGAGTAAGATGTGGCAGAAAGATTGGGAAACGGGATCTCTGTGTGATGAGAGGTGTTGTGTGTTTAGGCTATGGTGTGATATTTGATGATTGAGCACTAGGGAGGACAAGTACACCCCATTGTACTTGGTGTCATTTTTAATGTGAGCATCGGATGGTAACATCAGTAGGGAGGTTTGTTCTTTGCTCTATGGTTGTGTTGAGTTGTTACAGACACATTAGTTTACAGAAAAGTGGGGTTGTTGCTTGCATTTTAGTCTTTGTTTCCATGGATGTCTTTTGTAATTTTCCATTTTTTTATTCTTTGTGTGTGTGTGTGTGTGTGTGTGTGTGTGTGTGTGTGTGTGTGTGTTTCTTTTTAAACTCAAACCACCAAGCTGAATGGTAAAATCACAACAGCTGCTAGGCAGCTTCATTGTCAGAAGCTGGAGAGTCTGGGAGCAGCTTGGATAATGAAGTGGTAGTTTGCCCGGTTGTTTTAATTAATATTTGATGGTTAAATTAAACAGTGAGTTCTAAAGAGAAATTGAAGAGGCAGTTTCAATTAAGAGGCCTCCATCCAGTGGGCTTCACAGAAGTACTAGTGGAAACACTCTGTGGCCTCTGGGGGCTCATGAGTCCTGATTGGTTGCAGCACAGGAAATTCTCAATCCAAGAACAAAAAATGGCCTTCAGTGTGTTTCCGCAAGCCTCTTTGAGTCTGTTCAGTTTTAATGTGTTTGTTATGTTTTTCACATTTCATCAGAAGAGTATACTAAGGAGTCAACACAAAATTTGAGATTCTCTTTAGTAGAACTTAAAGTTAACATGTGCACTGTTTACTATTTCATATGTATAACTTCAGCCCTCATGTGAAACTGCAGGAGAGTGACCTTTCCCCAAAGGTGGCTGCTTACCACAGCATTGCTCATTGGCCTCTTCGTTTTGTTTTGGCAAAAAGAGGAGGGAAAGACTGGGGATAGTGTTTCTAGCTTAATGCCCTACTCTCAGCCACTTCCCCTGGGTTTGCCCACAGTGGGCCGACTACCAGCTGTTGGCACCTCATGTGCCAAGAGGCAATTTGTGTTTCCTGACATCAAGTAAGAAATATTGGACCAGACAGTGGTGGTGCACACCTTTAATCTCAGTGCTTAGGAGGCAGAGGCAGGTGGATCTCTGTGAGTTTGAGGCCAGCCTGACCTACAGAACAAGTTCCAGGACAGCCAAGGCGACACAGAGAAACCCTATCTTGAAAAACAAACATAAACAAGCAAACAACAAAACAAAATTTCTCCCATTTATAATGTCAATAATGTACCAAAGAATTGTGCCCAGCTCTTCCATCCTATTCCTGAGCTGTGGAGAGCTGAGGGAAGCCGTCAGGCCATCAAGCTAGTTAATTAAACCACACTGGTAGAGACCTGTCCCTTTCCAGCAGAGGCACAATTACAGCTCAAGCATCTTATTAAGTGCAGCTTCCCAACACTGTGGTGCTGCTCTGTCAGGGCCATGTGTGCTCTCTGTATGTTGCCAAGGATTAATCAGCCACCAGCACTGTTCATTTCATTAAGTACAAAATGATGGTCTACATATATCATTTTTAGAAGAAGAAGGGAAAACAGTTTAGTGGGCTTATTCATCATGAAGATGTGCCTTATAGGGCACATGGAAGGAGGTGCTATGTTATGCCAAGTATTTCATGCGCAGTACAGTGTAGCCTAAGCTGTTCCTCTTTCACTCTGTCAGTGGTCAGGGTCCATTCAGTCTCTGCCTAAAACAGTAGAACCTGGAATCACAGAAGTTTATAAAATCCCAGCTATTACACTAATGTTGTGTAGCCGTTTTTCCCTCCTGTGTAGACAAACTGCCTGTGTGACTGCTCGGCTAACCCGCTTAGTGTGGACTTTCCTGGGTGCGGTGGCACTCAGGAGAAGCAGGCTGGAGGAGGGAGTCTGAGGCCACACTGGATTGTATAGGATCTGTTTTCAATAAGTAACCCAGCTGGCCAGTTTCTTTGTAAATTCGCAATATATTTTGATACTTTTTGTTGTTCAATATGTGAACTGATAGAAATTGTGGAGTAATTGGTTTATGGCAGACTTTGGAATGAAGTATTTTGCTGCTGTCCTGGTTTACAGGGATGACAATATACCTATGCTTCCTGCCTGTCCTTGTGGCAGCCAAGATCCAATTGGGGAATAGATTTGTAGTGTGGGGGGAGGGCAGGGAAGAGAGGAAAATGATTAAATATAGTAGCAGAAAGTGGCTGGCTGGACCACAAGCCCCCAGATAATAAATGTGAACATACACATGAGTGACATAAATTCTAAGGGTTGATTATCTGCTTTCGTTTCCTGGTGATGTAGTGCTTGCCCTGGGAGTCTGGGGTTTGGTTGCTCTGTGCTTCTCTCACAGAGTAACCGTAGGTAAGGGAGACAGCAGCTTCATAACAGCAAGCACGATTACTGCAACACACTGAGCTTCCCCAGAGCCAGGAGATGTGTGTCTGTCACTCAGGAGTCTTTCTTAGGGTTTTTTCTTTTTAATATCATATCACTTTGTAATTTTAAAATTAAAGAGAATCTTCAAGTCTCTTTGCTTTCACTGTTCTTTTAAAAAATAAGTGCTTTAATTTTGACTAAAGTAGTAGTATGTCATTTGTGATGAATAAAATAACCCTTGGCACCATCTTCCAAGCAGGGACACTGTTAGAAAGGTGCCATTTTCCCTCCTCTGGTCTGGAGAGCTGTGGCTCCCTGTCTCTTTCTTGAAACAAGCCAGAAGCAGAGCTGCCATTGGGGTTTCTCCCTAAGGATTCCCAGACTTTGTAGGGACCAACAGCACAAGCCACTGGAGGCAAAAGCAGGGGCATTACAAGTTCAAGACCTACCTGGACTACATGGTGGGTTTAGAGCCAGCCCGGTGAGACCCCTGCTGCAAAGAAAAGGTAACTGGGCTGGAAGGGGGCTCAGTGGGCAATGGAAATTGCCACCAAGCCTCCAGAAGCCACGTGGCTGGAGGAGTGAATCAGGAACCAGATAGAGGTCTGATAGTGGAGAGACACAGTGCTGGTAGTTGTAATGAATGTTTATTTGAATCTGATTGTCACTCGAAGAGAAACATCTTAGCTGATGGATCTGTGTCCCAGCTTCCTCTTCCCCCATCTCCGCTGCTCAGTTCTGGTGCTGTATTTGATTTCTCTGTGTTTTGTGACCTCGCTGTATTTTTAATATAAATTTTTATTAATTCTTTGTGAATGTCATATGTCTTGGGGTTTTACTGCTGTGAACAGACACCATGACTAAAGCAACTCTTATAAAGGACAACATTTACTTGGGGCTGGTTTACAGGCTCAGAGGTTCATCAAGGCAGGAACATGGCAGCATCCGGGCAGGCATGGTGCAGGAGGAGCTGAGTCCTACATCATCTGAAGGCTGCTAATGGAAGACTGACTTAGGACGAGGGTATTAAAGCCTTTGCACCTACTCCAACAAGGCCACACCTTCTAATTGTGCCACTCCATGGGCCGAGAATATACAAACCATCACATCATACAATGATTTTTGCTCATATTCATTATCTCAGCTCTTCTCCCAACTCTTCTCAGATCAAGCGGTCACTTTTCTATCTCCCTCTTATTAACCCACTGAGTCCAGTTTGTGTTGCCCAAATACTCCAGGGTGTGGAGCCATATTTGAGCTATACTTTTCAAGAAAATTGACTTTCCCAGTTCTGGGAACCACTGACTGTCAGTGCCTCCTCATTTAGGGCTAACACCTTGTCAGCCCTGCCCACTCAGGGCTAAACTGTTGACTGGCTTTGATTTTGTGCAGATCTTGCACAGACAACCTCTGTGCTGTGTGGCCATGAGGATAGTTGTATCATTGGGTCCAGAAGACATGATTTGCTCACGTCCTCCTTGACCCCTGGCTAGGACAGCCTTTCCACCTCCTCTTCCTCCTCTGTGGTCCCTGAGTCTTGGGTCTAGATGGAGAAATGATGTAGATGTCCCACTTTTGGCCAACTACCCCACTGGCACACGCTGCTATGTTCACTTTGGTTACTTATGCATTTCTGTTACTGTCCACAGCACAAAAGAACTAACCTGAGGTCTGAGCGCTGCTCTAATCTGTGGGCTCACAGTCGTGAATTTAGAAGTCATTGGTAGGATTATGGTAGCAGCCTTGTTGCGTTAATGATATCCTTAGTGGGTCCATTCCCAGCCTCAGCAGCTGTGGTCCACACCTTCAATGTCTAAGGCTCTGAGCTTCTTGATTTTTTTCTTTCTTGTCTTTCAACTGTTATTTATTTTTGTCATCCATGGTTTTTCTTACCCCAGATGTAGTCAAGTCTCTGTGCTTGGTGTCTGGAGATTCTGAAGGATGACAAACATCACTGAGCACAGAGCTGGGTGTGGCCTCCTTTCCCTCTGCACTAGCCTTCCTCCACACTGCTGACTGCCCATGGCCTTCAGCACCATTGAGTTCTAGACTCACCTCCTCCCCGGGAGGATGATGGCAGTAGTCTTCCCTGGGACCCAACATTTGCATTTGGAAAGCTGATGCAGTGAAAACTCACAATTGGATTTTGGACAGATCAGTTTATCTTTTTCACTAATAAGATCTCTAAGGAGAATAATTCACTCCTTGAGGAGCCAGTGACTGTGTCCTCTCTGCCATGCTCCGCTGTTCTATGCTGACTGTGTGCTGCTTCGCCCTGCCTGCCATCCTCTGCTGCTGTTGTGTACACAGTGCTGTCTACACTGCAACGTGGCCTGCCCCCCGAAGCTCAGGAGGAGGAGGGAGGGGCACTGCTTTCTCCTTCTGCCTCTTGCATTGGAAAATGAACACAGGCTTTTCTCTGGAACTGTGGGCTAGGCTACAAAGGGAGACTGGAGTTGGGAATGGCCATTGGATTACCTCACAAGAGCAATGACAGCCACAGTACATGCACAGTTCATTGTTCTTTCTCTTTAGCCCCTGCTACATGGTGTCTTTCCCCCTAACTCCATGACCTCAGTGGAAATGTTCCTGAAAATTAGGCCACATTGTAGCTGTGCCAGGAATCCAAATGAGCTCCTGCCATCATCTGGATGAAACTCAGGGAAGGAATGTGCTCAGCCCTGATGTGCACCCTTGGGCTGACGTAAGCTAGAGCAGCATGTTGTGAGTGGATTCTCGGGGCCATCGTCTGTGTGTCATTTGCCATAGCTGTGGCTCTGGCACCAGCAGCTCTCAGTGCTGAGACCACAGGATAGCTGGAGTGAAATCCACAAGTTCTTGTTCTGATAGCTGGGTAACTGAAGTGTAGGGACAACTTTGTTTTGCACTGCAGAGACTCCTGCACTCAGCTCTGTCCTGCAGGGTGGGTTCAGGTCCAGCACACCGACAGTCCTTGGCGTGCTTGGCTGAGAATGAAGAGAAGCTTTGTCGTGTTGGAGGAAGAGCCTTATGAAAGTTTAGCCCCAGTTCTGATGCTTTCTCCTCTGCTGCTGACACATTGCAAGGCTTTTTTCCTCTGCAGCTTCCTGTATGCTATGCTCCTTCTGACTGTCATGAGGTCTAACCCTTCAGCACATGATCTCTTTCTCCTGTCAGACACAGGCCAGGTTTTGCAGCATCATTTGGTATAAATGACCTATCTTCTTTGCTTTCCACTTGGGCATCTTGGTCACTGTAAATAGGAATTTTGACAAAAATAATTGATGTCATGATGACTCTGCTGTTCTTAAAGTGTATATTCCACAGACTGAGAAAATGTCAGACTAAAGCCTTTGCTAAAGCCACAGCATGGCCAGAGTGGAGCCTGGGGCACAGGCAGTTCACCAAGTCACAGCTGTGGTGCTATGTGTCACCTGAGGGGTCTTTTTCCTTTTCAAATGGGTTAGCCCTGGCTGGCCTCTCACCACGGTAATCCGACTGTCTCATTTCCCTAAGTGCTGGTGTTAGATGGTAGACGCTTTGACTGGGTGCTACAGATTCATCCTTAAGTTACCTTTCAAAGGCATCTTTCTTGTTGGCTGTGTCCTCTGGGCAGTCGTGGACCAGCCCAGGGATCTGTGGGTCTGGTGCTGTGTGGTGCTGACGCCCTGCTTGTCTCTGTTCTGCAAGTTAAACTTCGGGTCCTCCATTCTTTTTCTCTTGCCGTGGCTAATCATTCATAGACAGCCGGGGAATGAGCCAGCATCTGCTATGTGCTGTCTTTATTTTCTCCTCTAGTTTACAAGTGATGTTAATCTGTGGGTTTCAACAAGATACTGTCTGTCCCTGTTTCTATGTTATCTGTCTCCTCCGGTATGGTTGTTTTATTTTGGTTCATTTTGGTTTTTCTCTATTGGCTTGTGATCTTAATGTTTCTCATACTGAGAGTAAGAAGAGATGAACTTGGCCATTGTGGGTTCAGGGTGGGAGACCTGATTTGTGGAAGGAGACTGAGCTGCCGCTGCCTGGCATTTAGTTACTGCACAGAGGCACACAGACTCTTAGAGATTCTGGGGTGAGGGAACCACTGGGGGCTAGGAGCAGAGAGCAGTGTGCTGTCCAGCGTAATGCCTGGCCTGTGGTGAACACTCAGCTACAGTGTGCTCGCCAATAAGAAGAGTGTCACTCAGTGGCTGTGTGTAACTGTCTAGGTGCTGAGCAGAGCTGACAGTTCCATCAGTCAGGTGGTCAGGCCTGGAGGTGATGGTGCTTGGACTTGAGGGTAGCAAACGGGGTTATGTATACCTCAGATTCTGAAAGTAAGACTAGTTTACTTTGCTCATGAATTAGGTATAAGAGGTAAGAAAAAAGGGTATTAAAGGTGAGGGCCGGGGGCATATCTCAGCGGTAGACTACTTCCCAGTTGGCAGGAGGCCCTAGGTCTAGTCCCTTCTACAGTGTGTATAGAGGGAGAACGCAGTGTGAGGAGAACTTGTTGGGCGAGGGAGGACAGAGCCATCCTTTGAGCAGGGTAGACTGTAGTGCTGGAGCTTGCATGGAGATGTGTGAGCACAAGCTCTGTTAGTTTATGGAGTTCTAGGTCTCTTAGGAGACTCACTAGGCTTTGGAAATGTGGGAAAGTCTCTGAGTTCACTGAAGCCATGGAGTGTTTGAAAGAGTGAGGCCAAGTCACCATGAAGTTCTCTGTGATGTCAGCCCAGAAATAGCAGAGGGTGTGGGGTGGGGAAAAAAACTAATATTCAGAAGTTGGGTGAAGGGAACACTTCCTGGGAATAGGGATTGTCTACTGATGGCCTGCTGTGACAGGCCATGGAGGTAAGGGTTGAGGGGACCCCCCAGGGTATGGGTCCTGGGATTGGCAGGGCCACTTCAGCTCCAGAGAGTGGGAAACGTGGGATGACGATGCCCTTGAAGGATGTTCAGGGAGCAGAGGTAGGAGGTGTAGACTGGGGGAGGGGGCTCATTTCTTTGTTAAGTTTTTTTTTAATCCTTATTTTGTTTTTGTGCATTTTTAGTGCATGTGCTTGTAATGATGGAATAAGAACATGAAGACGTTGTTTGTGAGGGGGGGTCCTTGAGGTGATGTGAGAGGGAACAATGGCCAAAACGTGGGGAGAAAGTGTGGAAAGTGGTCACTGGAGAGGGGAAGACATCAGGTGACGGAGAAGCTGCCACTAGAGGAAAGTGAAGATAGCCCAGACCCCTATAGAAGGAACCGGTGTACACACATGCACATTTACACACATGGCGAGCACACCGATAATATACACTGTACATGCCACACGTGCAGCCCTTTCTGCTGTGCAGCAGTGCTGCTGTGCAGGTCCATGTTTATCTTAGCAGAGAACATAGTGTTCCCCAGGGCTGGCCTGTTAGACTGTCCTTTGAGGATTGGAGGGAGCACCCCTCATGTTCAGTGTCACGTGCCCTTCAGCACTCCCCTCCCACTGCTACTGTCACTCAGTAGGGCTGTGCTGACGATGGGGAGCAAGTATCCAGAGCTTCACAAGACACTCTCTTCAGAAGCTCAGGACATAGGCTCTACAGGTTCCCAAAGGGTATGGCCCCTTGCCAAAGAAAGGTGACCTCTGGCTGACAGGGAAAGAAGAGCCTCATGAGTTACTCTAGGATCCAAGGTAACACACTGTGCTCGGAGGTCACTGGGTTCATTCAGATCATCAGAGAACACATGAAGATGCTATGAGTTGTAAGAAAGACCATGGCAGAAAAATGATGACCATCCTAAACTCAGAGGAGGAGCGTGACGTGAATCCAGGCTTTCTGGACAGCCTGAGACAGCAAGCATACCGTCAGCACCCATTGTCCCCCAGACCAAGAACCTAGAACAAGTCACCAGAAATGCTTCAGATCAGTGTACCATTATGTCCAGATAGCCCTGCCTTCTGCACAAGCTCTGTTGTGGCCTCCAGTAGCCCCAGCTATAATGAGAAGGCATTTGTGATTGTGAATACAACTTATGCTGTGCCTCACACAGAAGAAGCCACTATGCTGCTGAGTGCCCCTGACAGTGTGACAAGGGGATCGTTACCCTGAGCTGTCCTCCAGAAGCTGGTAAGCTCATGACCAACCGAGTGGGTGCTAAGCTGCCCTTTAATGTCTTCTTATGCGCATGGCTGAGAGCCTCCCACTTCTCCTCTGTAGTTGTTGATTCGATTCAAGTGTGGTTGGGAGTGGAATTTGCTCATCATTTCTAATTAATGTGTTCAGTGATGTAGAATGGTTTGAAGCATTTAGAAGCTGAAACTGCCAGCAGCTAAGTGGCTTTAAAATAATGGATAGTTCATTGGGGCTAAGATCAGAATAATCCTGAGACCTAACCAGGAGCCTGTTGGAGAACACCACTGAGTTACTGTCCACCAGAAGGTGCTTCTGCTCCCTCGGCAAAGATTTCAGAGTTTCCAGCATACAAACTACTTGGCTAAGTTGTTATGGATAATTGGGTGCATACAGTTGTGAATTGTGTGTTAAAAGTCTACTTGAACATGCTGTCGTGTGTGTGTCAGTTAGACTTCTGAATACTAAGAAAGCCGGGTGAGAAGTATGAGCTCCACCCAGCTCAGCTCTCTGGTCTCTGAGGCTCTGCTCACCACAGAAAAGAGCTGCCTTAAAGTACAAGTACTCAGAACGTCACTTCTTTAGTCTCCTGAACTCAGTGGGCTCAGCTTGTTAAAAGTTGTCCCTCGTTGTATGTGGGAAGTCCAGAACAATGCCATTGTGGCTAGTTTAAAAACAGAAACCGGGTACCGCCCTGAAAAGTGGTCTGTGCCCTTCAGAGTAGCACATGACCTGCACTTCCACCCCACAGTGCCACGGCCGTGGAGAGGGAGCAGGTGTCTTCTCTGGAGCTGGTTGCAGTGAATTGCATCTAAAGATTGTTATGGTGCATGAGCTTCCCAGTTCCTTAGGAGAAATGCCCTGGACAGAGGTGAGGCCCCTTTGTCCCTCAGGAGCTGTGTGATTGTCTAGGTGCACCACACTGGGCCCGACTGCCTAGTGATGAGCCTTATATGTGCATGCTGCCTTCTGGGGGATTATTAGGATCAAAGGGTCAATATCTTAGATAGAAAATTAAAACTAAAATAATGTATGAGATAAAACTCACGTGTAAATCAAATTTTTTAGTTCCTGTATTAGCAAACCTGAAAGAATTTGGTTAAATCTTTTGTCCCTAAGGCAGAACTGTCATATGTACTAGATAGCGCTCATGGGTGGTGAGGTCACACTCTCTGCTCCTAAATGTAGTTCACCTGGGCCCAAGTCCAGCTCCCCATAGGGGCTCTTTTTGAAAGGAAAATAGAGGAGTGGATTTAGTTCATAGGTCACTGGCCACTCATCCCAGGCTGCTTCCACTGGCCTACAGCCTACCAACAGTGGCTTCCATTTGCAGATGTCTCCAAGGCTTTGATCTGAACTGCAGGACTCTTCTCTTGCCTCTGCTGACGTCCTGGATCCTACACAGGTGCAGAGATGATTGTCTCTCCCTCCCAGCCCCCTTTCACCAGGCTGGCTATTGGAGAGCATGGAAGCACGCAGCTCTACCTGCTCCCAAGTGCCTGTCCATGAGGCTGTGATCTGACTCTCACCTGGCCCTACATGAGACCCGGAAACCACTGTCCTGTCCACAGTTACACCTTTTTCTGTCAGTCTTACATTATGTTACACGTGATCTTGCTTTCTCTCTGCCTTAAGGAAACCTTGGTGGTATTATTCAAGCCACTGAACTCTGAACTGTACATTGGAAATAGTTCCCCTGTGGCCGGGGTATAGCTTAGCCAGAGAGTGCTTACCCAGAATGTGTAATAGCCTGGGTTTGATTCCAACTCATGAAAATATTAAGTATTTAATGTGGAATAGTTTGTTTTAGAGTTTATCACTTTTCTAAAAACTGATATTTTTATTAAATGGCTTATATCATTTTATAAGTGTGTATACCAGAGTCTGAAGTTTGACTTTGGGCTTAATATTTTTGTAGTAGAAGGGGTTATTGGTAAAATATGCCTTTAATGCCCACTATTTGAGCACTCAAAGGTGCCACAGCTGCCATATGGACAATGAAATGCTAACACTGTATGTCCAGGAGTCAGCACAGCTGTGTGGATTTGACATCAAAGGTGCGGAGCTACATCAAACCTTGGTGTCATAGGTGCCTGGCTAGACCCAAGGCTGCCTAGAGCAATGCTTGTCAACCTATGGGTCCCAACCCCCACAGGAGTTGCATATTAGATAATCCTGCATGTAAGGTGTTTGTATTATAACTCATAAGAATAGCAAAATTACAGTTATGAAGTAGCAACAAACTTTTATGGTCGAGATCATAACATGAAGAAAGTTGAGAACCACTGGTCTGGAAGAAATAGTGGGCCAAAAAAATCCTAAAACCAGTCATAGCAGGTGGGTAGCTGCATCATCTGTAGTCCAGGCTGACCTTGAACCCCAAGCCGTCCTCCTTCCTCAGCCTGCTTGAGTGCTGAGCTCCAGTCACAGTCTTCAAAGCTTGTTCTCTAATTTAGTGGAGGTGTTGAAAATGGAGAGGAATTTACAAGAATGGAGGAAGGGATGAACAGTGAGAGCCTGGAGAGTGGCCTCGGCCGGGGCTTTTCCTCACCAAGTGTCACTAAGGAGAGTACCAGACATCCTTTCCCTGCCTTAAAGAGACCATGCTTAAGTCAGTCAAAACCCCTCTGTCTCCTTCATGCAATAAGTACACTCTTGCACATTAGAGAAATCAGGTGTACATGAAAAACCCTCACCGAACACATTTCACTGTGCACACATACTGCATCCTTCCTTTTGCCTCTGTGATGGGGGCAAGCACATTCCTGCTCTGCCAGAATCTGTTGTTTCAGTGCTGATGCTAAATGTATCTGCTCATCTTCCCATGCCTTTAAACAAATGTTGAACAAATGCCTCCAAAACAATGTCAGGACAGATTAGGGATGGAATGTTTAGGCTGAACTAGTCAGCATGAAAGAGTGGGCAGATTGCAGTGAATACTGGTACCACTGTGGGCATTGGGGGATACAGAGGAAAGCTCTGTCCGGGCAGAGCCGGTTCGGGTGCCATGTTGTTCCTTTTGATGTCCAGTGTGCACTCCTGGAGTGCCTGCTAAGCCACTGTCTTTCTGTGTCCTCCTGTAGGTAGCTGCGATTAACCCAAACCATCCACTTGCCCAGATGCCCTTGCCTCCTTCAATGAAGAACTGCATCCAGCTGGCAGCCTGTGAGGCACACGAGCTCCTACCCATGATCCCTGACCTCCCAGCCGACCTGTTCACATCCTGTCTCACCACTCCCATCAAGATTGCTCTGCGCTGGTAAGTGTCCTATAGTTCAGGTCTCCTTCCCAGGGACCCAAGGCATTATTCTGGTCACAACAGTGTGCCCTGTGTTCTGATATCACAGGACCTAGGTATTTGTGTGTATTACGAGGGTGGATGGTGCTCTTTCCCTGGATCTGGTCTTATGCAGTTTATTGCTGTTGTGTTCAAGATCACCTTGTCCACATCTTTGTTGACTAAGCCCCAGGGGTCGTGCTAAGACTGGACTCACAGCAAGTCCCCCTCACTGGGGAGGGGAAGGGCAACTATGAAAGAGTCGCTACAGTTCTTGCTGAAGTCTGATCCCTGAGTTCATTCTTAACAGTGTAAAGAGACTGACCCCTTTTCACCACACAGTTCTCTGGGGGAATACTCCAAGGAAATGTATACGGTGTACAGGCGCAGCCTGCCTTGAGCACGGTGGCTGCTGGTGTGCTCAGCAGGTGGCACGTGTTCAGCCAGCCACACGACATTGCTCGTCTTTAGTAGCACCTTTTCTCTATGCTGATGACGAACCAGTATGCAGCAGCAGGCTCACAGCCATCTGGAGGGTTCGGGTGAGAGCCATTGCTGACATACTGCACCCTTTGTGGGATGCCCGCCTGGGTCTTTATCATGTTAGGACTGTGACAGCAGTGTGGTCAGCCCTGCGAAGACCCTTCTGGTGACTGCAACCCGATGCAGGTGGCTTGAAGTTACAGGCGGAAAGTGGTCTCTTTGCTTTGTCTTTGTAGCAAAGTCCAGGCTGGTCTTCTCATTCTGGGCCAGAGCATACCCAGGGTTTGAAGTATATACATACCCAGCACATCTTTGCATTGCAAAGAGGAAGAGGTCTACTGAGTGTGTGGCTAGACCTAGCCCTGGGCATTTTCCTTTGTGCCTAGTGGCATAGCCTCACACGATTGAACAGATTTCCAAGGAGCATACCTTTCCTCAAACTTAGATGTGTTCAGAGAGGCAGAATGGCCAAATGCAGGAGTAACTTCTATGAGGGAGGAGATACGTGAGGTTGCAGGTAGCTAGAAGCAGCATAAGAGAGGGGCAGTGGGGCCTGAGGAGAAAGGAACTGGTTCTGTCTGGTTTGAAATGAAAGATCCCAGGAAGGCTGTTGAGGGCAGATAGATACTGCATACTGGGAACACATGGGTCAGAGTTTCAGGGGAGGCAGCACTGGGAGACAGAGGAAGGAGTAAGATTTACATGGCAAACAGCTGGAAAGGCTTCAGCTAGAGGAGTGTCAGTGTTAGGGCCCGCAAGGAGAATTCTGACCAGTGCCTGGACCAGACTGAGCATGCTCCTGGGAGAAAATACTTCACTTGAAGCCACATTGCTCCTTTGCCATCCTCTGTCTTTTTTACTCATTTTTGGTATGTGGAGGCCTTTGGGTTTATTGGTGCACAAGAATATTGCTATTTTTCCATCTGAACTTGGTGTCTGATCACTGGAAGGTTTAGCAGTGAGTACCCACAGACTGTTGTGGGCCTAGCAGTCACCCCCATATACACTTGATCTACTTCCTGGAAGCAAAGCATGCTACTCCAGCTGGTCCTGAGTGAGGCTAAGCTGAGCATTGTGGGCAGGTATGCAGAGAGACATGTTGCCTCAGACACCTCATCTTCCACAGGATGTGTGGCCTTTTAGAATAGGCACTTTATACAAGATAGAGGAAATATGTACACTTGAAGGTAATTCGTGACCAAGAACTGAATGGATTCATGGTACCAGAGGCTGCTGTTTCAGGGGGCATATGTATTCCTTTAGGCCATGAATAACCAAGTGTTCCTCATAGCAGCAGCTGGCAGTGGAAATGGGATGTTCCCATGGCAGGGACTGAGAGGAACAGAGAGTATCCAGATGGGTGTACACTGCCAGACCACCCAGAGGAATGAGCCAGTCAGCTCCACCAGGCTACAGAGCTTCTGGGGAGGTAGTCACAGTCATTGGGTGGGCTTTGTCAGGCTGTATGGTCAGTGAGTGACTTCATCACCCAGGACTGAGGGATAGCTCAAAATGTGTATGTGGGAAGTGCCTGGAGGATTGTATTTAAGAACAGGGTTCAGGTATATGATGAGCGAGGTCACCAGTCCTCAGTAGGGTGTGATCATGTCTGGTAGAACAAGCAGGAAGCTCTCTCTGTGTGTGTGTGTGTGTGTGTGTGTGTGTGTGTGTGTCTGTCTGTCTGTCTGTCTGTCTGTCTGTCTGTCTATCTGTCTGTCTGTCTGTCCGTCCGTGTGTGTGTGTGTGTGTGTGTGTGTGTGTCTGTCTGTCTGTCTGTCTGTCTGTCTGTCCGTCTGTGTGTGTCTGTGTGTCTGTGTGCCTCTGTGTGTGTCAGAGCTGCCAGGGCACCATGGTCCTCACAGTGCTGGCTGCATGGCCACTTCCACCTCTGCATTGAGACTCCCCAGCTTTTCTGAGGGTTTTCTCGGGGCAAGAATGGGCTCTGTTGTTCCCCTGTGTGTCCTGCTGCAGACTGGGTCCTTTATCAGTTCCCTGGGCAGTTGACTGGATGTGCAAGGAGAGTGAGCAGAAACACACAAGCACCCACAGAGCCTGACACCATGCTTGGACTCAGCCATGCCTTCCTGACACGCTGCTTTAGTGCCGGTGCCAGACCCTCGGTGCGGCCTGTCCTGCACTGCCCTACCCATCGGCGAGGGCTGTGCCTGAAGGACTAGGCAGCCCTAAGGGCTCAATGCCCTGCTGCTGAGCAGAGAATGGGCTTTCTCTACCCTAAAGCCATGTCACTGCTTAGGTGCCTGAAATCCTTTTTGGACTAAGGACATAATTAAATCTAAGTCCATTAAGCGTTAGTAGGAAGTACAGTAAAAACTAAGTTTACACAGCTATCTGACGTGTACTTTGAAACCATTAGTATGCTGCGGCCGGCCGGGGAGAGTGCTCCTCACGTCCAGTGCCTGAGTTCTGCAGCTCATGTGGTAGACCTTTCATCTCAGTGAGGTACTGCAATGAGTCTGATAGAAAAGGGAGTATGTTTTTTCATTTGGTACTTTAGAATTAGGGTTTTTTTTTTTTTATTATAAAGTCAGTTTTGTGTTTTCTAATAAAAATTTAATATATCTTTTCAGAGAATTAATGTAAAGTACAAAATGGGAGGGAGTAACCAACCTTCAAAGGGTAACAAATGTCGCCTTTTGTCTCTGTACCGCCATCACCTCTCCATGCTTTGACTAACTAGTCTGGGGCTTTGGGGCTCAGTGTTGTGAAGATGACGGCAGGTGAATTCAGAGTTGCTTTCATAGTATCAGAAGGGTCAGTTCCTGAGTAATCTCAGCTCTTTGGTTAGAAGCCCCTCCTCTGTTGTTTTAGCATAGAGGAGCAGGGACCAGGTGTGACAGGTAGGTGTAGGTGGGCTTCACGAATGTGTGATCTGTAAGCTGTAGTTTGCCAGTTTCTGCTGCAGAAACATGAAACCAGGATTAGGCTGCAAAATGACATCGAACAACCTAGGAAAGAAAGTTCAGGACTTTCCCTCCCTCCTTTCTTTGATAATATTGGAAGCTACGCCTTCATTACATATGGAAGGTTGCTAAAGGATGCCCATGTGCTTGGTTGACAGTCTACATGCAGCTGAGCTTTGTATATACAAAGTCTGCTTGTATCTGCTGGCAGGTGTGCTGATGATTCTTATTGGATGAAGAAGCTCTTATCAGAAGACATTGTTCCTTTTTTTTTTTTCTTTTCATTTTTGCCTCAGGATATTTGCTGCTTTCTTATTTTCAGAACTGATTTCAGTACTTCTTAAATTAACAATTGTAATATTCTCTGTAAGTAATTGCCTTGCCTCCTATATGTATCAGTATGGTGTAAGCATCCAAAATATATATTGTTTTCCTTTAGCCGTTTCTATTTCTTTGATTGAGTGGCATAATACCATTTTAAAATTATTATGGGCATATGTGTGTGCTGCGGGAAGTTCTGACTCAGAGGTATTCCATTTGCTTGGAGACCAGCTGTAAAGGAGACGGATGCTGATTGCACCATGCAGCATTCAGTTCCGCTGTCTGTTCATGGAAATGACAGCATTATTTTGGGTTGTAGTGAGGTCAAGAACTCCCCCCTTCCATTTAAGCCACCGAGTCTCTGGGAGATTGAGTGCTAACTGCAGTGCTGAAGATGGTTGCAGCAGCGGCAGTTCCTCTCCCTCGGCCCTAGCAGGATGGCCCCAGTGAGCATCCTGTGTAAGGAAGGTGTGGGGCTCTTTGCATCATGTCTCGTTTCAGATACTGTGGTGACACTTACTTTGTGTTGTCTCTGAAAGAGTACTAAGCTCAGGATCAGTAGGAGTTGTTTCTGTAAATGTAAGATTTTATGGTTTTGATAGTATTGAACCATTCGTCCTTTGAGGAGTCTTTATAGCCCAGCAGCTTTACTAGAGGACAGGCCTCCTGTGTCCTCCTTCAGTGCTAAGGCCTTGGTTAGGTTCTGTGGTGTCTGGTTAAGAATGACCACTATAGGTTCATATGCTTGAATACTTCATCTACATTTGGTGGAACTGTTGGGAAAGAATTCGAAGGTGTGGACTTGTTGGAGAAGGTGTGTCACTGTGGGTGGCGCTGAGGTCATTTCCGGTTAGCTCACTTTGCCATACAGTTGTATGGCAAATTAAATTTAAAAAAAATTAAAATTTGAGCTCTCAGTAACTGCTCCAGGGCCAAGACTGCCTGCTTTTACCATGCTCCCTACTGTGCTGGTCATGGATTCCAGAAGCCTGAATTCCAAATTAAATATTTTCTTTAATAAGTTGCCATTGATAGTTTTTTTTTGGTCACAGCAACTGAGAATTAACTAAGAGAAAGTGCAGTGCATCTTTATATGTGTGCATGCGTGTGTATGCGTTCATGTGTGTGCACACAGGTGTGTGTATGCCACAAGAGGTGGTGAGATCCCCTTGGAGTTTCAGGAGGTTGTGAGCCATGGTGCTGGGACTGAACTTCGGTTCTCTGGGAAAGCAGTGTGTGCTCTCTACTACTGAGCCGTCTCTCCTGCCCAGTTGTTTAGATTCTTTTGTTTGTTTCTTGTTTTATGAGGCAGGGTTTCTCTGTATAGCCCTGGCTGTCCTGAAACTACAGGATCAAGGTGGCCTCCAATTCACAGAGATCAGCCTGCCTCTGCTTCCTGAGTACTGAGAATAAAGGCATTGACCACCACTGTCCTGTTTTTATTAAAATTCGGGGGGGGGGGGAGAGGAGGAGGAGGAGGAGGAATCCTTGCATCCTGAAGCTGAGACAGAAGAATTGCTGAGTTTGAGGCCAGCTTAGTTTATGAAGTGAGACCCTGTCTCAAAAAAAAGAGGAAAAACAAAACAAAACAAACAAACAAACAAACAAACAAACAAACAAACCAGAAGCAGAAATGTAGGTGGATGTCTGGCTTGCCTGCCTTGCAGGGTTCCTGAAGAGTCTGACCTGCAATCTTCCTATGAAAAATTGGCCTTACCATCTGAAAACAGTTGTATTCTGGTCCCATGCAGATCCTAACTAGCTCTTGAGTGGCCCCTGAATCCCCCCAAACTGTATGATTTTCCATGTGCCTACTCAGAGGATGCTTCTCCCAAGCTCAGCTATGCATTTTGCATTCCAATCTCCATTTTTATTCAGTTAAGATGAAAATCACACCACTCTTGGAGAACAAAGTGCTGTAGGGAGTCTGATTTCAGTCATAAGATTTAAACTATTGAGAGTGGCCTTGGCTGCTGAACCCCAAGTGGATGAGTCTAGAGGGAACCACACTGCAAGAAGCTGGAGACAGAGACTCGTGGAGGTGGCAAGTGTGGAGTAGAGGCAGGGCAGGGGAGGCAGCCTTTAGGGCACAGGCCAGGGCAGGCTGAGGGGCTTTCTGACTGACTGCAGCTATTCTCTCCTCTCCCTGGTTGGTTCAGCTGCTTTTCTGTGTGGCTCAGAATGATTGATAGGAAGGCAGCATCATGGGTGAAGCGAGTCAGGAAACAGAGGTAGGAGAGTGGGAAGATGAATTGCCAGTGTAGAGAAAAGGAGGCAAGAAGGAAAGAGGTGAGTGTAGACCTCTCCCAAGGAAAGCAGGTGTGTGTCACCATGCTAGAGACATCCAGCTCTGGGGCGTGAAACTGAGTATACAGAAGGCAAGAAGGACCAAAAAAAAAAAAAAAAAAAGGAGAGAGATAGAGATGACTAGACCCGAGGAAATAATGTAATCAGGTAGTGGCAGAGTGAGCTGTGACAAGTGGGTGGCAGCTGATTCTTATGGGACAAAGATGTAAAGGTGCAGCACTTAGGAGCTGTAAGACAGAAACATAAAGGCTGAGAAGACAGAGGCCCAGGGTGGCTCTGAGGGGGCAAAGCAAAGTGCTTTACTGTGGAAAGGAGGAGAGGACAACAGCCCTAACAGACTGACTGACACAATGGTAAGGGGACAGGTGATTCCTACAGTCATACAGGCAGGAGGAGCTAAGTCAGAAACAGGGTCAGAACATTCCTCATAGAAAGTTCCAGCAAAGGGTTAATAATACATTAATTACCAGTGTCTATAGCTGCACATATGGCTGTCTGTGAAACAAAGAATACACATTATTTTTGAACATGTATTGGACTGTTTATCAAATAAACTGTGTCTGTACTGCAAAGGATCCATCTATAAACCCAGAGGATCTCCCTTTTCTCTTGTGTTCTCTGACTACATGGAGTAGTTGGAACTATATGAAAAGGCAGGGTTTAAAGGAATGCTGGGAGAGATATACCCTGTGGTAACTTTCTCATCCCTTGCCTGAAACTCTAGTTTAAAAAAATAATGTATAAAAACTACCCAGAAAGAAAGGGTTAGGGATAGAGAAGGAAAAATTCCTTTTTGATTGGTTTCGTTTAGTTCGTTGTCCTTATGTTGAGATGGGGCATTGCTGTACCCCAGTCTAGACTGGAACTTGCAGCCTTGCCTCAGCCTCCCACATGCTGGGTTACAGCACTGTGCCATCCTGACGTACAGCTTAAAGTGACAAATGCTCAGGCTGATCCAGTGAAAGCACATGAGCAAAAAGGTGCAGCTCAGGCCTTTAGTGAGAAAATAAGGTCAGGGGAGGGTGCAGCCAACAACAAAACCTCAAAGACAAAGTCCTGAGCATAGAGCTACTCTGCACCTTGCTGTCTTCACAGCAACTTGTCCTCCAAGGTTTGCAGCCCGAGGGAGCCTGTGTCCTGGGTCTCAGTCTCTCTGAGGCTCTGTTTTATCTGACGGTGCTGCAGCATTCTCATCTGCCATCTCCTCTCTCATCGGCCAGTCCTCTCGTCCCACTGTTTACGTTTAATTGAATGAAAGTTAAGGTCTGGATAACAGTCACAGCCGCAATCTACTGAGCATCAGTTGTGCGGTTGCACGGCCATAGTGCTCAGTATTACAACAAGCCTGGGGAGGTTGCACCAATACTAGCTCCTCCTTTCAGAATGAGGACGTTTGGGGTGCTCCCATGGGAACTAGTAGGGCAGGGTTCAGGCGCTAGTGCCTAGACCCAGAGCTGACACTGAGACCTTCAGCTGTGCTGCCCCTGTGGGTACTGGTGCCACCTTCCCTGGTTCCTGTACTGTGTTTCCTGCTGTCCTTGTGGTAGTGCTTTGGAAGGAGCCAAGACCCCTGCTTGCTTAATCCATACCTTCATGGAGGGCATGGGGCCTTTGTAACATGTTGGTTGAGGCAGAGATTTTGGCAAACACTGGTCAGTGGAGAAAGCCTCCATCTGCAGGTGAAGACGCCGGTTGCTGTAGTATACCACAGTACTAGAAATCCTGGCCAGTCAGCCGGATGAAGTGGAGAGAAGCAGTAAAAGAGACATTATGACTTAGGTGCAGCACAATCCCCCTGTCTCACTGCTTCAGGATGGACATGTCACCTGAGTGTCTGCAAGTCCAGAGTCAGCTCATTTCTGTCACTTTTTCTTCTCAGAAGCTATAGATGTTCCAGAGAGGGTGTTTGTAGCTTTTCTCATCAGAGTACCATTGGTGTGACTGCACTAGTGGGTCATGGGAAGGTACCATGAGCAGCTAATAAAGTCACACAGTTTTGTGTGCTGGCCATAATTGTTCTAAAATCTTGATACCTCAGATTTTCACTGGAAAGCCTAAAATGTATGGTCTCTTTAGCCAGAAGTAGCTGATGTTAAAGCCAAAGCAGGATTAAGGAAACAAAGAAAAGGCTGTAAGGGGAATAGGAGATGGACCCAACTGTTTGCATAAATTTGTTAATCAGATGCTAGTTTTTAAAATGTTTCAAAGGCTGAAGAGATAGCTCAGTGGTTAAGAACACTGACTGCTCTTCCAGAGGTCCTGGGTTCAATTTCCAGCAACCACAAGGTGGCTCACAACCATCTGTAATGGGATCCAGATGCCTTCTTCTGGTGTGTCTGAAGACAGTGACAGTGTACTTACACATAAAAATAAATAAAATGTTTCAAAAGTCATTATGACTTCAACTACAATGCCTTGTAGTACAGCCCTACAAACCCTGAAAGGAAAATGTGGGACCCTCTTTACTATGAGGAGTCCTGTGCCAGTAATCATAGGCGAAGGGACAGAGCCTGTGCGTGGCGTGCCCATGCCTCACTGGAGAAGGGCGAGTGCCTGCACAGGCTTGTACAGAGGAGAGACCAGGTTCCGGTTGGCTTTACAGAGGAACCTGGGGCCCAGTGTCTTTGCTGTAAGTTCTGTCACCGTTTAGGAAAGAGTATCTGTCAGTCCTCTTGCAGACAGGGTAGAAAGAGGTAGGGGATGTTCCCTAGTGCACACGAAGAAGACAAAGCCAGACAGGGACTTTGCTAGGGACAGTGTGTGACTACTAATAGGGCCACCAGATTATCAGCATAGCGTTAGGAAATAACCCCAAGAGAGCACAGAAAGGATGGAGTGCAGGTTACATGAGTGGTTCATCTCAGGAAAGCAAGACGTGGCAGGATAAAGGGGAAAACGGCATGACCAACGCCAGAGCTGCTAAAAGTGCACTGGACACAGCAGGCACTCATGCTGCCGGACAGGAATGCGTGTGAAGTATGGGAAGACAGGGAAGCCCCTGAGACTGACAGCCACTACAGCAGGGCCCCAGAACCTCGGATAGCTACGTCCAAACCAGTTGAAATCAGACATACGTTTGTTTGTTTGTTTGTTTTTTCTAAACATTACCTCATAGCCATTAACATTCAGAAGTACTTGGGAATAAATATAACAGAATAAAAGGCTGAACTCACAAAACTGAATCATCACAGAGATTGAAGATGAGGCAGAAAATGGCACTGTAAATCAGAAAGACCCGGCATTCTGCATGTGCCTTTGTGTAAGACAGGTTAACGTGTAGCTTGGGCTGCTCTTCCTCTGAGCGAGAGAGAACTAGAAAGCTAGATGAAACGGGGTTTGGTGATCTTCTAAATGTGAGACCAGAAGCACACCACCCTTTACAGCAAGCTATTGGTAACAGCCACTGCTGACAGACACCAAGATGAAGTTGGGTTTACATTATGTTAAACTCAGGAAAGCAGCCCCTGCATTGCGGGGGTCACAACACATATTCACTCTCATATATGCACATGCACACACATGTTCACGGACTCATGCTCACACTCACTCTTGTGTGCACAAGCATGCACACACACGCTGTCGTACTCAGACAATCACCCTCTCACACTCACACACACACTCACAAACACAAACACACACATGCACAAGATCCATTTGGAAGAAGGGGCAATGGAGTGTCCTGTGGGGACTGGGAGATTACAGAAGCACAGCAGTTCCTGCTGCAAACTGAAGTCTCAAACTGGTTTATTTTATCATATGCAAATTATACCTCATTAAAGTTGATTTAAGTGTTTTTAAATGCAGAATGTTGAGTGAAAAAATAAGAAACAATACTGGATTTATAGTGCAATACTTTTTTATTAATTAAACACAAATATATAGTAGCAATCATGTTAGCGTATGCATATGTATCGGAGTGACACAGAACACATGTAGCAGACATCACGGGGCACTGCAGAGTGCTCTCTGATTTGAGACTCTTGGTGTCCAGAACTGGGAGTCAGTACAGGTGTGCTGGCAGGGTCTGGGGTGTCATTGAGCTACATATACACAGGAGAGGACATGGCATAGACTAGACAGTTTTACTAAACATCCACATATCAGTCAACAGGAACATGCCAACATTTTTAAAGCCAAGTGTCTTTCAAGCCTATTCAGAGCTGTCGCAAGGCTCAGTATGGGGACAGTAGTGGAAGCCAACAGCAGTAGCCGCCCGGCCGCTGCTTGTGCAGTGATGGGGCTGACCCAGTGTGGGGCACCTGTGTCCTTTACAGTGTGTGCTGTTTTCTCACAGAGATGTGTAGTGAGGGATGTTCCTTTCTACAGAACTTTTCATTTCTGGCTTCCGACTTGAAGCTTATCTGTGGTCATTTTCTTTTGGCTCACACTCCTCTCCTGTGGTAATCTAAAATGGAACACATTATTGTGGGCAGTTTAGTGCGCCTGGAGACCTGTCAGTGCTGACTGCCCCAGCACCTGGGGTTTCGTCCGAGTATGGCTGAAGGGCAGCATGTAGCCAGAACACGCTCTCTACATGAGCATGTACAAAAGAGAATTGAGGTTGCGTGCAGTTGAGCTCACAGTAGGGCTCACACTGTACTGTGATAGTGATGGGGCTCCCAGAGAGCAGCTCCCTCCCTGCCTCCTATCCTCCTGTATGGCATCAGACAATGGCAGGAGATCAACCTACTGTCTGCGTTAGGATACAAGCCATCATCACCTTGTTTTGAGTTGGTTCCAGTTCTTGGTGGAAATTGTGCCTACAAAGCATAAATGATCCTGTGTTTTTGGAGCAGTTGCTCCTGGACTGTTGACCTGTGGTTGTGTGTCTTTAATGTGCTTTGCTGGTCTGACTTATGCATGTAGTAGTGTGCCTAGGCCAACACCTGTTACCACTGATGTTGCCATGTCTCATGAAAGCCTGTTGATGTGTGCAGCTGTGTGTCAGTCATGGAAGAGCTACTTTTCTGCTGGTGGCTGCAGAAGCCACCTCATTTCCTTTCACATGCACTGCATTGAGGTGTCTCTCAGATGGCATCTTTGGCATCCCAGGACTGTGCTGTCACATAGGACCTGTACAGATGGAGGCACAGCACCACACCACTGATTGCAAGTGTTCTGAATGTATCCTGCAGACAATTATCCTCTGTTTTCCTGATTTCTTGCTATTCATACTACTGATGCCCCTGTTTATGACACAGAACAGGCTTTTAAATAGGCTTCCGAGCCACGTCCATGCACCATGTGGCTAGTGCCAAAGTGGCACTGGCTCTTGCTTTTGTTAGTCTTCGTCTCTGCTGTGGTGATGTTGCTGTGTTGCAAGTAGCCTCCAGAGTGTGTGGATTCATGAGACTAGGTGGCTGTCTCCTGGGATAGGGGACTTAATGGAGAGGGACATGCTTCCATCAGTCCTTTGGCAATAAGAAGGGAGAAGAGCATAGTGACTTCTCTGTTGGGGCCTCCTGGAAGGAGCAGTTGGAGGAAGGTGTCCTGGGTAGATGCCCCTATCCTGGCCATGGACCTGAAGTCAAGCTTAGAGGATGGAGACAACTTAGTGTAGCAGGACCTACACTAAATCCTGAGTCAGAAGGCAGAGATGGTCCTCAGGACACAAGAAACAGGGTACAGTTCCTGAGCGTGACTAAATTATATTACGCATATGCCCCTGTACATTCGCCTGCCATCCCTACACACAAGGGAAGCTGATTTATCAGTAGTAGAAATATGTTGCTGTCAGTCTGCAGGCAGAAAGTCCAAAGTCCAGTCGCCATCAGATGTGCTGTGTCGTCGAGGGTGATGAAAGCTGAAGACGTAGTCCAGAGAGGGTGAGCAGTGTCCTCCCTCGTGTGGTGGGAAGCAGGATGAGGTAAGGGAAAAGCCCTAGCTGGTTAGAGGAGCCCCCTTGGGACAGAGCTGCTCTAAAGGCCTGTTCTCAGTGCCTCCTACACCACCTTAGTTCTATAGAACAGTGCAGGGATGTGTATATTCAGACCATCATACCCATGCAGGAAATGAAAATCTAAGTGGGAAAGCAGGGTGTGGAGCACGGTTGGTGCGGCACGGGCTCTGCCAGTGAAGCGCACCAGCACACAGGAGGTGAAGAGGCCAGACACTTTACATCAGCTTCTTCACATTAAGAAAACTGCACCAGCTACAGACTGCTCTTTAGGAAGCCATGCTGCCCTGCCATTGGCTCAAAGCAGCTGAGATATGGGGCCCTCTGTCCATCTCAGGCTCAGAGAAGACTCATTGCTGGGAGAGTTGGAAGAGGTAGAAACCATCTTAGCCTTTGCTTTACAGGAGTGAGGGCCAGGGACCGCTTGGGCATCACACAGTTCAGAGCAGGAGTGCACTCCCATTAGGAGCATGTTACCCTTATCCACACGCACTCTTCCAAAGTAAATAAGCTAGGGCATGAGGAAGAAAAGTCGGGCAAATCAGTGAAGTGTAAATTAAAAGATGCCTCTGGATAAGATAGCAGGGATGGCTGTGTGGTGCAGACCACACTTTGTGGCTGCCCTGTAAGGAGCCGCTTTCACATGGGGTCTGTTTGGGACTCTCCCTGGGCACTTAGCGTAAGAACTTCCAGAGTGTCAGAGTAGAGATGAGACGCTTTCTCTCAGGCTCTCTAGCACTTTCCTCATAATACTTATGGCTACTGGACCTTAAGGAACCTTTCCAAGAGTGGGTCCCTAGATCCTAAGCCCTGAGCCAGAGTTGGTACCTGTCACTAATCATTTTTATGTATGTATCCATATATGTTTGTATGTCCATATGTGTCTATGTGTCTGTGTGTGTCCAAGTGTATCTGTGTGTGAGTGTGTGTGAGTGTGTGTGTGTGTGTCTATTGAACACTGAGCTTCACGAGTGTTAGAACTAAGCTACATCACCATCCCCTGCTGCAGGTTCTTAAATTAGCATAAACCCTTGCCCTCAGTCTTGCCTTCCCCAGATATCAAAGACCAGGTGATCCTGGGTGTTCCCCAGATCTAGCTTGTGATGCTGTTTGGCTCTGGAACCACCCTTCCATGGGTGCCTGGCTCTCCTCCGTGGTGGACATGCAGCTCCTACCTGGGTCCTCTCAGCATCTCGTCTTCTGCCTGCCCATCATTCCGTCATTCTCCTGCTTCATTGCTCCCAGGTCAGGATGTCTGTCAAAGATGCAGCATCTCATTTCACATACCTGAAGTGACACCTGTCTCTTCACCGATGAGGAGTGAGTGTTGGGTTTTCCTCATATGCCGAAGTAAGGCCTTTTGTTTTGTTCAGTCTCTGTAATTCTGGTTTTAAATGTCTGTTATCCTCATCTTATAAGTTAAAACAACTGGATATGAATAGTTAAGCACTGCTTCCTCCAATTGGACAGTGGCAAAGCTGGGACTTGAACTCAGGACTCCCTGTACTTGCAAGCACTGGTAATTATCACCACTCTGCCTTAGTTCCATCTTTGTGCTTGGTAACATGCCATTCCTAGTGAGCTGAGCCCTTCAGCATGGTGTGATCAGGCACAGAGGATCTGTCACAGACCTCTGTCAGAGCTTGTGGCATTTTGCACTACATTGGTGATGGATATTTATCTGACTGAAGCTGGGCTGACCTGTGCATCTCCAGCAGTAGGCTTTAATGTATGTGCTAGTATGGAGCATATTCTGTGAGTGCTCGAAGAGGCAGTCCTTTAAAACGTCTCTTCCTTTTATGGGTCACTTTTACTTTCCTATCTCTCATGCTGATTGTTAGTCTGGATGCTTGTTAGAAAGCACCTCCCTACACAGCCTCTCACCCCGGACTCCTTGGTAGTCGCTAGTGGGAGATCTTCGTCACCCTCTCTTCACTTCCTCAGTTTCCGTGGACCACTCCAAGGACTAAATATGCGTAAATGCATCTCCATTCACATTGGCCATTCTGGTGTCCAGATCAGCAATGCCTGCTGGGAGCTCTACTGCCTGGAACATGGCATCCAGCCTGATGGTCAGATGCCAAGTGACAAGACCATTGGGGGAGGAGATGACTCCTTCAGCACCTTCTTCTCTGAAACAGGAGCTGGCAAGCACGTGCCCCGGGCAGTGTTCGTAGACCTGGAACCCAGTTATTGATGAAGTTCTCACTGGCACCTACTGCCAGCTCTTCCACCCTGAGCAGCTCATCACAGGCAAGGAAGATGCTGCCAGTAACTACGCCCGTGGCCACTACACCATTGGCAAGGAGATCATTGCCCTTGTCTTGGACAGAATCCGAAAGCTGGCTAACCAGTGCACGGGTCTCCAGGGCTTCTTGGTTTTCCACAGCTTTGGTGGTGGAACTGGCTCTGGGTTCACCTCCCTGCTGATGGAGCAGCTCTCTATTGATGATGGAAAGAAGTCCAAGCTGGAGTGCCATCCCCCCCCCCCCCCCCAGGTTTCCATTGCTATGGTTGAGCCCCACAATTTCATTCTGACCACCCACACCACCCTGGAGCACTCTGATTGTGCCTTCATGGTAGACAATGAGGCCATCTGCGATATCTGTCGTAGAAACCTCAACATCCAGTGCCCAACCTACACTAACCTTAACCACATTATTAGCCAGATTGTGTCGTCCATCTCTGCTTCCCTCAGATTTGATGGGGCCCTGAATGTGGATCTCACAGAATTCCAGACCAACCTGGTGCCCTACCCTCGCATCCACTTCGCTCTGGCCACTTATGCCCGTCATCTCTGCTGAGAAATCCTACAATGAGCAGCTTTCTGTAGCAGAGATCACCAGTGCCTGCTTTGAGCCAGCCAACCAGATGGTGAAATGTGACCCTTGCCATGGTAAATACGTGGCTTGCTGCCTGCTGTACCATGGCGATATGGTCCCCAAAGATATCAATGCTGCCATTGCCACCATCAAGACCAAGGGTACCATCCAGTTTGTGGACTGGTGCCCCACTGGCTTCAAGGTTGGCATTAATTACTAACCTCCTACTGTGGTACCTGGTGTCGACCTGGCCAGGGTCCAGCCTTTTGCTGAGGCCTGGGCTCGCCTAGATCAGAAGTTTGATCTGGTGTATGGCAAGCGTGCCTTTGTGCACTGGTATGTGGGTGAGGGCATGGAGGAAGGAGCAGCATGAGGACATGGCTGCCCTAGAGAAGGATTATGAGGAGGTTGAGGCAATAGCACTGAAGCAGATGATGAGGGTGAAGAATATTAACTCATATTCTGCAATTTTACACTTCTGTGGTCTTTTCTTTATATTGCATGCATTTTAACTGTCCTAAACTGTTAACAAAGGTGTTTGTGGTTTACGTAGGGGAAAAAAAGGAAGCACCTCCCTTTATTTTGATTGACACCTATGCCTCCCTCCAAGACAAGCCACTGGGGCCTCTATGCACTGAGGATCAGACTACTAACTACTACTGGCCAGAGTTGGAACTGAACACTTACTTAGTGCTGTGGCTTCTGCTGGCTGAGTTCTGCTGTGTGTACTTGTGCCTGTAGTATTCCATTGTTCAACGAAGCTCTCCTTGGGCCGCTGGTTCTGCTCCAAGTCCCCTCAGGATGCTCTTGGTGGTCAGGGTCTTCCCCTGTATGATGCTGTCTTGCTGTCTATACTTCCTGCTTGTTCACCTTTCCCATGAAGAGAACACTGACCGGTGGTCTATTAGAAAGAGCCCATGTTAGTATGACTCTGAGGAGAGTGTTCTCTGGTCCATTCTTCCCCTTGGGTGTCAGTTTTTCTGTACCCTCTAAAAATGGTGCTGCCTTCCCAGCAGCAGAGGCAGTGGAGCTGCCCAGGAAGTATCGTGGAATGGGGGCTGTGAGCCTATGTCAGCCTGTATGTGTTAATAGTGTAAATCACTCACTTACAAGGTACTTCCCACAGGGCTTCACATGTACCTTTGCTAATAAGCAGGACCAGTCAAAGCAGCCATAACTCAGGATGATTGACTGGGGACCAGGTGCTTAAATGCCCAGTGTTGCAACCTGACTTACAGCTGAGCTCACTGCGGTCCTTGACACATGCTCATGCCAAAAATCCACATTCACCCAGGACTCCATCAGCTTCTTATACGTTCCTTCGGAGGTTCCGTTGCTCCCCCAGGCTCATTCTTTATCACCTGTTTTCTTGGCCTCTGTTTTGGCTTAAAGCCAGTTGTTTACTTCTCAGATCCCTTAAGGCTGCAGTGGTCACAGAAAAGGTGCTCCCTTCCCGCTGCACTGAGCCAGGCTCCTTCTAGCTGCAGTGTGCACCTGAGTGCCAACAGCAACCATCAGGCTGTGTGAGTAGAAGGCAGTAGTAGATAGATAGCTTCACAGTGCAACAGGCCACAGGCACACGCACGCACGCACGCGTACACACACTGCATGATGTTCTCATAGCGAGCAATGAGGAGGAAAACTGAAAGGAATGAGCTCAGTCTCAGCTCTTGTTTCATTGTGTCTTTCCTGCCCAGGCACTCCACAGTTCAACTAAGCAGAATCCATACATGTCTTGAGTTGTTTCCAGACTAACGACGGCTACTCTTTATTATCACCTGGCATTTCATCTTCAGGTTTAATATTCTATCTTAATATTCCATCCAGAGTTTCTCCTCAGAGCATAGCACTTCTTGTTCTGGACACTCTCACATGTGTTTCCAGAACGAGACTAGCACGTCAGAGAGTGGAGCTCTTGGCCTCTGCTGTTCTGAAGCTGGGAGGTGAGATTGCCTGTGTGTATCACCCGTGCCAATGTGTCACTGTCAGCCTTACCTTCAAGGAGAAACTGCCCCACTGCAGGCTACAGTAAGCAGATTCTGGGGACCATGCGTGAGCCGAGAGTCTTGTAGGCTACAGTGCATAAATTACTGTGAGAAAGGTCTGTCCTTCCCTACCAGTGTACTTTCTCCTGCTTCCAGAAGCCCCGGGCACTTAGGGGAGGAGCACACCTGATGCTGAAGCCACAGACCAGGAGCACCGCAGAGGAAACATTAGCAGCCTCCCCACCTGCTGGAGGCAGACCAGACAAAATGTGTGCTATTCATGCTATACAACATGTACCATACATGCTACACAACAGATCTACATTTAAGTTTAATTGGAAACTGGTCTGACCTTGCCTGCTTCCAGAATATCAGGAATTGGCTGCTTGGCACAGCACTTCCTCACCTTCCATCCTAGGACTGTTGTTTGACCAACATTTCTGCTACTGATAAAAGTGAGCACACCTTCCTCAGCCTTACTCCAGGGGCTTCTTGCCTGTAGAGTGTCCTGGCATTGCCTGAGGATAAAGAAGAAAGCACAACCCCCTCCCTACCAAGACTCTGCTTTCTTGTGGGGCCTACAGGTTGGGCTGACAGCAAGTACCACATAGGCATGACATCTTGTGCACATGATGTCTGCGTTATCTAAACATGATGTAGAGATGCTGTGCATACGAGGATGTGGAAAAATAAACAAAGAAATAAAGTAAATAAATAGAACTAAAAAAAAAAAGTCAGCACACAGCTGGTGAAGAGCCCAGACCTGTGTCCACTGCCTACATAGCCATGGCTGCAGCTCTCACTAGCTACAGGAAGCTTGTTCTCTGATAAAAGTTTTCCATGCCTCTGGCTGTACTTCCTACAGATCCTAACCCTAGACATCATCATCATCATGTTTGTCTGCTTCTTTCTGTTACAGCAATTTGCTGACAGCTGTAAAGCAGCCAGAATGGCTGATGGACTGTCCAATCAGAAGGTGACATCAGTGTTCAGATGTGTTCTGGAATGGGCAGGAGAGGAGTGTGTATGAAGTCAGAGGTGGGTTCTTACCTGGGCCTCCTCACTTGGCCATCTGCTGGGTTCTTTAGACCCTCTGAACATCAGCATGCTCTGCCAGATTAACAGTGACAAATGTAAGCTGTCTGTGCTCCCGACCTAAATGCACCTCCGAGCTCTGTGGAGGACACTAGGATATGCCTCCATGTAGAATACTTAGGCATAGACACCTTAGGAATGGAAGACATAGAAAGCGTGTCCTCGAGATAGAAGACTCGGGTATAAGACTGAGAACTGACATCTTTGGTTGCTCTGAGCTGGAAGAGGAGCAGGCAGGAAGAGACATGAATGTTTCCTTCTTGTTTTAGTTCACTTTTAATTGAGGAATGTTTTCATTACTTAACTTTTAATTGGCAAGTAGGAACACTGCTTTGTCTTTGGTCATACAGCTTGGGTCCCACCTTTTGCCTCTGCTTTAACACAGATCGTCTTCCCCTTGCTAGGTCTAAGTCTTATTAGACTTTTTCAAAAGGGGCCCTGTTTTATTTGCTTGCTTTAGCCAGGACCTCAGCATACCTAACTTGTTCTACACTTGTTGATCTTCCTGCGTCAGAATCCCAAGTTCTGGGATTACAGGCCTATATTACTCCATTTAGCTTGATGATTGTGAGTCAGCCCCCCCTCCCCCAAGATAAAAGCATGAGATTAACTATGAGCGGATGAGACAACCCAGCACTCAGGACTTGCCTTGTAGACATGGCCTATTACATTAGCAAAGGAAGAGAGAGCATCTGTCTGCATCTCCTACCCTGATCTTTGCAAGTGCTGGCCCTCGTTCTGTGTGGGGGAGGGAGTGCATGGTCCCCAGCCTGCTTGCATTTCCTCCCAGCCAGTTTATTTTCTTACTGTACTTTGGCTGAAAGTCAGGCCTTGGCTCTGGACCATTAGTCGTGCGGCAGTTTGAGTCCCTATATGAGGGAGCCCCTATGCTGTGTTCCCTCAGCAGACCCATGGCCAGTCTCACTCTGAACCAGGATTCTCTTGTCTGCCACTTAGTGGTAAGTGGTGGGAACACGGGCTGCGTAATGTGCTTCTGTCTGCTTTGTCCATGTGATCCCCAACCTCCTGCCTGTGACAGTCCTAGAAGAACGTTGTCTGAGGCGTCTTAACACAGATGAGCAGATCAGGTGGAAAGGGAGCTGATAGAATGATCCTAGCAGATTGTGTTCTAAGGACTTGGTTCTTTGGGATTTAAAAGAATCGGCATTTATGGGAGGTGACCCTTCTGCCCTGTCCCATCAGTATGCAGTCAAGAAGCATTAGTAGTGAGAGAAGGCCTATGACAGACAATATGATGTCTCAGAAGGCTCACCCTTGCTGCTTGCTCCTTCCCAGCCTTGGGCCGGGAGCTCTGGCCTAGCCAGGACTGAGAGGTCTGTGCAGCTCCACATTGAATGGCCTTCAGTCAGAGGAGAGGCTCACTTGTGCAGAGAGAGCACCTGAGAGAGTAAGTTCCTTCCCTTCATGTGTCTAATTTTAGCTATAGGCCTAGACGCTGCTAATGGGAAGTCATTCTATACAGTCAAAAGTGACACCTAAAGTTTGTGAATAAGGTCTTGCATGGTGGTTTCTTGGTGACAGGGTCTTACTCTGTACCCCAAATTGGTCTAGCACTCCCTATGTAACCTACGCTGGTATTAAATTGTCAGCCTAGCCTCCTGAGAGCTTGGGTTATAAGAGTAAGCCATTCTATCTAGCTGGTTAGCAGCAGTGTTTGTTTATTTGCTGTGTATTGGTTTTTTGCCTACAAATATGTCTAATACACCACTTATGTGCCTAGTGTCCCTGGGTCTCCTGGGACTTGCAGTTACAGATGGTTGTGAGCTGACATGGGGTGCTAGGAGTTGAACCTGAGGCCTCTGGAAGAGGAGCATGTTCTTAGCCATTTCTCTGGTCAGACTTTATTTTTGAACCAGTAATTAGGCACTCAGTGTGAGGGTACAAAGACACAGCTCTGCTCTGCCACCCTCAGCAGTCTTCCCCGTGACTTTTAGGGACTTAGGCCAACCTGAGGTTTGTGGCTTTGATGCTGTATTGGCTGGGTTTGTGTCAACCTGACACAAGCTGGAGTTATCACAGAGAAAGGAGCCTCCCTTGAGGAAATGCCTCCATGAAATCCAGCTGTAAGGCATTTTCTAGTGCCATCCCTGGGCTGGTAGACCTGGGTTCTATAAGAAAGCAGGCTGAGCAAGCCAAGGGAAGCAAGCCAGTAACATTCCTCCATGGCCTTTGCATTAGCTCCTGCTTCCTGACCTGCTTGAGTTCCTGTCCTGACTTCCTTTGGTGATGAACAGCAGGGTGGACAATGTAAGCTGAATAAACCCTTTCCTCCCCAACTTGGTTCTTAGTCATGCTGTTTTGTGCAGAAATAGAAAGCCTGACTAAGACAGATGCTGAGGAGAATTTCAGGGCTGGGGCAGTGATGTAGAACTGAACGTTACACTAAAGATATTTCAATGTGAGCTTAAGTCTGAGTATTTGCAGAAAGCAAACACTTAGGGGAGAAAGACCATGCCTACAGGCATGGCTGTGAGTTCCTCTGAGAAAGTAAGACGTACCCAAGTCCCACTGGGCTCTCTAAGGGAGGTGCAGACAACTGGCGGTCTTAGCATTGACCACACATATCAGTTACCTCTCAGAGGTTGCTAAGGAACCTTTTGTTCTTTTCTCTCTTATTTGATATGTGCGGCTGCTCTGCTAATGCCTTGGATGGAATTATAATGACAGGGTGAAATCCGGAACCACCAGGACTGCAAAGGTGCTTAGCTTATGTCCTTTCCTCATAATGGGGTTTCTAGAGAGATTCCTAGCAAATGTCAGGTTTGCAGCTGGTAAGGGGACTGGCCTCAGCAACTGTCAAAGGTGCTGGAATTCTTGCTGCTCTGCTGGTGAGTAGCTTTTACTGGACCTAGATCAAAGAGCTCCTTCCCCCTGCTCTTGTTTCCCCAGAGTTCCCTGCCTTTCCATTTTGCCCAGTTTTATGACCGTTTTTTTTGTAAGTGGAACAGAAGAAAGGGTTTTATAGACAGAGGAAAGCTGCAGAGAGCAGAAACCAAAAACCAGAAATGAATCAGAGTTCCTTGTGAGGCAGAAAATAGAAAAGGGATTGGTTAGCCTCAGGTCACCTCTGGTATAAGGATTAAAGCAGGCTGGAACTTGATTGTTGGTGGCAGGCTGCAGCTGGCCTGCTGTGGGAAGTGATGTCTCTTCCTGCTGGTTTCTAGACAGCCAGGTAAACAGTCCAGTTTTGGCTGCTGAGCTAGGCTCCATTTTTTGATGCTTAGCCTCGTTTGTGTAGCTACTTGGTTCAAAGCAGTGGCTCCTAGTGGAGCTGCCACAAGAGGAGTCCTCTTGGCTGGTCCCCATGCCATCCTGCTACTACATCATCTGGGGCCTCAGTTTGGGCTTATTTGGTTTTCCTTTGAAGATGATATATCTGACAGAGATTCCTGGTCAAAGCATTTTCTGTATCCCTTTTAATGTCCCAGGTTTCACCTTTGCCCTGACTCCAGAGTCATCCACAGCTGTGTTCCCTATGCTCCTCAATGGCCAGCCTTCTGAAGCTTTATATGCACGAGAACACTCTGCCTTCACATTTATGCGGCAGTTTGGCTGGGTATAAAATGCTGGTTCTTAGTTACTTTCCTCCAGTAAGTTAAACATCTTCTTCCGTGTTCCTCCTGCCTCCTGCTTAATCTGCTGATTTCTTTGAAAATTGTGTTTCTGAAAGCTTCCTATTTGTTTTGTTGGTTGGTTGGTTGGCTTTGACTTTGTATGATTTTAGTTGTTGTTGAAACTGGCCTTTTTATGCTGCTCACAGTCTCCCAGCCTCAGCCTCCCAGATGGCAGGCAGGAGCTTCACTCTCTGTCCCTCACTTACAGGTGTCATCACCTGTAGAACAGGTATGCCTCTTATTTCATGCCGAAAAATAAGCACTCACACGAGACACAGGTGACAAGCAGCACACAGAGAACCGGGAGTAGCTCTCAGCCATTTGGTTAATTTGTTTTATCTAATATTTTTCACAGGCTTTCACTCTGTAACCCACACAGGCCGCAAACCTGAAATTCATCTCAGCCTCCCAAGGCTCTGGTTTACAAGCATGAGCCACTGTACCTGGCCAGTCTTAATGGATTGAGTCTTCACACTGCCTAGCCCTGGCTGTCCTGGAATTTGGTATGCAAACCAGGCTGGCCTGTAACTCACAGATCTGCCTGACTCTTGACTCCTCGACCGCTGTGTCCAGCACTGAGTCATTTTGTTTCTTCAGTGTCTGCCTGGTGCTTTGCCTTCATTGTCCAGGAACACTGTCATCCCATCACCCCATGTAGAAGGAAAAAGGTGTGGCAGGTGAGGCAGTTGTTATTTCTGAGCAGAGACTGATGCTGTTGGTGAAGGGACTTTGTGGACTCAGTGCTGACTTAAGCTTTCAGCGACCATCGCTTCCTGAAGGCTGCGTGGTGTCTGTGCTTTAACTCCATGTTTTTCTGAGCCGTCCCTTCTCACTACTCAAACATGCTAATCTTGAAGTCAGTAGGCAAATTAGGTTTTTATAACGTAAAGTCTCTCTTACTTCCAGAGTCTGTTTTGGTATTTCCTCTGGCTTTTGACATTGAGCCACACGTTCTGGAAGAGCCACTTGGGATGGGTAGGTGGGTGAGCTCAGCAGAAGCTTGGTTGTGGGGTTTGACCTTGTTGGCTTTGCTCCTTGCTCCAGAGTCACTCTTGGTCCTGGAATAGGGTTTGTGTGACTAAGTCAGCGTCTCTGGAGTCCACCAAGAGTCCTGTGCCTTATCATCAGGCCTGGCTCTGCGTTCGGGGTGCAGGAGATGCTGCACTCTCCAGTTAATACCTTCAGCTTCACGTTGCCACGGGGATCCTCGGAGTCACATCCTGCCTGTGGTTTGTGAGTCAGCCAGCGTGAGAGGAAGGTTTGGCTCCCTCCAGTCTAAGGTTATTTCTTGCAATTTCCTGGCAGCCTTCAGAGCTGATCTCTGATCCTCACCCCAGGGACACTTGAGCTACAGTCTCCATATGTTGTATGAATGTGAAGCCAAAGAGTTTGTAGGCCTTCCAATTTCTCTTCTGTTTGTTTTTTTGAAATTGCTAAGTGGTCATTTTTAATATTTTGTCTGGAGTTTATTATTGCTATTGACAAAAGAATTAGTTCATTGCAAATGATTCTGTCATTACTAGATAGACTTCGGACATCCCAGTCAATAAACCCATTATGGATGAAAAGACAAACTAATGATGACTGTGACTCACATTAAATTTAGACCCAAAATGTGTCTCATGCTTATCCAGCAGGAGGTCTTGGTTTGGGAAAGATTCCTTTGGAGCTGTGTGGAACCTGTGCTGACTCCAAGGATGTGCCTGGAGGGGACTGAGCAGATCTCTCAGAGGCCAGCCACCCCTTTGACCAATGCTGCACAAGGGCCGACCCCACTGTCAAATGGGACCCTCAGCTTTATTTGCTTTGCTCTGTGAACCACAGAACACTGGCTTTGGCAGCTCACTCTGTGGCTAACTGTCCCCCACGACGAGAGCTGAGCCTTCTTTCTTGACAGAGAACATGGCTGGGCAGTTGGAGCACTACATACTATCTACATACAATCTCAGGGTCTTCTTGTTACTGTCTCTTCTGTTTTCCTGTCCCCTGTTCCACTGCTGCTTCTGTCCCCCAAGCCTGCCCCTCATGATGGTTTTTATCCTTTTCTCCTGTTGTGTCCTGATGTACTGAACAGTGTCTGTACAGACATACAGTTTAAAGGTGTCCTGGCAAACCCACTGTAAGGTGCAGTCATTAGAACTGGAAAGCACACAAGCTCCAGACTTCACCCCACGTAGAGAGAGCACCACCATTAGTTTACTGGCAATGGTGGGGTGGTTAAGAGCTGCTGCTCACTGTTGCCTGTGCTGTAAGCATGTGTGCCATCGGCAGGGTCGGGTGTAAGCAGATCTCTGCAGAATGCATTAGAAACTGTACGTGGAGTCATCGTAGTAGGTTGGGAGCTGTCTTGTGTGCTATGTTCCTGCTGCCGCTTTTGGAGGAGGCTACTGCTCTTTTTGAGCACAGACAGTTCAAGCATTTTATGTTTCTCCCACTAAAATTCCCGAGCTGCTTTTCCCTCGGTGCGGCCATTGATCCTGTTCTGCAGTGTGCCAGTGGAACAGTGTGCCAGTGCTCTAACAGGAGAAAAAAAAAGATGGCTCCTGCCTTCTTTCAGCACACACAAATTAGATAAAGCCCTGACATTTCTGCTCTGGCTTTTGAGGTTGCATCTGTCCACAGATGAGAAATCCTTGAGCTCTGGCTTCCTTTGACTTGTGATGATGAGAACAGGATAATTGAATCTGTTTCTTTGTCTTCTTCAAGTGGCATTTGTGTACCTTAAAAGCAAGCATCCCCTCCCCAGCACAAGTCCCTCCTCCCACTGTTTAAAAAACTATTTTATTTACATCCCAATTGTTGCTTCCCCCCAGTTCTCTCTCCCACATTTCCTCATCCCATAGGAAAAGAGGCAGAGTGGGGAGCCCCGCTCACTACTGCAGCTCTTGGCCAGAGTGTTGCCTTGAGGCTCAGCTCCATGTTACTTTCCAGGTCGAGGCTCCGTTGACTGCTCCTAGCCCCTTCCTCCTGCTGCTGGCTCTGCACTGCTCTGCAGTCATACCGCCTTGGTGGGCGGCAGTGAGGAGTGCTGCTGAACCCTGATGCTGCAGGACTAAGGACACGTGTACCTGGTTACGGCCCCGCTCCCCAGTCTTCGTCTGTGTGTTCACTGCTGATGTTCTGTGCTTAGTGCTCTCATGTTCTCTCCTGTCTCTGCAGGTTTTGCATGCAGAAGTGTGTTAGTCTGGTGCCTGGAGTCACACTGGATTTGATAGAAAAGTAAGTAAGCTCTGAGCCCTGGTGCTCTGCTGGATCTGAGTGTCTTCCTCTTCCTGCTCGTGTCCTCAGAACCCCTCGTGCCATGGGGTTCTCCCTCTCATGTGGGCTGTCCTTTGTTCTCTGATGGAGGCTCTGTTTATGACGGTTACACAAGTGCTCGCTGTTAGAGGAGTGGACCTGGGGCGGTGTTAAAAGAGAAATGACGAGAAGCCCAGTTCCTTTGAACGTTTAAAATGCCGCAGACTGTGCCGATGCAGAGCACAGCTGCCCACTGGGCGCATCTTCTTAACTTAGGCCTTCAGTGCTTGTAGCCTTTTACCTCCAGCCATGTGTCTGGGGCACACCCATTCTAGAAGCAGAGCCTGGGTGTGCTCAGTGTCAGAACCGAGAAGTCTGTCCTCCCCTGATTTCTGTTCTGATTTCTGCTTATGAAATAGTATCTCGTGACTCTGAACTTGGCCTGCATTTGATTCCACCCTGACTTGTGTCAGTTTGGAAAACTCGGTGGTGAGAGGGTGGGGTAAGACCCTCTATCTCCCAAGTCACTACCAGATAATTGTTTTCCAAGTTGTGATACACATGGGTGCGTGTGAGAATGTTCAAGGCCTGAATTTATAAAATAGGTGAAAAAGCAAAGCTACCCCATAGATCTCTCTAGAAAAGTGCCCTCCCTGCATGTGAGGAAGCAAGTCAGGGTCCTGTGCCGAGAGCAGTGCTGCACGCTCGCCGTATGGCCTGCAGAGAGTACAGAGCTGCACACACACTAATGGCACCCATCTCCCACACCCAGTCTGAGTGAAAACTACATAGTACGATGTATTTTCCACTGTCGCAAACTGAATATGAATGCACAAAGAGGCACGAGACCCTAGGATTGAGGGTGTGGATTGGGGACAGGTATTGTCTAGAAAGCCTTGGATTTGATTCCCCAGCCTTGCCCAATAAATGAAGAAAAATGACTTCAGTTCAGCTGTATAGCAAGGAGGAGCTTGAGACAGGTGAAGGAACAACAGCATCAAGGGATTCTGACGTGTGTGTGTGTGTGTGTGTGTGTGTGTGTGTGTGTGTGTGTGTGTGTGTGTCTGTCTGTCTGTCTGTCTGTCTATGTGTATACGCATTACAGAAACTTGCCATATATTTATTGTAAAGATGTAGCATGTAAAATAGATCGATAGCTCAGTTTCAGAATCACCAGAATGTAGGGAGGACATTATATGCCATTTGAGACTAGTGTTTCCTCTTGGATTCTGAATTTCTGAATCACTGTCTGAGCCTCAGGGTTCCGTCATTCACAAACAGGGCAGATAGCACGGAAAAGTGGCAGCTGTCAGTGGGTGGAAGCAGGGCACATGGAAGGGCTTTGTGTTGTCCATGGTTTAGAGGCCACAGCATGACCTGTACAGGGTGGAGCTGGGCAGGCGACGATTCAGATCTATGGGTGAACTTCATTCGAGAGCTGCGCAAGCTGTCCTCAGTCAGACACATAGATGGCAGTTGGCCTGGGACAGACACAGTGGAAAGAAGCTGGGGCTTCAGATGTCGCTTTCTCAGTTACAGTAGGGCAACCACTAGTGCTGTCTCTTAGTGTGAAAGAATGTGACCTAGGAACACACTTTCGGATTTTCTTAGTATCCCAAGTGGTGGTAGGACCTATGGATGGGACAGTGACTGGAGGGTACATGTCCCTTTCTGTGTTGTGTTCTTGATGTTCACAAATGTTGTGCACATGTCATCAGGGACCAAAATGATGACTGTACTGAGACCAGCCGTCAGTGCAACTGACGGGCCTGGCAGCGCTGATTCACATGCTCCCCGGAGTCTTGCCATCTGTGCCTATCCCATTTGAGAAGGGCTGTAGGACACAAATTCTACACTCCTCAGAAAGTCTGCCTGCTCTGTCCTCACCCTTGGCCCAGGTCCTTTCTGGAACTGTAGGGCTGAGTGGTGTTGGAGCTCTTCCCAGGGTGTGACCACATAAACAGCAGTGACCCTGTAACCTGACTTTGTTCCTGGGGACTTCACTCTTCAAAAATAAGCCATCTCAATCCTTAACAGGACTTGCTCTCTTGCAGAGGACCCAGGTCTGATTCCCAGCACGCAAAGGATAGCTCAGAACTGCTTGTAACTCCAGTTCCATGGGATCAGCTGTCCTATTTTGACCTCTGCACGCATCTGCTTGATTTTTGGCATACATTCAAACACTCATAGGCACACCTATACATAAAGTAAACCAGTTTTTAAAACAAAAAGAAAGTTGAAACCTGCAGAATATTCAGATGATGTTACATGAGTATCACAAAATGCTGACAGCAAGAAAAGGGAAGATCTCACACACCAGAGACAAATTAAGACTTGGCAACACGGCTAGAAGAGACACTGGAACTGACAAGACAAGAGACAGAGGGGAGAGAACAAGAAAGAAAAGAGAGCAGACAAAAAAAAAGGAAGGAAGGAAGAGAGAGAGAGAGAGAGAGAGAGAGAGAGAGAGAGAGAGAGAGAGAAAAGAAAAGAAAAGAAAAGAAAAGAAAAGAAAGAAGAGGAAAAAGCCAAGATGGAACAAACCCACATGGCCAGGAGAAAGCACAAGTAACAAAGGGTCTCAAGGGAAACAAGTCAGTGTGGTGCTAGGTCTGTCCCATCTGGACACGTGACTGAATTGTGTGTGTACAGGCTTATGGGGGCTAAAAGTTCCTACAACACACACACACACACACACACACACACACACACACACACAACAGTCATCACGAGTCACATTCTAGAAAAGACAGACACCTATGGGATGGAGAGCAGGTCAGGACTGTGGGGAGTGACCCGAGGGACCAGTAAGGAGGAAAGTCCTACCTGCAGCCCCATAGACAGATGGCTTGGTACATTAAAGCCATACAGTTCACACCAAATGAAGTCATTTTGGTATGTAACATGAGGGAAAATGAATTTAACGAAAATGTGGAGGCAGGTGTGCCCCAAGGAACACTGGCCAGAGTCACTGGGGAACAGCAGAGGTAGCACACGCTGTCAACAAGGTGACCAGACCAGAAGGAGAGCCCAGGGAAGATGAGTGCCTCAGAAGTGGTTTCTTCTGCTTCATGGGCAAGTAAGTCTTTATTCACTGCTAGAACTAGCTTGTGAGGACTGATAGAGGCAGTGGGTGTCCTTCCACCCTGGCTGAAAAGACCGGCGAGGCATCGAGCATTGCTTTCCCGGATGGACTCCCAGCCTCTGCTGCTTGCCTGTCTTCCTTTTCCACCCTGTCCAAACACCACTGTTCTCCCAGCAGGACCAGCTCTTTGGCACTTAGAGCTGAATTCATAGGGTCCTCTTCCTCCTCCTTCCTCCCAGTCCTGTGACAAGTGGAGATGCAGAGTTGGGCAAATACTAAAACACTACGTGTGATTTTTAGTTTATTTTAAGTGTGCTTCTTGCATGCATGTGTGTTCACCACGTGGGTGCCCAGTGCTAGTGCGGGCAGATTCTAGAAAATGGTGTCAGATCCCTTGGAACTGAAATCACAGGCAGTTCTGAGTTACTGTGTGGGTACTAGGAATGGACCGCAGGTTCTTTGTAAGATCAGCAAGTGCTTTTAACCACTGAGCCATCTCTCCAGTAGTTTTTTTGTTTATTTTTTAAGTTAGAGAAAGTTAATGTATTGTCATGAGAGTAGCCACCTAGCAGAGAGGAGCTGTGGTGAGGGAACATGGCCATGTGTGGGTGTCCACTTCTCAGAGGGCACGAGCCAGCAGCCTGAGAGGGTGAAGGGGTGGGCAAGGATCAGACAGCACATACGGTGAAATAACTTACGGGGTCGGCCTCAGTGAGACAGCTCAACTTGGGTGAACAAGGGCTGTATAGGTCTTGGGGAGTGGGTAGGGATTTCCACAGTGGGTGTACATTATTGGCTAGGGTGGAGGTGCTGGGAATTCTTCATTTATAGGAAAAGGGTCTTATCAGGAGAGAGGGAGTTGAACCTGCAGTCTGGCTATAGGTTCTGTGACTTTGCTGAGAGAGTTTTGAGATTACCGGTGGGAAGGGATCGTTGGTCATAACTCGGTATCTAATTATTATATGGCAGGAAGAGCTGAGTGGGACTTGGGTGCTGAATCATGCAAAGCTTGCAGGAAGCTTTGAGCAGGCAGAGAAGAGGAAGGCCACTGAGAAAGGGTCCTCCATTTTGCACCAAACTCAGAGGGCTGTGAGCACACGGTGGGCTGTGACCCTAATAGCTGGAGTGACACCATCATGCAACTGTGATTCCAGCTCAGGCTGTGAAGACGCGTGGAGGAAAGCCTGCTGAGATCGGCCTTGCAGGACTCAGGCACTGCCTCCATTGTGCTGAGGTTTAAGGTGCTGACTGGGACCTGAGTCGTGGAGGGCAGTCCGCTTCAGTTGGAACAGTCACAAATCAACCTCCACAACTCAAAGTTCAGTGCCGCTGCTATCCTTTGTGACTTGACAAAGGTTACATTGAATGTGAACGGGTGAATCATATTTATATTTTTATGTCAAGACAAATTCCAAGCTTGAGAATTACACCACCTTAAAAAGCCTGATACACAGCCCTAGAAGCTCCCAGTCACAGCCACGAGATAAAAGTTCTGAGATATGTATTTTTTCACCTTTGCAGTTTGCTTGAGGGATGTTGGTATTTAGAAGAAAAAGTTTTAGAATCTTTCCCAATATTGTTTCGGTCCCATAAGAAGGTTTGAGAGAAGGAAGGGAAGCAGCAGAGCCTCTGATGGCTGGTCCCGTCTGACCCTCATTCATCTACTCTCTTATCTGGATGTCTCCTCAAAACGTTGGTTCCCATAAACCACACAGCTTGCAGCCTTCTGGGAGACTCTTTGCCTTGCCTGCATAGTGTCCTGTATGCTGCATGTGGTATACCGTGGGGCATACTGGCTGGCAGCGAGAACCTCTGCCTCCGTGCAGGCGACCCTGCTGGGAGCACAGTGTCAAGATGTAGCCCAAGAACACTGTTTCCAGTGACCCAGGTCCATTTTGTGCTGTCACTGTGCCTGCCATAGCCAGTGGTGCCTATGCAGTGCCTGTGGTTTGGGGCAGTGCACCTCTGTCCCTCTGCTCTGCCCATGGGTACCACTGGTGTGCATTTGGATGGGAGGCATCAAAGCGGAGCTGTGTGTAGCCCAGCAGCAGGGTGTGGGACAGAACCAGGCTTTTGCTTTTGTTCTTATGTTTTAATTCCTGTACAGGCTCACATCCTGTATTGGGCCATTTTGGTGTTTCTAACATACAGTACACAGCACACTACAACACACACACACACACACACACACAGCAGGATAGAGAAAAAGAGGGCTTTGTTAGCTTACCATTCTGCACCTCCAAGGTCATGGAGCACTATCTAGTGAGACCTTATTGGAAGAGTCCCTAGGCTAAGCATATAAAATGTTAAGAGGGGACAAGTATGCATATGATAATTGTATTTGTCTCCTTTTAAAGTGTCCAGAATTCATCTGCAGGGTTCCACACACTGACCTCATTGAATCCTAAACTCTTCCAGCAGCTCCTTGGCCTGCACCTCACATTGTATTCAGTTTTTATTCTCTTTGTACCTTACAGTGTGGGCTAATGTCAACCCTAGAAACTTTGGGGACACACTCAAAGCATATCCAAACCGTAGAGCATCATGAATTCAAGATTTGGAAAATTAAAGGAAATGTGGCACAGAATGGAGGAACATCCCAACCATGAGGCCCTAGAACATGTTGTGACTGGAACTGCTCTCCTGCTGCTGAAGACACAGTGCTCCAGAGTCGGATGTCTCCATGTGGTTGTTCTGATCCCATGTGTAGTCGCCCTTGCTTCGTGGTGCATCTGTGCACAGCTGTGCGTGCAGAGCGTTGGGACTGTTGGCTGAGAACGAGTCTCTTTGGCATCCATTTGCATACTAGTCAGCAGCATACCTCTGGGCAGCATTCCCTAGCATGGGAGCCTAGGGACACTTTTTTGGAAGTAGGACCCAGGAGCCAAGTTCCTTTATTCCAATGCTGAGGTTCCGCTGTGCTTGGAGTGTTCTCTAGACTGTCAGTCCAGTTCCTCTGCCAAGGTACACAGGAAGGATGGTCTCTACAGGTCAAGCTTCCACATTTCATTACTTCGCGCCAGCTGAGCCAAGCCAGACCCAAAGCTCCAGAACTCCGTGTAATAGTTTGGTCTCTCTAAGAACTGACTGTAGTGCTGTGGTCATAGAATAGTTGCTTGTTGCTCTGCTGCATGGTCAGCACGTAAACTGCTTCAGGTCTGACTGGAAGTGTCTAGGACTGCCTGTCTCCTTGGAGCCCTTGTGTCCTGGCTATGAGCAGTAGCTGAGTCTTTGCAGTATATCCAAGGATACATATTTACCTCAGCTGCCTTCCTGGCTGTGCTTAAAATCCCAAGGAGCAAAAGCCTTTGCCTCCCCATCCAGGCAGCATAAGTGTTCTCTTCAAAAATGTATAAAAGCTGATGGTTCAAGAACCACGGAATATTTCAAAATATATAAATTTTTGAATAGTTGAGAGATTTTTAATAAAAAACATTTGCACAATATTGACAAAACTGTCAGGGGAGTCGCTGGGTGACATGCATGGTCACATGCCCCTGCTCACTGTGGCTAGTACACTTTCCCAGAGAGGTGACACTGAGTTTCCCAGATCTCGTTTGCATTTCAGTAGACAGGGCCTTGGTGAATTCCTGGGTGGCTTTGGCTCGGGCTCTACCTCTGTCTTCTCCAGGTACAGTGTGGCTGCACATACAGAGCATGAAAGCCTCCCATGTGCTCCTGACCTGACCTTGGGCCCAGATGAATTGGTGGGAATCAGAGCAAACGGCGGTGGGCTGTTTGTTCAGTTCTTTGGTTTCAGTCCATTTGCTCTGGCTGCTCGTTATTCTGAACAGAACCCTGAGCTCTGCACATTAGTGGGCGGCTGCCGAGGGAAACCCTGAGCATCAGCACGACGGAGGCCTGAGCCCCGGGATGAGTGGGAACGGGAAACGTCTAGCAGCACATAAGCAGAGCATTAGCTGGGCTTTAGTTAGATCTGCTATTGATTTCTCTGGCTTTTTAAGGATTCTGAAAATTCATTTGCATACATCTCACCACAAAGGGTGTCCTCTCTGTTAAAAACACCTGTGTCACACCAGGAGCATGACTGGTTCTGGTCCACCTGGCCAGTATGGCAATTTACTCTGCATAGATGGGCTGAGAATAATAGGCCTCTGGCTGCATTATTTTCCCCGTATCCCAGAGGGGAATGGACATCTCCCCGGGACACCTCTCCCTGGAACCCAGTGTAGACAGCTGAGTAATATTTGCACACGTGTCCTCTGCTCATGTGCCCTGCCTGCCACTCACACACACTTTTCTCACCAACCATCCATGTGCCCAGCTCTCCATGGCCTGAATGTTTCCAGATGAGAGTCTTGAACTGTGGCCCCTGAGAATTGTAGCAGCAACTGTACATAAAAGCCCTTGGAGGCTCCAGAGTGCTCTTAGAAGACTAGCCTTTTCTTTCTCTTGTTGTGTTGGGGGTGGAAGCCAGGACCTCCTGTAGACAAGAAAGAGTGGTGACAGTGACCACCCTTGAGCATGGCTGTGGCCACTTGGTTTTCTCTCCACCCTCATGACAGTGGATGTCACAACACCTCTTCTGCCCTCAGAAATCCACCCAAAGTTGTGTTGTCTCTGTCTTTGCCGTCACTGGGAGAAGGTGCTGAGCTCCACACTGCAGACCTGCCAAGTGGAGGTGGCGTTTCTGGAGGTTGCCTTATTGCTGTACTCCAGATATTATTCCTTGGGATACCAGGGTGGCTGCAGGGTAGCCTTAGCAGTTACCTGCAGATATCACAAGGCTTGTGTGGGTGTCCCCCGACATTAGTGCCTTAAAGCTAAGGCCTGTTTGCTGCTGAGCTGCTGTGTCTGGAAGGAAGGGTGGACCTGTTTGAGCCCCTCCACTGTTTCTAATTATCTGCGCTCACCTATTGCCTGATGAATGAGCCTGTTGCTGCCGCCGTGCATTTTATATTCCGAGTCCTTTGAGACAATGGCAATAAGATCCATGCTTGCAAATTAAGGGACATTTTTCAGCCCTGAAACAAAGTAATGAAACGCTTAAACAGTGCTAGAAATATTAGGGTTCTCAGAAAGCTCCAGGGATCCTACGGATGCTGAACCTGATCCAGGAGGCTGTTCGTTAGTATTCTGATCACTAGAGGCACAGAGTGTACAAAAATTATTCATGATTAACATCGATTGTGTAAACACAGTCTAAAGAGCTCACGGCTGTGTCTGGAGCAGCCAGCTGCTGTTGGCACTCCTCCTGCTGCTTCAGAGGCTGCAGGGCCACTTAGCCTTCAGGTGCCCACTGCCCTGAGGTAGGCTTGGTTCTGGACTTGAAACTGCATGGTTTTTATAGCCTTGTAAGATAACTGGTGTGTGCCCAGTCCTGTGTTCAGGGTTTTGCATATCTCCCCTTTCTAAAGGGACCAGTGAGGATGAGCATTATCATCTACCTTTAAGAGCCAGGGAACTAGAGATGCAGAGTAGATGAGTCACTGAGCCAGTCACTAGAACAGGCAGTGCGCTGCCGTGAGCATCTGAGCCATGTCCTTCTCTCCGATCCCTCACTCGGGAAGGTGTACGGGCTTCTCTGTCACAGGCAGAAGGATCATGGTTGTAATTCACTTTGCCGTCCAGGTAGAGTCACAATGTGAACTAGTTTTCATCAATCCAGTGCAGTTGTAACAGCTGTTTAAGGTTTTAAAAAAAATCAGCATGCATGGATCACCAGTCCCACCAAGAAATCAACAGTTGATCAGCATGCTCAGGTCACGATCCCCTGAGAAATAACTCACTGAAGGCAGTTTAGGGTGGATTAAGTAAAACAGATGCCCAGGGCCTGAGCAATGCCGAGGGGACCAGTAGCTGGAGGAGAGAACAGAGCCTCTGCTTGCCGTCTAGAGGCCTTCCCCACCCGTCTCCTGCGTCCATCACCTCACCTCCGTGGGTCACCTGTGCTTGACACAGCACTCCTACAAGGAGTGCCGTGGTGTGTTCTCATGCACAACACAGAGAGAGGCTCGCACTGAGTGATGTCACAGATGAGCATTGGAGAAGGGCTGCCAGGGCTCCTGCATACAACATGAGCGGCTTCCATTTTCTTCTCAGTGGCGTCAAAGCAAAGGCCTGCGTGCTCCAGTGTGGTGCAGATCAGCCTCTCTGTGGCACCGACTCCATGTCTTCCCAGTGAGGCAGAGTGCAGTGCTTCTCAACGAATGCGCTGCCGGGCAGAGCATGACCGGCCGCAGTGAAGCAGAGCGTATGCCTCAGCTGGAGCCCTTGACCAGCCTTCCTGGTGCCAGCTTCTATTGTCTGTGCCCTCCAGAGTGAGCATTCATTTACAGCGACCACACACTCACACCTTCCGATGGCCCTCGTTCCTTCCTGACCTCAAAGCTCCCACCTGAGCTCATTTTTCTTTACCTTTTGTGTGGATCTGGGGTAAAAATAAGTCTCCTGTTTGAAATGCCATGGTTGCCCCTGGTTTTGTTCTCATGCTTTTAGATCAGCATTGTCCAGACAATCAGTAAACCTAGAGTTACCTGTGGTTTGATAAGGTTCGACGAGCTCTCTTGGAACCACTGCTCCCCTCAGGGCAGGTCTGCAATCTTCTTACCTCACCCACCCCACTAACCCTCGGGATCCCCAAGCCCAGGCCATCTGAGGTCTGCCTTCCCATCTGCTGGAGTTGCTTTTCCAAGATTTTATGAAGGTAGAGCTCTTGTGTGTCTGGGGTTTGATCAGTGTTGCCTTTTGGCTTCACCCAGGCTGGGCATATTGGCGCTGCATTTTACTGCGAATCATACCCTGTTCTTTGTCAGTTTGCCTCAGCCACTGTGAATCACTCAGCCTGTTATGCTACAGCCAGTCACATGTGGAAATGTGGTCGGCTTCACCTGTGTGTGGGGTGGCTGGGCATGGGTAGGTGTGCATTTAACACTGTAAAAGAAATTACCCAGCTGTTCTTTGTCATGGCTGTCCTTGTGAATGTGCTACAGGTCTCACTGTCTGTCCACTCCTGGTGTCTGTGGTTCCAGAGGACATACTTACTGTTGTGATTTGAACTTAGATTCACTGCTGTTGACTCATGTTCTTTTGTAAAAACGGGTGTGTGTTCAGTATTGTGTTTGTCTTCGGGGGTCCTTCTGTAGTCTGATGTTCTGATGTTAACAGTCAGAGCTGTGTCTGCCCCTGGTGCTTTTGTCAGACACAGCTTTTCCTTCTGCTATTTGTGGTGCTGGGTCCCACACTAAACATCTGCCCGACTCTCCCGGGGCTGTTGACTTTTTTTCTAGAAGTTGTACAGTTTTAATTTTTGCTCAGGTTTATAACCATCTTAGGTTCTTTTTTTACACTCTGTGCAACACTGTTTAAAGTTCTCCCTCTTGTCTGGCCGTCGTCTTGGCTGCAGCATGGACAGAAAGCCATATTTGCTCACTCGACACCTTGGACAGGTGATTTCTGGAGGCGAAACTCTTCTCTACTCTGCTGATCTGTGTCACTGCCCTTCCAGCTACACCACTGTCAGCCGTATGACTGCTTCGTAAGGCCTGCTGTTGAAGCTCCAAGTACTTCATTAAAAATTCAGCATTTTAGAATCCATTCTAGTTTTTAAATCTGCTGTAGCTTTGGCTGGGGAGTCTTTGTTCTGATAGTACATTTGTCCTACCTATGAACACACTGTACTTTTTTATTGTTTGGAGACAATGCCTCTCTGTATATCGGTGTATGTCCCAAACTCACTCTGTAGACCAGGTGGACCTTAAAGTCATGTAGACCCACCTGCCTCTGCCTCCCAAGTGCTGGGATTACTGGCATATGCCACCACCACACCCAGCAGTATGCCTGTTTTAAAATCCAATCTCGGGATACCTTGCAATTGACTTTCTTCTGCACCCTGGGCTCTCTCGTGCCTCGTGCCCTCAGCACTGCCCACTCCCTGCTCTGACTGCTGGTGTGAACCCAGCCTTACATAGCTACTCACTGTGTGATAGCGATGACCTCACTGGCAAATCCCATAGGTCTGTGTTTATAGTCACTCCCTCTGCAGGTATATGTTTTCCAATGTCTGCACCTCTTGTTTCTTTTTATTACTTTATTGAACTGTAGTACAGTGTTAACTGTACACAATGAAGCTGAGCAGTCAGCCTCTGCTGTCAAGGGTCAGTGATGGGGAGACATTCTGTGTTTTGTTGCTAGGCACAGTTGGAGCTGTGGGTGTTCGTGTTCCATGGCTAGCTGCTGTCCGGTGGGGAGTTTCCTTGTCTTCACCAATTGGTGCTGAGACTTGTTGCATAACTTCCTCTACATGTGACTGAGCAAAGCCCTGGTTGCTATAGTTTGAATATCTATCCCCCTTTCTTCTGTTAATTTGCTATGTTGCTATTGAATGTTCAAAAAAATCTTGGGTTCCTCTGACTTACCATCAGCCACGTTACCTTACGAATGCTGCTGTGCTCCACTGAGATCTTTGCAGATCTGTACATCTCTCTTCACCGACCTCAGCCAGGACTACTCTTCCAGGTGACTTCCTTCCTGCCTGCTAGCTCAGTGCCTTGGAGGCCTTGGCTGCTGTCTGCCTCCTTGCTTGTCAGTCTGTCTGTCTGATGGTTTATGGTGGGGGGGGGGGGAGGTGGCAGCTCTGTCCTATACTGAATATGTGGTCTTCCTTCCCCTGCATATTTCCCTGTCTCTGTTTTTAAGGTTTCTGTTATCACCTGGTCTGGATGCTGTGAGCTGAATTATGTGCCATAAAAATCCTTAGTTACGTCCTTTCATTTGAAGAGGGGCACTGGAAGATAACTGGGTTTTAATGAATTCTTGGGAAGAGGACCTTTGTGAAGAGGTAGATGGTGGGATGGTCTGTTTGTGTACATGTGTGTACATGTGTGTGTCTGTGTTACAGCTGAAAGCTGACTGCCACATCTTCTCAGCACATTGCACAGCCTTTTTATTGACTCTCCAAGAAGACCGATTTGAATCATTAGATATCATCAACCCTTAGGGACATGGGCGACCATAAACTCTGAGGCCTGTGCGTTGTTCATTGCCTGACTCGAAGTAGCACCATGGTAACAGCTTTTCAGTGTCTGTGTGTTTGGTGGCACAGAACTGGGAAACCACACTCCTGAGAGTATTCATGGGTCACAGTGTAGGCCTCAGACTCATGACCACTTGACGTCCATGAATGTCTAGAATATGTACGCCGTGCCTAAGAAGTTCAGGTGGCATAGAATATTATTGGACTGTGGAAGACATGTCAAGGCATGTGGTTTGTGGTCTAGTTTAGCTAATGAAAATATTTTTACAAGTCTCATAAACACCCATCGTCCAACAAATTAGCTCCAGGCTTCGGCCTTCCGCCCCACAAGCCTGAGTCATTAGGAGGAAGTATCTCTGCAGCCTTGTGACGATGCTTCAGTGCAGCACTCTCCGTGGGGCTCTGTATGCATCACACGTTTGCACATGTGGACTGATAGACTAGCTCTTGCCTTACTGAAGAGCCATGCACTGACCCTGGTTTTCAAAGGAAATTGCTGGGTTTACCTCCTATGGTCTTTGTCTCAGAGCATTTCCAAATAACAAATCATTTGTAGTAAGTAAGCCTCACAGTGTTCTCCACAATCCCCTCATTGTGGTCATTTGAAAAGTAGAGATCCACCACAGACTGACTTAGTCCATAGGTGCACAACATGTAGCTTTTAAATGCCTTCCCTTTTTAGAATCTTCCTCTCTTTTTGGGGGGGGGGGGGAATGGGTTTTATTTTTCTTTGTTATGTAAGGACTGTGTTTTTAGCAGATATATCACTAAACACGGATAAGCACAAAGGATTTTTTAAAACACCCATAATCTCTGCCCTGCCAAGATACTCACTGTTAGCACGGTAGTGGATCCTCCAAAGTGTGAGCTGTGTCTGGGCACTTATGGCAAGCATGCAGCATGCCCTTCCACAGTGTCTTGGTGTGTCACACATTGTTTGCTGCTGTGCATACTGAGCCAGCCGAGGGATGTGCTCCAGGGTTTGTAGCGGACTTTAGATAGTGGGACTTGTATGATTTCGTGACTGTCTTCCTATGTCCTTACTTTGTTGGACAAACATGTTTATGATATGACGGTGCCATTGTCCAGGAAGGTGGAGGTTTGTTGAGCATTGTGATCTCTTAGTAGTGATTCTGGCATTAACCAACCAAGCACACATGGTCACATGAGCCTAGTGCACTGTACCAAGCCTGAGGCCAGCCTGAACACTATTGTCATGGCACAGAGACACCCACAACTTTCTGTGGGACAGCAGAGACTTTGCAGGCCCTGGACAACAGAGGAGGTCTAGGAGGAGGTAGTTGGAGAGGTCACACCCCAGAGTTATGTGGTACAGGACTCTGCCCTTAAACCATGAAGGCCGAGTGCTAATGTGGTACTGATGGGAAGTGCAGGTGGACAGGGAAAATCATTTGGGAAACTGTTTGAACACCTACACTGGTTGGTGTCCTGTGGTCATTTTCTGTGCTGTGATAAAATACCTTTACAAAACCAACCAAGGGGAGAAAAGATTTATTTCAGCTCACAGTTCCAGTTCAGAATTCATCATGGCAGGGAAGTCAGGGTGCAGCAGGAACTGGAAGCAGCCGGAACCCAAATTCAGGGAATGGTGCCACCCACTTTTAGGATAAGACAGTCCCACCTCAAGCTCCTCCACAGGCCAACTTGATCTGGGCAATTAATTCTGCACTACAACTCGGGTGAATCTGTTTATGGCAAGTTGACAGCTAACAGCTAATTACCACAGGTGGACACACCAGGGAAGAAGAAAGCTGGACTCCTTTTCAGTCTCGCCTAGTCTCTGCAGCGCTCCCTCTTAGGAGAGCCAAGTTCCCATTACCTTGTTCACTTCAAGAGCTGGGACAGACCCTGAGGACACAGCTGAAGAATGGCGCTTAAGCTGACTCCTTCCCTGTCCCCATCCGTAGCTGCCAGCTGCCATAAAGAGTTAGGATTCTTTCCACTGGGCGATGGGGAGTCTTAGGAATGAGTGGGAGTTGTCGCTGTTTTCAAGTAGAAGTTCCATGACTCAGATTTGTGGGCTGCTGAGATTATGCAGTGTGCTCAGCACTCTGCCAGAAACTATAAGGAGATTGATACATATCGAGGAAAGAAAGCCATTGCCCATAGGAATTTATTATCCAGTTACAGAGGAGATTAGCATAGAGGAACAGCGGTGAATAAATAATAAAAAGAACACAAGCAAGGGCTTCGAGGAATGCCTGAGCTCCACTGAACTGTCATGTCCAGGGCATCTTGAGCCTCACAGAATAGATGGAAATGCCACTACAGTGAGTGGGACCTGGCCCCAGGGGAGCTAGGGACTGACCCAAGAAGGAACGTGGGCGGCATAAGCAAACAGATGGGGTGAGGGGCAGCTCTGATGCCTTCAGCACTACGATGTGGCACTGTGCCAGCCAGGGGAAGAATGGATGGAAAACGGCAACAGGTCGTAGAAGCTCAGCCAGAAACTTGCTTCATTATCAACAGTTTCAAGGCCCACAAGAGAATTTTCTGATTGGGTGCATTGGACAGAAGTTTTTATTCTGCCAGTTAGAGGCCTGGATGTCCCCCCTGAGGTGAGTGCCCAGGTAGAGCAGGGAAGTGCTCAGCCTGCTCTTCTCCAGCTATAGGTGCCTGCTGCCCTTTGAGGTTCTAAGTAGAGACTTGGAGACTCTGAGGTCCAGCAGGGGGTGGGTGGGCAGACTTGCGTTGCCTTCCCAGCATTGCGGAAGAGAGCACTGTGGCAGCATAGAGCTAGGCTAAGAGACTTGGGCATCATCAGCTTGCTATAAGCCGCCCTCCTGCAGCCCTGGTCCACTTATTCCTAGTCCTCAGAGCCCTATGAGGCAGATGGTGGACCAGACTATGTCCAGTTGTTCACCAGTCTCCCCCAAGGCCTTCAGCCCCAGTTTGTGAGAATAAAGAGAACACTATTCTAGGATGCCCTGGGAGGAGACCTGTGTTCAGTGGCACACATGGTAGTTGTCAGTCAGTGGTCAGCCTGTCATGACTGTTCTAAGTGCACTCTTTCTTTCCACTGTTGAGGGTCAGGACCAGCTAAGCAATGGGGTTTTACTATAGGCTGACTTTGTACAGGCCCCCATGTGAAGACTAGATGCTAGTGAGACACAGATTGGCAGAAATGTCTTCTCACTGAGGACTGGATGAGCAATGTTGTAACAGGGCCTGTCTGTCAAGTAGGTGGAGAAGGGAAGTGGACAGCGTCTTGCTGAACGACTCCAGAGGTCATGACAAGGGCCATAAGGGTATCAGGGTGAGGAGACAGTGGCCCAATAAGATGCCAGGTGACCGTTCCAGAACTGGTCCCACCTTGCAGTCTTCACGTGAACGGCAGTGGAGACACTTAAAAGTGGTCACTGCAGCAACAGTCTGGGTGTTGAATTCAGGGAAGATGAGCCCTGGCAGGAAGCAGAAAGCCACAGGGAGCAGTGTCTGTGGAAGATGGGAACAAGATGGGAATAAGCCCTCGTGCCGACAGCGACAGCGGGAGGGAGAGCTGAGGAGGCGGCATGCCCCTGCCAAGGAGGTATCTGGCTGCCACGGCATCTGCTGTGCAAGTGTGACCCGTTTTATTTTAGTCCCGTGTTTCACATAAGGTTAGTTTCTGTGACTCAGAGCCGAGACACAGGATACAGAAGTTGCCCAGCCACAGCACAGCTGGGACTAGAGCTTGGCTTCTCATCTTCAGTCCTGTGACACTTTCCACATTAAGTTTGTCCTTGGTTAGCACCGAGGAGTTGAATTTTAAAAGAGCCCCTGTGCTTGTCGGTGGACTTTTAAGGGTCTAGAGAAGCTTCCTAGATGGGGTGTGGTCTCAGATTGGATGTTACAGTACTTGGTGTCCTCTGGGTCCTAATGTAGCCTGCGAGGATCCAGGTAGGCTCCCAGTTTCCGTCGGGCACAGAGACTGCAGCTCTAATATACAAGGAGTGGGCTCACTTTCACCTCTGTCATCTAAGGAGCAGATGCCTTCCTTATCTTCATGATGATCTCAGGGGAAATGGGGTCCTTACCTGGACAACGCGTGCTCTGCTCACAGTGGCTGTCAGGAACCGAGGCTAGGGTAGAGAATCCTGCCAACCACTTCTCACTGCTGAGAACACAGCTTCTGTTCACATCTCCAGAGACTGCCCCATGGAGAACAAGATGATCTGTGGTGGCCTCACTTGACTCCAGTCATGTGGGCTTTTCCTGTTAACTGCCCAGGTCTGGAGACAGACCATGCTCAAACACTCTTTGGTTCTGATAGGCCCTATACCTCTCCCAAGAATGCTGCCCACTGCACAAGGCACCAGCCCCCAGGATGCTGTCACCTTGGGACTCACCTCTCTAGCGCTACCCCAGACTGACAATAAACAAGCAAAGGAATGGGAGGCTCAAGTGTCCCCGTGGTTCAAGTGGAATGGATTCTCGAACACTCAATTCAGACAATAGCATCTCCCCACTGCACAGTCTCTGCCTGATGCTCTCCTCGCATGTGTCGAGTGCGATCTTGGCTGTACCATTTTTGACTTGTTCTTTGCTTATTAGTATGAAGCACATATTGCACTATTAAGGTGTTCACAGGTAACCATTAAGCAGCTGGTAGCCATTTCTCTGTGATGGTTCTATAATTTATTCAGCCACATTGTTTGTTCTGGTCACATAGCTCATTTTTGACCTGACACAATTTTCATACATCCACTGGAAACTTACTAAGTTTCCGGTTTAGAATTGACTGATAAGAGGCTGGAGAGGTGACTTGGTGGTTAAGAGCACTGACTGCTCTTCCAGAGGTCCAGAGGTCCTGAGTTCAACTCCCTGCAACCCCATGGTGGCTCACAACCATCTATGGGGGGGGGGGGGTGGGTCCAGTGTCCTCTTCTGATGTGTCTGAAGACAGGAACAGTGTTATCACATGAAAGAAAGGAAGGAGAGAAAGGGAGAAATGACTGATAGGCCAGGCCTTTAATCCTGGCACTCAGGAAGCAGAGGCTGGTGGCTCTGTGAGGTTGAGGCCAGCCTGATCCACACAGTAAGTTCCAGGGCAGCCAGAGCTACACAGAGACTCTGTCTCTAGTGGAAAAGGAATTGACAGATGTCTTCCTAGCTACTCACTGATATGAGTTACCAGTGTGGACACTGTTTCCCTGAAGGTTGCCATAGTTTCCTCGAAACTTCTCTAAATGGTGTGACCGAGGGCAGTTAAGTATATGCTTGTTGTTTAAGGAGAGGCAGGAAGTGACTTGGCGGACCCTTGTTAGGAGTGTGCCCATTATGAACACTTGGCGGCCACTTCACCTGGATTCCCTCTCTAAAGGGAGGCCTTCCTGGTCCTTCCTATTTACACCTAGGGCTGCATATAAGCTGAAGAACTGAGGTTTTACTGGAAGGTAATGTTTTGGTGCTGAGCTGGACAGTGTGGAGTGGGTGGCACAGTATTCCCAGCTTCTTCAAGGGACTGTGGAGTTCAGTGTGAGCCACATTGGCGGTTCTCTTAGGGCTCCCCATGCCAGGAAGACCACCCTGAGGGAAGAGCTCTGCAGTCCCATGCTGTCAGTCTTACTGGAGGCTGAGTTCAGTGGACAGGTATCAATAAGCCTGGGTTCTCTCTGGCTTAGGTGGCCACTTTTTTTCTGTCGTAAATGGTCACCTACAGAACGAGCTGCCAATGGGTCTTAGTGAACTGTTGAAAAGTAGTTTTGGGAACTGCACACTTGAAACTGATTGTCGGTAGGAGGCAGTCAGGACATACTGTTGAAGATGGTAAATGTTCTGTTTCTTACTCTGACACTCAGAGAACAACAGTGAGAGCTTGGGCAGTGTTTTTACAATAATAAAAACGTTTCCTATTTTAGGGGTGTACCCACCCTCACAGCTCTGTGGAAAGAAGACCCAGGGAGAATGGGCATTATATTTTCCAGTTTTCTGTACCTGCTTGTCCTGTGTAAACAGCTAATGGTGAATCCAGCTAACACACACACACACACACACACACACATACACACACACACACACACACACACACACACACACACACACCCCTCCATGTGGTGGTCTCCATGGTAAAGATCAGGCAAGGAAGATCCCATGCTCAGAGTAAGGGCAAGCCAGTCCCCGACACCCCATGCCAAGTGCCTCGCTGGTCCTTGCTTTCTCTTTAGTAGAAAAGTACTTAATGGTCCCATACATGCTCAGCACTGGGCTCTGAGATACCATTCCAGGCTCTGCTAATAAACCTGGTGTAAATATCATCTCTCCTTTATCTCCCCCCCATACACCCTTTTCTGACCTGTTACTAACACCCCTTGAGTATAAGAAAATATGTTTCTAAACCAAATGGAATTATTAGCAGCAAAGAGTTTACTCAACATAGTTGTTAGGTAGGTAACCTGGCCCTGCCCCCTCTGTTCCTGAGTCTTTGTCTCTGAGTTGTTCTTACTGACAATACCATCAAGTGGTGACTATAATGGGAATTATTAATCTGTTCCACCTTATAAATAGCAAATCACACTCTAGTCTAAACCAAATCACTGTGAACATTTTCCTTATGGGAGGAAGAAAGAGTTTCTAGTCAGATATAATTAAACGTGCTACCTAGTGGTAAAATTAAGCTTGTTGCAGAGCAGAAGAAGCTTGCCCACACTTTAGGGCTTTGAACCACTCTGGTCTCCAGTGGACACATGCTTGCCACAGACATGGATGTTCTACCCGCCAGGATGCTGATGTCTGCACCTGAGTTAGCACTCAACACAGCTTTCCTTCCCCTCCCCTCCTCAGTGGGAGCATTCACTCCTCCCCAGTCTCTGCAGCCTTTGCATTGCCTGGTTCTGTGCATGTGCTGTGTGCTTCTCACCTGCCTTCCCACTGGTCGGTACTCGGTATGGACCAGCTGGATGGTTGCAGGGCGAGCAGGCTGTGCCAGGTAGAGCAGAAGAGCCTAAAGAGGGCTGTGGAGGAAGACCGAAGTGTGTAGATCCCCTGACAGCACAAGATGTGTGTCTTTGAGCCCTGTTGGCTTGTGCTGCTTGTGTGGAATTGTGCATCTGTGTTGGCAGCTGTTCTCCATCCACACACACACAGGGGCAACAGGAAAGCTGTTGGTGTGTCTTCAGTGGAGAGGGAAAAGTAGGAACTGCTGAGAGTGAGCCTGTGTAGTTTCTTTTCTCCTTGAAGAAGACATGTGGGAACGATGGGAATGTTAGGGCCCCTAGGAGGCCTTCCGAGCTACAGCCCTGCCCATATCTCCTTGATCCTGAGGCTTTGCTCTCAGTTGAGGTCTGTTCCCACATCCGACCCCTTGCCTGTTTCAGTAGCCGTGGTAGTAGCCGTGGTAGCACTAATGCAGATGACATCTTGTCTAGGATTCCTGGCCGGCTGAATGACCGGAGAACCCCCCTGGGTGAACTGAACTGGATCTTCACAGCCATCACAGACACCATCGCCTGGAATGTGCTCCCTCGGGGTAAGAGACACCATCATCAAACACATCTGTGAGGAAACTCACAGGGACTGGAAATAGCAAGGAGAGCAGGCCGGCATCATCATGCCCCGTGTCAGCCTTGCTCTCAGCTCAATAATGCTTTCCTAGCAGGCCCAGGGCTCAGCTTCCTGAGTATATATTTGGCACTGCCCCTACCTTTGAAACCAGAATTCCATCTATAAAGATGTGTGCTTTGTTTGTAGGGTGGCTGGGATTTGGGCATTTGTTCATATGTAGGCTGATGTGTGCATGCGTGAGTGTATATATTACCAGTGTGAAATGTGTGTGTTAGTCTCAATTTGTGTGCAATATTTTTTTGATGAGATAAAATTTGTGCTTTTGGCTTCTGATCCCAGGTACAAATCACTGAAGATTCCTTGTTTTTTTTTTTTTTTATCTGCCCTCAGATCTCTTCCAAAAGCTTTTCCGACAGGACCTGCTGGTGGCAAGTTTGTTTAGAAATTTTTTATTGGCAGAAAGAATCATGAGGTCATATAACTGCACCCCAGTAAGCAGCCCACGACTCCCCCCGACGTACATGCATGCCATGTGGTAAGTGTGTCTGTCTGACAGCTCTTCTGTGCTTGGGCTCCTGTTTGCATGCTTGCTTTGAAATGGGGGCTTCTTGGAACTATAGAAGTACCCTGATCTGGTGACCTGTGGCACCACCCTGGAGATGGGGTTCTCCTTCAGAAAGAAGGAGACTTTGAAGGTGGAAAAGGTCATCAGCCTTGGGCCCTACATTCCTCCACTGATGGAGCTGGTATGAAAGCTGTAAAACCGTTAGGAGGTGGACACTTGTTCAAAGAGATGGGTGATTGGAGAAAGTCCTTGAGTTTTTTTTTTTCTAGCCAGCCCCGACTTCCTATCCCTTCTCTGTTACCTGACCGTGGGCACAGTGTAACCAACTGAGTCATGTTCCTGGTGCCATGTCTTCTCCACTGAGGTGGACCATAGCCCTTCTTAAACTGTGAGCCAAAATCAGGGCCTTCTGGAGTTTTAGAATTTGTACTGAGAAAGAAGTTGACCCAGATTTATTAAGTGAACATAAGATTTCTCTGACACTTAAAACCATCGAAAGTGGGTGTTTTGACTGTATGTGTGTCTGCACACCAGAACGAGGTATCAGATCCCAGCTATAGATGGTTATAAGCTGCTGTGTGAGTAATGGGAATTGAACTCAGGACCTCTGGAAGAATAGCCAGTGCTCTTAACTACTGAGCCATCTCTCCAGCTCCTAAGATTTATTTTGGTTTTGTTGTTGTTGTTGTTGTTAAAACCGGGTCTTATTCTGTAGCCCTGGCTGGCCTTGGAACTCAACCTTGTAGACCAGGCTGGCCTTGAACTTACAGGGATTCATCTGTGTCTGCCTCCCATGTGCTAAGATTAAAGATGAATGCCACCATGCCTGGTGTAGCTTTCCATTACTTAACAGGATAACTGACAGTCAGCTTATAGGAAGAAAGTCTTGGAGGGACAGTGCTTCAGACGTTTCTGTCCAGGGTCTCTGGCTGCCTTTTCTTTGAGGTAGCACTTCATGGCAGGAGCACATGATGAAGCAGATTGCTCACAGCCAGCTAGAAAGTGCAGAGGGAAAAGGAAGGACGTGGGTCCCAGTATTGCCCTCCAGTGCATGCCCCATTGCTCTAACTTCTTCCCCATAGTGCCATGGGCCCTCTGGTTGTGCTCTCCACATAAGTGGAGGGGTGGATTCCAGAATGAAATGACAAGTCTTCATTCACATTAGTAAGAGAGCTATTTAACTGTAACGACCTTTGTACGATGTTGCAAAGGCAGGTTTTTAATAGTTATATATCAATTTTCACCCACCACTAGAATCCTAGAGAAACGAGAAGTTTCTCAACTCACTGCCTCTTACATATTCAAAACTAATTAAAATCTGTAATGTCCCATATTCACATGTACTGTAAACATCAAATGTTAAAGCGCACATCTCACTGGGGCTGAGGAGAGCTCAGTGGTTAAGAGAGAGATGGCTCAGTGGTTAGGAGAGGAGGCAGCTCAGTGGTTAGGAGCACTAGTTGCTCTTCCAGGGGTCCTGAGTTCAGTTCTCAGCACCCACACAGTAGCTGAGAACAGTGTATAATGGGATCTGATGCCCTTTTGTCATGCAAATATACAGAAAGGCAGAGCACTTACAGACATGAAGAAAGCAAAAATTAAAATGAGGAAAGCTCCCACATGTCTGCATCCTGTCAAAGCTTGGTTAGTATAGAACTGAGACCAAGAGCAGAAGGGGGTTTCGAGGAGGAAGCAGCTGCGCATTAGAGCCATGTGCGCCCTGTGCTGTGCACTCCAGGGGGTGCGGGGGGCTCTGTCTGAGAAGCCTCTGTAATGTGTAAGAGATCGTTTGGGGGTTGATTCGGTGAACACTGTGAGAGAACACATACTCGGAATACCAGCCTTCCTTACATCTGTTATTCTAACCAAGAATTTTTGTAAAAAGGTAATTCTAATACATGGAAGTGGGGCTGGGGAGATGGCTAGTTGTTTACAGTGCCTGCCAAGCAAGCAGGAAGACTAGATTCAGAACTTGGCATGTGAGTGTCAGGGGGTGTGAAGACTCGGCTGGAAATTCAGTCCTTAAAAGTGGAGATGCCAAGCAGTCCCTGTGAGAGACCTGAGTTAGATTGAGAGAGACCTTGTTCCAGAGGATAATGTGGAAGAGGCGCCAGGGAAAATCCCTGATACCAGCCTCAGACTTTGAGTGTATCCATACATACACACTTGTGTGCACGCACACACACACACACACACACACACACACACACACACAAAACAGAGCGGGGGAGGGACAGAAACAGAAGCAGCAGCAAACAGGAGCAGATCCGCTTGGGAGGCATGGTAGAAAAAGTCCTGCTCCCCACAGCAGTTCTCTCCACACTGGCTCCACCCACCCCAGTCAACTTTACAGACAAGATGAGAGGCAGGGCTCTTACCCTTCATGTGGAGTCATTAGAGAAGGGGCCCTGGGAACCACAGCTGTCTGTATATAGCTAGGTAAGGAAACCTTTATCTTATGGGGCCCTTCCTCAGCATGCTGGGCACTTCTGCTGTAAGAACTCCTAAGTCCTCACACTGAAAACTCTGACCCTTCCAGCACACATCTTAGCACATCCCCTATAAATCAGAAGACATGTGTCTATAGATCAGAAGACATGTTCCACAGATCTTGTTCTAGTGCTGCTGGGTGGGGCCACGTTCTGTGGGAAGAATCCTGTAGCTCATGCCACAGCCTGCTCCCTCAAGGGAAAAGAGGGCGTCGGATAGGGTACCTCCTTCCTCCAGCCCTAGCTGGACAGTTCAGGTGATGACCGTTAAGATGGAGCTGGTGAGGAGAGATGTAGGGCCTGCAGTGGAGTTCGTATGTGGGTCCCACTAGTTGAGAAGCCTAGAGCTGCTTTTCAGAGTAGAGGAGGGCGTACCTTCAGCAGCCAGTGCCACATTGTGTGCTGGATCCTAGCGCGCACTGTGAGCATAGGCCATCGATAGGAACACAAGGGAAGCACTTAATCAGTCCTGAGGTCTCAGTGTGAAATGTAAAGTGTGGAACATTCATGGCAAACCAAGATGCATTTATAAGTAGGAAGTCCAAAGACTTAGCAACAAATTTGCTGAAGCAAAGAGTCACCCTGAAAGAAAGTGTTTTGTCTGATACAGGGCTTGCAGGCTCTTCTGATGATGGACATGCTTCTGGTAAGTGGCTATTTCTCCAAGAATCCCCACACACAAAAGTTTGGGAGTGAGAAAAGAGCTGTGTGGATCTTCACGGCCAACAGTTGGATAGTGGTGCTATCGCTGCTTGCTTGCTGAAAGCAATACATATCACTGTATGTAAATTATAGGCACAGGTCCTCCAGGCAGGGTCCTCCTACCAGGCTCAAGTCCACTGTGAACTAGCAAGCCTGAAGCTCTGCCTGCAAGAATGTGGAGGCTCCAGCCAGATGAGCACAGAGCCCAGCTGACCGTCACTCCATACTGGGCTACTCAGACTTCAACTCCAACTACACCCAGGGGTGGGGCCAGTTATGGTGGTAGGAAGGGGCTTTGGGGCTGCCATTTGACTCTCTGAACTTTAAGGATTTCCTGACTGCTGATGGCTCTGTTAGGAATGATAGGATGATGCTCATGGAGGGTGTGGGTGCCTGAGTACAGAGAGAAGGATTGAAGGAAGGAGCCGGGTCTTGTCGAATGAGGAGTAGCACATAGCTCAGCTGCCTGCTGAGGCCACCAGAGGGGACAGTGTGTTCACCCCAGAACCCCTGTGCCTGTTCCTTACGACCATTTCTCAGCCAGCTCCACACTCCTGTTGGGTAAGAGCCCAACATTCTTCCCTCCAGCCGGACGTTGGAGGTGACCAGGAGTTGGTAATGCCTGTTCTCGAAACTGGTCATCTTGGTGCTTCCTCCCCTTGGTGCCAGGCACCAGAGCCACAGACCTGAGGCCTTGCCCTTACTGTAATGCTGCAGGTCATGGTCTCTGTCCCTCTCACTGACCCCTGCCCAAACCAGCCTGTTCCCACTCAACGCCCTGCTGCCACCTTAACCCTTGTAACTTCCTGCGGCTCCTATGCCCTGCCCTCGCCTCTTCCTGCCCAGTCCACTCTGCCCTGCAGCTCTCTCTATGGTCCACCAGAGGAGCCTAATTGCAGCCTAAAATAAGGCACCAAGAGAGACAGGGCGCTCAGGAAGCTTGGCGGTGTCTCTGTTAACATTCCTGACAAAAGTGCAAACTGAGGATACCCCAGCCTAGCAGAGGGGTAGGGTCTCTGCCTCTGTCTCTGTCTCTCTCACACTGTTATATAAAATATATGTTAAATATCCGCAGTACAACTGCTCCCCATGCCACAGTTTCTCTCACACACAGAAAGGGCTGAAGAGAGTCACAGGAGTGACATTCACCTCTTAAAAACTGCTGGAGATTCCTTTGAAATTAAAGGCCTCTTTGGAGATTTCCTATTCCTTTGAAACAAACAGCAAGTGCTGGTTTTTTTTAATTGAATTATTATACTTAAGGCATTATTTGTCATAAAATGAAACTTAGAAACAAACCTAAGGAATGATGGGGCCTTTCTTTGCATGATAAAAGCATAACTAGCAAAGTCCCTAAGGTTTTGTACCTAGATTTGATCTCAAGTGATCTTTTTCCAAATGATGTGGAAAGGACTCATTAGAATCCCAAGCTGGCTGTTAATTCACATCCATGAGGCAGTGGTCCAGCCCCTCCTTGCCTTCTGCTGCTGATGTTCTGAATATCTGCTGAAGTGTCAGGTTCTCTTTTATGTTGCTTAAGGCAGAGATTGCAGAGATCAAAGCCGTAGTGGTGGGGGGGGGGGTCCTGCAAGACCGCTGTACAGTATCTGATGAATTAGAGGTACTCTAGCTCAGGAGGAGCAGCACCAAGTGACTCTAGTCTTACACTTTCTGTTGTCTTTGGAGTTCTTAGGGGTCAAACCCAGGACTTTGTCTGGGTTAGGCCATATCCAGGGCATTCACTTAACTCCCCAAAAGCTGGACTGAGGAGAACACATCTGAGATGCTGAACCCAGAGAGAGCAGCTGGATCAGAGGGGTCTGGGGAATCAGGGTGGAGGGCCCCACACAAAGCATGCCTGACCCCCTTGGGGTCTGTAGGTAGTTAGGCAAGGAGCCAGGGAGGGAACTGTTGGGAACCGAAAGATGCACTAGGCAGTGGTGATGAGAGGTCAGTGTTGACAGGATTTGGCTGAGTGTCCTGTAGCTGCTAGCATTGTAGGGGCAGGAGGTTGTTGGGGTACTGGTTTAAGAGCTGGCATTCAAGTAAGGGAGAAATTGGATGTCATTTACTTAGCACCTGTAAGTCTTCCATGAAGTCTAGCACATGGCCTCACTGGTCTTCATTGTACTCCCCTACCATGCACAAGCTTTTAACTTTGTATCTAAGATGAGGGACCAAAGGGTGTGATTTGTGCCTGCTGGCTGAGACAGTGTGAGTCCAGTCAGGCCTTAGCCTCCACAGGTCTTACCTTGCTCAGGTGTGCTGGGATATAGGACAGCTGCTAGGAAAGAGGATCTCACACAGAGAAGTGATCTGGGTGGGCTGCTCCTCACCAATGGGCAAGACTCTGGGTTCTTTCCATCGCGCCTAACTCCTCATTTGGAGGTTCGGAACGTAAAGCCAGGCTTTTCAAGGAACATGCAGCGATGAAGAGCACAGATAGATGCCCAGGGCACACCACTCACTCGTCACCTGAGCAGAGTTAAGCGTCTCAGCTCCCCTATTTTATTCCCTAGTTCACTCAAGTGCCTGTGTGTCCCTACATGTGGGTGTTGGATACAGATGCCATTTGGCTGACCCAGTGTGTGCCAGGACCCCATGGCAGTAAGTCTGCAGAGGGGAGGGAGGAAGAGGGCAGCTGGGTAGTTGACAGTCTGGGGAGAAGGATGTGTGGAATACACTTTCCAGCAGCACAAGTGCATAGCCAGAAGCATAGCAAGGGCAAGTCCTGCAACCTAGTCCTAACCTACTAGTCAGACTAACCTTGCCATGAAAACCAGTCAATCAGACCATTCAGTCTTTGGTCAGTAGCCAAAAGATCAATGTTTCTTGTGTCACCTGATTTGCTTCATGTTGAGATCAATACAGTATTCTTAAAACCTTCTTAGGTTCCAAACTAACCATATTCATAGACTGCATGCAGCTCACAGTCTGCCTATCAAGACGCAAGCTTCAGGTGCCCCTCACCGCAGCACAGCAGCCATCCTGGACGAGAACGCATCAGCAATGGCTCTGGCCAGCTCCCTCCTACCTGAGCCCACGCAATCTGAACAGACAGTATCTAAAAGTCCTCTCCAGTTTGAAATCTTGCCTGACATCATGCTCTATTCCCTATTAGAGAAGCCAATGAGATGTGACTCCAGGAGATGTGCGTGCCTCTGACACATGTTCTCTGGGGAGGGCTTCGGTAGTGACAGTGCCAGCGTGAGTGAAGTGAGAAAGTAAACACTACTCAGTCCCATTCTGTGCTAGAAAGTACATGGTGAGGCCACTTTGACCAGTGGCCAGCGTAGAAAATGGCTTCAATCCCAGAGGGACTGGAGAGCTGGGGACAGGGCAAACACAGCGAAGACACACAGGTCAGGTTAGCAGCCTCCTGGATTTTGTGGGGCAAGGCAACTTCAGGGTCCAGAGGGTAAGCCTGACCTCAGCAGAGAGCTCTCGGTAGTCTCTGCTGGGCCTGGGACCCACAACCCAGCTCTCCCAGAGGTGTCCCTTCCACCAAAACCCTTGAGACCCAACCTTCAGAGTAGCTGGTTGAATGGTTACCTCTCCTCTGACCCCGTCCTTACATGTAGGTGCTGTGCTAACAGCAAATCCCCTGGGTCTCATGGAGGCATTTCCTCCACTGAGGCTCCTTTCTCTCTGATAACTCAGCTGTGTCAAGTTTCACAAAACCATCCACTTCATTTACACAATACAAATGCCTTCCAGTATTTGGGATGCTAAGCCAGGAAGGTGGCTGCCTCCATTACTTAGTGTGGCTTGCTTGCTGGCCAGGCTGCCTTGGATGGTCCTTCAGTTTGCAATGTTACTTGACAAAACTTACCTGGATATCAGAGGCTCCATGTGCAACAAGCCCCACTGCTGAACCACCTCATGTGTTTCTGCCTGAAGAGGAATGTGGCAGTCATGCATGGGGAATGACTGTTGCCTCCTTTCTGCCTCTGTTTTGGTCCCTAGGAGTGTCACTTGTGTTCCCCAGAGACTAGCCTGTGTACTGCCTCACCACCAGCCTGCGTGCTGTGCGATGCTTTCTCAGCCTTTGTTACTGAGAAACATGCTACTTGAGGCATCTGGTTGTGAGTCTTGGTCCAGAATCTCCTGTATGCTAAGCTGGGATGTTCACATTCTGACATAGTTCTCACCAAGTTCTCTTCCTGATATCTGAACTGTGAATGAGTCTAGTGGTCTAAGCATGAGAGAACCTTCTGGAAGACTAGAAAACCTTATACTAGCATGATGCCATTGTGGTGGGGGTTGTATGAAAGGGCCATCGCACCCAAGCCAGAGATTGACATGTGAGGTCTTGAGGCACGCCCCTGTGCTTCGCTCTCGTTTCTTAGACTAAATGAGAAGCAGAGGAAGCCATTCCATCTTGTCAGTGACCATTGTTTCCGTCTGAGTCATTCCTAGCACACTTATGCCCACAGAAGAGAAGACATTGATTGGCCCCTGGCATAAGCACTTTTACCTGCAGATCTTGAGTGTGCCCCCTCAGCCACCTTGAGAGACCCACTTGCTCAGTGGAACACCCTGTCAGGTGCTTTTGCTTCCTCTGGGATGATGCTGTCTCCAAGCTCCGAGAGCCGAGCAGCTTACACTCTGGCCTCTCCTGTGGATCTGTGCTTGTAGCACAGGTTAGACGGTTTCCAAACCTTCTTGTCCTGTAGCCCCACCATCTCTGTACCTCTCCCTGCTGCCAGTCCACATCTAGAGCATAGGAGGTCTGTGGGTCAGGCTCATCACTACTTCTGACCTTGGTTGGCCACCTTTATCCTCACGTGCCTGACCTAACACAAATGCTGATCCTTGAAGGAGGGGGGGAGAAAGAGATGGGGAGCCACAGTCATCTCTACAACTTCGTAGCTATACCTGAGGGCCAAGCCACTGCAGAGTTGAGCTTCTTGTCAGGCCTTGGCTGGGCCACACCTCTGAAGGATGACTGGTGGGTTCCCAGTTCTGCCATCTGCCACCCCAACTGATGAAATTCTTCCCATAGTGCTCAGGGCTTCAGCTCCCTCATAAATAGATGGCTGCACACACATCCCCAGGGATCTCACAGGAAAGGTAGGCAGAAAAGAGCTTTTGGAATAAATAATTTAAAATCTAGTTATTATATCCTTGGGTGATGATGGAGAGACTGCATTTCTCGTGGGGGAGGGGACAAAGCCTAACAAGAACGGAGGCTGACGCACAACAGTGTGCTTGTGCACTCTGCCTGGGGGTGGGGAGGCGATGATGGAATACTCAGAGCCCAGTTTCTGTTTAATCTTTGATGCAAAGCCATCAGGGAGTCGTTCTCCTTCACTCTCAATTTCAGGGGTCCTGAAACCCGGCGTTTCTCTGTGGTAATAACCTGTGCTTTTTGTTCTGATTGATCAATGCATATGGAGCCCACGCTTGCTCGGAAGGCTTTACTCCAGCCCACTGCCTGGGCAATTGCCATCTTAAGCCAATTTCCTGAAAACCCAGGCTCTGGTGGTGATTCAACCAGCAGCTTAGAAAGCCCCCCACTCCTTGCTGTTTAGGGAAGGAGTCCAAATCAGATCATCTGGACTCATCCTGTACCATCCATCCTGCCCCCATCACCCTTCCAGCCTCTCTCCTTCAGAGTCTTCAGATCTTCCCTTGGGAAGCCAATGCAGACACCTCCACACTCATCCCAACCTCTGTTCCTCCCCCAGGACACGCAGAGACCTGATGCACCCTGGTGCCATACAGAGAACCATCATACAGCACAGCTGTTATCGCCGGGTTTTATAAACTGCTTTCCAGTTGTCTGTAGCTGAGAATCCCAAATTAAGACTAAGATTGGTTGAATTTTAGCTGAGAAAATGCAGCCAGCTTTAATCAACTGCTGCTTGTGCTCATCAGAGGACAGTTGTTCTGCTAAGGATGAGATGATTATATAATTTTACAGTTTGATGGGAAATGCTGAAGTCATCTGGCCTGGCCCAGAGAGGGTGCCCAGGTTGCCCAGCATGCTCTGCCTGTGGCAGTACCTCTCTCCATTCTACCTCAGCCCAGACTGAGGTGCCTCTGTTCCAGAAACTCTCTTAGAGCTTGTCTGCCAGTGGCCTTGGATGTTCTCAACAAGGTTTTATTCCTTTTGGTGTCTTGAACGGGCGGCTGCCTCTCCTCATTTCCCAGGTGTGGGACCTAGATGGGGCCACAGCCCAGCAGAGGCCGTCACAGCAAACAGGGTCAAATGTGTGTGGGTTCGAATGTGTTAGCCTCAAGATTGCAATGGCACGGCAGCATGTCAGCTGAGCCACAAGCACATGGATGTGTGCACGTTTCCTCTCTGCTTGGGTCCAAAAGTGCCCATGCTGGGCTCCAGCTGGTCGAGTCAGCCAGCTGCCAGATACACTTCCCACCTCCATCTCCAGTGCCCCGAATTTCTCCTCTTCTAGCTCCTGAAATTTAAACTTTTCATTTGATTAAATCCAAGGCATCTTTATAGAGTTTAATTGCAATAATTGACTTTGCTTCTGTCCCAACAAAGTAGATGTCTCCCCTGATGCTTCCGAGCACCCGCTTGCCTGTGGTCGGGCGTTTATTGAGCATCTGGGAGCTATTTATTGCCCAAAGTTGGAGCCACTTTTGATTATCTCCTGATTGCCTCTTAATCCTGTCAGCAGGGAAGGGCTGCATGAAAGTGTGGTCTGTGGACAGCGGGGGGATGGGGGACGGGATGCAAAAGGAGTAACCTTTCTCATCTTCAATCTATCCTGAGTTTTAAATGTTTCCATTCTTGTCTTGTTCCTTTATTGAGGCCTAGAGAAAATGTGCCCCGTTACCTTCCAGCCTGTGATCTCATTAGTCTAAATAGAAGTAACAAGAATCTCTGCATTTCCCAGGAAATTGCCAGAGAGAAGAGATTGCTATTTCAAAAACAAAATCTGCCCAAGTTAAGAGAATCGGCATCCATGGGGCTGGGCCCATGTGCACAGAGCTTCAGCTTGGAATTTGTGTCAAGAGCTGTGCCTGTCTGACCTTCCATAGCTCAGCCAAGGCCTATTCCTCACCTCAGTCTCTCAGGAACCTCACGAGGGGTATATCACCACTTTGTACATCACGGATAGTGAGGCCGGTTCCTGGAAAGACAAGGCCCACATAGAGCTCTAACCCCAGACCTGCTGAGTGGCCATGCTGAAGACCAGCGTTTGGGAAGCCACAGCAGACAACACATGTAGTTGCAGGGACCACCAGGCTTTTCTTCTACCGCAGGACAAGACAGGAGTCCCGGAGCACCAGTGACTCCTGCAAAGGCAAATGGGATGGAGACAAGAGTGCAGTCTGTGGCTCTGTAGCCACAGAGGACCAGGAGGAGGACAAGAGAGGGTCTAGGATTGGGGGGTGCCTAGTAATGACTGGAGATGCTTGGGACTCCAGAAACTCCCTGGAAAGTATCAGGTATATTTCAGACATAGCTACTGGTCCAGCAATGGGACCAGGGTCAGGAGTCACCAAGAAAGATAAAAGTCTGTTTAAATGGCACATGAGGGCATCATTGAGGGGAATGAAGAGAACCATGCTCTGATACACACACATGGGGAAGACAAAGAGAAGCTTGCTATCCCTGGGTGCTAGGAGTTGAGGACCAGGGAGAGCTTCTTTTGGTCTGAGAGGAGAATTAGAAGAGATAGCATCTTCTGTGCCACCCACAAGGCGTTAGGACACAGAAGCCTTATTCCAATGTTGCTGGTTACACAATGTAAGCAGTGGTGCCTCAAAGTGTGGCCATCTAAACCAGGGAATAATTAAGTTGGCTCCTGGGGCTCCACTGTGGCCCTAAACTGTGAGCCAAATAAATCCCTATCCCCCAAAACGCTTTTTGTCAGGTGTTTGGTCATAGGATAACAAAAAGGCTGCCATGCCTCCGTAAAGCAGAAAGAACAGCAGGTGAGGTCTGTGCAAGCTGCAGGCCTGCTCAACCAGAGGGGCAGGCTGCCTACATGCCAGTCAGGGGAGCCAGCTCCGGATCATCTCTGCGATGGAGCCTGGGTCCCTGAAGCTGTGCACAGAGGGACTGGGGTCTGTGGTACAGTACTTCCTACAGGATCTTCCTGTGTGGCCAAGGGCAACACTTGTCTGAGCATAGGTGTTCAGTGACTAAGTAACTCAGGGATAGCAGTGGCACCATGCCAGTGTGTTTCACCCTCATGGAAACTGTGCTGCTGGTCTTTCCTCTAAGTCTGAAAATAATTCAAAGTTAAAAACTATAAGAAATCAATAAAATTACACTCAATACGTACCCAGGCCAAGATTTAAACCCTGCTTTTAAACTCTCTAGCCTGTGTAGCCCCAGCCCACAGCACTACTGTCCTTTCCCCCTCCCGACCCCCTGGGAGCCTGGGGGAGGGGCATCTGGCAAAGAGCCTTATATAAGTGTAGCCAGTCTGCTCCCAGACACCAAGTCCCTGTGTCCCCCATTATGTAAGAGGAGACATTTATGAAGCTGCATAAATCATCCCTAAGCTTCAGAGCTGTGGAGGAATAGTCCGAGGACTGGCTTGAAGTACAGCAGGGAGTGGGTGTACACCTGGTGGGGTCGCAGACAGGGCTGTCTTCTGAGCACAGATGTGCATTCAAGGATGTGTCAGCCCACTGTCAGTGCCATAAGTGACTATCTGTTAGCTCAGTGCCACCAACACAGCTAGGGCCTGACCACGCTAGCAGCGCAGGGTGTGGAGCATGTGGACGCCTCCTGGCCTTCTGGGTCAGCAGGTCCTCAGCCAGAGCAGCACCCCAGCCCGGCTGACTGGGGTGTGTCCAACAAAGTGCCTTGTTCTGCCCAGGCTCTCATGCTAGCCACCACAGGAGCCCCAGATACTCAGAGTACACAGGTTGTATGTTAGGGAGGATCATGATGGAGTCAGGACTCCTATAGAGGATGAGAGTTCTGTCATCCTTTTTCTAGTGAGAAGTCACCATGTCTACTCCTCTCCAGACTTGGTGAATTATTCTGCCAGCTAGTCAGCTCTGAAGACCCCAACACAGCCCTTCCCAGATGAAGGATATTTGTCCCCGTGGGCCCTGTGGCTTATCCCTGTGAAGGCCTCAGGCTAAGGCTGCTTAACTAATAATATGGGTGCCCTCTGTTTTCTCCCCAGGCAGGCCTGGGACCTTGCTGTGGATATTTGCCTCTCTCAGCTGCCAACCATCATCGAAGAGGGTACTGCCTTCAGGGTGAGTCCCCGATTCAGGGAGAACCCTCCCGGGGGGACCCTGCTCTTTCATTGTAGACACCTGGCCTTCATGTAGCACCCAGAATTCTGAGTGTTGGGGATTTAGTTCACCTACCTGAAACAAAAGATGCAGCTAACAAGAGTTTTCGAGGTTGGGTCAGCCTGGGACTCATTAGGTTCTGAGGTGGTCAGCCTTTAAAGGCTGTCTGCTCCTCGGTTAGCCCCTCTCCTCCCTGACTTATCTCAGCCTCAGGTCATGCAGGTGGAAGCTGAGCAGCTGCGCAGACCGTACCCGGTTCCACTTGTGGCATGTGCAAGTGGGTGGCCCTGCCCAGAGCCTTCCTAGCAGCCTCTGAGAACTCCCCCCACACACACTCTTTGGAGAGTATTTACACCAGGTCTGACTGGGTCCCTGCCCCTAACCTCAAGAGCATAGCTCACAGCACCATTCATGAAGCTGAAATGACACAAGGCCTAGTGTGGGGCTGGGTTTGGGCTGTCAACAGCACAAGGTCCACCTCACAGTACTCAAGAGGCCACTGGACTTTGAGACTAAGAAAGAGTCAGGCAGTGTGCTGGGCGTCAGTGAGGCAGGCTCTTTCTACATCATCCTGGCTGTCCTGGAACTCTCTCTGTAGACCATGCTGCCCTTGAATTCACAGAGACCTGCCTGCCTCCTGAGTGTTGGAGTGCAAGGCAGGCACCAACACACACAGCCTGGTTTCCCTGTTTAAAAAGGATTCTGGGGAAACCCAACTTAAGGGACTATGTGATGGCTACATGAGTTAGTGTTTCTAAAGTACTTAGGACAGAGGTTACACGTGATAGAGCAGAAGCTACACGTGTGATGGGGCAGAAGTTAGTGACACATGTGACAGACCCTCTTTTTGTTCGTTTGTTCTTGTACAAGTCACTGCCCAGAGAAAACTGGCCACCAATAAGTGAGCGAGGAGCAGAAAAGCTGTATCCTGGGGGAACTTGGTTCTCAGCTGGGGCGGATTCTCCTGTGCATGCGGCTGTTGTCTTGTCAGCATCCTGCTTCGGACTGGAGCCTGGGCCTGGGCGCACACCGCACGCTTGGCGTGCATGGGCCTTTGCTTGTTGGGGTAGAGGGAGAGAACATTTTACTACACAAACGTTGAGACCTAGAGCAAAGTTGGAAGGACTCTAGAATCAGCAGCCATTCTTCCCCCTCTGACTTCTGCTGTTACTTTCTCATGCAGGGTTCCCTGTGTTGGCAACCTGGCTCTGTGTGTGTGTGTGTGTGTGTGTGTGTGTGTGTGTGTGTGTGTGTTACGTGGGATGTGGAGTTTTTTGGGTTTGTGATTTTGTTTTATTTTCTTTCCCTGGTATGTGTAGCATCCACTGCTCAGCTTCCAAACAAAAAGCCTTGTGCCTGCCCTGCATTGTTTCCTTCAGGGTCACAAGCCTCCATAGAGAATAAATGGCACTTGGCTCGTGGCAGACCATGACAAATGCCTCTACTTCATGCAAACCAGATGGCTCTAGGGGTTTGTGCCCTTTGTAGGAGAAACAGGGCCTCTTGGTGCAGGTGGATATCTGGAAAATCTCATTAAGACTTTAATCTTGTGAAGCTGGAAAGGTGGTTCAGTGGTTAGAGCACTGCCTGTTCTTCCAGAGGTCCTGAGTTCAGTTCCTAGCAACCACACGGTGCCTCACAGACGTTTATAATATGATCTAATGCTCTCTTCTGGCATGCAGGCTTACATGCAGATAGAGCACTTATATGCATAAAATAAATACAGTAATATATATAGTAAAATTTTAAAAAGAAAAGAGTTTTATCTTGCTGGGTGATGGTGACATACCTTTAATCCCAGCAGATCTCTTGAGTTCAAGACCAGCCTGATCTACACAGAGAAACTGTCTCTAAACACCCCCTTCACTCCCTCCAAAAAGACTTGAATGCTTTTGTCTTCAGATCCCTCCCACTGCATAGGAGATGAGAAGTCAGTCCTAGCGCGGCTCACTGTGGTGTTCCTGTGCCAGGCGTCTCTGACCTCATGAAATCAGGATGCTGCGTTAAGGGAACATTGAGGTGCAGGGGCAACTGATCCCCACCTTGCTGGGTTTTTTCTTTTCTTTCCACTTGTTCTGGGTGTTTAGAGTACACGTAGAAAGTCATATGCATCGCAGATGTGTGGTTTGGTGACTCTTCGCCACTTGAGCACACTCTCATACCCAGCCCACAAGCCAAGCAGCTCCTTCCCTTTGCAGCCTCTGCCCATCTGCTGGCAGACTGCGGACTACAGGGAGTATGTGTGCTCTGTGTGTCTGTCTGCTTCCACACAACAGTGTGCTCTTGATATGGAGAGAGCAATGGTGTCTGCAGGCTCTGAAATGTTTCCCAGGCGTAAGCTCCTCAGTCAGTCACACAGATCTGTCTGAAGTGCTGCTGTCGGGGAGTCTGTTTGTTCTCACTGTATTATACTAAGATATTTGCCTTCGCTGCTGGAATCTGGGAAGGGCTCTCCTACACTGTCCTCTGAATCGTGGCCTCACTGCAGACCTCACTAACAATGTCCCTGGGTGTGGCCGGTTCCTGTGTGTGCTTAGGGAGCACAGTACTATTTACTGAGGTGCTGCTAGGATGGCACCAACCTGCAAGTGCGTTTAGTAGATGCTCCTAGATAGCTGTCCACAATGCCTTTGGGTTGTAGCCCTTGCAGTGTGAAGGGTCTGGTTCCATGTCTTCGGGAGTCTGTCTGTCTGCTGAGCTGGTGTGGACATGTTACTGTTCTTTTCTCACTTTGATTATCTCTTACTCTGCAGACTACATTTTCTTGTTTTACCTTTTCTTTCTTGTTGAGAAAATCCCTATTTAGTAAAAATTTTCTAATGATTAGGGCATTTACCGCCTTGTCCAAAGCTATCTGGACTCAGATGAGGTGAGTGTCCCCAAATGCCATTGTCTTCCCTTCCATCGCTTTGTGTTGCTCTGCTCTCAGAGCTCTGCCAGACGCCCATAATCCCTGCAAGGGAGGTGTGGGCTGGAGCAGCAGTGTCTGCTGTCCACGTGGTGTCTCCTCTGAGTGTCTCACACTGGACCTGGTGACTAGGAGCTGCTTGCAGCCTCTCTGCTCTGTTCGGCCAGCACTTTGTCCAGGCACAGTTTTGATTCTGAGCATTTACAGATGGTGCTGAAGCTGCTAGTCTGTCCCCCAACTGTGTTCTTTTCCAAGATTGCCCTGGTTACCGCTGACCTTCTATGTTTTCATGTGTATGCTATGGTCACTTGGTCATTTCTTCAGAGAACCTGCCGGGTGTTTACTGAGCTAGAGGAGAGTTGTATACTGAGTTGGGGAAATGCTGACTTCTGTATAATTCTGCATCGTAACATTAGAGCCATACAGCTAAATTCTGGTTTTGTTTTATTTGAATGTGTATTGTTTGCAAGTAATTTTTGTATGTCACCTTGACTAAATAATGTACATATTAGTCTTCAGAAGTAAAAGAAGTGACAGCTTCTACCTAGGAAGGAATTAGAACTCCATTCAGATTGGTGTTTATCAAGGTAGGAGGAGGGGCCCAGAGGCACGTCCCCGACATCAGGAGGCCTGGAATAGCAGGCTGAGATAGAGATCCCTTCCGTAGGCTTGGATCTTCATGAAGGATGGACTGTGGAGATCACTGTCTCCTCACTGAGCAGACTCAGGTGGCAAGCCCCCCTAGCTCAGGTCACCTGGCCCAGCAAAGGGAAAGCAGAGGGGGACAAAGGCTAGCACCTGCTGTATCCACAGCGTAAACCCGGCTAGATCAGCCATGGAGCAGGACTCTGCCGCCCCTGACTCACTTTGGTCCTTTGCTCATGGGACCTGTCTTAGACCTACGGCAGTGTATCTGTGTGCAATCTGTCATGGAAGATAGGACAGGTGGTTACAGCTACATAGCACCCCTCAGTTCTTCCTTGTTGTTCCCTTCTGGTCTGCTGACAAGGTCACCTGAGAGGCTTGGCCCAGGCACCAGCTCTGAGTGCTCATGTGGCCGCCTGTGCAGTCTTTATGCTGTGTGGTTGAAATGATGTTTTCCCTTGGCTTTAGCCCCACAGCTAGCAAAGATGTGCTTCTCTTCTCTGGTCAGGGTTAGGTGAAGGAAGGAGTTGGGAGTTTTGTGGTTGCTGCCCTGAACTGAGGTGGTGTAGAGAAGCCTGCCTCCCTAACCAGCTCTTTCTCTTTTCTCACAGCACAGCCCATTCTTTGCCGAGCAGCTGACAGCATTCCAGGTGTGGCTCACAATGGGTGTGGAAAACAGGAGTCCCCCAGAACAGCTGCCCATCGTCCTACAGGTCAGTCGCTTCCTTCCCATCGGCGTAACTGAGACACTTGTTCCTCAGGAGATAGGACTGGGATTCAGGCAAATGCCTTACATCTGATCTGAAGTCAGTATGCTTGCTTACTCATAGTGGCCTTTTCTTGGCAAAGCCATTGAATTCCCTTTTTTCCTCTCCCAATTAAATATAGATTGGGATAGATCACCATGATGAAATGCCACTGCCAGCTAACCTTGCTATGGCGCAGAATCTTGGCATCACCACCTTCTGTTTGGAGGGACATGAGATGTAAATTTGTCCTGTGAGGAAACGGTGAGGCCACCAAGCAGATCCTAACTGGGCTATAACATTTATTCTCCTGACCAGCACCAGAGCAGCACAGATGGACCAGGTGCCGTCAGCTCCCCTTGCTGTGGTCCTCATGAGAAACAGTGCCTTCTGCATGTTTCTGTGCCTCATGTGCAATCTTCTCTGGCTCTGGGGGCACCCATTTATTCCCTGCTGACTTTTGGTTACTAAAATGGCATGGGACAGAGATCTGAATAATGGATTTGTCATCGAAGTTGGGTAGATAAGTCACAAAGATTGTGTCTTATTAAATGTGTGTTTGTGGGAGAAACTGAGGAGCTGGGTTGTGACTAAAAAAAGACCTTTTACTCTGGGACTATTGACGATCAGACACCTAGGATTGGTGACTTAATGTAAAAGCCAGAAAATACTATTTATCAAGTTTCAGGGCCATTGAGTTTAGGCAGAAGCTGTGGAAATCATGAGAGGGGTACCAACTTGGAAGGTTAGGAAGCCATCCTTCATCTCTGGAGGAGTAGAGGGCAGACTCCCCTCCCAATGGAAGTGACATAACTTGCCAAGTGATAGGGCTGTTGCGGTAAAATAAAAAGGGTTCTGTTGCTACTGGTCCCGCAGTCTCACTCCTCAGGAGCCTCTCCAGAGAGCCAGGCACCCGGTCCCACATGGTCCTCTAGGCAGTTACCAAGCCTTCTACCCACACATCTCATACCTTGGGGGCCCGTGTGCCCTCACCTTGTGCAAGCAACAGAGCTGGAACCACATGCTCCAGCTGCCTCTCAGCCATTGCTTTCACACACTGTTCTCCTCAGCCTGGTAAAAACATGACTCAACAATCAATAACTTACCAAACAGATTTATATGTTAAACTCTCAATATATCCAAACAGTAAATTCACTGCCAATTAATAAAGATATAAACCGCCCACCTACACAAGATAAAACCTATCTAGTTCACCTTCATCTGAACCATCCTCCTCTGCCACCCCCATCTTGACTACCCCTTCTCCTCTCCCACTTTACCAAAACTTTTGTCCCTGCCCCACTGTCTACCGTCCAATCATGTATCGCCTTGACATCAACCTACATAGGGCCATCACTCTCAAAAGCACTTACCACGTTACCTTCCTCTAAAATGGGCCATGGGTCTGATTTGCACCTGCCTAAGGACATTGGCCTTGCTTTCATCCAAGAAGGCCTTATGCTTGCTGATTAGGGCTGCTAATCACATTGTGGTGGACAACCATCCATCTTCACTGTGCCAAATGCTCAGAGCAACTGCAGCTCAAAGTCTGTCTTCATTGAACACATTGCCCCCTCCTCCTGCCCAGAGTCTCTCCCACAGGACAGCCAGCCTCATAGCCTCAGGGGGAGTTTCATAGATCTTGGGTTTCTCCACATCTAAAGCCCTGGAAATCCCAGCCAGGAAAATTAAAAAAAAAAAAAAAAAAAGAAGAAGAAGAAGAAGGAAAAAAGAAAGAAAGAAAAGAAAAAAGGAGGCAAACAGGAAGAGTCCATGTAACATAAAGAGTTCACAATAGCCTGCTCCTGCTGAAGTAGAAACTTTATAGAATAACCTTGGGTCAAACTGGAGGTGATGCTGTTGTCACATCTTTTCTGACATTATGAAAGTAATTATCACTGCTCCTCTTACTTGTGTCTAAAATAGTTTTAAGACAGTCCTGGAATTGCAAGAGCTAGAAACTGTAACCAAGTGTTTCCAAAACAAAGCAAAAGTAACAACAGCAGGACAAGGACTGGAGAGAGGCGCCTGCAGTGACTCTGATAAAGGCAGCAACACGGGGGCACCTGGTCACCTGGTCAGCACACAGCTCTCTCCAGCCTGCCTGTTACTGCAGCGGCACAGCAGACTGACACGGGGCCTCCCACAGCAGGGCTGCAGCACCAGGCATGTTAATCCCATTCTTTGGGCCTGGCAATAGTTCTTTTGTAAATGGCTTTTATCGACTTTTTCATGTTCCATTTACAACCCATACTCTCTCAGGGACAGAGAAGACCTCTAGAGCCAGCCTGATGCCAAACATGGACAGTAGCTGTGAAAGAACACAAGCCATCTTCCATGTGGGCTTTCAGACACGCACGGCTCAGTGTTCCGTACCAGGGCCAGTCTGACTCAAGGGGCAAGCCCTGAAGAACAAACCCAGGGTAGACAAAGGACAGCACAGAAGCTGGGGAGTGCAGGATCACTCAGTCTGTTACCTTCCTAGCTTTGTCCTGAAAGCCTTTATTGTTGCCAAAGCCTGGGCCAGCTCTGTTGTAGAAGGAGAAAAGATCTTAATACAGACTGCAGTGGTTTCTGTCAGGTCCCTGCCAATCCCATAATAGTAGCAGGTGTTTGCTGATGGCTTGTAGCAACAGTAAGAGCTTCTCTGGGGCTCTGTTGACTTGTAGCCCATCAAACAGTAGCATGGACATGACGTCTCCCACCCGGCTTCAGGATCCTTTCTGCCTTTTAAAAATAACATCAGACTGCTCTGTCCTCCAGCTTGTGACTGCTGGCATCTAGAAGCAATCCCAAAATGTGGACCTTTCTGGCTTTGTATGGTTCTGCCTAGGACCCTCCATGACTGCCTTCTCCTCCTTGAGGCATCTGGGCAGAGGCACCAGACAGAAGAAGAAGGAAAGTCAACATCAAACAAGAAAGCCAGAATGGATTCACAGCACAGAAGAGTTATTCTCTTCACATGGTGCTGCGAATCACACGCTTTCACCAAGTGTTTGCTGTCAGTGCCTCTTATTTCAAACTTAGTCTGGGCCTGAAGTCAAGGCCATTGTCAGGATTCAGGACAGCGCAGGTGCCACCACAGTTCTGCCCTACTTCCATGCTGCTGCCACTGAGAAGTTCCTGGGTCCCCTGCTATAGGTGGAGGAGAGAGAAATACTGCCGTGAGTGTCTAGGGAGGGGAACGGTCCTCTCTGTGTATAATCTCATTGAAAAAGGAAGTGGGATACACCGTGCTGCACAGAGAGAGCCGGGGTGAGGGTGCTGAACACAGTGCAGGCTCATATTTTACTTGGGTAATGAAGTGGGTTTTTTTGTTTGTTTGTTTGTTTTAGCCTGTCTAAAGCATGAATTATACAGGCAGAAGTCAAGCTGGGGGGGGGGGGGGACGCCACTGAGTTGTATTGTCAAATGCCACCAGGACCACCAGCTCACACTGGAGCTTTCTTAGAGGGGTGGCAAATTTCGCTGTGCTCAATGCCTTTCTCATTCTTCCAGGTGCTGCTAAGCCAGGTGCACCGGCTGAGAGCGTTGGACTTGCTGGGACGCTTTCTGGACTTAGGCCCTTGGGCAGTGAGCTTGGTGCGTGTTTTCTGTCTCTCCTGGGGGAGGGGAAGCAGAGATTGGACTCAGTGAGACAGTCTGAACTACGAAGCAGAAGCAGCCATAGTCATGCCAGCCAGAGGCATCCTCGTTCCCTGCTGCTCTGAGGCTTTTGTCCCTGTTAGAGCCCCTCTAGTTTCAACTTCTCAAAGGTCAGGAACCATGGGCAGGTGACTGCTTTCTATGACCTTTTCTCCCAGAAGTCTGACCCTTACCCTGTCCACACTGTGACTTAGGCACAGTCCTGAACTGTTCCTCTTTCTACAGAACAGAAGCAGAACCAAGCAGTGGCCCATGTTTCCAACAAATATGTCATCAAGAAGTCACAAAGAGGCTAGGGAGCCTGCAGACTAAAGGAGACTTAGAGCTGCCCACCATCTGCATTGTGCAGAGCATGCTTGTCTCTGTTTGCAAATAAAGCTTTTAAATGGGGGCTAAAAAGATGACTCACACCAGCCAAAGAGCATACATGGGCTGGCCTGTGGCCCCCACTACATGTGTAGCAGAGGACTGCCCTGTCTGGCCTCAGTGGAAAAGAAGGCATTTAATCCTGTAGAAACTTGATGCCCCAGGGAAGGGGGATGCTAGCAGGGTAAGGTAGACAGATCCCTAAAAATCATTGGCAGCCAATCTAGTCTCATCAGCGAGCTCCAGAGTTAGTCCACGGCCTTCAGAAAACAAGAAGAGGGTGTTGACCCCAAATCAGCCACTGTTGGCTTCCTCTGTGTACAACACACCTAAGTATGAAAAATTAGATAATGAAATTTAAAACAATACTGTTGGAACCATTAGAAATGTATTTCCCATCATGGACAGTAGCTGTCCACCGTATGTGACACAGTGAAATGACCTCCACAGGGTCTGTGCAGAGTGCAGTGGGCTGAGCAGGCCAGCATTTGTCATTAATAACTAGATATTGTCAGCAAAGAGTGATTGTTTATAGACTAGCATTGAACGAGGAGGGGGAAGCCTAAAAATAGGAAAAATAACACTGAAGGAGGAAAGAGAGGTCTAAAATTGGACAGAACACTCCAGCAATGGTTCCTCAGTAATGCTGGTGACTTGAGGAGTGAGCTAAGCCAGCAGCAGTGGAGAGGGACCTCACAGCTGTGCTGACTCTTTTTCCTCCAGGCCCTGTCGGTGGGCATCTTCCCCTATGTACTGAAACTGCTTCAGAGCTCCGCCCGAGAGCTGCGGCCACTTCTTGTCTTTATCTGGGCCAAAATCCTCGCTGTGGACAGTGTGAGTAACCTTCATCGTTGTGGGTGGGAAGCCACACCCCACCTGACAGTGACGCAACAGGGATTGGTGGGGCTGGCCACTCCTGTGTTTGCCCTGCCCTTCCAGACTTGATGCCCGAAATCTGTGGCTGCCATCCTTCCCCACCCTTCTTCCTTACAGAAGTAAGTAAAACTCTCTCCAACATCCACCTCTGGTGACCAAACCAGCCCTAGTTTCTACGGCTGCCAGATGTCCAGTCTGTCCTGTGTGTCCCCTGACACCTGCACTCTGACCATTCTTAAGGCCGTTCTCTGTGCTCCTGACAATGGCACCAAGTGGCTCCTCCCCGATAGCTGTGTCCTGCCATACCCTTCTTTCCTGTCCCTAAACATTCTAGCACTGGTCCTTAGCCTCTGACCACCCATCTTGTCTTTACCCATCCTGCTTGTCTCCTTGGGGGCCTTAATGGCACTTCTTCACAGGCGACAGACATCCCAGCCCCAGCACTTTCCAGTTATATCATGCAGTTTCTCACATCTGGCCCTGCAGCCATTTTTCTGCCCCACAAAGATAGATGGAACCTATACTCATAATTTAGTGCTAAGGTCTGTAAGTGGCAAAGAGGTTAGCTGTCCCCATCCTTGACCTCAACTGCCAACTAAGGCGCACAGGCACAGACAGCTTTAAAAAAAAAATTCATCGTGTGGCCAGAGTCACATATTACAGGAGCAGGAGTCACTGGCCACGTGTGTGACAAAATGAACAGTCAGCCCAGTGATCCTGTAAGTGGGACAATTTGTGCACCTTGCCAAGGATGGTCGGAATGGTGACTAAGGGTTAGAGGCTAATGCTTCAAACAAGCAAGGGACAGTAGAAAGATTCAGAGTTCTGAGAAGAGGGCAGAGAATGGAGCCTTCAGCTGCTTGTAGCAGGCTATGGGGCAGAGAATCCTAAGAAATAAACTGGTTCTGAAATGGCCCAGAGTAAAGAAGCGCATTCAAGGGAGGAGGCGAAGGGGAAGAAACTCTCCCTGAATGAGAGGAGCTGAGGTGGGTGCAGGGCCATGCGAAGAGCCTACTCTCCATTCCACCAGCAACCAGGAGAGGCAGCATCTCAATCAAATGCCCCTGGGGACAAAGCTGTTGCACAAGATGGGTGCTAAGTGGTCAGGGTTTGACCCAGCTAGTTGTCATCACCTGTGAGATCCTTGGGTGCAACAGCAGGTGCAAGTACCCGGGCAGATGAGTTGGCATCAAAGATGAGAGTTGTGGATGATAGGGAAGACCCCTGTGGTTAGCAGATTGCACTGCTGCTTGGTCAGGCTGCTCACGGAGCTAGCAGGGAGGAGGGAGGCAAAGAGACCAGCCTCGGCCTCGGCACCTTTGCTTCTTGGCTTGCTTTTGAGACAGTTGAGAATCTGGGGGAAAACAAAGGGTTTTCCTTTTGTTTTATCATATCATATCAGAGATCCTGCTTATCAGATATTTATCATTTGTAACACTAGCAAAGTCACCATTATGAAGTGGCAGTGAACAATTTTGTGGTTGGGTCACCACTGCCTGAGGGAGTGCATTAAAGGGGCACCAGGGAGGCGGAGAACCACTGCTGGAGAAGAACCAAGTCTGTTCAAAGCTTGGCTTCAATGGGCTTCTTTCTATTCCTGTCGTTGTATGTGTGTGTGTGAGTGTGTGTGCACGTGTACAACATTGCATGGGGATTGTGTAGGAAAAGACCATGCTCTACACCAGTCTCATCAAATGATTGGGACTTTGCAGTTCAAAGAAGACAGTACAGGAGTGACAGGGCCATGTTTCTGACTGACAGGCAGAGCATGATGGCCTGAACCGGCTCTAATCGGGAGGCAGCGAGACAGTCACTGCAGGTCTGGGGAAGGAAGTCCTGCTTCAGCAGTGTCACCAGTGTTTGCTCCCTTTCCTGTGAGGCAGTGGAGATCTTCCTGATCCTCCCACTCTGTCTCCTAAGTGCTGAGATTAAGGGTGTATGCAGTGATGGGAGCAGAACCTGGGGTACCATGTATTCTATGCAAGCATTTACCAGCTGAGCCTCAGCCTCAGCCTCTCCCCAGGGCATTCTTTATTCCTGGTCACCAAAGCTGCGATCTGGGCTCCTCTCTGTTCTCTGTCACTGGGCTATGCTATGCTCCACTGAGGTTGTCCACAGTCCACCCTCTACCCTGGACCTTGTTCAGCCATATTCTTTGTGACTCTTTCCCTGCCACTAGCTGGCCTGGAAACTACGGGTGCCTCATCCTACAGTGACCTGCTGTCAGTCATGCCAACACGCCACCACACGTTCCTTTCTCTTTTCACCCCTCAGCCCAGACTCTCACCTGACCTTTCTCAATACAGATCCCCTGAGCTCAGCTGCTCCCACATTCGCCTCCACCCTCAGCTGGGCAGTGTGCTGCTCTGATGGTCATCTCCCAGAATAAGTGCTCATAGACAACTTCTGTGTGGTGGAGGACGCACGGCGGGGTTTTTCGTGGAGATCACATTCGTTTCTATCACAGTGCTCTCTCCACTCCTGTTCTCTGCGTGGATGTTTGTTGCCTGAGGCTATGCAGCAGCTCTGTGAGCTCGCTGTAGTCCCTTGGACGGTCTCCTTAGACCAGCCAGCCTGGTGCATCTCCTCTCATCACACATCTCTGGTTTAGCCAGGGCCCTAGTGCACTGCCGATCAGCTGCCATGCTGTAGGCATCCTATGTAGCTCCTGCTGTAGCTCTTGCTAGGCCATGCCTCCTGGCTTGGCTTATCTGCGGCTGACCGTGGCTCTTGCTGGCCTAGTGCTCTGTTCCTGGCCGACTGGTGAACACTGCTCCTGTGTGCTTGTCATAACCAGATATTACATAGTCTGCCATGCATCTGCCATTCTGTCTGCCAGGTAATATGGCCACAGCACTGCGTTTAGGGTTTAAAGACTGAGGTAAACCCTGCCTTGCACCCAGCGCCTTCCCTCACCCTCCGGACTCTCTCACTAGCCTCTCTGCATCCTGGCAGCAATAGCTGGGCTTTCTATCTCCAGCAGCAGAATTGTAAACACTAGGACTGTGGCCTGGAAAGCCCTTCTGTGAATTTCAGTGTGATAGGGTCCCTCAGGCAGCTTACCTGTGTCACTGAAATGTTCTTGATACACTAGAAGCTTGTGTTGTGGCTCACAGGGCCCATGTTTTTTGGTCATTTCTAGGTTGCCCGTATTCAGATACACTGAAAGGCCAACTTACATAAACAAAAGGCTTTTCCAAGGAGTTCATTTTTAAATGGCTTTTCTTCAACCCAATTATCTTCATCCTCTACATCAGCATGTTCAGAACTGTATCTGGCCATGAAGCCAAGTGGAAAGGCTCCCAGGAGCAAAGCCAGGGCAAAGGAGAAGAGCAGAAATGGTCACAGAGCATGTGTCTGTGAGTGTGGGTGCCAAGCTTCAGGTCTGTGGTTCAGACTGCATGGGGCCTGGAGCCTGGCCCTTCTAGCCACTTGTTTCTGCTGGTGCTGCATGAACACACATGAGCAGTTTAGTTATCATGGTTATCAGTTTGGGCTTGTTTTTTATTTGTTTGGTCATTTGGTTTGGTTTCTGTATTTTTGTGCCTAAAGATAGGTCTACCTGCATTTGAAATCTTAGGAGAAGCCAGTTATGGAAGCCGGTGGCATTTCCAGCAGTGCACCACCTTGATGATGACCACTGCAGTTAAGCTGGCCACTGTGCTGCAGTGGGTGGGTGTGCCCAGGGCTGTGCTCGGCTGTGTGCCCAGGCGCTGTAGTGCCAAGCCATGCTGTGAAGTCTGTGTCGGTGCCGGTGCTCAGTGGAAACTCCCTTGCCTGCAATGTTCTTGTAACTGCCTGCGGGCACCAGGGACCATCCTAGGAGTTGATTTCCTAACTAGCTTGTTGCAGCTGTTTGGTTGACAGTAGTCATCTTGCTGAGGGGCATTCTGGAATGTCTCTGGTTGACACTGAGCCACATTTCCTCGTCTTTCCTTCATTTAACGACTTTGGACATAATTCTAAGAGAGAAAAAAATTCCATGTACATCTGAGCGGCCTGTCCTCCCTCCTCACTTCTGGCCTTGCCGTCTAGCTGCCTCACTGCCTCGCTGAGGGTCCATACTTCTTAGCACTCGGCAGATGTGGTACCCGTGGTCTAGACAGGCCTGATGTGCAGTGCTCCATATTGTTCTGTGGCAGCCACCCAGTTTGTGGCGTGCTCTGGAGGTCTGAGAAGAATGGTACCTACTCAGGCTAGACTCTGCCACAGGCTCATCAGGAGCCATCTCACCCAGGTATCTGAGGAACACTGCTGTTGTGTGCCACTCTCCTGTAAGGTCTTGGAGGACCCAAGCAAAGGACAGGAGTCAGCCAGCCCTTAAGGTGGGTTTAGACCTGAAGAGATGGCTGCTCTTCCAAAAGACCCAAGTTCTCAGTTCCCAGCACCCGTGTCAAGTAGTTCACTACCACCTGTAACTCCAGCTCCAGGGGATCAGACGCCCTCTTCTGGCCCCCAGCATTCATATAGCAGTCATGTGTGTGCACAGGTTTCACATAATAAAAATCTTTAAGTGTGGGCAGAAGAGCAGCAGCAGATCTGGGAAGAACAATATAAAGAATGATGTTTTCTGTGACTGAGGGCATTGCATATTACAGGGCACCCGCCTGAGACAGCTGCCTCAGGATAGGGACAGCCTCCTAAAAGTCATGCCCTGTGCCTCGTTATTATACCTTTAACACTGTTGTTAAGTGACCAGGCACATGACAACCCAGGAAACAAGACCTATAATGAGAAGAAATGGATCCGTGGAAAACTGATCAAAGATGTTGCAGATGTCAGTTTGGACAAGGATGTCAGGACAGAACTCTGTACTATCAGGAAAGTTACCAGACAAGTGTCTAAAAGTGAAGACAGTAGTAGTGTGTGACATGAGAAACACACTGGGGTGCTCAGCAGTGAGTTCCGCCCCACAAGAGAAAGTGGTGATGAGATTACATGAGGAGAGAAAGTTCTGGAAATTCAAGGAGTGTCATAGAACCATAGAGAAGTTGCAAAGGGTCCCACATGTTGGATTTGACTCCTTGAGGCACATAGAAATATTTGAAGAAGTAATGGCTAAAAGTTCTTTCAGTTTCTTTGAAAACTACAAACCACAGATCTAGAAAGTTCCATACATCCCAGCCACATGAAATGTGAGGAAGATACACCAACCACCTCATGATCAGATGGCTGTAAGAAAGAGCGAAGTTTAGGACCTTAGGAGATTTCATAGCCAAGTCGTGAGAATGGGAAAGCTGACCACAGAGCAACCACTAGGCTCTGAAAAAAGAGCCCATCGGCTTGGTATCTCCAAGATAAGCAAACCAGAGACATCAAGCATACCTTGAAGATCCCTGAGCATCTGGCTGGAGCCACGTGACACGGTGGGGTACTCAGGCTTGTGTTGTGTGGATGGCTTGGCATGTCTTCTCCTTAACATTGAAGTCTCACTTCAAATGTTTATTTAAGTGCCCTGGAAACAAGAGCATCTAGAGGGAGAACCCATGGTAACTGCACTGCTGGGGAGAGACTAAAGGAATCCTCTTTCTCGGCTCTTAGACTTTGAACTGGTCTGTGTCACCTACATGTGGACTGGTAAAGGTATTGAACAAGGCTTGTCCAGGGGACAGGCCCTGGGTTCCATTTCTACCACCCCATAAAGAAGAAATAACTAGCATTTTGTAAATAACCCTTAAGACAGAACAGGAATTAAACACAGCTGTTTTAGTTAAGATTACTACTGCTGTGATGAAACACCATCACCAAAAGCAAGATGAGGTAAGGGGCTGGGTTTTTTTGTCTTAGACTTCCACATCTCAGCACTTCACTGAAAGAAGTCAGGACAGGAAGGAACTCAAGCAGGGCCACAACCTGGAGGCAGCAGCCAACGCAGAGGCCATGGAGGGTGCTGCTTACTGGCTTGTTCACATGGCTTGCTCAGCCTGCTTTCTTAGGAACACAGAACCACCGGCCCAGGGATGGCACCACCCACAATGGGCTGGGCCCTCCCCACCAATCACTAAGAAAATGCCCTATAGGCTTCTGTACAGGCTGATCATAAGAGGTTCCCTCCTCTCACATAACTTTAGCATGTGTCAAGTTGACAGAAAATTAGCCAGCACAACACGCATGGGAGAGAATATGAACTCTTATGCACATGTATGTAGTGCAGTGGAAGGAAGGAAGGGAGTGAGGTGGCTGTGGCCGTGCTGTGTCGGTAACAGGTGTGCACCTCTGAGCAGCGCACTTACAGGAAGAGAAGCACAGCCAAGTGGCTGAATGTGGTGGTCAGTTTAAGTGGATCATGCATTATCTAGAGCCAGGGGTGGTGACAGTTGTTAATCGAGCACCTGAACGGCAGAAGCAGGTGGATTTGTGTCTGCATACCTACTTCCAGGACAGCCAGGGCCTCTCAGACAACAAAAGAAACACCCAGGGCAGTATGGAGACACACACTTGACTGTAGCTTCAAAGGTATTTCTAGAAAGGATTAACTGGGGATGAAAGACCTGCCCCCAGTGTAATACAGTGTGCTCTGGTGAGGAGTCCCAGACCAAAGAGAAGAGGGAGGAGAAAGCCAGCCAGGTCCCTGCCTCCCTTAGTCTGCTTCATGTCAAAGCAATACAAAAAGTAACCACTGTGGGAGGGCAGTTAGGTTAGGTGAAATTATCTAATGCAGGAGGGCAGTTAGGTTAGGTGAAATTAACTAATGCAGGAGGGCAGTTAGGTTTGGTGGCGAGTAAGGCAAAACTGTAGTGTCTACAAAAAATATTTTTTTCAATAAAAAGACACAAGTAGGTTGAAAGTAACAGCTAAAAATGCTGTGCCATGCTACCATAGAGCCAAAGAAGGTGCTGGGCCTTGTTGTATGGTGAGGAAAGTCCTCTAATGCCATGTGAAGGCCCATGGAGAGAACAGATGGGTGAGGAGTGCAGCTGACACAGCCAGGGCTACAGTAAAGACTTGAGTGTTGCCTTGATAATGAACCGCGTGTCGGTCGATGGAGAAAGGATGTAGCACTGTCTACTGGCTGGATGCTTAGCCAGCGAGTGCATTTTCCCACTTAATAGGCCACCTCCCAGGCTGAGCATGCACTACAGCCAGTTAGAGGCATTGGCTCACACAGTGTGCCCTACAGCTGCAGTGGTCCATCCCTCCTCACATGCCTCGTCGTATGCCGGGACTACACATGCACAGTGTCATGCCCAGACCCTTGTGTGGGTGCTTGGGATCCAAACCCAGGTCCTCATGCTGTGCAGAAGCAAGCACTTGACTAAGCCAGCCATCTGCAGTCCCTGAGTAAACACTAAGGTAGGGTAGGAAGTGTGTAAGATAGACATGTAATAGATATTACTATAGTCATAATTAATATTCACCAAAGTGTTATAATTTAATAGAATATGCATAACTGTGAGCCTTTCTATAAGCTTTTCAAAGAGGAAGTTTGTCTTGTTTTATGCTGGGTCTCACTATGGTAACCATGTTGTCCAGGGACTCTACATGGACCAGGCTGGCCTCAAAAAGAGGAAGTCTTAAAAACGTTTTCTTTTTCTTTTTTTTTTTTTTTTAAGATTTATTTTATGTATAGAGACACACCAGAGGAGGGCACCAGATCCCATTACAGATGGTTGTGAGCCACCATGTGGTTGCTGGGAATTGAACTCAGGACCTCTGGAAGAGCAGTCAGTGTTCTTAACCACTGAGCCATCTCTCCAGCCCAAAAATTTTCTTTTCTAACAAATAAAAACTGAATAGTGTTTAGAACACTAGGCAGCACAGAGGGTCTCTGACTGCATGTGTTAGGATCCTGGCCTCAGCTTCTACTCGGGATGTTAATGAAAGGAGAACACAGGAGTTAGGGACACTGAGGACAGAAGAAGGGGCAGGACGGTGAGAGATTGCCCGACCCATGGAGTCTGTGCCAAGGCCGGTTACACATTGGTAAGTGAGGAACCATCACCCAGACTGGGAAGGAAACACAGAGAGAAGGTTCTGAAATCTAGACCAGCAGGTGATACCACTGATGGTTTTAAAAGGATGATGGGAGGTAAATATTGTGAGTGACCTCAACAGACAAGCATGTTCCTCACTGACACGGGAGGCTTGCTAGAGAGGAAACAGCTGAGCTCAGTAGCTCTGTATCAGAGAACACCACAAGTCCAGATGGTTTCCATGGAGACTTCTGAGCATTAAAAGGCATATGGGTAGTAAAACTCATTCTCTGTTGCTTTATGAGATAAGTAACACTCCAGTACCTAAAAATCAGACAAACACAACACAGGGAACCCTCACAAACACAGACCCTAAGTAGAAAGCTTCACTCACTTGAAGGCTGGGGACATAGCTCAGTTACTAACGTGCCTACTGTGAAAGCGGGAGAGCATGAGTCTGACCCCGCATCCACATAAAGGCTGAGTGCACCCTTCGCTTCAGCACTGCTGCGCTCAGCAGTCTGCCCAGCTAGTGAGCTCCGAGAAACAGAGTGACCAATGTCAACCTTTATAACTGTAACAAAACTACAGTTGGGAAGTGTCAGTGAAAACAATCATACGGTTGGGGTCACCACAACACGAGGAACTGTACTAAAGGGTCGCAGCAGCAAGGAAGTGGCTCAATGGGGGTGGCTCCTCTGCATCGAGCTGGCAGACCTAGGGACTGTCTTGGGGACCTGGTTAGGGACAGCACAGCTCACTGCAGCACCCTCTCTGGGCTTGGGTGCACTATGTACGAGTGGAGAATGTGAGCTCACGCATGCACTCTCTCTCTGCTCTGATGGTGACGTGATCAGCTGCTTCAGCTCCTGCCTTGACCTCCCATGACGATAGATTGCACCCAGAAATTGTCAGCCAAAAAGATCCTTTCCCTTTCATTGCTTTGTCAGGATGTCTAATCACAGCATCAGAAAGAACAGACAGGAAGTAAATGTGTTGACAGATTAACCAAAGAGGAAATAGTCATATAATCCAAATACTTGGGGAGAACTTTCAGCTTGTTCCCAGCACCTACATCAATCAGGTGGCTCACTAGCATCTGCAACTCTGGCTCATAGAGGATGTGAAATACAAACATATATACACATAAAGAAACATTTTTACCGGGGAGGTGGTGGTACACAACTTTGATCCCAGCACTTAGGGGGCTGAGACAGGCAGATCTCTGAGTTTGAGGTCAACCTGGTCTACAGAGTGAGTTCCAGGTCAGAAGCACCACACAGAGAAACCATGTTTGAAAAACAAAATGAGATGGATAAAATGATAAAAGAGAAAATACTAAAAACTAGTAATGGAGGGCAGCCTTCTTTACTCTGACAAGCCCCACCTGCAAGACACTTACAGCCACCATGGCTGATGGCAACAGGACAAATGCTGAACTCAGGAAGGGCTGCTATTTCCACTCTCACTGCTTGTCTTTATTGTAGCATTGGAAATTCTTAATAGCACACAGCAAGAAGACAAAATGACCGCTGGGTGGTTTTCTTTTCAGTCACCATGAGATAATCTGATTGAATCTATTTTTTAAGCTTCTGCAGAACTTTAAAGAATATTACTAAGTTGTTGGTTATAAGATCAGTCCAGAGCTAGAGAGATGGCTCAGTGGTTAAGAACACTGACTGTTCTTCCAGAGGTGCTGAGTTCAATTCCCAGCAACAACATGGTGGCTCACAACAATCTGTAATGAGATCTGATGCCCTCTTCTGATGTTTCTGAAAACAGCTACAATGTACTCATACAAATAAAATCTTTGGAAAAAAAAAAAAAAAAAGACCAGTCAGAAAAATCAGTTAATCAGTTTATGTCTTAATTAGTTGAAATTAAAGATGTCACAAATCATAAACCATATGAAATAACAAAATTCTGAAGGGGGATAATAAAAGATCTACATATCAAACACTGCAAATTCCAGGGAATTAGGAAACATCTGAATCAACAGAAAACAGTGTCCAAGACTCTGACTCCACATTCATATGGAAATGGGCAAAGGACCCACAGTGATCCAAACAATTTTGAAATAGAACATAGTGTATTTCTATAAACAATTCAATTTCAAGATTTGGCTGTAAAGCCATAGTCCTAAGAAGCTAATGTGGCCTCTTCAAAGACAGGATAAATCCAGTACCCCTGCACATGGAGGATATAGTCAGTTTTCAACAAAGGCTCAAAACCAAGCTGGTGGAAAACAAGACGTCTTCTCAGTATTTGGACATCCATGTGCTGAAGTGAACCATATTTAAAAATTACATTAAACAGATCCTAGACCAACTGTAAGAAACCAGTACTATAAACCTCTTAATGCATACGAGGAACCTGGTGCCTAGTGAAGCTGAGCATTTTTTCATAACAAAACCACAAAGTGAGTTAATGAATGGTCTTTATACAGTATGACATAGACAGAAAGGCCACAGGTAAGAAAAGTAGCTTCAAGCCATGTGTCCACGTGGTACAAAACCTTTTCCAAATTTCAACTGCATGCATGTCTCTAAGGCGAGAGGACAGCCTGCAGCTGTCAGTTCTCTCTCATGTCCCCAACCCCAGCCCTAAAGCTGGGGCTCAGACTCCAGCTCTCAGGCTTGGCAAGTGCCCTCGACCAGCAGCTCCATTCTGAGTTCTCTCCTCCCACAGACTTGTATTGTGACATCTAGAGTAGCTCTCTTGGAAGCTGGGGCTGGTACTGAGACTTGCAGTCCTCCGTCTCTCCGTTACTGGGGTCAGAGGAGCAGGCCACCACACCAAGCTCTGTTCTAGTAGCTTGAAGCTAGAAGTAGTTCAGATGGACACTAAGAGGTGAATATGTCACCTATCCATAAATACTAATCAGCAATTTAAAAAAAAGCAAAAGCAGTGCCACTTGAAAGATAGCAGAAATGGAGCTGTGTGCTGTGTGGCTCTGTGTGTTTAAATTGCAGAAGGTGTGAGCTTGTCTGTAGCCAGGGAGGCAGGTCAGCTACTGGGGGCAGGTGAGGGAAGGACTTAAAAAGGACGTGAACGTACAAGGAGCTAGATTCAGCCTCAACAGTGACAGCCTCACAGTTCACGTGTGCCTGGGTTTGGGGGTTCTGAGCGGTAAGTCTGCGCCGTGTCTTGGCATTTCATACCCCACTGATGTGGATTGACAGTGGCCCTGTCCTGTTTCCTCCTTGATGTTCAGTCAGAAAGTGGGCTTGTTATTCTTTAAGACTGATGCTGCACCGGACCTGACCCCGGGGCCAAAGCCAGAGGCCAGGGCATGCAGTTGAACATGAGCACTGTGCGTCCCTGAGAGTCAGAGTGAGAATGGGCCGTGGTTGTGGAAGACAATGTGAACAGCATGTCAGGGCAGACTGGGCATGTATGTCAAGATTACGTCAGAGCTAGGTCAGTGTCCCTATGCTGTTAGGTAATAGGTGTTCTTCATCCCTTTACCCCACCCCAGGGCTTGTCCACTCCCTGTCTTGTGGGTTCTTTCTAGTTTCCTGACATTACAAATTAAACATACGATCCAAGTGTGAGGAAGGACATGCCTGCTTGGTTTTAATAAGTTTCCCAAGTTGTTGTCATCTGTCTCTCTGCTAATTAACAAGAATAAGGGAGGGAGGCAGTTAATTAAGGGCTGGTATAAGCTGGGTTCCAGCTAATTGAGGTTTTTTTTTTTCATAGACAGAATTAATGTGCAATTCAGGCAGACCTTTAAATTACAGTTAATAAAGTTTTATATATAGCACCACTGGGGCACATCAAGGGCACAATGTCAAGGGATGTGGGAAAGGCTCCGAGTTGGTATTGATGGGATAACCCAAAGTCAGGCACACAAACAGACCTACCCCGTGTGCACATAGGCAGTCCACAGAAGGGCTTCCACGGACAAAGACAGCAGGCAAGGAGGCAGGATCTTTTTCTTCAGCCTCTACAACCTGTGTATCCTTTGTAGTTTCCCAGTCAGCTGGTTCCTCTGCAAACTGATTTTTCTCTGAGTAAATTTGATCAGGCTCTCAGCCTCACCTCCTCCCTCGCTCCACATTGTGCCTCTTCACAAACAAAAGGCTCAGTTGAAAGAGAGGTCAAGGTCAGCGTTTTCCCTGCCGGTCAGGCACTGTTGAGCATCCTCTGTTCTGCTGGCCCACTGTGGGGCTGCGCTGGGAGGAATGCAGACTGACTCCTGTGCTGTCTGCTGAGCTTTGCTGTGGGGGACGGCCCTAGGTTGACAGAAACCTGAGGTGACAGCAAACTCTGAGGCACTTAGTGGATACCAGTGAGACCTACTGTGTCGGTGCCTTACCACCAGCTGCACCGTCCTGGTGCCCATCTCACCTCAGGGCTTGCCTGTCCACTCTCTATGCGAGGAACCCCCTTCTCCCTCGTCCCTCTGTACCTCTGATGACCATCGACTCTGCACCTCCTGTTGTGTTTGCTCTTCATGTTTCTCTCAGGACTCAGCTAGGTAGTGACATGCTTGGGGTGGAAGACAGATGAGCCCCCTTGTTTGTATTAGTGGGTCTCTTCCTTCAGAGTCATGACTTCCAGTCCCACCTCCTGCTGCAAGCACTGCTTTGTTTCTTCCTCCGCCTGTGCTCTGATCAGGACCCCGGTGAGAGGGCTGCTTGTTTTCATTATGTGCTTAGACTTCTCTCAGTTACTCTTCTGTTGCGGTGGTTAAACACCAGGGGCAACAGTGACTTTGAGGAGAAAACATGTATTTTGGCTCACAGTTCCAGAGTAAGACAATAAAGGAGTGGGAGGCATGGCAAAGGAGGCCAGAACAAGAGGCTCAGATCACATGTACTGTATACTCCAAGCCCACCATACTTGACATACTTCCTCCCCCTCCAAGGCTTTACCTTCTGAAGCTTCTCTGACCTCCCTAAACAGCACCATCAGACAGGACCAAGGTTCAAACACATGAGCCTCTAGAGAACATTTTTCATTCAAACTACCAGGCTTTTATAGGTCTCTGTGTTTGGGATGAATTTAGTTTTATACTTCTGAGTTTTTCTAGTCTCCCTTCTCTGTGAGGAAGCCATGTTCCTTCTCTTTGAGGAAGCTATCCTTCAGGTGAGAGGGTCTCCTGACTCTGACTAGGCACTGAGAGAGTCGCAGCTGGTGGGCAGGCGTCAGGAACATGCTCAAAGGAAAAGCTGCAGAAATCTTTGCTCTTCTCTCCCGCCACCTCATTCACAGTTTCATTGCTTTGGGGTCTGTTACCACTCAAGTATAGGTTGTAGTCTGCAGAAAACCAGTGAAGGGAAGGGAAGTGTTAGGGGTGTGTTTGCAGAGACCTCTGCTGTGTGCAAGGCTGTGTGCTGTGTAAATGGGTTCTGGGTGCTGTCTCACTGTCTGGTAGGATAGAATACCATATGCAGGTATTTTTGGCAGTGGCTATGAGTGTTTCCACAGGCGATGCTTCCCTGGTGCAGGTACACATCATGAGCAGCATCCATCACAAGCCCCCACCCATGTGGTCAGGGTTTGTACCTCAGAAGTCATAACAAATTGTGACATGGAGTGCTTGTCCTGTGAGTGTAGCCAAGAAGGTGGGAAGTACAAATGGCCAGCCCCATACTGTATGGTCTGTCAGAGTCTATGCAGAATGGACTAGAAGGCAGAGCCTGGGAGACACGGTGCTCTTTCCCGGAGGGGAAGGTGGAGTAGCAACAGAACAAAGCCACTGAGTCCAGGGGTGGAGTGAGGACTGTGACCGGCAAGCTGGAATCTCCAACGGGTGAAGGAAGAGAAGTACGGAATGAGTGTCCTCCTCCAAAGGGTGCAGTTGTCACCTGTGATCACCAGCTGTGAATAACCTTGATGCTGAGGCTGGTGAGATGGTTCAGCGGCCACAGGTGTTGCTTGGACAAGCCTGCAGCCTGAGTTTAATCCCTAAGACCCACAGAGAACGGACTCTACAAAGTTGACCTCTGACCTCCACAGGCATGACATGAATGTATGTTCACACATCATACATGCACATAATAATAATAATTAGTAACCTAGGCATATCGTTAATCCCAGCACTCAAGAGATAGGAGGCAAATTCTGAGTTTGAGGCCAGCCTGCTCTACATAGTGAGTTCCAAGCCAACCAGGGCTGCATAGGGAAATTCTGTCTTAGGATTGTGATCTCAGCGCCACTGACATAGCTCTGTGGGGACCTCGGGAGCAGGGTAAGGTCTACATAACAGAAGTCATTCAAGGCATTGAACTGAGTTCTAGGAAGCAAATGACTTCCAGCCCCAATTCTGTGTGTGGTGGAGTAAGTCATGTCTAGAAAACCCAAAGGCTCTATTAACACCAATGAAAGAACCTAGTGAGTAGAAGTCTTAATGCAGAAGCTGAAGCACCAGCAGCCAGAAGATGAGGGAGGGAGAGCAGCCTGTGTGTGGTAGGATCATAAATCCAGGAATAATCTACCGTGAGATGGGGAAAGCCGCCACAAACAACACCTTAAACCATTCCTGAGAGACACACAGTTACCCTCAGCAGATAAGAACACACCCTGCTCTCTTGCAGTAGGAGATTCTGTGTCATAAACATGTCAGTGTTCTTTCAGTTAATTTATAACTTTAATATAATCCTAGTAAAATTACCAACAGGCTTTTTTTCTGGGGCCAGGCACATTCTCAGCTTCATGTGGAGAAATGAGAAAAGGCAGGGGCTCCTGGCTAGGAAGGAGAGTGGTAGAGATCCTAGACCACAGCTAACCTGGAACCAGACGCAGCCCCCGTGGAGAGTGGATGGAAGTGGCGGTGCTGCAGCTTTGCCGTTCTTCAGCTGGGATTGTAAAAGGCCAGAGGCTGCTGTAATTTGGATCTTGAGTGACTCTCAAAAGCCACTGGGAAAGACCTGGACTAAAGGAAAGTAGTCTGAGACTGGGGGATGGAGGTCTTAGGTCTTTGAGGGCAGAATGGAAGCGCCACCCCTTTTCTCTGACTCCCTGCTGCTGTGAGGTGAATGGCTTCTTTCCACTGTGTATTCCCCACCCTGACCTAGAGCCTCACCATAGGTTCAAAGACAACAGGGCTGGCCAGTCAACCAGAGACCCAAACCATCATTTAGAATAAATATTTCATTTCATTTTGCTTTGTGTATAAAGCCCTGGCTGTCCTGGAACGTCCTATTTAGACCAGACTGGCCTTGAACTCACAGATTCTGCCACCTCTCCATCCGACCGACCTCTCCATCTTTACACTGAGTGTGTAAGGTATTTATCACAGAGACAGAAAGCTGCGTGATGGGGATGAATTGCACACTTAGGACAATAGAACTTAAGTTAAAGGTAAAAATCAAAAAAGCATTAGCACAGGGGCTCGAAAGCTGGCTCAGTGGTGAAGAAAGACTAGTGGGTTCCTCACGCATAAAGGGCTTCAAGAAATCAAAATAAACAACAGTTCGGTAGGCAAGTGGTCAGACTGAAAGCAGCAGTTCCCTGAAAAGTAGATGCAGGCTGACCACTATGAGCACCTTTGCTGCTGTTACAAAGGAGCTGAGTTGAGTTCCTAAAACTCTGATGAAAGATGACAGCCATCTGTAACTTTAGTCGCAGGGGATCTGCCATCCTCTTCTGTCCTTCTCAAGCACTACACATACATGGTGCCCAGGCATGCTCGAGGCTAATGTCTGTGCATGAAGTAAGTCTTTACAAAAGAAGAGTTGATGCAAATGGTTCTTGATAATAGTAGGTTGCTGCTTCTCCTAAGTGCACAGTGAGCTGGTTAGGTTCACAGTTCTAAGGGTACCTGCAGGGATATTCTCAGGAACTGTAAAAAGAGTCAGGAGCCCTCCATGAGAAAAGTAAGGGTGTGGGATCAGATCATTGTAGTACACCCTGTAGATATGCTGAAACAGCAAGAGACAGACCAGCTCTGCGGCCAGCAGCTCCTGGCAGCAGCCTCCCCTTAGGTAAAGTGAGTCCTTGATGTGGTCACAGAAAAGAGATTAAGGGTGAGCCAGTGTGAAATAGAACTGGGACTTATTTAGGACACATTTTTAGCATGTGTTTAAACACTAATAGGAATAAAGAGACCCAGGGAAGTAATAAGACCTATGTGTCTCAGCAGTGGCCAAGCCACAGCTCAAGGGTTGTTAAGAAACCTTTTCTTTGTGTTGTTTCAGTAAGTGAGACAATGCATGCCCCAAATTCTGGATGGGATTGTAACCTAACAAGATAGAACCATACAGAGCACAGGGCTGCACAGTAGGTGTGATGAGCTTTGGTGGTGAGTGGGGCTCCTCTCGAGGCTCCTAGGGCACTGCCTTTCCAGCTGGAAACACAGAAGCCCGTCTAGTGCTCAGCCTTCAGCAGGATCTGCTGCCATTTGAGTATCCACACTGAGATCTCTGCGGCAGGAATATTGTCCTGCGTTTGCAGCCTGAACAGCAGATGCTGCAAACCATGCAGAGTTCTTGATGCCCAACTGGCAAAGGCTGCAACCAGCGCCCATTTCCCTTCCCACAGCTTCATAATTTCCCTTGTCTTTCTATTGTGCATCATGTAGCAAGAAAAATTTTAGAGAAAAATAAAAAGCAAAACTCCAGTGTCCTGGCATAATAGGCCCTTTGGTCTAGGGAAGTTGGCCGAGAGTGTAAATTCACATTTATTGATGCATCCATAACAACACATGTGAGAAACAGAAAACCGAGCACACACAGTTGCAGGGAGCTCTAGTTGGTTGTATCTTTCCATAGAAGTTTGGTTTTTCAACCTTAATGGTACCAGAGACTTTATAATGTGGGTTGGAGGAAAAAAGGCATACCCCAAAGATGCTCCAACATATAACAAGGACACATGCTCCACCATGTTCATAGCAGCCTTATTTATAATAGTCAGAAGCTGGAAAGAACCCAGATGTCCATCAACAGATGAATGGATACAGAAAGTGTGGTCCATTTATACAATGGAGCACTACTCAGCTGTTAGAAACAATGACCTCATGGAGTTCGTAGGCAAATGATGGAACTTGAGACTATCATCTTGAGTGAGGTGACCCAGTCACAAAAGAACACACATTGTATGCACTCACTGATAAGCAGATACTAGCCCCAGAAAGCTCTGAATACTCACTAACCAAGAAACAATTCACAGACATTATGAAGCTCAAAAAGAAGGAAGGCCAAAATGGGGATGCCTCAGTCCTTAGAAAAGAGAACAAAATTCTCATGGGAGGAAATTCAAGGTCAAATAGAGGAACAGGAATTGAAGAAAAGATCACTCAGAAGCCACCTCACCCGGGGATCCACCACATATGCAGCCACCAAATCCAAGCACTATTAGCTGATGCCAAGAAGTACTTACTTACAGACAGAGATGCCTCCTCAGGGACTATGTCAGAGTCATATAGATACAGTTGAGCATGCTTGCAGCTAACCATCGGTCTGAACTTGGGGACCCCAATGAGGGCACTAAAGAAAGGACTGTAGGAGCTGAAAGGGGTTGCAACCGCATGGGAAGAACAACATTATCAACCAACCAAACCCTCCAAAACTCCCATGGAGTAAAACACCAAATTTTTTGCATACATTGAGAAACCTATTGATCCAGTTGCATATGTAGCTGAAGATACCAGTGTCTGGCATCAATGTGAGAAGAGGCTTTTGTTCCAGGGAAGGCATGTTTTCCCAATGTGGGGGAATGACAGGCAATGGGGTGGAGAGGGTGGTTAGGAGGGAGTGCACCTGTGTGAAGGCAAATGGAGTGGGAGGGGGATGGGAGCAGGGCAGGGTAAAGGGATGACATCTCAAATGTAAATCTCTAATAAAAATAAATAAATAAATATATTCCTTAAAAGTTGGAGGAAAGAACACATACATTCCTTTCACAGCCACACCAAGCACAGCATGGTGACTCCACTTTTGAGGGTTACCTTACACACGGGTCATTGACTAGTATAGCTTACAGGCTTTTCACTGTTTAAATAAGCCCCATTTGGAACAGGACAGTACACATCCCTGGGGCCACTGGGAAGGCAGCGTGTCAGGTTTCAGCCATGGGGACTGCATAGTTCAGGCCTCTTGCTAGATAGATGTTCTGTTGCATCCTGAACAACGGTGATTCCTGCTCTGCTCCTCCACCTCCAGGGTCTGATAGTGCTATGGCAGGCGTGCAGCTTCTCCTCTGGAAGCATTTCCCTTTCAGATCATACGCCTGCTTCTCATGCAAAGGAAGAAACTGATTCAGGGTAAGCCATCTCCGGCATCCCTGGGGGTGCTCTGTGCTCACACTGGAAGGCACGGGGCAGAGCAGAGAGAGACTCTCCTGGGTGGCCCTGGGTGGCCCTATGCTGCCCCACACCTCCCCTGTCAGGCATGGGACTGTCCATGTGGATTCACTTACACGTCTTAGTGTTCTGAAGCAAAGAGAGCAGAGTCAAGCCAGGATGTCCTCTGTGGAAGGTTCTGGACTTGCTCCCTTGGTGGTGCCGTTTGCAGCTGCAGAACAGCTGTTGAGTCAGACCTGCGTCTGCTTCGCCTTTGCTCTCGCATGCCTTCCTTTCCACCACTGGGCTCCTGATGTCCTGAGACAGACTTCAGGAGCTGGAATGGGTTTCATTGTGACAGAAACAGTCCACCAGGAAAAGCTCGTTTTTCTGCTTCTTCTTTCTTCTCCTTCTTACTCTGTCCTTAATGTGTAATCATTGTTCTTGATCTTGGCTTTCAGAGTGTGGCCATGTTTGGTGCCCCCACCTCCTTCACTGAGCCTGTCTTTCCACGGTGACCTGTCACTGGCTTCCCTGCTCTGCTGGGCTGGAGTAGCCTTGCTCTCTTTCCAACTCAGGGAGGCTGCTGACCTAGAACTCAGACAGAGAAAGCAGGCCAAGGGAATTGCACTTCTCCATTAGCAGTGGGTCTGCAGGGGCGAGCCATTCTCCATCAGAGGAAACCAGTACTCACTGGGGGTGAAAGCAGACGTGAAGAGCGGCCATGACTGCCGCCCTGCCGTAGCCTGACAAGCTTATCAAAACGGAAATCTTTTAATATATGCCTCATAACCGCCAGACTCCGCTTTTGAAGGCTTATTAAAGTGATCATTTCAGATCTTCTGACTTGGGAGGCTCACACTCAGAATTAGAAGGATATGAATTAATGACAGTTTATTACTCTCAGATGAGCTGCGCTTAAGGAGTTTCCTGTAAACGTGTGGGCTTTGATTTGACTTGTCAGAGCTCTGATTTGAAAACAAAGAAAGGAATCTTTTTTCCTGAGCTGCACTGGTGCCTTCTGCTGCTGCAGACATGGGCAGTCTGCAGCCCTGGCGGCCAGGCCTGGGTGACAGGTTGAGGCTTTGACTAAAGCAGGGAAATGGGTAAAGTGTGTGGCTTGGGGAGTAGAAGCTGGGGTTGAGAGCCTGCAGTGTGAGCCAGTCTTCCCCGTCTTTTCGGATGACACCTTTCAGAGCCAGGCCAGTGTCCACCTGATGAACTAGCTCACCATCACCATGCCGCCATAAGGAGTTCTTCTGGACCCCTGACAAAAAAGAGGCTCATGCAGAGTGTTGACACTGAACACCCAGTAGAGGCCATGTGGAGGCCTCCTGCCTCTGAGAAAGGCTCAGGACCTGCAGTGCTCTGGAAAGTCAGGTCCTAAAGCAGGACTTGGCATTCCTTTTTCCCATCCTTTTAAGTCCCAGTCTGGGTTCCTCCAGAGTCTCTGAGCCTAGAGCAGGGCTTTCGGGAGCTGGTGAGAGGGTGGCTGGTACATCACCCTGGGTGCTGGTCCCAGGTGGCCTTAGCATCTGTCTCCGCTTTATTCATGGGTCACATGACACCACTGCTTCATCTTTGTGTCAGTCAAGCAGACAGCAGAGGCCATGCCTCACAGTTCCCACAGTGGCCACACCTCATGCTGTGAACAGCTCTTTCTCCCAGCTGGGCAAAGCCTCGGATTCACCTTCCTCACTTCCTTAGGGGCTTCTGTACCGCCATTCCCAATGTAAAGTCAGCTCTGGTCCGGCTCCAGGTTTCTGTGTTCGCCTTCTTCCTGAATAGCTCTACCTGAGTGCACTGCCCATCTGTGCGCCCCACCTCTATAGGGAGTGACATAGGTGGTAAGACCCTGTCCCTCCAAGTTTCCACTGCTTTTCTCACGTCTCTGGGACTGTGCCGACCTCTGCTCCTCGCCACAGTACCACCTATATTTGTTGCTTTCTGTACTGCTGTGATGAAGTATGAGACAAAGACAACTTACCGGGGAGGAAGGGTTTACCTGCACTCAGGTTCAAAGGCACAGTTAATGGTGGTGTTGCCCGAGACTGAGACAGCCAGTTAGGAAATGATGCCACACATTAGGGAAGGGTCTTCCTGCCCCAGTTAACCCAACTGTAAACTCCCTTGAAGATCTGCCTCGAAGTTCGTCTCCTATGATTCCAGCTCCTGTCAAATTAGAGTGTTGACAATATTAAACGTGTTGACAGCTGGCTGGCCTTGGACCTGGGTTCGGGCTGCAGTGTCCCTTACTCTCAGCTCCTCCTAGCACTCAGTCACCTGGCTCTTCCCACTGCACATTCCAGTACTGGCCTGTGTGTCCCTTCTCCATTTCTCCTTCCTAATTCTGCTTTTTTGTCCTCCATCACCATCCCCACCTTCCAGCTCCCTGTAGCCTCTCAGGTGCTGCCAGCGCACGACCATACACCACAACTATCAACCAGTTGTCGCCCTCAGCAGTTGGTAACAGCTTGACTGACTCTGTATCTCTAGAACAGAACCAGAGTTTTCCATAGGCATGTCCCCCAGTCTGTGGCTCATGATGGCCACACAGGTGGAATTGTATTCACAGGAAGGGTCAGCTGAGGTAGCAGGGCTGCATCTTTGGTGGCTTCTTGGCACTCAGATTACACCTTGAATCCTTGTGCTCTTTCTTTGCTTAGGAATGGGGGTCTCTAGGAGGCCCCTATTACAATACCAATCCTATGACACAAATCCAGACAAAATCCCCAAGAGTTTCATCGGTACCCACACTGCAGAAGCAGGAGTGCTGTCAGGAATCCTCATGTGGAAGGCAGCAGGAAGCGTGAGAGGAAGGAGGAGTCTGAAATACAGGCCAAGAAACCTGGGTTAGAGGAAGAGGGAGAACACGTGAGGGAGCCTGACTAGGAGGGGAACCTGACAGAAGGAACCTGAGGGAAAGAGGGGTCTGAGGAAGGGAGCCTAAGAGGAAGAGAGGAGTCTGAGATGGGGTGAAGGGTCTGAGAAGAATGGGAAGTCTGAAAATAAAAAATCTCAGCAAAAATGGAGACCCTAAAAGACACTAAAAGTGTGAGAGAAGTGGGACTTTAAAAGTTAGGGTATGAGAAGGGAGGGGACCCAACAGTGTTACTGAGCTTTGGGGCTCAGCCTGTGCCCTGTGTCAGTTCAGTCACCCATCCTCAGAAAGCCAACTGCACTTTAATCCCAGTACTCAGGAGGCAGAGGCAGACAGAGCTCTGTGAGGTCTAGGCCAGCCTGATCTACAGAGTTCCAGGACATCCACGGCTACACAGAGAAACCCTGTCTCTATCTCCACCCCAACACCACACAAAAGTCAAATTACAAGTAGAGAGCAGAAAAAGATAATGTGGCCACATTGAGAAGAGGGACAGAAACACACACACACACACACACACACACACACACACACCATAAAGCAAAGGATGTGAATATCTAAGCAGTCTCAGAAAGGTGTGGTCCTGCCCACTGCTGGCCCTTTGTTATCTGGCTTTTAGCCTCAGCCTATAAGGTGGTCAGTGTGAAATCTCTGGAAGGCAGGTACCGCCTGTGGCTGGTACCTTTTCCTTGTAACACGAGATTCCCAGGAAAAATTCCTAATTTGAGGGTTCCAGTGTTTCAACTGTCAGACTGAGAAACATAAGTGTCTCTTTAGAATATCTTCATTTCTGGATCTAGAGAGTTTGTTCAGTGGCTAAGAGCACTTGCTCTTCCGGAAAACCTGGGCTCAATTTCCAATATCACATGGAGGCTATAACTCCAATCCCAGGGCATCCAGTGCCTCTTCTGACCTCCTCAAGCATCAAGCACAGATGTGTTCCATACATGAAGTCATGCAAACAAAACACTCATATACATGAAAATAATAAAATAAACTTAAAATATCACAGTATCTTCCTTTACCCAGGCTGAGAGCCTGAGAGGAAGGCATGAGGGCTGAGCACGGAGAGGGCAGGGAGCAAGGTTCTAACCCAGACACCAGCCCCAGTGCCCAGAGCTGCTTTCCCGAGCTTGGTGTGCTCTTGACAGTTGTGGGGTTCCAGCCTTTTCTTTATGGGTAAGAACCAGAGCTATATCCCAGTGAAAACTGGCCTTGCAAGGAAAGAGGCACAATATGCTGTATCCCTGGTGTGTCAGCTTGAGAAGCCATGACACAGCCCACTGGGTCCTTCACTAACGGCCTGTCTTTTGTCTCCTTTTCCCGCCAGTCATGCCAGGCTGACCTCGTGAAGGACAACGGTCACAAGTACTTCCTGTCCGTCTTGGCAGACCCATACATGCCAGTAAGGACTGAGCCACACTTCTCTCTCCCACAGCATGGCACTGTCTCCAGTGCACACTAGGGTTGCCATTCCTCACTGAGGACCAGGTAGGGAGGTGCTTTGTTTCCTCCTGCCCCACATAAGAGTCTGGTCTTCCTGTGCCAGTCGGTAAGCTGCCATTGCGCATCTCTGCCTAGCCATGGCATCTCCATTACCCAGAGCCTGCACTCTGGGCAGATGGATGGATGGATGAATGAAAACTTGTGTGTCTACAGTATGGTACCTCTGGGGACCTGAAGGCCCCTTAGCCCACAAGATGCTGACGGGCTTTACTGAAGGAGGGAAGAGATTGTTTGAAAGTTTGAATTTCATACATACTAAATTGTTTTTTAAAAATTAGCATGGATATAGAGTATATGGTAGTTTTCTCGAGATGTGATGTCATCAGTTTCTTCAGTCCCTCTCTCCCTGCAGCTCTGCAGAGTAATGTACACAGAGCAGCCAAGCTCTGTCACTCTCATGGCTCCCATTGCCAGAATGTTCCAGTGCAGCTGCACACTGCTCTGAGATGGCGCCTCTGGCTGGCTGGCTGTTTGTTTTAGATGAAATGACATGATTTTAAAGAGAAAGGAAAGAACAAAACTGCCAGCAAAGTTCTAAGCAGGACTGGCATGTGATGGGCAACATAGGTTCATAGTTTATCCACAGTTTGGAAATAAACCCTTCCCTTCCCTAGAATTGAACTGAAAGCTCTAAGATGGCTGACCTGGCCTGGCAGCCACACCCTCTCTGCTCAGATCTAAGAGAAGGAAACCGTCACATGCCAGAAAAGGGGAAGAGTCCCACGGGTTCTGGTGGGCAGTGGTCCTTGCCACCACAGTGACCTCAGAAGAGCACGCTTTACACAGACCCTATGTGAAATGTAAGGCAAGCCGTGTGAACAGGCGGCAATGTCAAGAGAGACGACATATCGGGGCTCGCAAGGTATGCCTGTCCCACATTAATGAGGGCCAGCAGAGCTGGCCTGGCTTCTGAGAAGCTGACCGACCATCTGTGAGCTCTGTAGAGAAAGCATCACTACTAAAGGAACTGAGGCCTCAGCCTGCAGCAAAACAAACACACAAACCTGTGAAAACCACGTCTGTTCCTCAAGTGCAAATATAAAGCCTTCCTACAGAGTTCCTACCCTAGGGCCAGGGAACACAGCTCTGTTGAATACCCCAAAGGGAAGTAGGCCACTGCATTAATACACAAGAGAACTAGCATCCCCAGAAAAGAGCCCAAGGGACCCCAGGAACAGTCTCTAAGACACATGCATTCAGGACATTGCGGATGGCTGGATAAAGGCAGTGTGGTTTAACCATGTTTACTTCAGAAACAGCTTTCTGCCTGCTGTAAGAAAATAAAATCTGCTTTTTAACCTGTCCTTAAAAATAAGATTTTTAATAGACAAATCTTGGAGAAGAGGGGATATAAGCAACAGTGGAAGAAATGCCCCTCCCTGCATTTAGAATTCAGGAGGTGATGCCTCACGGCACACAGCCAAGAAGGGAATCCGTGACAGCCCCGCAGGAGCACGGGTGAGGACAGCCACTGACATCATCCTAGCACTGCAGAGGAGGCAGTGGAGAGTCAGCATCAGGCCGACAGGAGAGCTGGAACTTGCAGACTTGAAAAAAAAATGCACAGTGAGCCCTGGAACAGTTAAAACTTAATTCACACAGACAGCATAATCAAAGTAACAAGTACCAAAAGCATAAAGAAAATCCCCAAAGCCACCAGAACACCGGAGGGGCAGACAGCAGCCGCAGTGATGGTCCATCACAATGATGGGCACAAGACAGTGGGTCCCCTGCTGAGTTACGCTGCTACACAGGTGAAGTGCAGATGTGTTATGACAAAGAGTGGTGGCTAGGCTTTTCTGCTCTGGTGAAGATGGTGGCCTGCACTCTGTTGCAGTCACTCAGGAAATGTCACGAGTCCCAGGGGATAACAGAGTTAGACTGTCCATGTGAGACTCCATGATGAAGTCATAATGGGCTGTCAGATTTGCACGCAAAGTAAAGAGTGCTACATCTTACTAGCAGTGTGCTTGGCTTGATGACACAGGCTTCCTGAGAACTGCACCTAAAGAGAGCACGGTCACTGGGCCAGACAGACCAGTAAAATCCAACAATCGCTTTATCTGCCATGACAGAGGACAGCGGAGCAACCTAGGCATGCTCTGTGGCATTAGCACCCAAGGGAGCGGCCAGTCTGCATGCAGACCCTTAAGAATGCCTCAGCAGGAAGGCCAGCACATGCTGCTTTCCTTCCATGAGAAGCCAGTACTGGAGACAGAAGGCACAGGGTGCTCTAGAAAGGTGAGTCTGCTATGAGGGCGCACAGCCATGATGCGTTTTGCTTTACAGGCTGAACACAGGACCATGACGGCTTTCATTCTTGCTGTGATCGTCAACAGCTACACAACAGGACAAGTGAGTATCACAGCGGCTCCAGCTACCTCAGCCCCTCCAGGAACAGCATAAAGGTGACTTGTCTAACATGGGTCCTAGGGCAGGGATGCAGCCCAGGCCACCGCTCCAGGGGGTGCTGCTATTCAGGTGGTCTGTGAAGCCTTCAGATCGTTGCAGCTGGCAGGTTACTTACCGTTGAATCGGGATTTACAATGAGAAAATGTAGTGTAGTGTGGCTGAGCAAGGCCGCCCTCACCCTTGTCAGGACCCTGCCCCACCTACTTATGTCTTACCTGTCTAGGAAGCCTGCCTGCAGGGGAACCTGATTGCCATCTGTCTGGAGCAGCTCAGTGACCCACACCCCTTGCTACGACAGTGGGTGGCCATTTGCCTGGGAAGGATCTGGCAGAACTTTGACTCCGCAAGGTGGTGTGGGGTGAGAGACAGCGCCCACGAAAAGCTCTATAGCCTCCTCTCTGACCCCATCCCTGAGGTGAGTTGTCCTTGCAGAAGAAAACTTCTGTGGTAGGTCAGAGTGGTAGTGGGCCTATTATGCAGAAGCCTGGCCCACATGCAAGCATGACTGTGCATCCAGAGCGCTTAGATAGGCCAGATCCCAAGATAGGCCACTGAACCGAATTTGACTTTCACTCATGCTCTGCCAACTCTGCACTGGGGTAGCTACAGGCTGGCACAGCCTCTAAGAAGTAAGCTTGAACCATCCTGAACTGCACCTCCTGTGGGCCAGGACCAGGATCACTTATGGGCAGGAGAGCATTTCAGGGAGGGGCATTGTCTGTGGCATGTTGCCTCCATATCCTGTGTGTGTGTGTGTGTGTGTGTGTGTGTGAGAGAGAGGGAGAGAGAGAGAGAGAGAGAAAAAGAGAGAGAGAGAGAGAGAGAGAGAGAGAGAGAGAGAGAGACCTGGCCTCCTGTTGAGAGCACAGGGGTCAGGGGAGGTTGCAGTGTTTGCATGTGCACATATGTCTGTCTGTCTGTCTGTCTGTCTGTCTGTGTCTGCATCTGTTACCAGCTTGCTTGTCTATGGCAGGCCCAGACACACTGCATTCTGGTAGCTGAGACAGTGCAACCTAAGATAATTCCAAATCACTGGACCACTTATCACACAAGTGACAAAATCATCTTCTGAAGCAGGAGACCCAGTTTTAGATTGTTTTGATCTCAGTGGGAATCGGAGACCCTGCTATCATTCTCAGAAGTGATTACTGTATTTTTGTTAGTAAGCCAAGGGTTCGAGTAGCCATAGTAGAAAGTGTAGTCCTGGCTATAGTTTGCAGGGCAGTTCTGAATTGCCCAGTGTACATATTAGATTTTGGCTAACTCCTTGAGAAATCGTTGTCATCTGTTCCCAAACATGCTAAGGACAGGTCCATGCCCATCTGTCTTGGTTTTAGGCCCCCTGATAACCTTGGTATCCCTGACAAAGTTAGGTCTCAACCTCTGTAGTTACTGTAAAAGGCAGAATATTTCTTGCAGAAAACCTAAAAATGAACTTGCCAAGAAATCTTGCAAAATGTCCAGAGAGAAAACTAATACAGTAGCAGGAGGTCCTATTGTGTCTCCTTGAGAGGTATCAGGCCCAAATGTTTGCCTGGTCTACCCACTAGAGACAGCCACTTGGCCTGCCAAGGGAACTCCACATCTGGATGTCCCAGCAAAAGGATGGGGTTTGTTGGAAACATCCCTAGAATGCATAGCTGACATAACAGGCGTCCATGTGAAACCTTTGAACAGACCAATATCACCAAGCCCCAAGCCCTGACACATAAGCCAGTTCTTAATGTCTGAGTTGAAATAATCTATATCTAGGTTTGTTTAATTTGGTTTGTTTAGGGTGTGTGTGTGTGTGTGTGTGTGTGTGTGTGTGTCTGTGTGTATGGGTGAGTGCATTTGTGCGTGTGTTCACTTTACATTCTGCTTACTGACCCCCTTCCCTCCCCTTCCTCCCTCCCTCCTCTCCTCCCTTCCCCTTTTCCCCCTAGATAGTTCCCCACCCCAGGTATGCCCCACCCTGACACATCAAGTCTCTGCAGGGCTAGGCACATCCTCTCCCACTGAGGCCAGACAAGACAGCCCAGCTAGAAGAACATATTCCATGTACAGAAAACAGCTTTTGGGATAGCCCCTGCTCCAATTATTCGGGACCCATATGAAGACCAAGCTGCACGTCTGCTAAATATGTGCAGGGAGGCCTAGGTCATGTCCGTGTGTGTTATTTGGTTGGTGGTTCAGTCTCTGAGAGGCCAAAGGATCCAGGCTCATTGACTCTGTTGGTCTTCCTGTGGAGTTCTATCCCTCAGGACCAACAGTCCTTCCGTACAAGTCCCCAGGCCCTACCCACCGTTTGTCTGTGGGTGCCTGCATCTGTGTGAGTCAGATGCTGGGTGGAGCCTGTCTGCCAGGCTCCTGTCTGCAAGCACAGCAGTATCAGTAGTAGTGTCAGGATTGGACCAGTTATTTGTTGGCCATTCCCTCAGTCTCTGCTCCATCCTCTGTCCTTGCATTTCTTGTAGACAGGATAAATTTGGGGTCAGAAATTTTGCGGGTGGGCTTGTGTCCTTATCACTCCACTGGGGTTCCTGCCTGGTTACAGGAGTGGCCTCTTCAGGTTCTATATCCCCGATGCTGTGAGTCACAGCTAAGGTCACCTCCCTTATCCCAGGTCTCTGTCCTGTCCTGGTGATGCCCCCACCTCCCCATCTCCTTCAGTTGCAGATTTCTATCCATTCTCATGGCCATCTGGCCCTCTCTCCCATCTCTCCACACCTGATCCTTAACCCCCCTCGTTCCCTTTCCTTCCAGGTCCCTCCCTCCATCTGCCTCTTATGACTGTTTTATTCCACCTTGTAAGTGAGATTCAAGCACCCTCAGTTATGCCTCTCTTCTTGTTTAGCTTTGGGTCTGTGGGGTATAACATGGTACCTGTGTTTTGTGGCTAATATCCACTTATAAGTGAGTACATACCATGCATGTATTTGGGGGACTAAGTTACCTCACTCAGGATGCGGTTCCCAAGTTCCATCCATTTGCCTGGAAAATTCATGATGTCTTTGCTTTTAATAGCTGAATAGTATTCCGTTATGTAGATGTACCACATTTTCTTTATCCTTTCTTCAGTTGATGCGCATCTGTCCAGCTTCTGGCTATTATGAATACAGCTGCTATGAACATAGTTCAGCAAGTGTCTTTGTGGGATGTTGGGGCATCTTTTGGGGAGATAGGTAGGTGGGTAGATAGGTAGGTAGGTAGATAGGATATGTATGGGATACATATGATACACGTACATATATATAATATAGCTTGGTCTTGAGATAGAACTATTTCTAGTTGATCTGTACAGTGGTTGTACAGTGGTTTGCACTCTCACCAGCAATGGAGGAGTGTCCCCCTGCTCCACAGCCTCACCTGCATGTGCTGTTGCCTGAGTTTTTGATCCTAGTCATCCTGACCAATGTAAAGTGGAATCTCATTTTGATTTGCATTTCCCTGATGACTAAGGGTACTGAACATTTCTTTAAGTGCTTCCAGACTTAGAGATTCCTCTGTGAGAATTCTGTTTAGCTCTGCATCCTATTCTTTAACTGGGTTGTTGGAATTGTTGCTGTCTAATTTCTTGAGTTCTTTATAAATTTGTTCTGTTTTGTTTCATGATGCTGGTCCTTTTGGTTAACTGGAAGAAAGTGGCTTGCTTTCTTCCATCCTCCAGGCCTGGCTCCTCTGAGACTCAGCCACCTGTATGAGCCAAGTGTAGACTGAAAGGAAGTTTAGGGTGCACAGAGTTAGAACGGCCTTGCTCTGCAGCACAAAACCCATCTCTAGATTGGAAAGGATCTGGAGCCCATGTGTATAACTTGCTAGGTAGCAGTGGCTCATAGCCAGGGGACTGAAGGCACTTGCCTTCCTACTCTAAGGCATCTGCACTTTCTGGCTGGTCTCTGACTTGCTCACTAACCTCCTCCTATCACTGACTGCTCCACAGCATCTATCACTTTCTGTGTGGTCTTCCTCCAGCCCTGTGCAGGGTGCTTATTGCTCATCATAAGAGGAAGACATTGGCTCTCCAAGGTTACATGGCTTGGGAGCTAAGCTGAGCCGAGGTCCCAGGTACCATGCCCAGCCCACTGTTGTTTTACTGCCTCTGTACCCTGGGAACTCTACCCTTTCTGACCTCTATTTAGCCTCAGAATGGAGCTGTGCCTTCTTTGTTTGCCACAACCTCCCCTCCATGGCTCAGCCCAGCTCACTTCCCCTAGATCAGTTCGGAGCCAGTCCTCTCCATTGCATCCTTCACCTCTGTCCAGACACTCACTGTGCAAGCCAGGTTAAACTCTTCCCTCCTTCACAGCCTGGTCATCCCTGAGCTGGTGCTGGCCTCCTCCCTCCACCTTCAGCTTCTGAGCTACCCACACACCCTTTCTGCTTGTCAATACCAGTGTAGCTCTGGGCCTGGTGCACCATGCAATGTTTGTGAAATTGAATTGAGTTGAACTTATGTGAACTGAATTGAATTACTTTTCAGACAGCCTTGGCAGAAATGCAGATGGCAGACACATCAGCCGTGGGTGTGACTCTGATTTTCTGTCTCCTGCCCTGCAGGTCCGATGTGCGGCTGTGTTTGCCCTTGGTACCTTTGTGGGAAACTCTGCTGAGAGGACAGACCACTCGACCACCATCGACCACAATGTGGCCATGATGCTGGCTCAGCTGATCAATGATGGAAGCCCCATGGTTCGGAAGGTATGTAGGTGCCATCTCAGTAGCCTAAGTAGGGGCCCATGGCTGTCCCTGTGTGCCTGGAGCTGAGCCAGCACCAAGGGCCTCATGTCCCACTTAAGTGCATCATTTGATCTTAAATGCCTACCCAGCTCTCACACTGTGTCTCATTGCTCACAGCTGTTCACTTGAGGGCGCTGAGCTGACTGGCTGTGCTACAGCGTTCACACTACAGACGTCTCCACACCCGGCACAGGCATGGCACTGGGTCTCTCGAGGGCAGTGACAGTCTGCAGTGTGTCCCCCATTGCCACTTCCCAGTTGCCAACAGTAAAGTCTTCTTTCTCTGAGGTTCACACCTCCAGAAAAAGAAGGTTCCACATGACCTTGATTCCCTGTCTTCCCCACACCCCAGACCAACAAGGGCCTTTGAGGAAAATGCTCTGATTTCCGGACGGTTTCATGGTGATCCTGGAAGTTGTTCCTAAAGCAGGACGACATGAGACGGAAAGTCCAAACTGTCCACAGGTGCTCCAGTGCATGTGCATTCGCTGAGAGCCACTAGGCTTCCTTCTCTCAGCATTTCTTTCCTTTTAACTGGGTTATTTCTTTCTATTTTATGTGTGTTGGCATGAACATTGCCTGCATGTATGTCTATGTAAGGGTATTGGATCCACAGGAACTGGAGTTACAAACAGTTGTGAGCTGTCATGTGGGTGCTAGAAATAAAGCTCTGGTCCTCTAGAAGAGCAGTCAGTGCTCTTGCATTGAGCCATCTCTCCAGCCCCTCTCAGCATTTCTGACTGGCAGTGTTGGCTTCCTTTGATGATGGCTCCTTGGGAGGTTGGGCGTGGCTTTGGATTATCTTGAAGAGCAGCTCAATGGCTAACTCAGGAGTGACTTGCTTCACCAGTCTCAAAATGTTGGGGGTATATTCATCTCTTGGCTGTTCTGAAAATGACCCAAGTCACACCCATGCCTCATCTTCTTATGAGATCTTCAAAATGTGTAGCGAGAAGCCAGGCATAATGGCACATGCCTCTAATCCCAGCCCTTGAGAGGTGGATCTCTATGAATTAGAGGTTAACGTTGTCTTCATAGTAAGTTCTTGGCCAGCCAAGACTCCATAGTGAGACCCTGTGCAAAAAAAAAAAGGCATGCTGAAGACTTACGTCTTGTCACTGGTTCTGTTGCTGCTGTCCTGTGCATTCAACAGCATTCTTAGGCCTGCTTCCCCCTGTCCCCAGTTCTTCCCCAGTGCTTCTCCCAAGTGGCTACATCTGGTACAAACAGGTTCAGCATTTTCATTAATCTTCTCAAGATTCTTTCAAGTATGGAAAACCTCCTCCCCCTTTCCATACGCTGTTTGGAGAGACAGGATGCTGGCTGAGGTGTTGGGAACCTGGTATCAGGAGAAGTGTGGTTCTGACAGCCACAGGAATGTCTTGAGGTCCCCATGTGACCCTGTGTGTGTTCCTGCTTGAGACCTAGGCGGCCCTTTGAGGAACTCAGTCCTTGGTTCCAAAAGGTTCCAGTTTGCTTCACGTCATTGTTGTAAGCTGCATGGTGCTCAGTGGACTGCAGGGGTGCGTGCTGAGCCGTCTCCTAGAGGCACAGTGCTGTGTCGGCCTGTGGAAGAATGTAAGGAGTTAGCAAATGTCCCCATGTGTTCATCCATTCCCCAGCTTAACAAGCAAGCTCTGTCTGTCCTGGGCTCCGAGTGTAGAGGTTGGTGTCAGCCCAATCCTCTGCATAGTCTGGCTGAACAAGACAGGACAGATTTGGATAAAAGCCCTGGAAGTAGCTTCCGAGAGTGTCTGGGATCCCTAGAGCATGTCCCAAGGGGGCCCTGACATGTGGTGGGAACTAAATCACCAAGGGGCGCCTTGTACCTAGGCAGTCAAAAGTGCATAACAAGTAACCAGCAAAGTGTAGAGAGAAACTCATTCAGAGGTCTAAGGGTTACTGGGATCATGCTGTGCACAGCCTGCAGCCCAGCAGACTGGCAGGGTGGGTGGGCACCAAGAGGATGAAGGTGGAAGTGGTGACACTTGGTTCCTAGACCCTGTGTGTCCAAGCATGCCTTCTCTAAAAAGGCTTCAGTTCCTGACAACCTGCAGGAACCGTTCCTTCTTGGGGTTACACAATTTTGGGTTCAACTTTGAGCTCATACGTGACTTCCCCCTTGGGGAGCCTGTATCTTAACAGGAGATTCAGCTACTCATAGGCCAAGTAGATATGTTGACATGGTGAAATGTGAGGAAGGGGATGGAGAGGAATCCAAATTAGTTGACCGGAAAGCTTTGGTGTGGGGATAACACCAGCAGTTTGAAGATGGCATCATTAAGAACCACACGTTGGGCTGGAGAGTTGACTCAGTGGTTAAGAGACTGTTCTTGCAGAGGTCCTGAGCTCAAATCCCAGCAACCACATGGTGGCTCACAACCATCTGTAATGGGATCTGAAGACCTCTTTTGGTGTGTCTGAAGACAGCCACAGTGTTATTATTATTTATAATAAATAAATAAATAAATCTTAAAAAAAAAAAAAAGGAACCACATGTCAGGGCTAAGAAGACAACTCAGTGGGTAAGCACTCTTAATGCCATGCTCAAGGACCTGAGTTCAAATCCCCAACCAGAGTTTCTGTCTGGCACACATGTAAGTGCTGCATGGCTGTGGTAGCCTGTTTTCTACAGGTAAGAACAGAGAATCCTGGGAGCAAGCTAGTCAAACTGGCTCTGTCTAAATATGTAAGGCAGAAGGAGAGTGGTCAAGAAGGTGGTCTAGAAGTCATCTGACTTCAGGCTCTGGCCACCACATGCACAGGAAAACTGGTCATCTGAGTTCTGTGTAAGTCTTTAATCCCAGCCCTTGGAAGGCAGAGACCCGCACCACAGGGCTGGCTACTTGCTGGAGTGATGGCTCAAAGGCTAAGAGTACTTGCTGTCTTTTTGTTTTCTTCTAAAGTGGCAATGTCTTTTTTAATGTCTTTTTTGTTTTGTTTTATTGATTTATGCATGAGTGCTCTGTCTTTCTACCTGTCTTCATGATGGAAGAGGGCATCAGATCCCATTGTAGCTAACCCTGTAGGTGCTGGGAATTGAACTCAGAACCTCTGAAAGAGCAGTCAGTGGTCCTAACCACTGAGCCATCTCTCCAGCTCTAACTTGCTGTTCTTGCAAAGGACATGAGTTTGGCTCCAAGCACTCACATCAGGTGGCTCACACAAGTGACTCAAAATCCTGTAACTCCAGCTTTGGGACTCCCACACTTCAGCTCCCCTACCCCTATCCGTACTAATGTGCACATAACCCAGCAAACAAACTCACAAATATAATTTAAAATAAAGTAATGTTTTAGAAAATAGATGTACACTTGTTGAGGTGATGGCAGTAGCAAGGTAAGTTGTAGTTTGATGAGTCCTTAAAGAGGTTTGTCATCTTTGTTGTGGAGTAAGACAGATCCACAGAGGAGCTCCCAGTTGCTCACCTTCCTCAGCCATGTGTCTGGATCAGACTCAGACTGATGGAAAGTTTCAGGGCTACTGCCATGGAAGCAGAGACAAGGGCCTCCTGGGAAGCTTCGTGGAGAACACAGCGCTGCCAGGGAGGTGCGGCTCTGCACTGGGCAGAAGAGCTCAGCGGTGTGGAGCACAGACAGCCCTTCCCAGGACCTCTGAAGCAGTCCCCACTGTCCTGTGTGCACAGCCTGGCACCGCTCCTGAGCACTGCGTGAAGGCACTGCCCATTATGTAGCTGGGGTCCCTTGGGCAGACCTTCTGTGTTCTGGATAGAACAGAGAGTATTCAGTACATGCCTTCTGCCATCAAAGGGTTGCTCTATGCAGATGCAGACAGCCCTATCCTTCCTAAGCATGGTAAGGACACTCCAGGTGTGAGTTAACTAACACTCCTGACCTTTTTCTTAAGTCACAAGCTCACCCAATGGCCGTTTGTGAACCAAAGTGCTAGTGTTAGATTAGCCATCGATGGCAACACAACTTTATATTAACTTCTTCCACTTTATATTAAGGGAGAATGTGAGGCTTCTGAAGACAGATGAAGACTCTTCTTCCTCAAAGGGTCCCATTAGGTACCAGCTTTTGGGGTCTGTCTCAGAAACTTTATCCCTGGCTCAGATAAATAGGATTAGCCCCATGGTGATGGGTCGGGCAGCTTCAGGGGCCCTTACCTTTGGTCTAGTCTACCTCAGCATCCAAGGATGCCGAAGGGGAGGTAGAGACCAATGCAAACCTCTGTCCTGAGTGCCATGAGCTATGAGTCCCTGGGCATAATTGGGAAGCTGCAGTGGGTCTGAGGCAGAAGCAGTTTCCCATCGTATTTTATGGTAAGCTTGAGGCTTTGGGACACAAACAAAACTATTAGAAACTCAGCCTGCAGCTAAGAGACGGGAGAAGCAAAAAGGTGTGTGTAGTTGAGGTGAGAGAGAACATGAGCCCAAGGAGACCTGGCTGCAGCTCCTCAGCAGCCTCGCTGTATGGGGCAGACAAGGGTCTCTGCAGCAGACCTTCGTTTTCCCCAGACAATTTCTCTTTACAGAGAGCAGTGCTCATGTTCACAAGCCTGCACTCCTTTTTGCTCCCTTTGCCTTTCTGTCTATAAACATTTAAGTTGTGGTGCTAAGCTGTCATAAACTACATGTAAGTCCTGTTCCCTCAGACTCAGGCATTTGGGTCTAGTTGTCACATTTTAACTCAAGGACATTTCTCATTTGTAGTGGCTGGAACCCACTATAGTTAGGTTAGCTTCTTGCTCGCTATACAAATGCTTCCCCCCTATAGGTTCCTATGCTTTAGATCTCTAGCTTATCCTAGAAATGTGGCGCTGCCACCACCAGCCACTGCAGCCCTCTCCTGGATCTAGTCATCTCTCCTCTGCCCTGCCCTCGCCTGATTTAACGCATGGGACCGACCTGCGCCCTCCACACATATGTCACAGTTGTGTAGCTTGGTCTCCATGCAGGATTCCTGATAGCAGAAGCGGGGGGCTGTCTCTGACTCTATTGCCTGCCTTTGGGACCCTTTCCTCCTACTGGGCTGCTTTGTCTAGCCTCAGGAGGAAAGGGTATGCCTGCCCAGTCTTGCTGCAGCTTAATATGCCAGGGCTGGTTCATCTTTGGGAGATGCAGGGTAAAGACTGGGAGGAGAAGAGGGAGGGGAAACTGTGGTCAGGATGTATAATTAATTTTCATTAATTGATAAATTAATTTATAAGAATGTTTGAGTTTATCAACTGTATCTACCAGTCCATTGGGTGGGATCAAAAGAGGAAATTTCAGGCTCAGACCGGGTGAGAAGCCTAATCTTAAATATTCCAGGGTGTGGAACTCACATTCAGAAAGCCTTGGACTGGTAATTGGTGCCTAGCAATGAGCGAGCCAACTAAAGCAGGCGTGCCTGGCTTTAGGGACACCCTTGACAGCCACTGACCTGCTGCCTTCACAGCCCTCCATGTCCTGGGCACTTGTGTGCTCAGGTGTGCAGCCCTGTTCTAACCAGCTCCTTCCTGGAGTCGCATTAGGCATTTGTGTGCGGATCTGCTGCCCAGTCGATTTCCTGCCTCTGTAGACGTAATTGTCGCTTCTCCCTCTCTACAGGAGCTGGTGGTAGCTCTGAGTCACCTGGTAGTTCAATATGAGAGCAATTTCTGCACTGTGGCCCTGCAGTTCATGGAAGAGGAAAAGAACTACCCCTTGCCTTCCCCAGCAGCCACAGGTACAGCAACTTCTGGGAGCCTGGGACCTCTTTCCTGGCCTTCACCGGAACGATAAGTGGCCTGCTTGTGGCCAGGTCTGAGCATGGCTTTCTGATGGCTAGGCCCCTGGCTCCTGTTGTCTCGAGCCTTTAGAAAAGTGCACATATAGGAAAAGGGCCAGAAGACACTATTCCTTTCCTTCCTTCTTATCCTTCCTGGAATTCAAATTTGAGGACATCTTGAAAGATGGCAAACCTCTGTAGTGGGGTGTGCTGAAAAGAACATTAGCTGTCTTCCTGTGATGAGTAATTGAATCACATTGTTGTTGGCCTCGTGTTTCTATGAGTCAGGGTAGGAAGCGCCGCTTCTCACATTTGTCCATTTTGCTGGAGAGTACAGTCATCTTCTGTGTTCCTATTTCATCGCCCCTCCCTCCAGACCACAGCACAGAGACTCGTGATCAATAACTAAGCCTGCCTCCTTTCGGTCGCTTGGGAAGGAAGTGAAGCCTGGCTGGAAACAGCCAGAAAGGTGGAGAGGCAGCTGCCAAGAGGGTGGGGGGTCCTGCCAGGCCCAGGGTGCTGAGCAACACTCCGCCACTGCCTTTGTCACCTAACACCAGAACAGCTCAGAGCTACTCCTGACTTCCAGTCCATGCTCTCCTGGGATTTAGTGCTCACATGTCTACAACTGAGTATCTTTGGCCAGCTGAAGCCTGTACTCATACAGGTGAATAACAGGGAGGCCCTTCTACATTCATTCTTGTCTCAGTAACACCAACTGCCCCTGTTCCCATGACTACAGACCCAGGCATTCACCCTGCTCCTATCCTGAAACCCATTGCTAACTCCTTCCTTTCCCCCTCTTTCCTAGAGGGAGGGAGCTTGACCCCAGTTCGAGACAGTCCATGCACCCCCAGACTCCGTTCAGTGAGCTCCTATGGGAACATCCGAGCCGTCACCACAGCTAGAAACCTGAACAAATCTTTGCAGAATCTGAGCTTGACGGAAGAATGTAAGATTCCAGAAACCAATATTTGGGGTAGGAAGGTTCAGTGTGCTCTTTATAAGACGTTTATCAAAAATGCTACTATGCCCCTTGTCCCTGCCCTGCAGAATATGGGCCCTGATGTGTTGTGTGCCAGAGTGACAAGTGGCCACCTGTTCTTGAGTCAGAATCTTCCTTTCAGTCATGGGCTTAGCAAGGACCTGGTTTAACACCCGGATCATTCAGGCCAGAGTGTGACTGTTCAGGATCTCAGTTCCAGGGAGGGGTCCACCAGTTTATGCATGCATGTCTGTTAGTGTGTTATGTGTGTACTGTGCCCACTGTGAAGAAAGCTCACACCTCAGACAGGCCATTAACCCTAAGACACTGACCTCCTTCCTGTCATTCTGGCCAGCGGGCAGCTCAGTGGCCTTCTCTCCCGGGAACCTCAGCACAAGCAGTAGTGCCAGCAGCACCTTGGGAAGCCCTGAGAACGAGGAGTACATCCTGTCCTTCGAGACCATCGACAAGATGCGGCGTGTGAGCTCCTATTCAGCACTCAACTCCCTCATAGGTGAGTCCTCACCTCATCCTTTTTCTGTTGCCTGCATGTCTTCCCTTGCCAAGGGTTTGTGGTACCCAAAACAGCCTTCATTTGGTCAGAAATATGAGCCAAAGCTCTCTCTGCCGGGTGTGAAAGAATAGGAACTAACTGGAGCTTGAAGACGTGAGGAGAGCATTTTGCGATGGATGGTATGTCACAGGCTGGTCTAGGGCTGTGAGAGCTTGCTGGCTCTGTCAGGTAGGAACGCTGCCAGACAAGTCCATCTGTCTTTCTTTGCATTCCTCCTGTGCGCTAGACCTGGCAGTGTGCGGTGGCTCTCAGCTAAGACATCCTGCTTATCTCAACCAGGATGAAGTAGGGTGCTCTGGTTTCTGGTAGACATCAGCCAAGGATGATATTCACTGTCCCCAGTGCCCAGGAGAGCCCTACAGGAAGCAGTGGGAGGTCAAGAGCCTATTGCATAAGGCAGAGGTGTCAGTACTCCTGAAGGGTCCTCAGTGCTCACCTGCTCAGCCTCGACCCAAACTAGCAGCTTGACCCTTCACTGCCTAGAATCTAGGGTTTAGTGGCCAGCAGTCTCTGTGACTCAGCCGTGAGCGGTAACCCCTGGACTTTGCTAGCATCACACAGGAAGTGAGAACTGGCTGGCTTTCTTGCCGTGCACCTGTGCTCATTCTCAGACTGAATCGAAAGATAAGTGCAGAGTCTGCCACACTTCGCATGTGCTTCATCTTGGTGAGACTCTATGACATGCACTGTGCAGCCTGAGCCTGTCACGGGATGGCTCAGCCTTCTTGTTTGACAATTGAATACCAACACTGTCCTCAGTTTTGGTCTTGGAGATGGCAGGGTTAAGGAGTCACATTTAGTTGAGGGTCACAGCAGATGGTGCAGAGCAGCCTCTGTGGAAGGAGCCCAGATGTGTCTGATTCATCCTCCTCTGCCTACTCTCAAACGTTGGGTTCTGTGTGCTGCCACCTTCTCACACTGATTTAAGCTCTCTCTCTCTCTCTCTCTCTCTCTCTCTCTCTCTCTCTCTCTCTCTGTGTGTGTGTGTGTGTGTGTGTGTGTGTGTCTGTGTGTCTGTGTGTCTGTGTGTGTCTGTGTGTGTGTGTGAGAGAGAGAGAGAGAGAGAGAGAGAGAAGAGACATTTTATCTGTGGATGGGATTACAGCTAGAGATGGACCAGTGCTGCAGAGGACTCGGGTTAGATTGCCGTCACTCATACGGTAGCTCCTAAGTGTCTGTAACTCCAGTTGCAGGGGATCTGACACCCTCTTCTGACCTTGTACACACATGGTACACAGATGCATGCAGGCATGACACCTATTCACACAAAAGTAAAATCAAAATTTGAAGGAGGAAGTTTCAAAGATTTGGGGAAGGAGAAGAAAACAGCAGCCTTCCTCCCTGCCAGCTTTCTCCCTGCTCAGTGTGGTGGCGCCCACATTCACATGGCGCTCTCGGAGCTTATGTAGTGTCAGGACCCATGGCTTGCAGACTCCATTACTGGCAACACTTCCGGTTTAAAGTCAATTTCTTCTTTGATTTCAACCAAAGAGTAGCATTCTCTTTAGCCCCTTTCTCTGCATATTGAAGAAGAGGTTTTAAAACCATGGCAACCTGGAGCACATGTTTACACCTGTTCACACAAAAGCAGCTCCTTTCAGATGCCCTGTCCTGCACCCACCCAGCTCTGCTTTCTCGGTGCTCCCTGAGGGGACTGCTCTCAGGCCTGTGGTCCTCTGGCACAGCAGGAATTTGCACTCAGCACATACGTGGATCTTCCACATCACAGCTCTTCTTGTTCTCAGTCAGCTGTGCCCAATGACTGTATGGATCCTCTAAGTACCCCTTCCTTCCTTCCTTCCTTCCTTCCTTCCTTCCTTCCTTCCTTCCTCCCTCCCTTCCTTCCTTCCTTCTTTCCCTTTTCTTGGCCTCTTTCCCTATAGCACACATGTGCCTTTGATCTAACTGCACCACGTACCTTTCTGTGAACCATGGAAGGTTCTGGCATGCCTGCTAAGGCTGCACTTGGCAAATCTAGCCTAGAGGGGGCTCAGGCCTTCCTTCAATGAGGATCTCAGCTGGACAGCTCTACAGTGTGCTCCCTGGGCTAGCCTCTAGCCCCTGTGAGACTTGATGCAACTTCTGCAGAGCTCAGAGCGAGGAAGTCTTGGGGCAGGGTCCTCCTTGGCAGCATCTCTAGTTCTGTGCTCTGCTTGACCAGCTGGACCAAGACTCATGGCTGTCATTTTTATTATCAGATTTCTCAAGAGTTTTAATTACTATTATTGTATGTGTGTGATGTGTTGTGGGTATCTACACACCATAGAATAATGTGGGGACAAGAGGACAACTTTCTAGAATGTGTTCTTTCCTTCTACCTTTACATGGATTCTGGGGGTGAATTCAGCTAACAGGTTTATACCAGAAGCATATGCTATATGCTTGAGCAATCTTGCTGGCCCTAGAGTTGTTTCCTGCTGCTGCAGACAGTGAACGATTTTGCCTGTACTAGCCTTCTACCTCCCTCCCTGTACTCCTGAGGCTCCCCCATGAGCATAGGTCAGCTCAGAGTTGAAGGAGCCAGGAGATGGGGTGTGTGGTGACCCATGCCCAGGCTATCCCTGTGCAGCTGGACAGTACCCACCTCACCCCTTGGCAGTAGTGCCCACTGTGCATGAAGCCCATGCCCACACTCTGAGCCCTGTCCACAAATACCCTGCCAAAGATCTGACCCCAAGAGGAAAAGTAGTGCCACTGTGGACACCCTGCTTTCCTGCCTGTCACCTGTACCTTCATCAGAGACTTGTACCAAGAGAATATCTGTCTGAAAACTTGAGAGAGAAGGGTATGGTCTCATTTCAAAGGCACTGGAAGCCTCAGAGGACAGGGACAGGGTTTTTACAACTCTGTAGAGCATTGACATTTTGTAATGTGTTGAAAATGCATCACCATGGTAACAAATCCAAGGTAGAGCTGATGCTGAAGGAGTGGAAGAAGGAAGAGTGAGAACCACAGAGCTTCCCTCAGCCTCAGCCTCGGCCTCAGTGCTGACCCTGAGCCTGGGAGTCTATAGTGGGTCGGGGCTGAAATCCCAAGCTTCTGCCTCACTCAGACAGAGGCAGGGTGACTCCAGGGAGAAGATATTAGCCAAGCGCCCCTCAGCCCCTGTGAGTCAACATTAAGATGACAGATAGCCATTAGCCATCCCGGCCCATGGCAGTGATCTGGTGAGGCAGTGAAGGTGCACCAAGAGGTAGTTAATGGCAAGGCACTGGCTGGGAATGCAGCTCAATGGTAGAGTGCTCACTGAGCACACAGCACCAGAGTGGGGTGACCAAAGCTTAGTGGGTCGTTCAAAGATGCAGAGGGTCAACTACAAAGACCATGCAAATGCTCCAGGGTCACAGAGGAAGTAGATACAGCTGCACAGATAGGAAGCCAGAGCAGTGGGTCACTAGGACACCCTCAAAGGCTCCCCATCAGGCCAACAGTGCAGACTCGGGAGGAAAGGTGTCACTGGAAGCACCAGGACAGGGGCACAAGAAAGAACAAATACAGAGGATTTATACACATACCACCACCTACCACACCACCATAACCACCACCTACCACCACCACCCACCCACCACCACATCTGCCACCACCACCTACCACCTACCATTCCCTCAGCCTTGGGACCTGTGTTTCTAAAGACTGGCAGAAGGACTGACAGCCTCATGTCCTACAGTCCTTTTCACAGTAGACTCTGAGAGACTGCATTTCACCGTATGCTATTCAGAAAGCTGTAGCCACTGCTTTGAAAATCAATCCTAGAACATCATGGGTTTTTATTACTTCTAGTCTAGACATGAAAATAGATCTTTGGCCCTTCTAGGGCTTAGCAAGTAGCAAGTTGCAGACCCAGTTCCCAATGTCCTTACTTCAGTCCCCATGGATTCTGATCCATGTGTGAGGGTGGCAGGTTGTATTTTGGAGATGTTAAGACAGGGCAGTGCATTTGACAAGGAACCAGAGAGAATCACTTGTGGCAAACCAAGGCTATTGTGAAATCAAGAGCTAATTTGTAATCAACAGATTTGCTCTACACCAGAAAAAATTGTGCCCTCATCCCGTCACAGTCAGATGGTGATAAAGGTTGTGCTCTCTGCTAAGCAGGATCATACAAAACTCAAGATCTACAAAATCAACCCAGTAATTGAAACAGTTGCTGTAAACTAAATAGTAATATTTACAAGTGTCTCCCTTCCTCTGTGTCCTACACATTATTAGGCTTTCTGGCAGTGTTCTGTGGGGTTCCTGATTCTAAACAAATCCCCAGAGGATTCTGTATCTGTCACCCAGCTCATGAGGCCACAAGGATCTGGGACCCACCTGTGACTACCTACTCTGTTCAGTTTGGAGCTCCAGCTGTGTCTGCATGTTGGTCATTAAACTGCCAGGAGGGCTAAGCAGAGCCCTGTCAGTCATGCGCCAGCCCCTCCCTCCACCTGCTACGGCTGCTTTCTCCCACCCCTTCCCTAGTCGGTGACAGTTCCCCATAAGCATCATGATCCCTTACGGTTGGGAGTCACGTGGCAACTGAGCTTTGCAGGAAGCTGCTTCCGATGCGGTGCGTCACTCCCCTGGAGGACGCCTGAAAGCACCAGCACACAGTAGCCGTGTGAGCACTTGCTGTTGCTTGGAGAGGGGCTGCCAGCTCCATTCAAGGGGCCTGTCTCTCAGGTGACACCAAATGCAGAACGTGTGACATCTTTTCCTTCTTGACTGTGTCGGAGGGGACCTGTCTCTAGAGTGCACTCAAAGCCACATCCTCCTCTCAGAAAGGCACAGAGATACAGCTGCTGCTTGGCAACTTCATGAGAGATTCTGAGCTGATTGTACTCGTTTTCTTAGTCTTTAGTAGTAAATCTAGCCCAGTGTTTGGATCTGTAGAATTGAAGTTGAAATGTTGGCCCTCTGCTTCCTGCTTCCTTTGGATTTTCCCTGCCACTGGTAAACTCAAGCTAGAGTGGGCTCGTGTGTTGTTTCATTCCTCCACCACATCCAGGTTTACCGCAGGCCTAGGTCTTCTGGCACATATGGCTTCCTGGCTCCTGAACTCACTGAAGGCTTAGAACTGCTGAGTCCACACCTGTGAGTGTGCCCACGGCACTGCCTTAGGACATTGCGTCTCTGCAGTCCTGAGTTATCCCCTTATGGCTTAATGGTTAAGAGCTCTCAGTCTCTTGCAGAGTATGTGGGTGGGTTCAGCTCTCAGCACCCACACAGTAGGACAACCACATATAACTCCAGATCCAGGGAGCTGATGTCTCTTTTGATTTCTCTGGGTTCTCACATGCACATGATACACATACCCACCCTCAGACAGACAGACAGACAGACACACACACACACACACACACACACACACACACACACACATTTTTTTAATAATTAAATAATGATTTTTTAAATTTCTGTCTTAAGACTTAGCCCCTCAGTATTAGGCATAATGCTTTAGACAGCTCAAAAGAGAAACTATGTATTCAGGAGCTGAGAGGCAGCCCTCTTGGTGAGTGGGTATACATCACTGCCGTAGCTCATGTAGCTCATGCTTCACCCTACACAGCCCAGGATTAATGGAAGGGAAGTTGGATTCGCCTCCCACCTATAAATGAGCAGGTCAGCAATCAGAGAGTGGGCAAGAAGAGCTTAACAAGTCACACACACAAAATATGAGACAGAGCCGTGCAACCCACATAAACTGTACAGCTGGCCATGGTGTTGTCTAGAAACCTCGAACAGGAGAGGAAATATGCGTGGGAACTGGGTGATATTCTCCAGCCAATAAAGTGCAGACCAGTTTTTAGCCATTTTGTTTTAGAAAGCCCTATTCTCAAAAGATGAGACCTGCCAGGCTGGTGGTGTGCACCTTTAATCCCAGCACATGGGAGACGGAGGCAGATGGATTTCTGTAGATTCAAAGACAGCCTAATCTGTGTAGTGAGTTCCAAGCTAGCCTTGATACACAGTGAGGCCCTGTTTGGGGCGGGGGGGGGGGGGGGGGGGCAGACAGAATGAGACCTGTGTGATGAAGCTTGTTTACTACTAGAATTCTTTTTAATTAACCGTGTGTGTGTGTGTGTGTGTGTGTGTGTGTACATGTGTCAGTGAGTGTTTGTGTACATGTCACTCACTATGTGTCAGTGAGTATGTTTGAGTGTGTGTGTTTGTGTACATGTGTCAGTGAGTGTTTGTGTACATGTGTTTGTGTGTGTGTAGGTATGTTATGCATGTGGTGGTAAGAGGGAGTCAGTTCTCCCTTTCATGGTGTGGGTTCTGGGAATTGAATTCGGGTCATCAGGCTCGATGGCAAGAGCCATCACACTGAGCAACAAACTGGGAAGCTTCTTGTAACCCCAGCTCTCTAAAGTTCTCCTTCCTACCAGCATAGGGTGTTGAGAAAATAACTGCCTCAGAAGCCACCGGTCACACGCACAGGGAGCTACTAGCTACTAAAATATCTCCTGTTTCTCTCTTCTAGGAGTTTCTTTTAATAGTGTTTACACTCAAATCTGGAGAGTCTTACTGCATCTGGCCGCCGATCCCTATCCAGATGTTTCTGATTTAGCCATGAAAGTCCTCAACAGCATTGCTTACAAGGTATGTGCGTGAGAGGTTGTCACTGCAGAACCCACACGTGTGAGAGGTTGTCACTGCAGAGCCCACACGTGTGAGAGGTTGTCAGTGCAGAGCCCACACGTGTGAGAGGTTGTCAGTGCAGAGCCCACACGTGTGAGAGGTTGTCACTGCAGAGCCCACACGTGTGAGAGGTTGTCAGTGCAGAGCCCACACGTGTGAGAGGTTGTCACTGCAGAGCCCACACGTGTGAGAGGTTGTCAGTGCAGAGCCCACACGTGTGAGAGGTTGTCACTGAAGAGCCCACACGTGTGAGAGGTTGTCACTGCAGAGCCCACACGTGTGAGAGGTTGTCAGTGCAGATGTGCTCTGTGCATCTAGTCCAGCTCCTCCTTGGCTGATGAGGTGTCTCACTGACCGCATCTGCTATGTCTTCGGCTCCTGGTAGCGTCACACAGGATGGTAAAGCTCCTGCACCGGCTTTAACCAGCTCACCTTGCTGTTGCAGCAGCACTGTGCACACCACAGAGTGCATTCTGAGCTTCAGACTCTAGGCGAGGTCGCACTTACAGGTATCCTATGCATACACGTGTTACTTGCTGTTGTTACTGCCCAGGAGTCTTCCAGCTGAATGCCAAAGTGTTGAGTGTGGCCAGCCTGGGATAGCTCAGCTTGCTCTGTCCTCCCTCTGTGGACACTCCACCCAGTCCACTGGTACCAGGCACTAGCCCAGTGAAAAACTAAAGGTTTTATTGTTTAATAGAAAATTAAACAACTATTACAGTGTATATTTGTTAAACATATGGTTTGAGGCCAAAGGAAGGCAGGCAAGACAAAACAAAAACAGGAAACAAGGAAGAGAATAAAGCTCCCCTCCTGGTTCCAGAACAGCAGCAGGTCCCGAGAGAGCCACACCCACTGGCTGCTTGTTAGAAGCCAGTTTACTGTGTAGCACTACCCTAGTGTGCTGTGTCTCCCACCCAGTACAGTTCCAGGTTAGCTCTTTGTTCCATCTTCATTTGAGGGGTGTGTGTGTGTGTGTGTGTCCCCATGCCACAACACTTGTGGAGATCAGAGGACATGGGGAACTGAATTGCTTCTCCCTTTCCTTCATATGGGTCCCTCAAGCTTGGGTCTTTAAAAAAATATCTCTAGTGAGTTGTCCTAAAATTTCATGTGGGCACTAAGTCTGCTGTTAAAGTCTGTAGGCAGTCCTGTCTGTCATCACAGTTCCTGGCGCAAAGCACTCTGATGGCTTATTCCGCCCTGGGAGGCACAAGGCAGCCTTCTTTCTGTGCCATGCTTAACATGGGCTGCACCGCTTAGGGCTTGCACTGAGGACGTTCTCACCTGGTTGGCTCAGCGTCTGGAGTATATTGGTCATGGTGAGTCAGGACCCAGCTCTCTGAGCTTATCTTTCAGTGCATTGATGTATTTATTGATGTATTTGCCCTTACAGATGCTGTGCCTAAATTATTTAGCACTGTAATCCTGGTGCCTGATATTGAATTCATGACTGAGTTCAGTGCTGCAAACACAGCCTTGGGTATTAAACAGTATATTTTTAAGAGCTTCAAATGCACAGATCAGTGGGGCTGCTGCTTTGGCCTCCTAGGCCTGGGCTTTGAGTTTGAGTTTCGCGAATACAGCTCTGAGCTGAGAGGGCCCAGCTGTAAAGGAGTGTGCCTCCTGACTGCTACCTGCCATGGTAGCTACAGCTCCTGGAGAGCAGCCCAGCACTCTTGGGGCAGCGCTCCATGAGGAAGCCTGGACCTCCCGCAACAGGGCCTTCAGCTGCTGTCTATTCTGCTACAGTGGCAAATCCCAGTGTACACATGCCTGTGTGTATGTGTGTGTGTGTGTGTGTGTGTGTGTGTGTGTGTGTGTGTTTAGAATAAGCACTATTGACAAATTCAGGAACATAAACATTATGGAAATTTTTTTGCGTGTGTCATCATTTTAATTTTAAAAGATGCCTTATTTTTTCCTCTAGGAACTAAAGAGATTATATTTCACTTTATAAAAGAAATGAACCTATTTTGCATTATTTAACTCTGAAGCCAAATTTTTGTTCATCAGAGTAAAAACGGCCTTATTACTATGGAATGCCCCCTAGAATTCTGCATCCAAATATGTAAATTGCTACCAGCTATGTCTAAAAGAGCCCACACTGCTTGACAGTGACAGCCTGATTTGTTCATACTTCCCTTCTCCTTCTGAAAGTGGAGAGAACTGCTCCATGGAGCCCTCTGTGGCACCATCAGCTCTGTCCTCTGCCTGGAGGATGGTGGAGACCGAGGTACAGCTCTAAGCATGGGTGCTCAGAAATATAAATGCATGTAAACTCACTGAAGGGCAGTAACAGTCTCTGAATTCCACAGGAGCCACACCTTCCCAATAGGACATGTGCAGACCAGGCACTCTGCAAATTAGACAGTAATCCTTAGTCAGGGCAAAGGATTCACAGCCTTTTCAGGGTTCCAGGGGCATAGCAAATGTTCCACTGAAGGAAAGTTCCACTGTGCCGGGGATGTAGCTGTTAGTAGAGTGCTTACCTAGCATTCACAAAACCACAGGCCCATCCCCAAAATCACATAAAACTAAGAATGGTTGTGAAAATCTAATCCCAACACTCAGGAAGTAGAAGATGGAGGGTCGGAAGGTTAGGTTATTCTCAGCTAGCTAGTGAGTTTAAGGCCAGCCTAAAATGCAAAAAATATAAGAAATAAATAGCTCAAATAAAACTACAAACGTTGTTCTGTTAAACATGTTACAGCTTAGCCTCTCAAGAGCGGGTGTAAGCAGGAGAATCATGAGTGTGAGGCCAGCCTCGGGGCTTAGTAAGACTCTCTCTGTCCCCCTTTCCCAATACTTGAACACTACTCCCTCACCAAACAGCCTTGTTCAGGAGTAACAATCCCAGACCAGTGAGGCTGGGTGGGGACATTCACTACCAAGTTTCTGAGTTCCCTCCTATGTTTGACTCTGACTTGTAAAGAAGTCTGAATGTGCTTATGACATTCCTGTTGAAAAATTGTGAGAGCACTGAGCTCCAAGCAAGAATGGCTTCCAGTGTGCCCAGACTAGGAACTCTCTGTCTCCACCCTCAGCCTCTAGTTAGCTTTCTAAGAGTTTCTGATCTGGAATTCAACCTGGCAAATGACATTTGTCTCTGAAAAGCTGCTTGGCTCTGTGAGCTCAGCCTCTACCTCTCTTCGCCTCAGCTCGTTCTCTGAGCCTATGGGAGTGGGCTCTCAGCCCTTCAGACTTGCATGCCAGATGACAGTCACAGGGCAGTCACCGGCAGTCAGTTGGGAAGAGTGTCCTATCTCACAGTGTGCCATCCTTCTTGGTCTGTGTCCAAGCCCAAACTCTAGTAGAAGGATGCATTCTGCTAAGTTTGCTGGGCAGGTGCTCACTTCATGACAGAGTTCCTGATGGAAGGACTGCCCCCCGCCAGACTCCTCTGGCCCTACATTCTCAGTCCTCCCAGACACATCCACAGGGGTGCTCTGCTCACTCTTCATCTGGCCCCATACTTGCCAGTGCTGAGGAAGCATGAGACTTGAGCCTGCCACCAGCAGTCACCAGCACCCAGCCCTGGCAAGCTCATCTCTACAGAATTCTAAACATGACAAAATGATTCTTGTTGCAGCAGCCATGGGTAGCAAATACTTGCATTGTCTAGCAGGCTGCCAAGCTGGAAGCCATGGGTCCTGTCTTCATTTCTGTCTCCTGGCCAGGCAGAGTCCCATGAGTCCTTCAGAAACCCACCTTCTAAAGCTTCTGTCTCCCATCACCTCCTGCTGATGCTCTAGAGCTTTTGAGAAGGCAAAATCTACACTTAAATTCTTTTCCCTTGCAGACTTGAGGGATCATGTGGCTGTCGGGCTAAGGGCAGGGAAGGGATGCCACCTTGACACAGGAGTGTTGTTGACAGACACACCGTCAGCGCTGGCCTGAATGCTGCACTTTGGACTGACAGGAAACTACTACATAAGAGCTCAGACCCTGCAGATGTTTGTGAAAGATGTGCTGAGACATGGAGGTTCAGAGCAGGCCAGGTCACCTAGGACACGGAGTGACACCGGCTACCTGGTCAGCAGGCCAGACCTGACCGCCAGCCTGCCTCACCCCGGTCTGCCAGTTTGCCCTTTTCCCTAGTCATCACCTGCCCTAGAAATGAATGTGTGCATCCTCCTAGTGTGTGAGCATGAAGGAAAGAGTGTGTGTGCGCGTGTATGCATGTGTGCATGTGTGTGACAAGAATGACGTTCTTTATCTGGTTCTTGGGGTGGAGCTCAGGACCTGTCACATGCTAATTCTGTTCTCAGTCACCAAGCCACACCTGACCAGTGATTAGGGCTTCAAGACAGTTAGCCCCTGTCAGGAGTGGTTTGTCCTGGGGAAACTGAGGCTCCCTTACTCTGCCTCTCCTGCCCCCAAATACAGGACATTTGTGACTGACCAGCAGCCACAGTTCTGGACTGTCTGGTGATGTCCAGTCACACAACTATGCTTCCTGACCCCTCAGTACACCTGCCTAAGCCACAGCTGCCTCCTTGGGGACAGAGCCAGTCTGGGACCCTGAAAGGGCCACTGATGGCTCTCAGATGAGAGGCAGGCAGTACTGAAGACTGACCCCAGGTGGCCTGAAAGCAGGGAAGAGCCTTAAGCACCTCACGTTTCAGCTGCTAGATTACCGCCTAGCCTGAGCCTCACAGGCTGTGGTTAATGAAAGAGCAGCCCCTTGTCCTCTGTCACCTTTAGGAGTGTCTCACTGAGGACTTCTGACCTCTCTTGTCATTCCCCCTTTGCTCTCTTAGGCCACAGTGAACGCCCGGCCCCAGCGAATCCTTGACACATCCTCTCTTACACAGTCGGCCCCAGCCAGCCCAACCAACAAGGGAATGCACATCCACCAGGTCGGGTAAGTAGCCTGCCAAGCCCCTTCCATTCTGTGGTAGGGTCCCAGATGCCACCTCCCTACCAGGGCCTTGCTTTCCTCTCCCTCCCTTCTCTTATCACTTCCTTCTCTCCCTATGTCCTTTCTCACTAAACACACAAGTACATGCTGACTTCTGTGCGCTCGGGGCCCTTTTCTAGACTTCTTCCCCATCCCAAGAACACTTCATTTGCACATAGCACATCAGGAAAAGTTGAATGAAGCCTGATTTCTATGACCTTTGGGATTCTTCAGAGGCATGGGTTCTCTATGTAGGTGAACAACAGGACGGGCTAGACGGCTCTGCTCAGGAAGCAATGTGACTAGCCCAAGTGTGACTGGACACACCAGCTCTAGAGTGTGTTATTTTGTCCTCACTCAGCCTTGGCAAGTGGCATGCCAGGCAGTTAGACTCATTGTAACATCTCTGAGAGAGAGGGCCTGGAGCCTCACTTCATAGTCTTCCTCAGTAAAGCTTGCTCTCTGTTCTTCTCCCATCCACAGAGGCTCCCCACCAGCATCTAGCACCAGCAGCTGCAGCCTGACCAATGATGTGGCCAAGCCTACCGTCAGCCGTGACCTGCCCTCTGGCCGCCCAGTTACCGCCGGCCCCACGGGTGCACAATACACCCCTCACTCCCACCAGTTCCCTCGGACACGAAAGATGTTTGACAAAGGCCCTGATCAGGTACAAAGGCATGAGCTGTGTTGTAGCCCCTCGTGCCCTGTAAGCACTCAGAACAGGGTGCTGAGGACTTTGCTTTCCTGACATCCAGTGTGATACCTTAGTTTGGGATCATTCAGTTCCCATGACTCAGGGTTAGCCTCAAGACCCTTAGAGACACGGTGGAACCCAGGTCCAACGCCTCTCTTATCTGCAGGTCTGGTCTTCCTGCAGCACCTCCTCCCTAGGCTAGTTCATCTCAGCCACTCTGAGTCCCAGTCAGCACGTGGAGTTAACTCTTCCCCTTCTTAGGTAAATAGCATTCAGTATCCACTTGATGTAGCTGCTGCTCTTCGGGGTTCATTCTGAATGGCTTGTTTGGTTTTCCTATAAACATTTGATTACTCTATACAAGCAGGCATACTCTCTGCTTTTAACTATGCTGTAAAAACAGTTCAAGAGAGAGGAATGTGCTGCTGCCCAGGATCTGAGGGGCATAGAGATGGGTGCATCCTGTCAGCCAGTGCACAGTAGAGAGGGTGTTGTTATAAATATTAAAATGAAGGCTTAACCTTTTATCTCCCACTCTGCTGGCTCCCACACCGGGCCATCTGGCACTGCTGGGATCTCTAACTTGGCGGCCTTACACAGCCTCTATGAACTCTGGTGCGGTTCACTCCACTGCCCCTGTTGTTTCTGCCCAGTGTGGATACAACCACCCCAGCGTGTTGTTTTCACTCACTTCCCCTTGGTGTGTTGTTACCAAGCCTTAGACACACACATCCCAACTCTGTGGTGAGCTTTATGTGCTCCGCTACTACACCCTTTGAACTCATTTAAGTAGTCACATCAAAGAATACGACAAACTACTGTGATCCAATAGGTATCATATAATTTGCCAACCTAAATAAGTCAAAAGCTCTTGTACAATTCTATCCCTTATAAAACATTCATTGCAGCTTTATTTATGAAGAGATGCTCAGAGAGACATAAACATCTGCCTCCATCTTCGTTCCTCCTGGAATCTCCTTTCTCTTCCTCCTTTTCTGTTTTCCTAGCCTTTTCCCCGCCTACCTCTCCACTGTCCAGTAATGTATCACCTTCACAGCAGCCCACAGAGGGGATGCTCAGGTTGTCATGGCTCATTTATCATCTAGGGAGGAAGAAGGAGCCACAGCTGAGAGCTGTGCACATAGAATGTGGGGCAGGAAGACACTGGTGTTCTTTCTGTACTGCAAGTGAGACTGAGTCAAAAGAAGAGCAGGCACGGCTCTCTTGTAGGTTAACTGTGGAGCAGGATCACAATGTTAGTGGTTAGCAGTTCCATGTGGCAGCCATTGTTCTCCATGCTCACACCCCTACCCCTGCCTCGGCAGCCAATGGGTTCCGAGTACAGTCAGCATCCTGGTTAACCCCTGACATAGCTGGGAGCAAGGGCAGAGGACTTTGGTCTAGGGGAACAGTGCATCTATGGAGGGGGCTCTATGCCACCTTCCCTTTATCAGAATTCTTAAATGGAACCAAAGCCACTGCTTCCAGGAGGACAGTGAGCCCATCTCCCTCCATGACATGGCACACAGGCCGGCCTGCCCATGTGGTTCAGGTAGTAGGAGTCAGCCAAGCTGGGCTGGCCATGGAGGGCAACAAGGCAAATGTGGATCTTGCTGTTTATTTTTGTGCTGCTGGGAATGAGATCCAAGGTCCTCGGGAATGATAGGCAAGCACTCATCCACTGAACACACCCAGTCCCTTGACCATGTTTCTCACAGTCACCACCTAGCCCTGCCCATCTGTCACAGGGTTGGTCACTGTCACCTTTGTCAAGTATAAGAAGTAGAGGATGCCAGGCTCACAGTCATGAGCATACAATCCCAGCACTCAGGGCCCTGAGGCAGGAAGAGCAGGACTCCAAGCCAGACTGAGCTACGTAGTGAGTCAGTACAGGAACAGTAAGCCTATGGAGTTTGCTCCTGATCCTGCTCTCACACCCTCCAGACCACAGACGACGCAGACGATGCTGCCGGACACAAGAGCTTCATCTGTGCCACTATGCAGACGGGGTTCTGTGACTGGAGTGCGCGCTACTTTGCCCAGCCGGTCATGAAGGTGAGTCCTGCAGCTCCACAGCCCCAGTGGCCCCACCAGAAGCTGCAATCCTCCTGCTGCTTTTCATTGCCATGTGTTCTTGCTGCTGCTTTTTGTTCTTGTTCCTCAAACTTCCTAGTGACAGTAAGCCCCAACCTGTCCCTTTCTTTGGCTTGCTGAGCCCCGTTAGCCCAGCTAGAAGCTGTGACCTGAGCAAGTGGGCCAGGATTTATGGGACTGGGGCTGTTCTCAGTAGCAGTCAGCCTCCCCTGTCATACTTTGCTTACTGCTGGAGGGTGACACCGAACTGCTGTCATGGTGCGAGCGCCAACACCTAGGACAGAAGAGCCCAAGTGGCCAGCTCTGCCTTCCTCCTGATTTCTCAAAGAAATAACAGGCAAACCCTGCTGTCTAGAACCTGCCAGCACTCTGTGGTTCCCTTGTTCTCACTGGCAGGATCTAACTCTATATCAGAGTTAGAATGAGCTCAGGCCTGTCCTCGGGTCACGCTTGGTGACTGAGCACTCTAGGACAATGGGGATCTGCAAAGCTGTCTTCTGATTCTTACTCTGCCTTAGCTGTGTGGTCACGGTATGTCAAGACTACAGATTCGTGCCCGAGCTAATGGCCCCAAACATGCAGCCATTACTGCACTTGGTCAGCTTGTCTCTGTCTCTGCGACCGCTGCAGAAACTGGCTTTTAGGTTTGTATGTAAGTCTGAAACATGTTCTTAGACCATCTTCCCCTTCCTGCATATTGACTGAAAATGAAAGCCATAGATTATTCTTAATTGTAAGTCTAGCTAGATGCCCAAGTAGGTTCTCTCTCTGAGAAGTATTTGGATTTTACCAGTCTCTGCTTCCCTCTTCCTATGGTGAGACTGGTAAAGCACAGACTATTTTCAGCATCTTTGGCAAGTGATAAAGTTCTGAGTTCTTAAGGGCCTTTGCTGATGGAGGCGAGGTGAATACTCACTTCCATCTTTCATACGAAGGCTCAGTTGTTAAGACAGTTGGCTGCTCTCCCAGAGGACCTGAGTTTGCTTCTCAGCCTTTAAGTGCTGGCTTACAACCATCTGTAACGCTGTCTCGTGCCCTCTTCTGGCCTCCATGGGAACCAGGCACAGGTGTGGTACTCAGACTTACTTGCAGGCAAAATACGTTCACCAGAAAAAAAGGACCTGAAAATATTTAAAATATTTAAATAAGCCTTAAAGTATAAAATGGCCAAACTTTTTACAAACTAATCATTGCTTTGTTAAGATACAAAACAATTCCAATAAAAAAATTTTGGGGAGAAAGATACAGAACAATTGAAAATAATCAAATATAGACAGTCTCTATGAGCTCTTATAAAAGAAAAACTGAGATGTACTGAGTGTCCAACAGAGACTAGCTAGCTAGAGATTCTGAAACGAGGACAGCCTGGTCTACAGAGAAAGCTCCAGGATGGCCATGGCCACACGGGATCTGAAATGGGGTTGGGAGTACACCCCAATGATGAAGACTTGTCCTCCCATGCCCGCAGCTCTGAGTTCCATACGAGCAAATCATTACAAAACAAAATAATAAAATCTTATGGTGGGGCTGAGGGTGTGGCTCGGTGACGGACAGTTTGCCTATTGTACTAGAGGACCCACTTTCTATCCCAGGACCACCAAAAATGGATAATAACAAATATAATTACTTTTATATTTAAATATCATAATAGTTAAGAATAAACAAAAAATAGTGAAGAAAGGGAATGAAACACTTAATCATATACTATTGAAACTATTAAGTATTTTTAACAAATCTGAAAGTTAATTACTATCAGTCAGATTTGGTAATAATCCCATAATCCCAGCACTCAGGAGGTCAAGACAGGAGGATTGTTACTTCAGGGTCATCCTGCATCATATTTGAGATTTGATCTCAAAACAAAACAGATTTTTTTAAGTGATAGCATAAGAAAATGCTCCTGGTGGAAGCTTTCAGTCAGAGACCAAGAGCTGAACCTCTCCCTACATGCTCACTGGACATCCTAGAAAAGAGCTCTGGGACCTCAGACAGATTTCGGGCACCTGCTCTCTTGATAACCAAGCAATGAGGGTAGCAATGTAAAGAAATCAGCTTGCAGATCTTCCAGGTGTCGGGGGTCCAAGTGTAGGAACAAGACAAGGCCCATGGCCGCCCAGTAGCCATGTTGTCATCATAAGAGGACACAACATGCCCCTCTGGTCCCTGGGACAGCAGTTAGGACAGAAAGGAAAGTATATGGTCTGAGCCTGTGCAGTGAGCCAGAGCTGCCCAGACAGCAGAGAACTTAGGGTGGGGGCAGACACTGGACAGAGCCTGTGGGCCAGCAGTTTACCGGCAGTGCGGTTTCCCAGGATGGCTGTGCTTATGGCCAGTGAAACTAAAATATATAGAATATAGAAACAGACCATCTGTATATCTGCTTCCCTCTCACTACGGTGGCAGCAACTGGCAGTAATGGTGACTCCCTGGGACACTAACAAGAAGCTTTCCTTGAGGGCCTTGACAGTCACTTGATTTCTGTCATCCTTGTAAGGGCACAACAGGAGACTCAGAATGCATGGCCCTTACAACTGAACCCATGTGTTCCCAAAGCACTGTCCTAGAGTGAGCTGAGCACATCTTCCCTGAGGACCAGGCACTGGGTGAATGTCCTCAGATCCTCAGACACCGGTGACACTGGCTGGGCCTGACCCTTAGGAAAAGTGTGCTGTGCTGGTGTAGACCGATGCCTCTGTACTGTCCTGAAGTACATGGGACATGTGTGAGAGTTGCCACCACAGGAGTCGGGGGCAGGGACACTGCAAAGGCAGTGTCCAGGAAGAACTCCTAGGACAGTGGTTCTCAACCCCTGGAGACTGAATGGCCTTTCACAGGAGTGATATGTCATATCAGATACATATATTGTGACTCATGACAGCAGCAAGCTTAAAGCTATGAAGTAGCAACAAAAGTAAGGTTATGGTTGGGGCCACCACATGAGGAACTGTTGAAGGGGACAGCATTGGAAGGGTGAGAAGCAGTGTCCAGGCCCTGCTCTCCATACAAAGCAGCAAGGAGCCTTTGGCAAATAAGCAGATGCTTGTTTTCCTGGTACGCTGATGAGCTTGTCTCAGCACCGTGGGGCTGCAGCCTACAGTGACACCACTGTGCCCACTAGTGTTTCCTGTGACGTTCCTGCTGGCCTGCTTACAGGAGAACTAAAGTGCTGAGGCTAGACCTCAAGGAGTAGAGAGTGTCGGAAGTGTGTAAGAAACTAAACCAGATGCAGATGGGAGGTGTCCTCGGTATATCAGGGACCTGAGGGAAGAAAAGTTAACTTTGGTTCACAGTTCAGGATCCCAGGCGTGAAATGGTGACACACACATCGAGGGTGGGTCTTCCCACCTCAGCTAACTCAATCCAGATAATCCTTTAGACTCATGCCCCCAGCTTCGTTTCCATGGTGATTTTGAATCCTATCAAGTTGACAGGATTAGCCGTCACATGTGACAGCGGTGAGCACCTAGTAGTTAGGACTGAGTGCACAGAACTCAAGACCAGAGTCTGTGCAGGACAGGAGCCGTGCAAGAGCTCTCTTCCTGTGCTAGAGCCCACAGCTCAGCGTCACTGATGACAGCCTGCTGTGTGCTTAGAGGGAAAGTAGGTGAATTCAGTGTTGAATGGGAATAACTCCTTCTCTTAGTTGGCAAATTTCAGACATGGGTTATATCCAGAACTTGCCTTATGAAGGACAGGAGAATGCAGACATCCTCAGGTGCTGTTAGTAGTGGGGATATGCCGCTACCCCAGAGGATGACTTGGCAACGCCGTCAGACTGTCTGTTTCTAAAACAAGTGGTCCTTCTGAGGGGCACATTCCTACAGTCACTAAGTGCATGTGTGTTCTAGTCCAAAGGTGTGTCTGAAACACTGTTTATAATAGCCAAGAATTGCAAACCAAACAGAACAGTAATTAAGAACATTTATTTAAAATGCCACATCCGTAGACTGGGTGAATACCATACAGCCATTAAATGACTTGTGTCTGTATGTGAGGATATGGTAGGAATGTAACAGACCACAGAATGCTCACCCAGATTCGGGTCTGGAGACGGTTCATCAATCCAAATAGCCAGGAGCTTGGAGAAGACTGAGGCAGGTCTTATACAAGATATTTCTGGGTTTGGATTTTTTTTTTTAAGAAAGAATAGTTACTTGTTTTATAATTTAAAACTATTAAAATATTATTTTAATTAGAAAAAAAAAGCTTTTAAGAGTTTGTAAACTTCCTGAACACCATGAACAGAACGTACCAGCATGTCAGAGCTCAACCCAGGCCTACAGGTACTACAGCTCTAGCCTTTGGATAAATCTGCATGTCCATGAATCTAACTCAGAGCACATTATTAAGAAGACAGAAAATAGGAATCATGAGGCTAAAGGAACTTACCATAAAACACACAGTTTTATCTTGATTTTGCTACATTTGCTGAGGGTGCTGCGGGGCCGCTCTGTCACTTCACGTGTGAGTGCTGAGTCTGTATAGAATCGGGAAGCTCTAGGTCGAGTCTACTCTCCTGCTGTGGTAAAGTCACCTCACTCCAGAAGTCAGCGTGACACGCCCTTCAGAGGTAGGGCTGAAAGGGACTGAGCCTCCTGAAAGAATGGGGAGGCACCTCTGTCAGACAGGGTTGGACTCATCAAGGAGAACTCCTTTACCCATGGGTCTCCAGAGACTAAGTGGACAGTACCCACCCCTCAGGGCCTCTCTGTACAGGCTGCTCTGCCCTGTCTGTGTATACGTATGTATGTAACGCTGTCCTAGGAGAAAGACATAGGAGAAAGACCAGCATCAGAGATATGAGCCTGGCAGAGAGGAGCAACATCTGTGATGGAGACACCAGCATACACACCCATTCTCAAAGGACACAGCTCCCAAGCCCCTCATGGAAAAGGAGCAGGTACTGCTATCTCCAGACACTGGAAGAACCTCCCAACTCAGAAGTGAAAGACAATACCTCATTTCCAGAGCCAGAAAAGTCATCGATTCAGACTCTTCATAAGGGAGAAAGAACAATCACAATACAGTCCACCCTTAGAGCCTGAGACACAGGCCCTGCTCACAGCTCTGCAGCAGAGAGAACTTCCTGATCACCAGCAGGAGGCCCAGCAGCTGACCTCTGACAGAGAAGGAAGAACACAGAAAGAAGCCCTGAGGTACCACAGGAGGGCACAGAGTGAGCCAGCTCAACCCCACACATCAGCCAGGGGAGACCAAGCTGTTTACCTTGCTCTCTGCCATTCTGCACATGAAGTGTGGGATTTATTTTAAAACTATTTTTAAAAACTTGTCAGGCAGGCACTGTCAAGAGACAGAGCCAGTCATAACGGGACTCTAATCTCAGGCAGCCCAGATGCTGGAGCTAAACAGAAACAAAGTATGAATAACTGAGTAGACAAAAACTACACAACAGGACACGTGGCTCACAGTGTAGATCCCAGCAGTTGGGAGGCAGACAGAGGAGGACTGTCATGACTTTGAGGCCGGCCTTGGCCATGTGATGAATTCCAAGATGCCCTGGCTACAGAGTAAGACCTTTATCATAAAAGTAAATAAATAAATAATTTTTTTAATTAAAAAAATAATTTAAAACAGAGGTTAATGGGAAAAAGTGGAGTGTGCATAAAGAGGAATTTCATCCAAAACTTGGAAAACAAGATAGTAAGAAAGGGCCTAGTGAAATGACTAGGCATGTTAGCTTGCCACTAACCCTGACAGCCTGTCGTTGAGCCCCAGGACCACATGGTAGAAAGAGAACTGACTCTCACAAGATGGCTTCCAGCCTCCATATGAGTTCAGCCTGATGCATGCATATGCACCTGCACACATACACACCCATACACATAAAATAGGTTTTTAAAAAATTTTAGGAGGCTGGAGAGATGGCTCGGCAGTTAAGAGCACTGACTGCTCTTCCAGAGGTCCTGAGTTCAATTCCCAGCAACTACATGGTGGCTCATAGCCATCTGTAATGGGGTCCGATGCCCTCTTCTGGTGTGTCTGAAAACAGCTACAGTGTGCTCATAATTTTTATACACACACACACACACACACACACACACACACACACTTTAATTAGAAAGTGTGGTGGAGTACACCTTAAATCCCAGCATAGGGAGGCAGAGGCAAGTAGATCTCTATAAATTCAAAGCCAGCCCGACTACTAAGGCCCTTGCTCAAAAGACAACAAGACCATGTGTCAGTGGGTCAAAAGACTTGCTGTTAGGTGGTGATGGTGTTCCTGAAATAGATCTGTAGACTCCCAGCTATTTCTCTTTGAAAATTGACGTTTGACGCTGGGTCCCTGCGGAAATGTGAGGAACAAGACAAGACATGAAAGAATAAAAATGGAGGCGGTTTACACCTCTGATTTCAAACTTACGTGTTGATGCTAATTAAGTCTGTGTGATCTGGACATGAGGGCAGATGGGTAGCAAAGAGTGCCTGCCATCCCCACTGTGACCGTAAACAGAGCTCAGAGGGAGGGCCTTTAGCCAATGAGCTACCACAGTTCCCCTGACTACAGTCCTCTTGGCTGTCAAAGGGAAAACCCTTCGCCTCATCTAGTCACTCACAAAACTTTGAAGTTTAAAACATCACCCGATCAAACAAGGCTGTTAGTCTCACCAGTTGTCACCATTTGAATGTGCTGGCATAAAGTGTCCCCATAGACTCCAGCCCTGGGAGCCTTGGTTTCCAGCGAGTGGCACTAATTTGGGAGTTGGTAAAGCCTTGTGAGTTTTGGAGGCACACCCTGGGAAGATGCACCATCTCCAGCCTCTTCCTCTATCTTGATATGAAAGGCTCTGCTCTACCACATGCTGCCCCCCACACTGGCCTGTTTGCCACAGCTTAGGAGCAATGAAGGCAGGTGACCATGGGCCAAAACCTCTGGCACTGTGGGCCAAAATGAACCATTCATGTGTAGCCCAGGCTGGCCTGCAACTCAATATGTAGCTCAGGCTGCCCTCAAATTTGTAGCTTTCATCAGCCTCAGACTCCAGCCATGACCAGCTTTCCTGGTCTCACTTTTCACATTATATATATCAGGGTTTGGTCTCAGCAGCTGAAGTCCGACTAACACAATTATCATTTCAGACAAAGCTTTAAAGAAGGACTCAGTGTGGCACGGAAATATAGGTGTGGACTTCAGTATGCTGTGTGAAGGCAGCACCAGTCAGATACCAAAACCATGCATTGTAAGAGAACAAACTGCTATCCAGGGGACCCCAAATCCTGCACCCAGTATTAAGGAGGCAAAAGCACATTCAAATACTGCTGAGCACATGGAGCACCCCATCCACAAGTAACTCAGCGTAAAGTCCTAAGTGAGAACAGGAGGACGAAGGAAGACAGACCACACAGCTGTTCGTATCTGCAGAGAACGTGTCTGAGCCCCACATTCACTCCTGACAAGCTCAGCAAACTAGGGATGGAAACAAGCCTCCTTTCCCTTGTGAAGGAAGCCTCCAGGGTGAGTTGAGTTGAGTAGGCTTGCTGGACACAGGCGCACTACAGGGCCAGCTGCATCCATAAAGAGCAGCTAGAATTTGAAGTGTGACATCAATAGAAATGCCTTGGTATAGATAAAAAATTTTTATCTGAAAATTATGATACTGTAAAATAAATGGGAAAGGCCATGTTCATAGGTGGGACTGCTTTTTGGTATGCAGGTGCTGGGTCTCCCTAATGGCCACTTAGAGCAGTTCAACCACCATCCAAGTCCCAGGAAAACTGTTTTGGCAAAAACTGACCAGCATCACAGTTCACCATCAAAGGAAGTCAGGACAGAAACTCAAGCAGCATTGGAACCTGGAGATAGGAGCTGCTGCAGAGGCCATGGGGGTGTGCTGCGTGCTGACTTGCTCCTTAGACTTGCTCACTCAGCCTGCTTTCTTATAGAATACAAGACCACAGTGTGCTGGGCCCTTCCTATCAGTCACTAATTAAGAGAATGACCTACAGGCTTGCCTACAGGTCTTATGGAGTTATTTTCTCAATTGGGGTGTCCCCTTCTCAGATGACTCTAGCTTCTGTCAAGTTGACATAACTAGCCAGCACACCCTTGTTGTATGAGTAAAGGCACTTGCTACCAAGCCAGATGACTTGAGTTCAGTCCTACGTAGTGAGAAGAGAGAACCAGCTCTTGCAAGGTGCCCTCAGACTTCCACATATGCACCATGGCATGTGAACCCACATATATACACATACTAAAATTAAAAAATAAATGTTTAAAAAAAATAAGAATTGGGGGACTGGAGAGATGGCTCAGTGGTTAAGAGCACTGACTGCCCTTCCAGAGGTCCTGAGTTCAATTCCCAGCAACCACATGGTGGCTCACAACCATCTGTAATGGGATCTGATGCCCTCTTCTGGTGTGTCTGAGGATAGCAACAGTGTTCTCACATACATAAAATAAACTTTTTTTTAATGGAGAATTGCCTTAGGACAATGAGGTTAGTCAGGTATGCCAGTGCAAGTGCTTGATCCCAGCACCATGGAAATGGAGATAGTGGACCTCTGGGAGTTTGATGCCAGCCTGATTTACAGAGCAAGTTCCAGTTGGAGTTACACGGAGACTGTCTAAAGACATGAAACTATTCAGGCCTAGTGATACATGCCTGAGACTGCAGAGTTTCGGGGCACCCTGGACCACACAGTGAGACCTTGTCTCAGACAAAAACAGAAGGAAAACAAAACACAATTTTTCAGTTACAATTAGTAAAAGCAACTGAGAAAAATTATGTATTCTACATGTGAAACTTTCAAAATTGATGAGATGAAAAGCAACAATCCACACAGGTAAAAAATATTTGCACACATGCTTCGTAAGAAAAATGTATCTGGCAGATGAGCACACAAGATGTTCAGCAGCATTCGTCAGGCCTGTGAGAGGCCGTCACCCATGTTCCAAGTGATGCGATCTGAAAGCTGTCGGGTCCCAGTGCTAGCAAAGAAAGGGGCCTCTGAACACTCAAGCTACTGTTGCGGTGCAGGGTCTCACCTGTGGTCTCACATGTGCTTGTGCTCTATAAGGGTAGATGAGATGTGGCCCCGGTGGTCTTGCTCCTGATATCTACTCAGAGAGGCCTATACACGGAAGTCTGTGTTCACAGTATTGAGAAATATCATAATCATACTGTGTTGAGTAGAAGGTTTTGTATAGTCTGTGGGTAAGTATCTCAGAACAGGCAAAAGCACAGGGTCAGAAAAGAGGTCGGTATTTGCCAGAGCCTGAGGCTAAGGGACAGACTTGACAAGGAGAGGGGGCATGCAAGCATGTTGGGGACACAGACTGCTCTGTCCAAATTGCTGACAGTTATATGACTAAACATTTGCTTAATCCCAAAACCATACCTAACGAGGGTGAACTGGCTGTATGTCAGTCAAATCAACCTGGCTGTAGAGAGAGGCCACTTTCTCCACTAGTGCTCGTCATCTCTAATGAGCATGCGAAGGGCACAAATGCCCTTGTTTGTACACACTGTAGGCCTGAGCTCTGATTAGTGATGTGGAGACCATGGCCCTCCTGGCTGCCCTGAAGAAAGGATGGAGATGCTGGTAAAGGATGGGGTAATGATAGTAATGGTCCATGAGAAGAAGAGCAGAGGGCCTGTCCTCAGTCCACAGAGGGCCAAAGTTAGCACCTTTCCTTGGACTCCTCCCCACTTTGCCTTTGCTCAAGCCTTTTTTCAATCTTGATAGTCACGTTCCTTGACATACCTTGATACTTATTAGTCCCCAGGGCAGCAAACCTAAGACATAGCCCCAAGGTCTAGACTCCATACAAGACCTGCTTATATTGTCATATTTCCCTGTTCCAAGAGCCTCAAGGTCTCTGTGACCTGAAAAGGGCTGGGCCTCAGTTTTCAGCTCCCTCCCTGCAACCTACCTCCACCAGAGGCTTCAGCTGTAATTGGTCTTTCTGAAAAGCCAAGAGGTCAACAATTGGCATGTCATATCCTAATCATGTGACACTTGTTAAATAGCCTGTAGGAGCTGTGCTCAGGGAGGACCTCAGAAACCAAGCCTGGATGCTTGCTTTCTACCAGATATAAATGGGTGGAAAGAGAAAGGGGGGAGGGGTGGTAATTCACAGACACAAGAAGCAGGAGTGGTCTGTTGGCCAATCCCCTCTAGTCCCTTCATTCTGAGAGCTGGTAACCCCCTGTGGTACCATGTCTGCCTTCTCACAGTGAACTCCCTGCTTTATCTCAGTGGGCCTTCTCCTGCACTTTCTGCTGCCTGCTCATCTTGTGAACCTGGTTCCAGTACTGCCTATCACAAGAATAGCAGGTCTGCAAGAGAATACTCACTTCTACATGCTGGGTAAAAGACACAACCCCACCCCCACCTCTCACTCCCGAGAGACAGAGTCCAGAGCCAGGGTTCTGTCACCAGTGACAGCTCAAGTGCCAGACTGTCTGACACTCTCCAGGTTTCCATATGCCTGTGCCTCCCCCATGTATCTCCTCTAGGCCTTGATTGTGTCTGTTTTGTTGTCTTGGGAGCCTGGGCTGGAGTCTGCCCTGGGTCCACCCCAACATGTGCAGCAGTGGCTCAGTGCAGCGCCTCAGAGGACAGCACCAGGTCCCCTTCCTGCTCCAAGCACCTTTTACACCTCTCCTGATCTGCTCCAGAGAGGCTGGATTTCATTAAGCACATCTCTCTCTTTCTGCACACTTGGGAATGTCAGAAGCTGCTGCTTGCTGTTGTTCATGTCATTGGTCATTGTCATTTCTTTTCTAATAAGCTCTGCATTATCATGAGATAAAACTCGGGTTCTGAACCATATTTGCTGCTATGGGACTGTTTTTAAACTGATAGCCACTCACAGGGAAGCGGGGCTATGTCCCCTGTGTCCAGATTGGTTGTCCACCTCTGGCTGCTAATTTTGTTGTCTGGGTGTATTTTTTTTGCAGTTTTTGAGAAGAAAAAGAAGGTGCATAGCAATAAAACACTGAAAAAGAATACAGTCCTGTCCTCTTCCTGGTGCTGTTTTTCTCAGGAAGCCTCTGCTGAAATGCTGACTCTGGCTGAGCCAGGAGGGTCCTCTGTATCTGTGTCTCAGTCTGGAGAAAGGGGTCCTGTTTTGTTCACTGACTGATTCCGTGGCCAGAAGCATTTCCCCAGTTTGGGACTCTCAGGACCGCACCTCTACAGGCCCGTCCTCTGCTGTTAGTGGGCTTCAGCCAGGGAACAGACTAGAGCACTCAGAAAATAATGCCATTTGATTGAGTGTTTGTGTTTCTGAGACACAGTTCTCTGTGTAGCCCAGGCTGGCCTGGAACTTACCATATAGACCACACTGGCCTCGAACCTGCCTCAGACCCCCGAGTCCTAGATTCTTGTGGATGTGCTACTGTGCCCAGCTTAAAAGTGACTGTCCTGTCATTGCTGAGCCTAATCCAGTGTTTCCTGTCCTTAAAGATCCCTGAAGAGCATGACTTAGAGAGTCAGATCCGCAAGGAGCGTGAGTGGCGGTTCCTGAGGAACACTCGAGTCAGGAAGCAGGCCCAGCAGGTCATACAGAAGGGTAAGCGCACGGCTCTTCCCAGGGGAGCAGGCCTTCCACCAGATATATACGGAACTGGCTAGTCCCCTGAGCCCCCAAGCACTGTGTGTGCTGCCCTTGTACACCAGAGCACTGACTGGGAAAGGCGGAGGAAGCAGCCTCAGGGGGGACTTCTCAAGGACAGCCATGCCCTGGGGTCTTAATACAGGCATGTTCCCACTGGCTGTGACCTGAGAAGCAGCCCACTCCTTGGGTTGGTGGGTTGGTTGGTTTCTGACCGAAGTTTGGAAAATGAGTATAACCCACACAGTAACATGTCTGGGGGCCTTAGGGCAGCTGCAGAGGCAACACTTTCTATTCAAACTGAGGCATAGACTCAGAGTACAGAGTCAGGTGGGGCTAGAAGATGCCTCACAAGTGTGAGGACCTGAGTCCGAGCCCCAGAACACACACATAAAAAGCTAGGCACTGTTATACACGCACCCTTTGTCCCTCCTTACTGTGTTTGAGAAGGAATATGCCAAGGACAGACACTGTCTGCAGCGCAGTGTGATCATCTGGGGCCGTTGTCCTAGAGTCCTGTGCAGTTTAGAAAGGGGAGAGGTCCTGGCACAGAGCTCCCCAAGAGCCGGTACCTGCCAGCACTAAACTCTCCACATGATCACATACGGCTAGACCAGAAAGCTTCCCTGTCCACCCTGGAGCTGTCTGCATTCACTGCCCACCACACCAGGTCTGCAGCTGCCTGGACTCTGCATCCTTAGCTGCTTTCTGGCTCTTCATATACTTGAAAAGCATATGTGTATCAGCTAATGTGTGGGGCCTAGTGAGAAAACATTGTCCCCTGCCGTGCCCTTCACCCCTGTGCTTTTTTGGGGGGGTTGGGGGTTTTTTGTTGTTGTTTTTGTTTTGTTTTTTGCTAGCTGCTTCCCAGACTGAAGAGTCTGGAACCCCACCTGGGTCTTGAGTAGATGTAGCCACACCCTCCTTCATTCTGAAATTCTTACCCGCTCTTCAGACTCAGTGAGGTTCCTCTTCTCTGAACATTGCTACTCACAGTATAATAAGTATTGACCAGGCACCTCAGTGTCTGCCTCTGCTGGAAGCTGAGACAGAGCCAAGCAAAGACATAGACCCCAGAGCTGCGGGTGCACCAGGATAAAGCTTCCCCTTTTCCTCAGTATGTGCGTTCACCATCTCTTTGATCCCTATTGTCCCCTGCTTCAACTATCCTAAAGACAAGATGGGTGCTGCTGTAGATGAAAGCCTGGCTCCAATTGTCTCTTACAGGCATCACCAGACTGGATGATCAGATATTTCTGAACAGGAACCCCGGCGTCCCCTCTGTGGTCAAATTCCACCCCTTTACACCGTGCATAGCTGTCGCCGACAAGGACAGCATCTGGTAGGCTTGGCTGTGGTTCACCCTGCTGTCTTTTCTCTGTGTTGTACTAATGAGGCCCGCCTCATTCTGGACGCACCTGCACGTCATTACTAAAGAATAGGCTGGGTACACAGTTTGCTCCTTGCCTGGTCTACAGAAGCAAGTGCGACAGAAGAGACCTAAGAGAGAATGGGGTTTTGTTTTGGAGGTTGGTTGGTTGGTTTGGTTTTTTACATTATGTGATTGGTGTTTTGCTTGCATGTGTCTGTGTGAAGCTGTCAGAACTCCTAGATCAGAGTTGCAAACTGCCATGTAACTTGAGCCACCGTATGGTTCACATCTCCCATACCAAAACTGCCCAGTAAACACTGATCCCTTCCCTCAGGTGCCATGAGCCCCGTCCTTTCTGTCTGAACATGCTGCCTCTAGGGACCTTCTGAGAGTAGAACCTTGTGGTGTTTGTCATTTTGTGACTGGCTTTCTTCACTTGTCCTTCAGGGTTCTCACACTGTGGCATCCAGCATTTCCTCCCTCTCAGACATGGTCATATTCTACTGTAAGGCCCTCCCACTGCTGGGCTGTTCAGGGTACTTGGTGTAGGGATCGATGTCATCTTAGGTCCCTGCTTTCAGTTACGTGGGGAGTGAGGGCCTGCTACATCGTGGTCTTTCCCAGCAACCACACTGTATCCCTCCACCTACTCTACACAAGGCTCCTCACTCACACTGGCCAGTGTCTGCTCTGCTCTGATCACAGCCACCCACAGCTGTGCCCCACTGGGGTCTGGGCGGTGTTTCCCTAGTGACTGTCATTCTGTCTTCATTCTTATTCCTTCAAGTTTTTGGGACTGGGAGAAAGGAGAGAAGCTGGACTATTTCCACAATGGCAACCCTCGGTACACCAGGGTCACCGCCATGGAGTACCTGAATGGGCAGGACTGCTCCTTGCTGCTGACAGCCACAGGTGAGTAGGACTGCTGTGGCCCAGGCCTGGGACATGTGTGAGGGAAAGGGCAGGAACACAGGCAACATGTTGGTCAGGGCTCTGGGACCGTCTTCTCATCAGGCATCCCTGGCCCTTCCATGACTGGACATACCATGTCATCCTCTGCTCTCCTAACCTTCATGAGGGACCAGTGGGAGTTAAATAACTTTATATGACCTATAATATCCTCCAGAGCCCATGCTGCCCCCAGCCTCTGGCACCATCAGTCCCCCTCCTCCCATGGCCTTAAAGGTTCCCACACCAGGTCCAGCCATCTTTTGCAGGCCAGCTTCCTTCTTATGAAGGTGGGTGAGAAGTGTTTCCAAAGCAGGAATGGTTCTCACTCAGTGTTCTTGTTTTGTTTTGATTTTTCACCTGAAATGTCTTAATAGCATGCTCATTTTGAACAAGATGCTTTCCCTGGGTTGCAGTTGGTTTATTTTCTATTATTATTTTGTGTCATATCCGTTTAAGACAAGGTCTCTTGTAGCCCAGTCTCTAGCTTACTGTATAGCTAAGGATGACCTCGAACTCCTGATCTTCTTTGTCTCTGGCTCCCAAAATCTGGAATTACAGTTGAGTGTTACTCTACCCCATGTTATGCAGTGCTATGACCTGAACCCAGGGCTTGGTACTTGCAAAGTGAGCTCTCTCCCAACTGAGCTACACCCCCACTACAGCTGTCCTAGCACTTTAAGACCTGACTCCTGGGTCAGGGTCAGTGTGCTTGCCTTGCATCACAAAGCCCCATGCTGTGTCCCTGGTACCATAAAAACTGCAGAAATATGATCACACCAGCACTGATGACCTCCCACTGATGTCAAGTAGAAAGGTGATCGCGACACTAATGGAGGTGTCCTGAGCCCACTATCCTCATCCTGGGCCTAGACTTGGTGTCTAAGCCACTGAGACCATTGATATCTTGAGCATGTTTTACGAATGCATGGTTTACTGTTCACACTTAAAAGGGGAAGCAACATGCAGTAAATTAATCCAACAACCTGACAGTCCAGTCCTAAGTGACATACTTGATACCCAGAGACAGGACTCAGACAGCAGCTAGAGGTGGCAAGTCCAATATTCCAGTACACAACAAGCCGCCACACCCACACCCACACCCACACCCACTGGTGAGGGAAGGACAGTGAGTGGTACTGGCTCTCCTGCTGATGCTCCAGGAGTGATGGAGGCTTGCTTAACAACCTTAGTTGTGCTTATCCAGGCCAACCAGTGTACCAGACACTCAGCAGTCACCAAGTTCAGAGCCAGGCCAGAGCCAGAAGATCCTGGTGGGATATGTGGTCACTGTAAGGGTCACTTGTTGCTAGAGTACATGGCTTACGCATGTTAGATTCATTAGAGACAGTACATGGCTCATGCACGGTAGGTTCATTAGAGACCAGCATCTGCCAAGCTGTCTGGAGTCTGGGTTTTTATGACCTTTCAGAGGCTTCCCTTGTCCTTGCATACTGCTTAGTGTCTGCTCCTGGTTGTTGTGAGCTGCCCACTTCAACATCAGCATATTCTGGTGACAGGATGTTGAGCAGGGGTGCCTCCATCTTTCTTTGTTTGTTTCAGTGTTTGCTCCGATGACAAATTGCCCTATTTCCTTTTTAAGTGAAGACATATGGCCCTAAAAGACACTATGTAGCAATGCCACCTCAGACCCACACGTCAATGCTATCCAAGAATGACCCGTGCACAGTGAGGTTAGGGACTCAAAAACACAGCTAGGACTAGCAGAGACGTCAGGGTCCATTGAGAGTCCCAAGGCACCAAATGGGAGGAAGTGGAGAGGAGAGGAAGAAGGGAAGGGAAAGGTATAGAAGTGACTACAGTCACTTTCAAGGGAGAAGCAAAGGAGGCCCTTGCAGGCAAGGCAGATGGGGTCTCATGTGCCTTGGTCTGGAGGTCCTCTCCAGCCTTAGGTCTGGCTGGGCGTACTGAGGGCCAGCATCAGTGTGGGTAAGGGCAAAGGCCTCAAGCTTTGTCCTCTGGAAAGCGCTGAGAGCCTGGACCAGAGGGAAGGACAGGGAAGGTTCTCCAGCTCTCATCCTGCTTCCGTGCTGCCAACTCCTCTGGGAAGGAGAGCCAGCCATACCTCCAAGCTGCCGACATGTGGCCTGTGGTTTCTAGTGTGGGGGCGGGGGACCTACTGTGGCTCCATCTCCTTTACAGCTGTCTTTTCCTGGTTGCTTATATCAGAATAGCACGAATAAGCATTGAGAGCACTCGCTGTGCTGTGGAGAGGGTGGGGCAGTCTCTAGGGCACGGCTTATTTATACTGCGTTCCTTTCCTAGACGACGGTGCCATCAGGGTCTGGAAAAATTTTGCCGATTTGGAGAAGAATCCAGAGATGGTGACTGCGTGGCAAGGGCTCTCAGACATGCTTCCGACAACACGAGGTAGGCCGGGCTCTTACACTGCGGACAGCATAAGGAAGGCCACAGGAACTGTGAAAACAGAGTTCTGATGCCTCCCTGAGGTCCCAAAATCACTACGTAACCCTCAAGGATCACAGTGCTCTGCCATGTTCTCAGTTTGGCCAAGTCACATGCAGCACTGCAGGTGGTTAGATCTGGCTTGGCGAAGCATTTCTGCTGCTGCCTGGGCTATCATGGTGTCTTCTTTGCCAGCTGTGTTCTTTCCCAGGACCACTGAGGTGATCTGCTTCTGGGTGGTGGAGTCTCACACCTGCCTGGGATGGAGGGACCTGTGTCTTCCTTGAGGAAGTCTGGGCTGACTGAAATGAGGAATGAGTGAGGCCCCAAGGGTTTACACATAGTGTCAACTTTCCCAGGAAAAGCTCCTGTGGCTGTCCTCAGTCATGCTATGCATGTGCCTCCTGCATCAAACCAGCTCCTGCCCCCATGGCTTCCGAATGTACCGTCATAGGTCTGTTCAGCTTCTGACCATGCCTGTGTCTGCTTCACCAGAAGACAACAAAACATTAGTGTCTTATTGCCAACCACCCAGGTGTGCCTTTGTACAGAGCTTGCTTTACAGACACTTGACTTTGATAGAGGTACATGCCCTTGTGAACAGAAATGACCTTTTAAGAATTCCTGAGAGCTGAGCCAAGTTGCCCTCTGGCCATCCTCCTGCCTCAGTCCCTCAGTAGCTGGGAGCTAGCCAAGAGCTTTTGCTATGTTGTTCTCCGTCCGTCTGTGTACTCAGCACACTCTCTTCAGCATCTTATGCTGTGCTAGAGCGTCCAGGTGCCCATGCCCCTGCTATTCTTGGAGGACTGGGACCTTGGTGTGGCCGGGAAGCCACTGAAAGGTGACCTATTTCTGTCTCAGAGTTACAGAGATCCTGAGACTCTATTTAGTGATTCAGGGTCATGGATGGGTAGTTGTATAAGGTTCTGGGAGAGTACAAAGCCCATCTGAGAATTGTTGCAGCAACCTGGTCTTATGTGAGTGAAGGGGGTGCCCAGTGTGGCCCCATCTCGCCTGAGCTAGTGTTTGACACAGTGACTCCACTGTTTCCCCAGGAGCTGGGATGGTAGTAGACTGGGAACAAGAAACTGGCCTTCTCATGAGCTCAGGGGATGTGCGCATTGTCCGGATCTGGGATACCGACCGGGAGACGAAGGTTCAGGTAACCACTGCAGGCCCCTGAACAGACCCCAGGTTTCACCATGCCTAAGCCTGCATGCCCCCACTGCACGCCCTGTGCAGACTGCCCTCCAGCTATCTGTGTGGGAAGCAGTGGGGAGATGGCATCTTGCTGCCAGGTGATTAATGACTTCTGGATACACACTGATGTGGCACCTTGACCCTGCGTTACAGCAATAATTAAGGTTACGTTCACCCAAATCTTTCCAAATACTGTTTTCTCCATGCAGGTTAGGGAGTATCAGAAATCAGTGAGGTGAGATATCTTACTTGAGAACAGTTAACTGTTAGACATCTTCATCTCTCCTCTTACCCTGGAGCTTGCACAGAAGGCCGGGCCTTATATATGCTATGCACCTCCTCACGCTGCCTATGAGCTGGAATTCAGCCATGAATTTTCAAGATTGTTTTTGAGACATAATCTTACCATGTAGACCAGTCCAGCTCCAAATTTTCCATTTTAATAGGTGTGTTGGTTTGGCCTCAGATACCTGGGCTTCCTGGCCAGAGTCCAGTTGCACCACCTCCTTCAGGCCCAAGGCAGAAATGACAGGCACTGTAAGGACAACACACAGGTAGCTGAAGGATGTCTGTCTTCCTGGTGCCCAAAGACACACAGAACATAGACCAGGCCTCAGCACTCTGCAGCCTGCCCTGCCAAAGTGGAGGCCTAGACCAATCATGGACATCTCACGGAACAGAGGGGCAGAGCCAGGCAGGAGCGACAGGAGCTGAGGGACCCTGTGGGGCTCGTGCAGGTGTGGGGCCTCCTTGGGTGTCATCTCGTCAGCTGCAGAGGCAGGAGTGAGTCTGTTTCACAGCCTCCCCACTCACACTCCTCCCCATCCCGTGGGTCCTCTCAGGCTCACCCCATCTGATTAGCGAGCACTTTTCCCTCGGAGGCCATTTGTAGCTCCCCTTCCTTCTCCCAATCATCACCCCTTGCCCTGCTGCAGTATTTATGGTCACCACAGGGAGCAGAGAAGCCTTTCCTTAGCTCTTCCCTGGCTAATTAGGGGTTTGAGAAGAGAGCTAACGAGGCGAGGCTCCCTCCCTGCCCAAATGTGCTTCGTCTTTCTTTTCAGGAAAGTTTAATTGGCACTGAGAGCCAGGCATCCCCACAGTTGCCCTCCAGGCTATGCCCAAGCACAGGCTCGCAGGCTCCGCTCCACCTGGCTGGTAGGCACAGGCTCAGGGCATGACTGCGCCCTGCACTGTCCTTGGCCCGGCTCCTCTAGCCTGTGACAGCCTCTCAGCCTGAGAGAAGAGGACATCTCCACAGAACACACTGCAACCAGCTCGAGGGTTCTCACTGATCTCTTTTTGGGCCTAGGACATCCCCACTGGGGCTGACAGCTGTGTGACAAGTCTGTCTTGTGATTCACATCGCTCACTCATTGTGGCTGGACTGGGTGATGGCTCAATCCGTGTCTACGACAGGAGAATGGCACTCAGTGAATGGTAACTCCTCTCCTTATTCTATTCAAGCTCCTTCCAGATGGCGGAGGCCACCCCACTGCTAGTAAGGTCCAGATCGCTCTGTGAGCATGAAGTGCCTTCAGCAGTGCACAGGGGACCTCTGATACCAGAGAAGAAGATGGCACCTAGGGCTAGAGAGATGGCTGGCTGAGGTCAGCCTTCACCTTTCGGTGCCTGGTCCCACAGAGATAGATACAGTGGCCTTCTTGCTAAACTGCCATCTAAGGCAGGTCTTCCTCATCCCCAAATGGCACTAAGACTTCAATGCCAGAACTGGGGAAGGGGAGGCTAGAGAGATGGGGGTGGGAGGGTAGGACAGCCTAGCCAGCACCTCCATTCTGGGTGTCCTGAGGCTCAGCCCAAGGGCAGAGCTGCCAGCTCTAGTTCACACCACTCCTCCCAGCCTTCCTGGGAAGAGGAACTGGGCTGGGCCAGTCCTGACCGCACTTCCTCCTTTAGCCGGGTCATGACCTACCGAGAGCACACCGCATGGGTGGTCAAGGCCTACCTGCAGAAGCACCCTGAGGGCCACATCGTGAGTGTGAGGTAAGGAGCTGACCTGCATGAGGCCTTCGCTGTGAAAACATTATTTCCCTCCATTTAAATATGTCCTTGGTATTTAAATCGCTAGGGACTGTTGGCATTTCAGGGCAGTAATTGACTCTGCTCTGTGACTGGCCAGAAAGGTCAGAGTGCAGAGCAAGAGTGGGGCGTGCTGGGCTGGGCTGAAGGAGGGAATGCGCAAGCAGGTATGTGAGCAGGAGCAGGAAAACAGGATGCACCCGGCAAGTCCCCAGCAGGCCACCTTGTCACCAGCCAGCCTGTGCGCGTAAATTCAGGCCTGCTGCTCAGTAAATACTGTGCTGAGAGCAGCGAATCTTTATTTGCCTGTTAAAGAGACAGCAAAGCACAATTTACTGCCACAAAGGCCCAGCACTTCTTCGGAGAGATGCTCTCCTTGTCTGTGGCATAAAGCAAAGCATAATTCCTGGGATAGACATAGAAACAGACGGCTGTGAGCCCGGCGAGCCACCCGGCCCTGTGGGGCTGAGCATCCACCAGGCTCCCTCTGCCTTCATGGGCTCCACCTCATGGACCGCAGCCTCTGAGCCTCGTGTGTTCTGCTTTGTGTGAGCATGGCAGCTCCTGTTAGCCAATCCTAGTCTTTTTCTGGCTTGAGAGGGACATCTTGATGGGTACCCAGTGGGGGCATGATGTGGGGATCTGGGTTCCACCTGGCAGGCCCAGGGTCCTGGAAGTCTACATGGCTTTGGCCTTACCAGCACGTGCAAGTGGACACTGATACTGTTCATGGCCAGTTATACCATCCTTCAGAGTCAGGTCCCCCCACTTAGGGGCTCCAGGTAGTATCTCCAAGGTTGCCACCACCAAGCCTCACCCTGGTCCTCTCTCACAGTGTCAATGGAGACGTGCGGTTCTTCGACCCTCGGATGCCGGAGTCTGTGAATGTGATGCAGATTGTGAAGGGGCTGACAGCCCTCGACATCCACCCCCAGGCTAACCTGATCGCCTGGTAGGTACCCTGCCTCCATGCAGCCCCGCTTCAAAAGACCCCTTGAGAATGCTCGGCCGCTGGCGCTGTCCCCCACAGCGCCTTTGGGAGAACAGTGTAGAGGGTGTAACTGTACTACCTATGAAATCAAAACAAAAGATGTCTCCCTGCCTTATCCAGCTTGGAGAACAAACTCCTGCCCTCTAGGCATCTCTGGGGACAGGCCTGGTTCTTCCTGACAGGAACAGATCAGTAGCCACTTCCTGCCTCAGGGTGACACACAGACGGGCCTCCTAGGCTGTGGCCTCACATGCTGTCACTCTCAGCCAGCACCTTGGACGTCTGTCTCCTGCACCACAGGAGACAGAAACTAATATCCTGCCCGTCTTTCCTTCCCACCACAGTGGCTCCATGAACCAGTTCACGGCCATCTACAGCGGGAACGGGGAGCTGATCAACAACATCAAATACTATGACGGCTTCATGGGCCAGCGAGTTGGGGCCATCAGCTGCCTGGCTTTCCACCCACACTGGGTCTGTACCTCACGCCTGGGTTTCTGGGAGGGGGTGGCAAGAAGGAGTAACCCAGGAGGCCTGGACTCCTCATTCCTGACTCCAAGAACATAAAGAACTGAGATCTACTAGGCCTGGGGTATCCAGGAAAATATTGCCCTGCCCCCTAATGCTCAGGTAAAAATAGGTAACGCAGAGGGAGACGCAGCTCGTGTCCTGTGGTTGGGGAGCAATAGAAAAGTGTCACTGGGCACTTGTGTCCATACTTGGAATCACTTATGGGCCGTCGGGTTGGTTAGGATTTTGCAGAGTGGGCTCTACAGCACTGTTGAAGTGCATAGCATCAGACGCCCAGCACCATCCCAGGGGGACAATCCTAAAAGGAAGCTGCAGGGAATTGTGGGTAGTATGCAAATCACCCGTAATGGAATTTAGATGATACATCATTTCTGCTAGAATCTGGCAGTTAATGACCCTCATCTCTGTGCCTGTGTGGAGTTCAGAGGTGTTCCCGTGGTTAATCCTCACCCCTACTAGAGCTCTGCGCAGAGCACAGCAGCCTGCACCCTTCTAGTCCCAGAGCTGCAGCTCCCACTGCATCACAGGCCCTGCTCATGTGCTGTCTGTCTCTCCACACAGCCTCATCTGGCCGTAGGAAGCAATGACTACTACATTTCTGTGTATTCGGTGGAGAAACGCGTCAGATAGCGGCACCTAGGACTCCCGCCAAGCCGCAGCCACCCTCTGCTGTACATAGTGAACCAACCTGCACTGCTGGGGATGCAGTGCCCACCTGCCCACCCACCTGCAAACCCTGGCTCCTGACCTGGCCGTGGCCAGCTGAGGAGGGGTTTGCACATCCGTCCTTCTGTCGCACTGTAGTGTACAGGTCCAGAGCAGGGGAGGGTTTGACACGCATCCCATCGAGAACCAGCACCCAGGCACCAGGGCCTCCTCAGGTCCTTCCCTGCCCTGTTTTCTTCTGAGGTTTTACAAAGGGACACATTTGATTTTTCCATGCAGTCAAAGCATTAGAGAACAGACAGTGCCCTGTAGAAAAGCTGTGTTGGGGCTCCTAAGGGCCATGGCCCGGCCTCACTGTCTTCTCATAGTTTGGGCAGGAATCCTCAGAGTAGGCTGGCCAGTGCTGGAAAATGAGTGAAAGCAATTGAGGGAAGAAGAGAGGGAAGGCCTCTTCTGCTGCTCGAGGTATAGAAGACTGAGCCTGGCCCTCTTAGAGCACCAGGGCAGCCCGGCACACTGGATATGTCATAGTGGCATGAGGTAAGGGGTCCCCGTCCTGCACAGCTAGACCTCAGAGGTCCAGTCTGGCGCCCTCACGTGAGCTGGTTGCAGGAGAGGGTGTGGTTCTGGGCAGAGGAGGCAGATCTGTAGTTAGCGGCTGTCCCCATCTGTCAGGCATATTCTGAAGTGCTTCTCTCCCGTAGAGCAGGAACAGTGGCCACAGCCTTGTCTCCTGCTTGTGCCACACAACAGGCACACACGCATGCAGGCACGCAGCCTCCCCATCCATGCTTACATGGGTGCCCTGGTCTTCCTGCCTGTGCACACTTGGGTGTGCATTCGTGCAGGCCCACAGTCTCCCCTACACGTTTATGGGCACTGTGGCCGGCCACACACAGGCATGTGCTGGCCTCGCCACACACAGGTTCAGAGACTTCGCTGGACCCAGAGGCTCGAGGTCAGCATCAGCTCTGTTGATGGTGTAACTGAGGTTGCATGATGCAGTCTGTGTTGTGGAAGAGTTCAGCAGTGTCCTGTTGTGCCTGACATGTGTCTGTGTGCACATGCAAGTGAGGGACCGTGGACATTGCAGCCCTGGAGGGTCACAGCATTGCTGAGCAGTTGCACACAAACAGGACACAACACAATGATGTTTTGAAAAGCATTTCCGTTTTCCCTGGAAATCAGGATCTTTCAGAGGAGGACGAGTGACCACAGGAACCAGGGACATGGGTTGGGACAGCTGTGGCAGAGGCTGGGTTCCTGTGCTGTGCTCGGTGGACCTGTTTTAGCCAAGAGCATCTTCCCTGTGACAGGGCCCTACAGGCTGAGCTGGGCAAGCAGACCAGGAGACCCTGGGGCCATCCCTGGAAATGCACTCTCCCAACCGGGAAGGGCTGGAGGAAGTCGGCCCCTTGGTTGGGCCGGACAGCAGTTGGAGTCAGGAAGGCCCTGGAACCACCTGACATGCCACCTGCTCAGTTCTGGAGAGTGTTCCAGGGGGTGAGTGTGTTTCAGCCCAGTCCTTGTCCAACTGGTGATTCGGTTTTGGCAGTACAGGGCCGCCTGATGGGCTGGGTTGCTTCCCTGCCCTGGTGGAGCCAGTGTCTGCATCTTGCCCACAGGCTGGGCCTTCACAAGTCCGATGCGAAAATTCAATCATGAAGCTAACCAAGGCTCGAGAGAGCGCTGACCTAGAGTTCATTGTCTCTATTTATTTTACCAAAATGAGAGTTGAGAAGGACTGACGACACAGGACTGCAGTGGTGTCCAGAGCAGTGACAGCAGCAGAGTGTTAATAAAGAATAAAGCCGTGACAAGTCACTTGCCCTTGCCAGATGAGAACGGTGGGGTGGGGGTGGCCCAAGAAAGGGCCACTGTCTCTACCCCTCCTGGGCATGGGTGGAAGGGAAGATATGCTTGTTGCCATGGAGACCTTGAGGCATCGTGACTGGGATTCCTGTGCTGACTCTGGGCTTGTCATTAATAAGGTTTTCCCACATTCACAGGGACCAGCTGCACATAGCCGTCCCTGTTTCCGTCAGCATAGTTGCTTCTCTCAGCAAATCCAGGTGCTCCTGCGAGGGATGGGCAGAGGTGTGCAGCCGGTCCAGGGGAAGACGGGTCTCAGCTTTGTGGTCCTGTGAGGATCATTGTACTAGATGGGGCTTCCAGCACCCACTGTCTACAATGTTTACATCCCCATCCTAGGTCCCAACAGACCCCTCACTTGGCCAGAGGGATTTGGCCTCTTGGGTCCTACTGATCTGGTCATTGATTTGATTAGAACACTCATATTCCCACTGAGTGGAAGGACACCTCAGGTGTAAGGGGCAGTAGTATGAGACGAGGAGGTGACTTCAAGAGACCATGAGCACATAAGGAAGGGAGAAAGGTCTGGAGCTGAGCTGTCTCTTCCAGCCCGTATATTGGAACTTTGATTTCATCCCCCCCCCCCCCACACACACACCTCAGCATAACTGTATGTGGAAACCTTCACACAGGTCAGAGTGAGGTCATGGGAGCAGTAATCTAGGCCAACTGTCCCTGACAGTGGTCAGAGACCACAAGCATGGCAGTGCGCAGGCACAGGGAGATGTCATGCCTCAGGAAGAAGCACTGCCAAGACTGCGTGTCTGTCAGTGGTCATTGGCCACTGTAGCCTAGTGTACTAAGGTGTCTAGCACTGCCACCCAGTGTCCTGCCCCTGAAGCTTTCAGGCCTGCTGTCTGCCCCTGTCTCATTAAGGCAGGACACTAACTACAGCTTCAGACATCACATCAGAACTTCCAAAACAGCCAAGAGCATCTTGTGGTCCACAGCACCAGCTAGAGCCAGGTCTAAGGTTCCCTGGCTAGGAGAAAGCCTTCTCTCCACCGCTGGCCTACCATGGCCCCTTCTCCAGTGATCCTCCAACAAAACCAATCTGCTGCTGCCTGTACCCCGCTGCTCTATGCCCCAACCTGCCCTGTTCCCTCCAGCTCTGAGAAGGAGCCTCATCCACTGTCCCATTACTGCCCAGCCCCCGGCCACTTTAGCGGCCACCATGTAACCTGGCCTGAGGCCAGGCCACCCACTGAAAAGACAAAGATGATACAAGAGTGATATACACTACAGTGTTGCTACAACAGTGGTGAGCTGGGCGAGGGCTGTGGGACCCCCTCCTCCATTGCCACTTTGGGCTCAGGAATGTGTTTATATAAGTCACCCATGCCCTGGCATGATACCACGGGCCCTACATACTCTACCCACCATCTTCCATCAGCCTGCACAGTCTTCCCCTCCATTTGTCCATGTTACTCTGTCAAGATAGGCCATTCAAGGGTGTTGGGAAAGAGACAGCCCACTCCCCCCACCTGTCACATGGCAGGGCTGTATAGCACATTCAGAACAGACCAAGGCTCCACTAGAGTTCAGGAACCCATCCTCCAAAAGCCTCTGAAGCCACCCACCATGGCAGCCCCTTGGCACTGTCATTCCATATGTAGCTGCTAGGCCCCAGAGATCAGTATCACCTGGGGGTGAGCATCATTGGCAGTCAAGTCCCCCTCAAATGTAGCTAGGGAGGCTGCCCACACCCCATAAGCAGACAGAACTGACAAGTCTTCCGGAGGCAACAGAGCATCTCATGACTTTACGGTCCTCCATTAGTGTTGGACATCCCCAGCTGAGAGGCAGATCCCCTCTAAAGTGGGGGTATGGAGACACCTTTACCCAATGATCTCAACCCCAGAAGGCAGGCTCAGGGTTACTGGTACAGAGGTGAGATATACAGCCTCTGACCTGAGGCCTAGGGCTGCCTGCATAGCACTGAGGACGTTTAACTCCTTGTGGGGTTGGGGGCATGGAGAGGTGTGGCCCAGAGAGCCACCATGTCTCTGCCTTTCTCCAGGGGTTGAAGTTTGCCCTGCAGAATCAGCCCTTCAGCATGCAGGCTGTGCTCCACCCCTTTGCAGATATAAGTATAGAGAGGGAGCACTAGCTGCAGCCAGGCCCTCATCCACATGGAGTCGGCTGCTCAGCCTCGGGAAGTGGCTGCCCAGACCACCTGGATCGGAATGTGGATGAGACAAAGGCTTGGAGCCGACCCAGCCACTGCTCTCCAAAGACCACTTTGTGGTGTGGGTATTGTGTGGGTGGAGCAGAGGCCACGTGAGTACAGGCTGCAGGCCTGTCCCAGATAGTGTCCCAGAGAGCTTACACATACTGTCAGGGGTCTAAATGGCTGGATACAAGACAGGAAGACCCAGAGCTTGTAGCTTGTACTATGTTGTGGTGTGAGCTGCTAAGGGAGATGTCTAGGGGTTAGGACAGAACCCTCCCCCAGCTTTGGGTTCTGTCTTAGTCAGGGTTTCTGTTCCTGCACAAACATCATGACCAAGAAACGAGTTGGGGAGGAAAGGGTTTATTCAGCTCACACTTCCACATCACTGTTCATCACCAAAGGAAGTCAGGATTGGAACTCAAGCAGGTCAGGAAGCAGGAGCTGATGCAGAGACCATGGAGGGATGTTACTGGCTTGCCTCCCCTGGCTTGTTCAGCCTGCTTTCTTATAGAACCCAGGTCTACCAGCCCGGGGATGGCACCACCCACAATGGGCTGGGCTCTCCCCCCTTGATCACTAGTTAAGAAAATGCCTTACAGCTGGATCTCATGGAGGCATTTCCTCAACTGAGGCTCCTTTCTCTGTGATAACTCCAGCTTGTGTCAAGTTGACACAAAACCAGCCGGTACAGGCTCTGAGCTCAGCTTCCCTCTAGCCAAAGGACCCAATGATGCTTTTCTATGAAGCCCAACCCTATGGACTGTCAAAGGAAGGAATGATCTCCCCTCTCCAGTTCTACACAGTAGTGTCCAGAACCCACATATAGACTTATTTGTTTTGCTGTTTGATAAAATAGATTTGGGGGAGGATGACCCACCAACAAAGAGCAACTTAAAAAGATTAATATGCCAGTTTCACTTAAAGCAGCAGCAAAAGAATAAGGTGTCTAGAAATAAACAAGGAGATTGGAGACATACAAAACTACAACACATTCAAGAAACCAAGGGCCTAAGGAGTTTGAAAGGTCTCCCATGTCCATGGATCACAAGGTACAATGGGAGATGGCTCAGTGGTAAGCGCCTGTGAAGCTGGACACAGTCACACATATCGGTAATCCCAGAATCCCTAGGATGAGATGGAAGGCAGAGACAGGAAGATCACAGGACTGGAGACACTCAAAGGAGATGCTGACAGCCACACCAAGGTTGCCCTCTGACCTCCACTGTCACACACCCACACCCATGTGCACACATTCAAGTGGTGAAAATTACTGTAGAAAAACCAGGCCTCGGGGCTGCAGAGGGTGCAGCATTAGGAACACGCTCTGCCCTTGCTTGATCCCAGAGACCGTGTCAGACAGCTAACTACTGCCTGTAGCTCCCTCTCCAGGGGAGGTGCCTCTTCAGACACTTCCCTTTATGGGCACATACTGGCACACATAATCAAAAATAAATCTTTTTTAAATTTTAAAGAATAAAAAAACCAACCCTCATATTGCAGAACTGCCAAGGACCCCAAAACAGCCAAAACGGAAAGGAGAGATTAGAAGACACTTCTTAATTCAGAATATACCACATTTGGTTACGGTGGCCAACACATGGCACTGGAGTAAGGGTCAGAGTTACAGGTCAAGGGACAAGAACAGGAAATGCAAAATAAGAGGCTGATTACAGGCTTGTGACGAGACTATTCAGTGGGTAAAGAAGAATCTTCAAGCTGGATATGGTGGCTCTTGTCAAGAGGATGGAGAATGAGGCCTGCCCTATAGTATAAGATGCTATCCAAACAAAGATGTAAAAAAGTGAAAAGAACCCACACAATATATCAATTCCTCTAATCCCAGGCTTCATGGAGCCAATTCAGGATGACTGTGGACACAAGACTAACTTGGCTTATATATCTGAAGGTCAGCCTGGGGCACCATAGTGAGAAAAAAAGATGTAGAAATCTACAGAACTGAACAAAATGTTTGTAAATCATGTCCCTGATGTGGGCTTACTAGCCAGAATACATTATAAAGGCCTAATAAACCAAGATCTTTAAAATAAATCAGTAAAGGACTAGATTAGACATCTCTCCAAAAAACAAAAACAAAAAAACAAAAACACAAATGACTAGCCAGCACATGGAAGATGTCACTAGATAAATTTCTGGGAGATACCATCTCATACCTGACAACATGGAAAGTAACTCTGAAGATGGAAAGTAACACATGTCCACAAGGACATGAAGGAATTGTAGCACTTGTACACTGTAATGGGGGCATGAGAGAGGGGTGGGAGCTACGGAAAGTGGTTTGGTGTCTCTTCAAGACGTTCAGCATGGGGTTACGGTACAACCCTGCAGTTTCAGGGCTAAATGTAAGTCCCAGAGAAACAAAAGCACAGGACCACATGGAAACCATAGAGGGTGTTTACAGAATGATGTTCATCAGGCAAAAACTACCTAGATGACCACCAGTGAATGAATGAATGAATCAAAAAACATGGGGTGAGAGGAATCACACGGTGAGCCCCCTTCACCTCTTTCCACCACATACAGACAAAGCATTCAAGGCACTGTCTTAAAAGGCAGAGCCTAGGCTGGCACCAGGCATGGTACCTACGGAAGCCTGGACCTTAGACTTCCTAATACCCAGAACTGTGAGAAACATGTTTACTTTTTATTGATGTCATTTGTTTAGAGTGGATGCATGCCTGCATATATGTGGGAATGCACATGCCATGGAGGTCAGAGGACCCTGTGGAGTTCATTCTGTGGGACCCAGAGATTGAACTCACATCATGAGGCTTAGCAGCAAAGTTTCTTACCCACGAGCCACCTTAGCCCACCGGCCCTCTACTCTTTATCCGTCTCAGATGGGCTGGATTGGGCGTGGCTGTTGAGTCTTTGCTTTGCCTTTAGTTTTGGTACTTGGAATAGGGTCCCGATATGTAGCCTAGTCTAGCCTCAAACTATTAATCCTCCTGCCTTACCCTTCTGAGTTCTGGGTTTACAGGTGTGACTGTACCACACATTGTCCCTGCGAGATGTAGGCCCTGTGTTATCAGCCAAGATTTTCTCCTAAACAGCATCTGGTTCCCCCAGGTGAGTGACCAAAGGCTGTGTCACCCTCGTGGCTACCAAAGCCCTGGTCAGGTCTGATCTCCTCTGTCCACTCCTAAGCCTGTCACCTGTCCTACTGGTCCATGCTAGCCTGTCCCCTACCCCACTGTCCTGTACTGCCATGTCTGATGATCAGGCTTCTGGGGTCAGATGTTATTCTTTTTCCTAACCACTAACCACAACTTACCACTCATCACCTTGCTTATGTCCCCCCCCCCCCCACACACACACACCCCTCAAGCCAGAGAAGGGAGGGCCATGAATGGTAAGTACCAAATGAACCAGTGAGTAAGGCACCGGTGGATAAACGCATGAGCCGGGGAGGAAATGAGCAGATGAACAAACCAACGTTCTGCTGAGGAAAAGGGTGAGGGGTGAATGAATAAGATCTAGGCACATCTGTGACAGGGCCCCAGCAAGGAAGTTACTGGGTTCAAACAAACTCATCAGCTGCCTGTCCTGCAGCTCCACCGTGTGGTTGTAATAGGAACTGCTACTAGCCACACTAATAAGACATGCTTCAAAGATGAGTGAGGGAGAAGTGCGATTCCTTAAAACCGGCATCAACACTCTCCACGTACCCAAAGCATCAGACCAAAGAGGGGTACTTTCCTCTGCCCCCCTCAGCTCCCTCAGAGCAGCCCATGCTCCCCCCTCCCAAGAATTTCCTCTAGGACATCTAGCAATGTACATGCAAGCTATCCCTTGTTGCTGGCAATCCAGGCCATGTTGAAAACAGGAGTCTGCGTCCTTATTGGGCAGCACCAACCCCCGTCCTCAGGCCCCACGTCTGGGACTTGCCGTCTTCTTACTCACTCCACGTTGCTGCTTTTTGGGCTTGTCTCATATGCTCTGCCGCCTCCTCAGTCTGAACTCCCGGAGGCCCCAGGACCACTGGATCCGTTGCACAGCCCTCCCGCACCTTCCCCTGTAATTCACCTACAGCCTGCCTACGTTCTGCCTGTAGCTCACCACGCAGTACGTGTGTAACTTACAGCCGTGGGAGTCATACACCCAGATGACATGGTGTCAGAGAAGCACTAGTTTAAGACAAGGGCCCTTTCCCTCCGGCTTAGCCAGCGTAGCCATAAGCTTCTGGCCTCTGGATCCCAAAGTTGGCTTGGGTAGGAATGCTAAGTCAGTCATTCCTGACTCCGGTAGATTGTTGGCCTCAACTGGGCCATGCAGAGCCCTGCTCTGGTAGTGCCAACGAGGCCTGAGGAGGTGACCTGCCCTTCATCTCCTTCCTGCTTTCCAACCCTAGATGGATGCTGGCCCAGAGAAGCTGACACCGTGACCAGAGTGACATGGAAGAAAGTAGCTCCTATGTCTGCCAGTTCTTGTTCCCTGCTAGAGGCTGGGGTCATCCAGACAGAGGTGATACCAGTGCCAGCAACAGACAGGGATCACACACTCCAGCTGTCCCCTGATCACCCACTCCCCTCGTACCCCCCTGCCTGTGGATGGCTCGGAACTGTGTCAGCCCCACTGCCAGTGGTATAGCGAAGATGGAAGCCATGGAAGAGAACCAAGTTCAGTGCCCTATAAGACACTTTCTGGAGATGGGAAAGGTGGAAGAGTCCTTATCACTGTCTTAGTCTGGCCTTTTTTCACTCAGCAGAAGACTGGTTTAAATGGAGACTGCACAGGCCTGCTCACGTCCCCCTGCGGACCTATAGCCTGTCTATATCCTTTTACGCTGCCACCTATAACCCACCTGCATCCTGCCTGTAGCCAGCCTGCACCTCACCCCTCAGGGTAAGCTCTGAGCTGTCCCTCCCTGACTTCATGTTACCTCAGTCTGCACGCCTGCATCTGTGGAGTCTGTGTGCTCTCACAGCTGGTGTGCAAGTTGTTCTGCTGAGATCCAGGGATGGTACTCCAGGGCCTCCATCCCTTCAACCCTTCGGTGATTTTGAGGCACGTGGTTCTCAACATTAAATATCCTTTGGAGGGAATATCCAGTCCAATAAGGATGCCTCGGCTGGCTCAGTTTAGTTCCAGACACTTGGTTACCCAATGCAGCAAAGGCTCCAGGGCAGTGTGGATTGAGCTGTTCCCTATAACTCGTGTTGATGGGCTGGAGAGATGGCTTGGATGTGGATCCACGTACCCAGTGGTGAATCATAGCCATCTTTAACTCCAGTTCCAGGAACCAATGCCCTATTCTGGTTTTGTGGGCGCTGGGCATGTGTGTGTCTGTATATATGTAAGCAGCACACTCCCCAGTAAAAAGCCTCATACTGATGTTCTGACCTCCGGTACCTTGTGTCCTTATTTGAATTAGGGCTGTTGAAGGTACAGATGGGTGGGTTGAGGCAAGCCTCAGTCCAATGTGATGATTCTCTATAAAGAGGATTTGCACACAGACAGTGGGAGATGTGGTGTGAAGGTGGAGGCAGAGATCGGGTGCTGTTCTGCCCGCCAAGAAGCCGAGGATCACAGCCTGTCGCCTTTGGAAGCCAGGGAAAGCCTGGTATGGCCTCCCACAGATGTGTGGAGAAGTTTGCCCTCTCTATTCCTCTGACTCTTTCAACAATTTTGGTGTTTCTGACCCCAAGGCTACATGACAGGACCCAAGCTTCCTACCCTGCCTGGTCTGGCATGTGGCTAACCCCTGGGCACTGCCTAGAATAGAGTCTTTCTGGAAAGCAGAGTCAGGCAACCAAGAAACAGCTCAGAACAGCACCAGGGTGGAACTTGGGGCTGTGGGGTGGGCTGCTGGTGTCTGCCAGCACCAGGAAGATTGCATTTTTAGAATGACATACAAGGGATTTTAAATTCTCAGTTCAAGGCAGAGTGAGAAAACCAGGAAACACGTGGGGCCGCTGGAAGAGAAAAGCGAGCTTCCTGTGGCAGGCCGCTGTGCCTGTGGATCACGAGCGAGCTGTGCTCTGCAGGGCGCAGGATTAACGGGCAAACTGAATTCTCAGCCTCTGCAGGGCATCTGTGCAAGAGCTGGAGCAGAAAACCAGAGAGAATAAGGGTCAAAGAGAGTAAGGAGCTGACAGGGATCCCTCTCCACAGGGCCCGCCTCACACCAAAAGCCCGGAACCCCCTGCACAACTCCCTTGCTTGCAGCACATACCTATGGCAGCAGCACCCTCAGACCTGACAGAAATAAGAACTAGGCTGAGTCCTGTCACAAGGATCACGCGCACGCGCACGTACACACACACACACACAAGGTTTTGCTTTATGTCTGGATAATATCAGGGAGATTGACTCCAAGGCCACAGAAACATAGCCCCGCCTCTGAATCTGCACAAGCATCCCCTGGACTCCGGCATCAGCCTGCCTGTGTGTGAAAAATCCAGGCAGTTTGCTTGTCTGTGACAGTGTGGTTCCACTAAGACCCTTTAGCTCCTTAGCATAACAACAAGGAAAAAAACAGGTGGGGGCTCTCTAGAAGAAAGGTGTACTAAAATCAAGCCGCTCTGTACCTTTCTTGTCTCCCCAGGGAGCAGCAATCTGTGTGTCTTTCGAAGCTTTAAAACAAAACCCATCAGGAACAACATGGAGCAGGATAGGCTGGTGTGGGCTCACCGTTTCAGGAGGTTGTACTTCTCGGCCAGGGCAGCTCTGGAGTGGGAGGCAGTAGCCATCCAGTGGGGTGCGCCAGAGGGACATCAGAACCATCAACCTTCCAAGGTCTGTCACTAGTGACCTACTTTTTGCCTGACAAGTGCCACCTCCCCCATCACTGTCACCAAGAAGGGAACGGGCGTTCAAACACTTGAGCTTCCTGGGGCCATTCGTATGACATCATAGCAGCTCACCTTTCCCAAAGGAACCGAGAAGTTTGTCCATGAGGAACCTTGTAAACTTTTGATGAATGTGGGAGATGTCATCCAAATGGGTCTCTGATTCCTCGGGGACCTGGGGTAGGAAGGGTGGGTTCAGTTACCAAGAAAGATGCCAAGCTTAGAGCAACAGGCAGGACAAACGGAGGTGGGAGGGGCTCTACTCATGCTGTGAATGGTTTAGAGCTGAGGATGGGGCCACAAAGTATCTCGATGGCAGGCTGGGGAGATGGCCCAGAGGTGAAACACATGTCCTGCATGCCTGACTATCTGAACCCAGATCCCCTAAACCCATGTACGAGCCAGCCACCACAGGAGGCATCTCTAATTCCAGCACCCCAAAGAGAGATGGGAGGTACCAACAGGAAGATTTCTAGAAGCCCAGGAGCCAGCTAGCCTGGTGCATGAATGAGCAAAAGATCCCGCCTCAAACAAGGTAGAGGGAGGACCCAAGGTTGTTCTCTGACCTCTACATGTACATAGTGGCACTTCCATGCCCATGAACACACACACACACACACACACACACACACACAAAGAAGACCTCAGTGGAAAGCCAGGAACTCTCACCTGATGTCCAAGCGCAGGCCAGAGCCAGTAATGACCTACTCAAGTTTTTATGTGTTTGCTCCCTCTGTCTTCTTGAGGCCCCAACAAGCACCGTTACAGTTACCCATGGGTGTGTAACACCCCAAAGCAAGCAAAAACAGCCACAGTTCATTCACCTCACAGTTGTGGGGTTGTGTGGCACTTTGTGTGACAAGTTCTGCCCTGTTGACCTCTAGTTGGGTTCGATCTTGGTTGCTCGTTGTGTGACTGAGATAATTTAACTGCCAGAGACAATGTAAAGAAGGGTTTCCCGTGGTGAATCAGCACGTACGTCATGGCAGCAGGAGCTGTGGGAGGGGAGCCTGCTCACATAATAGTGGATCGCAAGCCAAAATGGAGGACTAGACCAGGAACGGGTATAACCTTCAAAGACGGCCACCAGCACCCTTTCTCCAGCCGAGCTTCACTTTCTAAAGTTCCCACCCCCTTCCCAGCTAGCACTGCTGGAGAGTACGGTGGGGGACATTTCACACGCAAACCTTAACTAGTCCTGACTGGCTTTTCTGGATTGTGTGGCCCCTCTTGGCTTGATGGCTGAGTTTCAAGAACAAACATACAGAGGTCCCAGAAAGGAACTAGTCTGTAACCTGGACGCACCGTGATGGCCCTAATCACGGGCTCACTTTGAGTGGTTAATTCACGGACTCCCTCCCGAGTCAGCTTTTGTAGCTGGGCCCTGGAAAATTTTCTCTGGTGAGTGCAAGGTCTAACTCCGCCAGCAGAGGGCGCTAGAACTGCAGGAAGCCCCGGAGGCAGAGGGAGGGGGGCTTCCTCTTTTCCTCTCTTTTCACCACCCGAGGAACAGGGGAGCAAAACTTCACTCCCTAGCCCCAGACCTTCTTTTGGGGCCCAGCACCCTCTTTTCTCTAGCCCTGTAGTTCCCAGTTGGCCCTCTTTACAGACCCTCACCCCTTCTTGCAGAGTGTTTTACTCATGTGACTAGCCAACACTTCTCTCCCAGGTAACCCCACAGCTTTCCTTCTTCACCAAACACAGCCATACACTCCGCCCCAACAGTCTCCCCAGCTTGGGCACCGCGTTCTCCCGGGCACTCAGCAGCTTCCCAAGGTCCCTTTCTTGGCGTTTGCTATTCACGTGTTCCTTGAGTTCCTGCACATGCTTAGGTTAGCTGCAGGTCTCAGGCCTCAGTGTCATGGTTTTCTGCACAGGTGACCAGTCCAGCTTCTGGCTCTTTCTTGGGCAGTACAGCAGCATCAGCACAGAAGCTCTATGAGACTTGCAGTCTACATCTGACCTTGGCACTGGGCCTGAATGTGCTACTGAGCTTCTTGCGGTGGGAGATGGGTGTCCTGCCCATGGCATGTGGGCATTGCCTGAGGAAGCTGCTTCCACCAGCTGGTGTTGGTAAAGGGACACTTGACATATCATGGGGCCCAAGTAACTGCAGCAGGTCCATGGCAGAAGGCCCATCAGTGTCCTGGGACATTCACCACAGTCGTCTGGTAGCAGGATTCCTCAAAGTCCTTGGCTGAAAGACCAGTGCTCCCTGGCCACTCTAAGGGGCCACTCCTGCCTCACAGTGATGAGACCAGCACTGCTGCAGGTCAGAACCTTTGCCCCCATGCACACTGGATGACCAACTTGTACCTGGCTGCACGAATATCTCCCCGAAGGTTAGGATCATGGCTTAGGGCGGTAACACAGTGGTAGAGCACTTGCCTAACACAGACAGCCTGGGTCCTGTCCCTAGCATCTAAGAGAAAAAAGTTAGGATTCCGATGGAAAGACGGGAACCATGAGCTCTGGAGGAGACTGGACTAACAACATTGGAGTTCGCAAATCACACGACCCCGCTCCAACCGGAGGCGCTTGGCAGTGGCCGAGGGAACTGGAGACCCACATTTTGGGATCATTCTATGATTCTGTGTATGGCAAATCCTTAGGAGCCCCCATCCTCCTTGAGAACCTCCACAGACACCTTGTGCTGTCTTGAGGCTTATAGTTAAATCCTAGGCTTCAGGGACATGGTGTGAAATACAGGAAATGGCTTGGGGTAGGAACTGGGACGGTTCCTCTAAAGGACTAAAGAGAAATGGTTGTCATGGTACCAGCAGGCAGGATCTTAACAGTCAGAAGCCTGCGGCAGGAGGGTCGTGAGCTCAGGGCTGCCTGGGCCTCACAGCAAAACGTAGCCTCAGAAAATAAAAAATGAGCCAACACAAAAGATTTCCTTTTCTGAGAAGACACAAGGTTTTTGTTCTCTCCCCATTTCCTGTTCTGGTCCTCTGACGGGGTGTGTGTGTGTGTGTGTGTGTGTGTGTGTGTGTGTTTCTTAGTTTGGGTTACTATTGCTGTGATGAAACATCATGGTCAATTATCGAAGGAAACCAGGACAGGAACTCAGACAGGAGGCAGGAACTGACACAGAGGCCATGGAGGGTGCTGCTTACCAGCTTGCTCCTCATGGCTTGCTCAGCCTGCTCTCTTCTAGAACCAAGGACCACCAGCCCAAGGATGGCACCACCCACATGGGCTGAGCCCTCCCAAGTCAATCACTAAATAAGAAAAACAACTTACAGCTGGATTTTATGGAGGCATTTTCTCAACTGAGATTCCCTCCTTTTAGGTGATTCTAGCTTATACCAAGTTGACATAAAACTAGCTGTCTTAGTTAGGGTTTTACTGCTGTGAACAGACACCATGACCAAGGCACCTCCTAATTAGTGCCATTCCATGGGCAGACCATATACAAACCATCACACTAGCCAAGAGAGAGAGAATGAGAGTCAAACAGACAGACAGAGACACAGACAGAGAGACAAAGACACAGAGAGGATCCTTTTAAAATAAAAGAAGCCTTGCTGGGCATTGTAGCTCACACCTTTAATCCCAGCACTTGGGAGGCAGAGGAAGCAGATCTCTGTGAGTTCAAGGCCAGCTTGGTCTACATAGTGAGTTCTAGGACAGCCAGGGACACTGTCTCAAAAATAAGTAAGCAAATAAACGTTAAAAACATATTTATTCTTAGCTTGCAGGCTGTACAAAGGGGGGGGGGGATCAAGCCGGTTTGGCTCACAGGCCGTAGTTGCCAAATCCTGGCTTATAGTCAGAAAGAATTCAGACATTTCCAGCTCTGCACTGGCAGAGAACTAGGAAGAACGTGTGGAAACGCTTCCAGGGTGTGAAGGTAGAAGCAGGGCCCTCCCTGGGCAATGAACACTCCTAGCTACACCGCTGCATCCTGGGTACTATTCTCTGTTACCTGACAGACTGAGTCTCAGCTCAGGGATGTCGGGACATCTTAGCACAGAGTCGACAGGAGTGGACAGAGAAAGCCAGTATCTGTGATTCCAAGGCAAGTCCCAGACCAGCCAGGTGGAACACTGGATCTGTCCAAGATCTCTATCCCACACTCCAGAGTGTGCCCTTCATTAGGGCTTGACAGCCACACCAATGGGAAGCTCCAGCCTTCTAGTAAGTTCCATCAGTGCTGCTCTTTATAGCCATGTTGGCCACAGGGACAGGGTACCATTTCTGAGATTTCATGGGGCCAACTGGCCCACAGAGCATTGGAGACTAAAACTGCTAGCCACTAAGGCCAGTGGCTGATTCCATTTAGGGCAGCTGAATGTACATGAACAGGGCCCTAGAACACAGGATCCCTGGCTAGTTAGAGGGGCCTTGGGAATCAAAACAAAACCAACCAAACAAACTAGCTAACCCTCCAGAAACTGCTTCTACGGGAAAGATTGAAGGAGCTAGAACCCTAGGTCTGGTCGCCAGAGCCTGCCTCAAGTCCTCACCATAGACTTTACTCTCGGCCTTCGATGCTGTTATAAAACCAGATCAAGACTAGGGCCTCTTATGGCTGAGGGCTCACAAGAGCCACTGCTGGGGCACCAGAAAGCCCCCTCCGTGCCTTCTGTTCTTGTTTACTGAAGGAGTTGTGGATGGGGGAGGGGAAATGCAGGCAGTGGTGCTGGTGCTGGCTGCCGGTTTACCCGATTCATTACGTGCAGAGGCCTGGGGCCAAGACTGAGCCCATAGAAAGGTGTAAATGAACAAGAATGCTTAGTAATTGGTCCTGCTGCTTGTACTGCCTCCCAAAGGGATGATTACCTCGAGGAAGCAGGAAGGCTCCCCTCCTAGCAAAGACGATGGCTTCAGGGCTACGGTGCACCTTTGAGAACTGTTAGGGTGTAGAGCCCCACTCATGAGCGTCTTGGCCTCCTACTTGCCTCACCAAGGGCCTACAAAGGGCAGGTGGGATCAGAGAATCCCTGGGGTCAGTGTGTCAGTCCCGGCAGCAGGGCTGACTCATCGGTAGCCCAAGGACTGTCCCCAGCGAGGAGGGTGCGTTGGCTGGGCGTTTTTGAAAATTAGGAAGTCTGGCTTAGGCTCACCGCTCTGAGGTGCACTGAATCAATCACAATCCCCATCTGATTAGCCGAAAGGGCGACGGAGGGCGTTCGCACCGCCTAGAAAATACAGACGAGCGCTGCTCTAAGAACGAACCTGCTTCGCGTTCTGCGGCGCGTGGCTCCGCGCGCCTGCCGTAGAGCGGGCGGAGTACGGTGGCCGCAGAGCGGCGGCGGCGACGGGCTCGGCCGGCCGGCGCGCGGCCGCCATGGGCAACCTGTTTGGTCGCAAGAAGCAGAGCCGGGTCACCGAACAGGACAGGGCCATCCTGGTGAGGGGCCGACAGCGGGCGGGGGGCCGGGCCCCGTGGGGGAAACTGAGGCGGGGAGCCGAGCGGGCCGCGCTTCCGGTGCCATCGCGCGCCCAGCTGCAGACACCTGGACCAACCGCGACTCGGCCCGGAAAGACCGGGATTGTGCCTAGGGGCTGATCCGTGAGGGAAGGTGTCAGGACGGAAGCCTGTGGCCTTGGCCCTGACACCCCAAGCCATAAGTTACTGAAAGTTCCTAGAAAAAGCCCCCGGATACAGATCCCGTGGGCGTGGCTGTCACTGAAAGTCTGTGTGATTCTTCCTGGAAAGGGTGCTCGTCCCCCATCTCTGCAGCCTCTGTGCGACACACCACCTTGTCTGCTCCTCCGTGGAGTTCCGGGGCTCTGGGCTCCACTGTCAAGCACACATCTGAACAGTCCCAGAGCGCCAGGCACACAGACAGAAGAGCGCCTAGCCCCAGCTGCTGGGGCCACTGCCTGACCTGCTCAGATTGCTTGGTCTCCAGAGGCACAGCCTGGCCATCCGGAAGCTCTATTGGGTTCCCCCTGGTCTCCCCAGGCAAGATGCCTGATGCTTTGTACACAGCCGATCAAACCTGAAGGGTAGAAATAGTGAGCAGTTTCTCTCATGCAGTTGATGTCCACTGTGGGGCAAACCGTGTAGAGGACATTAGGTGAAGGTGGGGGACCTGGAAGCACGGTCACGCTCACACACCCACATGCTCACACACGCTCACACACAGAGCCCACTAGCAGAGATCCCAGCAAGCCTGTTCTCTCAGGTAACCTAGAGTCTATGGTGAATGGGTTCTCGACAACTGAACCTTAAAGGTCTCCATTGCCTTTACTTGGTCTCTACAAAGGTCTGCCTCACGGTGTCATCTGTGTGTGCATCCACTTTGGAACATACTGTTGGAGAGGGTGGGGCAGAGGATGGCATGCAACTTCAGGTCCTTTGTTACATTTGAACCTTCCAGGGCCTGGTGGAAGTGACCCACGGAGCTTTGGCTATTCACAGCCTCCTGTGACCGTAGGGTGAAAGTCTCCTCCTTGGCACAACGGGCCTTGGCCTGGGGCATACCAACTGCATCTGCATTGTAAGACTGGAGATGTTTCTAAATGTTACTCCATACCCTTTGGTGGCAGAGGCCACTGCTAGACAGGGTTGCCTGGCCCATCCTGGCCACGCTGGGATTCATCAGCCTGGTAAAAGCCACTGACCAGACTTCACTCTTGTTCTCCCTCCAGCAACTGAAGCAGCAGAGGGACAAACTGAGGCAGTACCAGAAGAGGGTCACACAGCAGCTGGAGAGGGAGCGGGCTCTGGCCAGGCAGCTGCTGCGGGATGGCAGGAAAGAGTAAGGGGCACTCCATTCCCCAGGGCTAGCATGGTGGGAGAGGAGGAGCTTCCCCGGGGCTGGGCCAGGGCACACAGTGTCTTTCTCCTCCAGACGGGCCAAGCTACTGCTCAAGAAGAAGAGGTACCGGGAGCAACTGCTTGATAGGACAGAAAACCAGATCAGCAGCCTGGAAGCCATGGTAGGCCGTGGCCAGGAGCCTTTGCTGGGAACCCGAGTGCTTGGGGAACGGAGTCGGGGGTGGGCCATTCCAGGGAGGGAAGTGGGGAACAGGTCAGGCTGGTGAGGGCTGAATGCACATCTTCCAGTGCTGGGGTAAGAGCTTCCTGGTTTGCCCCTGCTGGCTGGAGCCACTGAAAGGCAGGCAGCACCCTTTGAAAGTGCTCCAGCATGTTTTCAGTAAATCTCAGCCACCACAGCAGAGCCCAGGAAGGGTAGGACTTTCCTTCCAGTGACAGAAGCCTGCCACTCAGCTGGGCCAGAGCCAAGCAGGGCTTCTGACCCTTGACTGCCACTTTCAGGTTCAGAGCATCGAGTTCACGCAGATCGAGATGAAGGTGATGGAGGGGCTTCAGGTGGGGAACGAATGTCTGAACAAGATGCACCAGGTGGGTCCTCACAGGGCGGGGTGGCCGGGCAGGTGGGTGGGCGCAGCTTCAGGGCCCAGGAGATCAGGGACTGAGTCTTGCTGGATTAGGGGATGTACCAGTGCCTGTCAGGGATCAGTGGGACGGGAGGGAGGTGTGGCACAGCATGACCTTTGAGCTGGGCTCACTGGAGCTGAGTGCCGGGGAGTGCGAACCTGCCTCAGAGCTCAGGGAACAGCACTGGAGGCGAGTGGCTGGTCTTAGCTGCCTTCTGTGTGCTCTGCGTCAGGCCAGCCAAGGGTTGTAGTGTAGTGACTGCACACAAGGAAGTCTAGACGCCACCCAGGAAGGATCTCCAGTTTTTGACCTGTTTCACTCACAGTTGTTGTCAGGGTTCCTCTGGCTCTGGAAAGGTCTGGGCAGTGGAAGACAGGTCTGGCTCAAAGCCAGAGGGCAGGCCCACTTCCCTGGCTTTGCTGATGGAGAGACAGGATGAGGGTGTGGCCCCTGCTATGGTCCTTTACCTTGTTGAGCAGCTCTGAACCCTCATCATCCCCAGGTGATGTCCATAGAAGAGGTGGAGAGGATCCTGGACGAGACCCAGGAGGCAGTGGAGTACCAGCGGGTATGTGTTGTTGGGCACAGGCTCACCCAGAGCACCCGTTGGAAATACCCCTCACCACCACCTAATTCCCAGGGAATGCCCCTCAATACCTCTCCTTCTTCCGCAGCAAATTGATGAGCTGCTGGCCGGAAGCTTCACACAGGAGGATGAGGACGCCATCCTGGAAGAGCTGAATGCAATCACTCAGGTACAGGTCCCCAGGCTGTCTGGTCCCCTGGGGATGGGACCCTATGGGCCTCTCTCTGGTGGTGTGTCCTACTGTTACGTCTGAGTTCAGAGTCCTGGTTTCCCAGTTTCCTTCCTACTGTGATTCTCATTTGTACTGAAGCGAAGCTTCTTCCACACCCGTGCTGGCAGTTGAGGGAGCTGTGTGAGGTTTGCAGGCTGACCCTGCAGTTGGCTGCAGGCACTTGTGTCCCCTGTGTGGACAGAGGAAATGCCTCTTCACCTGTACGCTCCAGGCCTCTGCTCTGCTGCTGTGCAGCAGTGTGTCTGGCCCGTATCCAGGCCGCGAGCTCCGTAGCTGCCATGGCTTCTGCTTCCCAAGGTTTCCCTGTGTCCCTGGAGCCACCTGCTGTCCACAGCCCAGTAAAACTGTCTGGGAAGTTGCCCACTGGGACCTGTGGCTACCCACCTGTTAGGGCCAGAACCCATAGGAGGTACTGGGAAGACAGGCCACGGGATGACAGAGGCCACCTCTGCTCCCAGGACAGCTCTCACCACAGCTGTCTGGGGTCTCAGCTCCTCAGTGCTTCACAGCAGGAACCAGTCACAGCTTCCTCACAGGGACTTAGCACACCCCACGGCTGCTTCCCCCACGACCCTCTGCAGGCCCTGCCTCATGAGAATAGCTCCAGATCACTCGGGATTCTGAGGACTTTAGAGTAGCTAAACCCCCTGTAGTGGCCTGTCACCTGCAGTGGTCATCTGTAAGGATGCTCTAGGTAGAGGAGTGCAGGGCTGGCCATCTGAGCAGCAGTCTGGGAGCTGCTGCGTCCCTGTGAGAGCACCCAGAAAGTAGAGCCAGGGCAGCCTGAGACAGCGCACACCCAGTTCACACCTCTCCTGTGCTTCTTGCAGGAACAAATCGAGTTACCAGAGGTCCCTTCGGAGCCCCTCCCTGACATAAACCCAGGTATCATTGCATTGTGTGTGTAACCGTGTTGGTCTAGAGGAGCGTACCCAAGTCTCAAAAGGAGCAATACACTGATCATCACACCATGGCCGCTGGCATCTCCCACAGCATAGTGGGAAAGTGTGCTTGTATGTGTGCCTGGGTCAACAGAGCGAGCCCCCAGCCTCTGGTTGGTCCTGGCTTTCCAAGAGTCCTCTCATGAGAGCCAGGAAGCTCACAGGGTCTTGTAAACACATAAGCCCTGGGAGAAGGCTTATCCGCCACTTTGGCCCTGAAGGGCTTAGATCCCAGAACTCACAGCCTTGGACAGCGCTGCCCCTACACCATCATGGCCACGGCTCAGATGGTCACGGCCTCCACACACTCTAGTCAGTGGATTGAGTGGACACTCAAACTCAGGATAGCTCCACAGTTCCCTCTGTTCCTTGGCTTCCAGGAGCTCTAGGCTGTGCCCCTGGCCTGTAGGTCCACCTGGCCTCTTGCTTATAATCATGGCTCCTGCTTCTACCCTACCCCTAGCCTCTGGCTTCATCCTCTGAAAGCTTTCTGCTCATCATGAACCATTGTTTTTCTACAGAAGCCCCTGCCAAGGCCAGATCCAGGCAGGCAGAGCTGGTGGCGGCGTCATAGCCTGGCCTCTCCAGGGACTCACAGGGCTTCTCTGAGGACTGCCCACAGAGCCTTTGGCTGAGAGCCCCCTGAGGGCTCCCAGGAGGCGTGAAGGGCTGGACTGGCCAGTGGAGGTGCTGACGGCTGGAGCAGCAGCTTACACGGCAGCTGGTGTCAGGGCGCCACATTGCAGTGTAGTCTGGATGCACCTTTGTCTCTCCTCCTGGACTGAGTGGACTTTCGGCCAGCCAGGCCCAGCTTCAGGCAGCTGTGGGCCATGGTGGCTGCAGCCCACTCCTGGTGCTGTTCTCATGCTGACCCGGCCTGTGAGGAAACACCTCAGACCTCGGGGTCCCTGTGAGCTGCTGGGGGCTTCAGCTGAGTTCTCACCTTGCCTGGCATCCTGATATCCCTCAGTTTCCCTCCTGGCTAGTGGCAGAAACCCTAGGATACTGCTGTTTTCCAAATCTCCTGGAACATCTTTGGCACCTCAGACTTGAGCCTCTTATGTTGGGGGAGGTGGACCAGGGGCCATCCTGCTGAATGAACAAATCTTGGAGCCTGACTTGGGGGTCTGTTCACAAAAGAAAGACATGTTGAAGGTGGTAACAAGACCCTGTTTTACTGGGCATGTACCCCATGGAGTCCTGGACACACTAAGCCACCAACTCCCAGGAGGCACAGAACTCAGAAATGACCTCCAGAGCCCTGTGTTTGTTTGATTACGGACAATCTCTGGTCCTCGGGTCTTTGAGGAATAAAGAGTCTTATGTACCCTTAGGGCCTACCAGGAAAGGAGGGCATCTCTTCCTTAACCCAAAACAGGTCAACCTCAGTATTAAAGTTGACCCCTGCATGGTCTTTGGCCTGTTGGACTTGAGTTTGGTGTCTTGGTTCCCTGCATAGACGCAGTTGCACAGGTAGGTTGGAGTGTAGCCTATGATCCAAGAGAAGCATCCCTAACCACCATGTTAGGCAAAGCCAGGGACTGGGTGCCACATGCCTGGCAGGGGAGGGAAGCTTGGGTCCCCACCTCAGGATGGTGAAAGTCTGGGACTCCAGAGTTCTGGCTATCTTTGAAGGTAGAGGAGGGCAGGGCTCTGGCCACTCCAAATGCGCATGCTGCATATTCTGCACACGTGGGGCTGGTAGTTAGGGCTGCCAGATCCCAGGCCTAAAACCGTTTTGGGAGAGACCGACTGGTTAGGGTTGCAGTGCACATGGGAAGCATCCTGTCTGGTAGACTGTGGGCGAGTCCTCTCCTGGAGCAGCCTCCACATACTGCCGGGCTTAGCATTGCTAGGTTGAATTCAGGGTTTCTTAGGAGGCGGTGGAACATGCTTGGCAGCCACCAAGACCCACAAAATAAGTGTGAACGTGGCTTCTGCAGTGGCCACGCCCACCAGGAGGGGCACAGCCACTTTTGACTTGAAACCTGCTCCAAGCCATGACCATGGCCCGCAGTAGTAAACCCAGGCCCTGGGTGCACCCACACCCTGCAGCCCCTTGTTGCTGAGTGTGACCGTTCTGCAGGCAGAGTCCAGAGCCCCAGGAAGCCCAGATTCAACCCTCCGCTGAGTCTCACCTGAGCCAGGTGGAGACCGGCTGTTCACCGGGGAGCTGCCCTCACCCCGAGGCAGCCACGAGTAATATCTCTCGAGTATAAATGTCCTTTTGGGGACCTGGTCTTGCTATGTAGCCTAGACCGCCTTATGCTGTCTGCTGGCCTCTCAGCGCTCTGAATGCTGGGATGATGGATGTACCACTGTACCTGGCTTCGGTTCTGCCTGACCCTGGGATCTTTGGCCATCTTCGGACCTCCTACTTCATCATGTGCTTCCCTGTCGGCCAATGTGGATGGTGTAGGACCCACGCCAATCACACGCCAAGTGCAAAACCTGTGGCAGAGCTAGGGGCTGCCAGAGACAGTCTTTGGAGGTGAGCGGTGGTGTGGTGAATGGGGCCACATGGTCAGGTTGGGACGTGAAGGACAAGCAATGAGGCTCCCTGGGAAGACACCTCAGGCTGTGGCCTAGAGGTCTACACAGAGGGCAAAAGCTGCCACCTCTTAAATGAGCTTGTAGGAGCGGCTGGGACAAAGGCACTTGCAGGAAGAGAGTTCACAGAGGAATGAGTGTGTATGTGCGTGTGTGTGTGTTGGTTTCCGGCTGGCTCTTGTGCAGAGCACTAGCTCAGTGAGGGTAGATTTGGATCCAAACACCGAGCATCAGCTGCTGAAGCCTTGGCACCCCGCCTGGACTCCGTATATGAGATCTCAGGGCCGGATCCTCAGGTGTGCCCAGCCCTTAGAGTGAATCCTGCACACTCGTCACCAAAATGCAAGTTCCACACACCCAAGTCCAGAATGGCAACTCACACTTGTAACCCCAACACCAGGGAGATGGAGGGAGGAGAGACACAATGTCCAGGCCGGCTCGGGCTGCGTTGAGACGGTCTCGAGAGCCCTCATGGGTACATTTATTTGTGTGTGCTGCCTGGAACACGTTTGGAGGCTGGTTCTCCACCATGTGGGTCCTGGGAGTGAATTCAGGTCTTCAAGCTTTGCGATAAACCCTTCGACTGCTGTGGGCTCCACTTCAAAGCCTGTCTTAATCTATACTACTGTGACAGACGACTAAGCCAGCACAGTTCGTAATGAACATTTTCCTCAGTGTTTCTTTCTCATGGTTCTGGAGTTTGGGCATCACAAGTGCCAGCCTCCTGCTATGGCCTTCTAGCCACTGCACCACCTGGCTGGACACTGACCCCTCATGATGGTGGGGTCCCCTGTGGTTTAGTCACCTTTTCCCTTTGTTCCTCCTCAGCTTTCAGCTTTAAATTCTTTCAGCCCAGAGGTCTTTCCTGGACCTCTCTGAGCCTTGTGGGGAGAGGGTGCTAGAGATGAGCTCTCAACAGCTACTTCAGCTCTCTGACCAGCAATTGTCCCCACTGCAGAGAGAACCTTCTCTCACCAGGGTTGGGGATAAGTTTTGAAGGCTGCAGCCCAGGGTTCAACTGGCCGTCACTTTGCTGATGTTTGTTTGCTTTTAGCCGCTGACAGCTGCAATGTGTTCTTTCTTATCCCTAGAGTCACCCCTGGCGGTGCGGAGTCACATGACAGTACTGGAGGCTGTTCTTTGTCCCCTTTCCTCCTAGGAGTGGACCTGCAGACCAGGGCTCAGGTCACCTGCCACTCTGCCATGATCCTCATCATGTGGCAAGCCCACCAGCCTGGAGGAGGAAGGGCTGCTATCCCGGCACATTCCTGTCCTTTAGACATCCCTGAGTACCCAGCCTTCACGGAGGATGTGACCCTCCTGCTATGTCTTAATTAGGGTTCCCATTGCTGTGAAGACACATCATGACCAAGGCAACTCTTATAAGGGACAGCATTTAATTGGGGCTGGCTTACAGTTTCAGAGGTTCAGTCCATTATCAAGGCGGGAACATGGCAGCGCCCAGGCAGACAGGACGCTGGAGAAGCTGAGAGCTCTACATCTTGATCACAAAGCAGCTAGAAGACTGTCTTTCTCGCAACTAGGAGGAGGGTCTCAAAGTCCACACCCACAGTGACACACTTCCTCCAACAAGGCCACACCTCCCAGCAGTGCCACTTCCTGGGCCACACGTACTCAAACCACCGCATGCCAGACACCTGAAGATCGGTCACCCCAAGTATCCAAAGGACGTTTCTTCCTCACAGCCCCTGAGCAAGGCTCACTGGGTTCCTAATTCACTGATGGCATCCAAGTTCTGAGAGAAGCAGCCTTTCAGCAGAGGGGTCACAGGGCTGGCCACCCGAAGATGCTCCTGGGCATCCTGCTGGAATGGCACCTTAGTTCTTTGTCCTGTCCTCAAGCCACGGTGAGGCTATGGTGGCTCTAGGTGAATTCAGACACCTTCTAAGCCTCAAAAGAAACCCAAGCCCCTTAGGTGTCACTCAGTTCTCTGACCTGGCCCCCTCCCAATCCAAAGCGATCACTCACCCGCTGCTGTAGCTTTCCTTCCAGTTTGTAGAACATCCCCCACAGGACCTAGGAGATGGCTTGGGGTTTAAAGGCCCATGCAACAAGGCCACTCAGGTGACCTGAGTTTGATCCCTAGAAACTGACTCTTAAGAGTTATCCTTAACCACACATGTGCTGTGGCACAGGTTAGGGTACACGCGTATACATATAAATACATAAATATAAGATGTTCTCTGCAGGCTCAGGGGCTCAGCACTTGGGCCTCAGCTATAGTACTGTTCTGCACGGCTGTGGGGCCTCAGGATGAAGCGGAACACCCACTGTGGGCCTGGGGGGCTCTAGTCCATCACCACGATGAACTGCACTTCCATAGACCACGAGGCTTCCCTCATGCTGCTGCCTGTCCTTGGTCACAGCAGTAAGAAAATAACAAAGGCGGCCCCTATCTGTGCTCTTCCGTGACTGGCTCCTTGCCGTGTGTTCCGAGTTATCTGCTGTAGGAGGCGGTCCTTCCAACGGCCAGGCCACACTCCTTTTGTAGACATTCCTCATGTTGGGTTGCCCATCAGTGCCACCGGCATTTAGTTTGTGTCATATGGTTTTACTGCTGTGAACAGATACCGTGACCAAGGCAACTCTTATAAGGACATTTAATTGGGACTAGTTTACAGGTTCAGAGATTCAGTCCGTTATCATCAAGGGGGAAGCATGACAGCATCCAGGCGGGCATGGTGCAGGAGGAGCTGAGAGTTCTACACCTTCATCTGAAGGCGGCTAGTGGAAGACTCACTTCCAAGCAGTTAGGATGAGGATCTTAGAGCCCATACCCACAATGACACACCCACTCCAACAGGGCCACACCCACCCTAACAGGACCATACCCACTCCAACAGGGCCACACCCACTCCAACAGGGCCACACCCACTCCAACAGGGCCACACCTACTCTAATGGGGCCACACCCACTCTAACGGGACCATACTCACTCTAACATGGCCACACCCACTCCAACAGGGCCACACCCACTCTAACGGGACCATACCCATTCTAACATGGCCACACCCACTCCAACAGGGCCACACCTTCTAATAGTGCCACTCCCTGGACTGAGCATAGACAAACCATCACAGTTTGTTTCCACACTTGGGTTATTATGAATACGTTTGGGGTGAGTGTCTGCCATTGTTTTTTCCTGGTAAATGGTAAACCTGTGTGTATTTCCTTGAGGACCCACAACTTTTCCAAGTGGCTGCACCAGGTCACACTCCCAACAGGGTGTCTGAGAGTTCCATCTCCCACAGCTGCAGCAAGGTGGCTTCTTACTCTCTGTTCACTACCTGTTGTGGTACACATGAAGCGGGTGCGTGAGGGTGTGTGTTCCTGGTTTGGTTTTCCCCTTATGAATTTTGTGTGTGCATGTGTGCATGCACGTGTGCACACAGAGCTCACAGAAGCCGTGGGAGCCTCTGGAGCTGGAGTTACGAGTGATTGTGAGCTGCCTGGTGTGGGTGCTGGGAACTGAGTCATGCTCTGACCACAGAGCCACCTCTCAGCCTTACATACATGTTCTCCTATGTTTAATGATATGTGAGGTGGAGCTCCCAGATGCCCTGTCTCAGTGTGACTGGGTGCAGCCACGTGGGAAAGTTGTGGGTCCTCAGTGGAATGCACATGGGTTTACTGTTTGCCAGTGAGATGAGAAGGCCGGTGGCCATGTGTAATCGTCAGAGACACACCCTGTTGCGTTGTGCTGTAAACATTCTATATTCTGAGTCAGGGGTGGCGGTGTGTGTCTTTCATCCCAGCGCTCAGGCTGAGGCAGGGTTGTGAGTTCCAGGCTAGTCGGTGTGACACAGTGAGACTGTCCCAGAAAACCAACAAATTTAAAATATAAACAAAATTCGCACATCGTCTGGGTATTAGAACTCTCATCATCTTGACCTGCTCTGCAAGCTGGCTGCTTTTTATGGTTTCTTCGAAGTTCAGGCTTTTAGCCTTTTTTAACCTTTTATTGATTCTTTGCGAGTTTCACATCATGCACCCCAGTACCACTCATCAGCCTCCCTGCCCCTTTGTCGCTGCCCTTGCAACCTCCCTGATCCAAGAAAAATAAAACAACAAAAGCAAAACAGGGCACAGAAAACATCTTGTCCTGGGAGCTGTAGTGTGTCACACTGTGTACCCAATGAGTCCCAGGCCTGGCTTGAGGCCACTGGACCCTGCCTCTGGGCCGTCACGGGGCTCCTCTCGGATATCCTGTGTTGCCCTGTGTCATGGAGATCCTGCAGCTTTGGATCTACGGGGCCCGGCGTTGCGTGCCCTCCAGCAGTTGATGCATGAGGCAGATGTTGGGGCGAGCCAACTCAAACTGCCCAGGCCTGGTACAGGGCCCACACTCTTCAGCAGTCGGGTGGGTGGGCAGCTCTGCACAACTTTGGACGTCTCCACGGTCCCAGCTGCCCAGACCAGGGATGTCTGAATGGTCGTTAGTGGCCATATGAGCCACTGACGGCCACAGACGCAGACGAGGTCCCTCTGCAGCTCAGGGTGGGACCCCACCACGGCCTAAGGTGTGGGGCGCGCTACTCACAACAGGCTGTTTCTCTCCACCCTCGAGTCTTCATTTCGGCATCTCTTCACGATGCTCCAACTGTTCGCTTCTCTTTCTCTCCCATCTGAGCACCAAGCAGGCCACTGTGGGCCTCTGGGTGCCCTCTCTCTACCCATGCCAGGTAGCATGGCAGTGGGCAGGTCTTTGCAGGTTTTCATTTTAATGAAGACAAGTTTACTTTCTCTTTTGCTGGCTTTTGTTTCTGGTGTCATAGCTGAGAACCCCTTGCCTGACCCAAGGATAATTTCTCCGGCTTGGTCCTTATCTTAGATCTTTGTCCCCTGTTGAAACCTCATTCTTTCATGGGTAGCTGTCCCCTTGTCCCAGCGCCATTGGTTAGGTGTCTGCATATCTGAATGACTGAAGCAGAAAGGTCAGGAGTTCAAGGCCAGTCCAGGTCTGTGGTAAGACCCCCATCTCAAGAAAACCCGAGAGTGGGCGTGGTGGAGAATGCCTGTAATCCCAGCACTTAGGAGGCAGAAGCATCTCAATTTCTAAACTGGCTGTTTTCTACCCTTTTTCTGTGCCTGCCTGTCCTGGGGAAGCCCCTCCGTGGTTTTGTGGGGGATGGCCAGGCCCCACTTTGTTTCTGTCCCAATTCCAACCCTAAGCAAGCAAAGCCAGGACAGTGCAGGCTAGCTTGTGTGGCAGGGAGGGGCATGGGTGGGGCCGGGGCTGACTGTTGAACTCCAGCGCCAGGCTCTAAGATGGCCGCTGTAGCACAGAACATTCAAGGCTGTGGCCAGTGGCTTTGGGGTACAGGGGTGTCAGCCAGAGGAAAATGAACCTGTCAAGGTAGGATTTGAACCTGGGAGAGATGCCGACAGAGTGGGTGACAACTCAAAATGGGGCCACAGTTCCAGTCAGACCAACTGGCTGTTACCAGAGCAGGGAGAGCCTGGGAGGTTCAGTGGGTAGATGAGGCCTGGGACCTGAGTCCCATCCACAGAACCTACTTAAAGGAGGGAGAGGGTCGGTGATTCCACAAAGTTGTCTGAAGACCTCTATGTACCATGCACGATACACATGCCCACACGGTAACAAGGAAAACAAGAAAAGTGCATGTAGAGTTGGGTGTGTGACTCCAGAGAGCCCTGAGCAGGCATTTGCTCATCTAAAGATAAAGAGATGATCCCACCAAGTCTCAGATGATGAAGTAGAGGCTTTGCATACAGCGCCTTGGTGGGGACCCTTCCAAGAGCAAAGAGACTCTCCAGCAGCCACACCACTGAGAAACCCACTGCCTGTTCACCTCAGGCCAGAGGGCTCTGAAGTCTCCCTCAGCCAGCAGCTGCTTGCTCTTAACAGCCTCAGGGACCTTTCCAGCCCAGTTAAGGTCCCTGATTCTTAGGAGCCTCCCTCTTCTGGGAAGAAATGGTTTGATGTTACCAGTCAGAGGAAACAGCTCACCGGCTGACGAAGGCCAGTGCAGCACAGTAAGCCTGGCTGCTCGCAGAAGCTTGAGGCCGGTGAGCACAGGCTCGCTTCCCAGCAGACATTCCCGCACCACCAGGAGACACTTTCCCCTGGCTACGAGGCCTGCCGAGGCTGCTTTGCCAGGTTTCAGGCGTGAGTCTGGGAAGGGTAGAGTTGGTCTTTTTACCACAGTGCCCAGTTATACAGGGACCTCCAAAGCTGGGGTGAAGGAAGCAGGGTTCCCAGTGTGATTAAACAGGAAACACCAGCTGTCTAGAGAATCAATTATCTGAGCATCTGTCATGACGTTAGATGAATCTTTCTGTATCAATCACCCCGGAATATTTTTGATCTGTGTTTAATAATCATTTGGGGTTGGGCTGGTATGAGGGCCCATACTTCTATTGCCGGCATTAAGGTGGCAGAGGCAGGTAGATCTCTATGAGTTCCAGCTCAGCCTGGTCTACCCTAGTGAGTTCCAAGGCTACCTGGTGAGACTCTGCCTCAGGGGGAAAAAAAAAGACCAAACAAAATAAAACATAACAAACCACTTTGTTCTCTATCACTGACCACATTGTCCTAGCTTAGGAAACTTTCTTTTTGATAAGGGAGTAAAGTAAACATATACTAATCCTAAATTCTTCACACTAATTCCAGACTCATAGCAAACTGACATTTAGCTGTAAGGTTATTGGGGGTGGGGGAGGTTTAATATTTATTTTTGCATTTTTGTACGCACACATATATCCACATGTACTCACACACGCACACTTGCCCCCATGTGTGTGCAGGTACATTTGGAAGACAGAAGAAGGCAACAGATCCCAGCATCTGGTGTCCCAGGTGGTTGTGAGTTGCCCAGTGTGTGCTGGGGGCTGATCTCAAGTGCTCAGGAAGAACAGCCAGTTCTAAGCTCTGAGTTATCTCTCGGCACTGGGTAGCTGTTTTGGAGACACGGTCTGGATCCAGACTAGCCTCACGGGTGTAACAATCCTCGACCCACCTCAGCCTTCTGTTAGCATGACAGCTGTGCGCCTCAGTGGCTTAGCTGGAAGTTGTCCATAAGAAAACCTCCATTTGTCTGCACCGGAGTCTTCCTAACTCCCACTGCATCTGTCAGAGGTCGTTCCCTGCTCTCCCAGACGGCCTCAGAGGTGGTGCATCAGGCTCACTGGGGAGTCCTGGTCCCAGCCGTCCCTGGTTTGCCCTGACTGTGTGAGGAGGGAGACACGCTTCCAGTCTGGTTTAGACACAGACCACAGCTCGTCATGCATAGGATCTGGATACTCCGTAGGAGAGGGTCAGTTCCGGGATGGAGAGATTAAGAGAGCTTGCTGCTCAGCCGCAGACCAGAGTGCAGATCAGATAACGGGTTATGTGCTGCAATGCCTGTTGCTCCGGTTCCAAGGGATCAAACACCCTCTTCTGGCTTCTAGCAGCTGAGCACAAGCAGGCACGTACGAACCAAGACAGACGATGGGCTGGCTCCAAATCATTCATTTGAGGTGGAGCACATCCTCTCTGGGCTATTTTTCTCCTGTCTGAAGGCATCCCGTGTGGAATGCATGCCTTAAGGGAGCTCCGTGGTCTCATCTCCTCCCACAGCTCTGACTCAGGTAGAACTGGAGTTCAGAACTGCATAGCAAAAAAAGGACAATTTACCCTGAGGCGGGGTGGAGGAGGGATGAGCTGTAAAGGGGGCCTGTGTGTATCCCTGGGAAGAATGGACCTGGGAAAGACCCTACAAGTCCTAGGCTTCCCTCAAGTCACACAAGTGAAGGTAGATCTTGAGAGGGGACTCACGAGCTACGGAAGGCAGCAAAACCTGAGATCTGAACTCGCTAGTGTTATGAGCTGTAAAGCCGGGAAAACCAACATTCCCGGGCAGCTAATGAGATTATAACAGACTCCACATAGCATGACACAAACCGCCCAATTTACAACTTCAAGTAACTTGTCACACAAAGGACAGAAGGCATGCATCTGATTCCAGAGGAAAAGACAGTCCAGACTGCAGAGAGGGCTCAGTAGTTAGGGATGTTTGCTGCTCTTCCAGAGGACCCGAGTTCAGACCCCAGACCCACAACCCCCCATAAACCTCAACTCCAGGGAACTTGACACACTTCTGCCCTTGGCCTTCTGGACTCTGCAGTCCCCTCCACACAACAAATAAATGCAAATAAAAATGTCTTAAAGACCAAGCCAGCAGATACAGAGATGGCTTAGGTGACTGGATTATCAGACAGACACTCTGACCAGAGCCACCTCACAGAGACCGAGGCTTACACACTGCAGATCAGTGGAACCGTAGGGTTTCTCAACGCAAGAGCAGAAGTCACAATCTGTAAATGCTCAGGGACCGGAGGTCACTGGGGAGCTCAGAGGCAGATGTCTGAGAACAGTCTGTGAGCGGGGTTTCCCTGTCCAGTTGAGCAAGCTCCCTGGGCGTGTTCAGTTCAGTCTGTAAGTCCTTTCTTTACAAGCAAAATGGCAGGGACTTATCACCAGAACTCACATTTTAAAATGCTGGGCACAGGGACATGAGAGATCCTGTCACAAAACCCTTTATAAGGAAGGACACTCAGAATTATCCTCTGGCTCCCCAACACACACACACACACACACACACACACACACACACACACACTCCTGCGGAAACACATTATTAAAGAAAAAAGAAAAGGACAGAAAAAACAGGAAGAAAAAAATTCAAAAATTTTGCGAAGGGCATCAGTTTACAAATTTGAAGAAATTCGACAGATACAATTTACAAATTGTAAAAATTCAAGGAAAACTGAGTCATCCTAGTCAAGGAGACAGCAACTGAAGCAAATGCCACGCGGCATCCATGCACAGGAAAAATGCCCGCGCCGGAGTGGCTGGGTGACCAGGGTTTCCATCAGAATGAAGACTCAGCAAAACCGAAAAAAAAAAAAAAAAAAAAAAAAGGCACTTCCAATCCAGAGCGGTGACCAGAAAGAGACCTGAGAGCCAGGAGCTGAAGGAAGGAAAGGGAGGAGCGCTGTGCAGCCCCGCCCCAAACACGCAGGGAATGCCGCCAGAGCCGATCTGCAGCTTCAGGGAAAGGCAGAAAAGGCCGCTGGGGTAGCGGGAGCTCAAGAGTAAAGCCAGACTGTCTCAGAGAAGCAGAAGGAAAGCAGAGATAGTAAACAGGGTGGGGAGACAGAGGGGAAATCCTTTTCTGTTTAAACACTGCGCCTGTAAATATGTATGAGAAAGCCACTGGTACGCTGTGGTGAGTCTCCAGGTGTGAGGTCATAACGCACATGCTTTCTACGCCAATCACGACGGGACACTGTTGAATATTAATTAAGGTGTAAGTTCACGTGTGTAGGCTGTAATCTTCAGTGTGATGACTAAAATACCAAAGCCCGGAGGCAGGAGGGTCTCACGTTCCAGATCTGCTTGGGCCATACTGAATTCGAGGCCAATCTGAGCAATATAGCGAGACCTTGTTTCAGAAGAAAAGGATGAAGGAGAGTCACATGGAAGAATACTTGTGAGATATCCTGGGGTTGGTTTCTAGCAACAAAGTCATAGGACCTATAATCCACAAAGAGGGACGCAGCCAGAATACCAATGCATTTGTTAAAATGGAATATTCGAAAATTTTGAGGGAGCAGAGAGACTGGGTTGAGGATTCGAGGCTGGGAGCACTGAGGTCTATGGGTTAGTAGATCTCAATCCAGGTTAATAGCTTTTAAAAAGATTTATTTGTACCCATGGGAGCATATGCCACGTGTGTGAGAGAGGGAGGCCACCACAGCCAGGAGAGGACCTAGAGCCCTGTAGAGCTAGAGTTACAGGTTGTGCTCCTACTGGGAACTGAACTCCAATCCTCTGGAAGATCAGCAACTGCTTATGAGCCATCTCTCTGCCCCAATAACATAAAAAAAAAAGTGAATTTGAGAATTATGCACGTGCACAAGGCATGTGAGAATGCATGTGTGAGTGTGCGTGTGAAAAAACTGACTTTTTTTTTAAAGGAAGACTTTGGACTAGATCAACAGTTCACATTCATAAACAGGGTTTAACAGACTGCACTAGTCCTGGAAGGAGTGCTGAGCTGGGTTGTGGTTTAGCTCAAGAGACTTACAAGTATTTTTTGTCCTTTTGAGACAGGATCTCTCTGTGTAGCCTTGGCTGTTTTGGGACTCTCCATGTAGATCTGGCTGGATTCTAACTCACTGAAATCCACCTGCCTCTGTCTCCAGAGTGTGTGTGCCATGCACACACAGCTGGAAGCAAAGATCTTTAGCAGCAACCAGGCTAGAAGCCAATTTTGTGATGTTTTGGCAAAGAATGTGGCTTTCGTCCTTGTCTCTAGAATTTTCCAGAGGTTTTTGTCCTTGTCTCTAGAATTCTTCAGAGGCTAGATTTAAAGTGATGAACTAATTTCTTTGGTGAGGAGCTTTTGGAAGAGCCTAATGCTAACTCTGCCACATGCTTGTCAGTAATCACCGTACACTGGTCCGAGAGGAAAAGGGGCAAGCAGGGCATACACAAACGGGAGGTGCAGCCTAAGGGGAAAATGAGCATCAGGAGATGTAATATTGGAGCCAAGGCTTGTGCTGAGAGCAAGGAGGTTAAGAGGAGGTGGAGCCCACAGTAAGACCCCACCCAGCTGAATTCCAGCTTGTGAAAGGAAAGGGCCCTAGGAAGAGACCAGAGCTATGGGATCCCCAGTGCTCACTCTTTCCAAGCAGGCAGCCAGCTTGGCAGTGCTGTCTGTGTGGTCCTGGCACCATGAAGGCTATATGTGCGACAGGGTTGTAAAATTCTCCTTCTGTGGCTAAAGAGAGCCGCTGGGGCCAGGCAACATGTGGCAGGGCCGTTCCCACAGGAGGGCCTGAGAGCCCATTGCATGAAGCAGGAGAAGCCAGGCCTGAGCTGCAAGACACCCCAAATGGCAATGGTGTGAGAGTCAAGGTGCCTGCCAGGAAGCACAGGCAGAAAATGGAATCAGCTTAAAAGATGTATCTGGAAGCCAGCAAAGCTGGAAGAGTGAGGCCATCCGAGTCTTCTGACACCAGTTGTGGTGTTACCCTGATGGGTTTCAGTCTTGCTCTGGGTGTTTCACCACAGAGTCCCCTTCCCTCCCTTTTGGAAAGGTCATGTATAGTCTGTGCCATTATGTGTTGGAAGAATGTCATTTGCCTTTTGAGTTCACAGGAAGTCGCGGTTGAGGGACTAGCTGGAGTCTCAGAAGAGTCTTTGGACCTTTAAACCAGGTTAAAGCTTGGGAGAGTATGAGGGTCTTCTAAGTGAGACTGGATGCATTGTGAGATGGCTACAAACCTATGGAGGTTGGGGGGTGACTGTGGTAGTCTGAATGAGAATGGCCCCCATGGGATCAAATGTTTAAATACTTGGATCCCAGTTGGTGGAACTGTTTGGGAAGGATTGGGAGGTGTGGCCTTGTTGGAGGAGGTGTGTCATTGGAGTAGGCTTTAAAGTTTCCATTCACCTTCTCTTCACCTTCTAAGATCATAAGCCCAATGATAATAATACATTATACAATAAATTATGTAATATGTAATAAAATGATATCAAATATGTGACAATGAAGACAGTTTCACTATGAAGCCCTGACTGTTCTGTAACTATACACTACATAGACTCGGAAAGATGGACCTGCTTTTGCTTCCCAAGTGCTGAGGTTCAAAGTGTATGTCACCACACCTGGCACAAAAAGCTTTTCTCTTCTTAAAGTTGCCTTGGCTGTGGCATTTTTTTTCACAGCCATAGAAAAGTAACCAAGATGCCCTGCCTTTTTAAAAAAAAAAAAAAAAGGAGAAAAAAGTAGTTAAGCATAGGAAACTGACTTCACTTCCACACCAGACAGAGTCATTTAAGGAAAACCAATGCTCTGGGAACTAGCAAAGCACAAAAACATAAGAACCTTCTCTGCAGACACAGCAGAGAGCAGCAGAGATGGCAGAGTTAGGAGTCCAGGGGGAGGGGGGACATCAGAGAGCAGAGCTGACCATCTGCAGCTGGCACTTGCCAAGTTTTTGTCACACTGGGTTTAATGACAAGCCTAAGGTTTGAGAGGCGTTTGATGAAGAGTGGGGACTGGGCTGAGCGTGGTGCCGTGCACCTTTAATCCGAGCGCCAGGGGTTGGGGTGGGTGGGCAAAGGCAGTGGATCCCTGTGGCTTTGAGGACAGCCTGGACTCAAATCAGATCCTATCTCGAAACCAAAGACATGTAAGAGTGGCAACTGGAGGACCAGCCTCTGCTTCAAGACTGCAGAGCTTCCCTTCCCAGTGGTGGGAGGTGGTAAAGCCCTGGCAGCAACAGAGAACAGAGCAGAGCAGAGGGCCAGCTTCCCAGTGCAGGGGAGACACAGGCAGGGGCTGTCAGTGCAGGGGAGACACAGGCAGGGCCAGCTTCCCAGTGCAGGGGAGACACAGGCAGGGGCTGTCAGTGCAGGAGAGACACAGGCAGGGCTTCCCAGTGCAGGGGAGACACAGGCAGGGGCTGTCAGTGCAGGGGAGACACAGGCAGGGCTTCCCAGTGCAGGGGAGACACAGGCAGGGGCTGTCAGTGCAGGGGAGACACAGGCAGGGGCTGTCAGTGCAGGGGAGACACAGGCAGGGGCTCTCAGTGTGTCCACAGCTGGAGGCCTGGAGGATGGGTCTTGAAAACAGAAGCCAACCAGGGGCAGCTGCAGCAAAGCCAGCCACCCCTCCAGCCAGTCCAGTGCCTCCAGCTTGGCATGAGATGGCCCGCAGCTTCCCGCGGGGGGTGGGGTGGGGGAGGGCACGCTGGAGCATCAATGTCGCTATTGAAATGAATGCTCTGGGAGTTGTGGTCTGCGTGTCTGAACTCTGCAGCGGCAGGAAGACATCAGAGCTGGTGTGCGCACAAGCATGGCTGGGCTCTCAGTCAGCTTCACCTGCAGGGCCTGGGAAAGTGGCTCGGTGTGCATCAATGAGCTCTGTCCCCAGTCCCAAGTGAACCCGTGTGCTGGCACACACCTGTAATCCCAGCATCTGAGAGGCAGAGGTAGGAGGACCAGATCAAGTTCATCCTTGACTACATAATGAGTCGAGGCCAGCCTGGGCTACACTGATCTCTGTCTCAGAAACAAATGGGCTGGAGAGATGCCTCAGCAATTAAGAGCACGAGTTGCTCTTGCAGAGGACAGAGGTTCAGTTCCCAGCACCCCATGTGTCTGAAGAATCTGGTGCCCTTTTCTGACCTCTATGCTCACCAGACACTCACATGGTACACATACAAACATGCAAACAAAATGCTCCTTATGTAAATTATTTTAAAGACAGTAAACAAAAACCAAACTTTATTTGCAAAACTCTGTAGTGGCCAACAAGTGGAAGTATGGGGGCCTCTGGCCTGGTGCCGTCAGCCCTGGAATGTGTGCGGGTGACAGCAGGTATGGACCGAGGACCCATTTGAATCACATTTCTGCTTAAAGAGAGGAGACAGCAGAGAAAATGGCGGAGGTGGTGATGGAGACTCAGCTGAGGCAAGACTGTAGCAAACTTAAGGCTGTAAGTCCAGCTGGGGAGGAGCTGGAGCCCACAGATGGTGACTCAGACTGTCGCCTAGGAATGAAACTGCTGTTATGGCGCAATGTGGCCAGAGGCCTGGGACCTTGTTGCTGCTAGAACGGAGAGGGAAGGTGGAAACTCCCTTGGCCCAGCCTGAGCTAGCCACAGGCATTTCCTCCCCTCCGAGTGCTGCTAGGGGCTCAAATCCCAGAGCAAATGAGTTCTTGGGAATGACTACCTGAGCCACAACCCTGCAGCGAAGGCACTTCTCAAGGATGCTGGCCCTGCACCCCGCTGCTCGGCCTCGGACTGCCACCACCCTGCCTTACTTTCCTGATAACTGCTTAAAATTAATTTAGACTGTCCTCATTTTAGCTCAAGGTCTCAGGACATTTGACAAGAGTGGACACTTGGCCGGGCATGGTGGCCACGCCTTTAATTCCAGCACTAGAGACGGGGGCAGGCAGGTCTTCAAATTTGAAGCAAGTTCCAGGACAGCGGGGCTATGCAGAGACCGTGTCTCAGACAGACACAAGTTTCTGCTGGGCCAGCGGTGGAAGGCACTGCTGCCAAGTCTGAGGCCTTGAGTTCAACCTTTGGGACTCAAATGGTAGGAGGGAAAGAACTTGGGCAAGCTGTCCTCTGACCTTTCTAGTGTGGGAGTCAGAAGAATCCCCCCCAAGGCAGGGATGCTTACAGGGACAATGAGGTGTGTGTGGGGGGGGAGTCTGACCAGGGTGTGTTGACAGCGGCAACCCCAGGTTAGCAAGGAGGTAGGGTGGAGGGGTATGAAGGTGCTGGTCCTCAGGGTGGAGCAGGATTAGCTGCTGTGGCTCTTCAGCAAGCCCATTCTTGTCACAGCCTGCCAGGTACAGCAGGCATAGTAACCACCAATCGGAAGGAGGCTGTGTCCTACCCAGTTATCAGGCTTATAACGGGTTCGCCTTCCAGCGCCCTGTGAGTGAGGCTCAGCTGTTCTATCCCTCCGTCCTGGGGTGCTGTCATCTGACAGGGAATGGCCAGGCTCCTTGGTGGCTGACTCTTGACCCTGTGCGTGCTAACCTGGGCTCCACAGGTGCCTGTGTCTGTGTCAGTGTCAGTGGGCAGCTCTGATGCTTCCTCAAGAGTAGAGCTGTGGCAGGTGTGCAAGCTGGTCTCCAGGCACCTGCAAGCTCCGCCCACAAGCTCTGCTCACATAGCTCGCTGGAGCAGAGGCTGTGGCTCCTTCTTAAAGAAAAAGACTCTTGTCCGGTTTCAAGTGGTCAGCAGGACGGACATATGTACCAAAGCAGAATGTACTCAGTGGGTAATTTGCATGTGTGTGCACACGTGTTCATACACACATTAAGTATACATGTAACAATAGTAATTATAGATTATGAAGGTGAGGGGGTGTCGGTAGAGTTGGAAGGAGCATGCGTTAGGAGTCATGCATGTGCAGTGTTCAAATGTGAAGTTCTCGGTGGAATAAAATCATTGTCATCGTCGTCACTGTCATCAGTAACCAGCCCAGGAAGGAAGGCGCTGACAGGCTCCTCATCAGCCACCAGGGAAACCAGAACTAAAACCAGTAGCTCCACTGCATGCTCACCAGGCTGACTATAAAGGGAATCTGGAGCCTTGTGGCGCCCCAAAGAGAGCGTAAAATGGCAGCCAGCTCCTTGCAAGTACAAGAGTTACCACAAAGATCAGTTCCGAGCTGAGCATGTGGCTCGGCGGGAGAGAGTGTCTATGCCTCTCAGCATCTGGGACTCAGGCCTCTACTGCATAAACACAGCAAACTTTCAAGCCCAGAACCCCCACTCCTAGCCCTTGGGAGGGAGCAACAGGAGGATGAAGAAGTTCGACTAGTTTGAGGCCAGTCTGGGCTACATGAGAATCTCAAGAACAGAAAGAGGGACAACCAAACAACCCAAATCCAAAACAACAACAAAATACCCAGGGGAAAAGAGAAAAAGATGAGTTGGAAGTTGGTAGGCAGGTGCCACTGGGTGCTGTGAAAATATCATAAAGCAACATGTCCCAGAGGCACCGGTCTTACCGGTGTAGGAGCTTCCCCGTGTCCACTCTACGCCCGCCGCAGCAGCTGTCGGCTTCCTCTTCCTCCCTCTACCTGAAGGGAGGAGTTATTCTTCCCTCTGGAGTTGGGGCAAGAGTCACTCCCTTCCTAGGTACAACAGGGTCTCACAGACCGCACAACCCTGCACTCTCCTCTGCGGTTCCCACCTCTGCTTCAGTCAGCGACGCTCCTGCCCTGGGGCAGGGCTCCTTCTGCCGACATTCCACCAGAGGGCAGTGAAGGGAACCCTCGGAAAGATGAAGCCGGATTCAGGGAGTCAGCCAGCCCCCTGCTAGGTAAGGGTCCCAGAAGTGGCAGTCTGTGGTAAAACCCAAAGCACGAGGGAGGTCCTAGGAAAAAGCAGCCGAGCTGGAAGCCCAGGAGCTGGATGCTCTCTGCTCCATCTGCTCTGAGGTTAACAGAGAAGGCCCCATCCCACCTGTCTGAGGAAAACAGCCAGGTACCACTGTAATTCCGATGCCCCGGGATTGTCCTATCTGACCTTGAATCCTGAGCGTGGGGTTCTTCTTGGGACCTCTAGGAGCCCAGGAGGGCAGGAAAAACACGAGAGTCCTGCGCCCCCAGCTCTGAGGCTCAGAAAGGCAACTACTCGGGTTGTGCACAAAGAATTTTGTTAGTTCCTGCAGAAAAACAAAAGACACAAAGATAAAAAGCTCTCCAGCTTGGGGTGAGAGTTAACAGCAGCGCCCCGGGGTTCTACCAGCAGTGGCTGCAGAGTCACATCTGGGAAGGTAGTACAGATGACCTCTGGCTGGACAGGGTGAGATACCTCGCATATTCTTTCAGAGCCATGGCTTCCTGGCAGGAACAGGGGGCAGCTAGTTTTCTACACTCCTCTACAAAGATCTCTGTCTCTCAACCCTGAGAGAAGTGAGCCTGCTGGAGAAATGACATTCCCAAACTTAACACTCTGCTAGTTTTCCTCACAGTCATCTTCCTGTCGGACCAGACGTGCCAGGAACACCGTCCCAGCCCTTCACACTCTCCATGTTAGAAAGGCCCTGCCTGGCGGGGTTTGCAGATGACTCTGGGGGGAAGCGGCACCCTTCCCTCTCTCAGCCTGGTGGGGAAGAGGCAGAGGCTGGTGCGGGAAGATGGCCTGTGCCTTAGGCCGCCCTGCTGCTTCTGGGTGCAGCCATTCCTCCTGGAACTGCTCTTGACCAGTTCCCTCAAGATCCTTCCTCACAGAAACCCTTCTAGCACATCCTAGGGGAGCTGTCGAAGGGCAGATGGGCAGGTGGGTGGCTGCCTGTCATGGGGTGCAGCCCTGGTGCCTCTCAAGCACTCACCATGCCACGGAGTCTTCTGGATCCGGAGTGAGGGGGGGCAGAGTTTCACTGTGTGTGTCCAGACACAGGTACTGTCTGCCTGAGAGCGGTCCAGTGTTGTGTCAACACACCAGCAAGCTGGGAGCCAGGAAGATCCCTTCCAGGTGGATTTGATTTCCCAGAGAGCAGGAAGAGCCTGTACATGGCTTTCATGGGTAAGAGGAGCTCTGAAAATCTGAGAATTAGCTGGGGAATTGGCTCTAGGGCCCTAGATACCTGGGCCACTCCAGGTCCCGTTGTAGGACTGTGGACGGAACGAGTCAGTCCTGTCCTGGTCTGCCCCTCCTGCAGCACCCGGCGGCAGGAGAGCCTCTATCCTCTAATCAGAGGCTCCACACAGCTTCCCCCTGTTTACACGGAAACACCAGGCATGTACCGGGTGGAGGATGCCTCCTGTGCTGTGCTGACAGGGTAGGATTGCTGTAAGGACACCCTGGCCAGTTGTTCATCAAGCCTCCTAAACTCTGCAGTGTGTGTGTGTGTGTGTGTGTGTGTGTGTGTGTGTGTGTGTGTGTGGTGGGGGGTGGGGGGTTAGGGATAAGATCTGCAGCAAGACAATTTCAGATTTCAGAGCTGAAGACAAGATTTCAAAATCTGGCTTTAAATAAACATGGGATTAAAAAAAGAGAGAGCGCGCACGGAGCCTCCAGCAGCCAAAATTAGCAGCAGCCAGCCCTGAGCAGGGAAGCCATCTGTGAGCATGTGAAGCAGCCGCACATGTCTGGGCTTCTCACCCTGGCAGGACCAGCTGGGGATGGGGGTGTGGTGGGGAAGGACCTGCTGGAACACTCCAGGGCTCAGGGCTGGGTGTCTTTTGACTCCAGAGTCTGGGAAGCTACTGCCTCTGCCGCAACCTGAAAAACACCTTCAGACACCTCCGAGGCAACTTAATCTAAGAGGCAGAGCAATAAGAAAGCAAGGGGATAGGCAAGCACGTAGTGAGCAGGAAGCATCTCTCCCCTGGGAACTGAGTGACCGCTCTGGCCTATGGAGGGCACTCTGCAGAGCAAGTGGGCACGGCAGAGACTGTGCCTAGGCTGCCATTGCTGCTAGAGCTGTTGTCACAGACCAGCCACGCTCTGATGACAGATACACCACCGTTCGGTTTTCTTATTCATTTACGGCATAATCCTACTACAAGCTGGGTGCCTACAGAAGGCATGGGTGTGCCCGTCACGGGGTGGGCTTTCCTTGTTGCCAACGGCACCCATGTCTCAGCACTTTAGGTTTGCTGTTGTGTATGTTTGGACTGCAGGCTGCACCCTGGCCCTCCCTGCCCACCAACCCACCTCAGTGCCACCCATGGTCCTCTGAACTCACTGGGCCTGCTGCAGGAGGGCTCAGTGCAGAGGGCTCCCTACTGCAGCCTGTCACCTGCCCAAGTTATTTAAGTCTGCATTGTCAGTTAATATATTCTAATAGGCAAGTGGGTGACCGAGCTGGCAGACTCAGGATGACGCTGAGATGTAACAAGAGGAGAGGCACCCAAGGAAACTTGGAGGCTTGTTTGCGCCCCTGAGCTCACCCCCGCGCTACCTCCCACAGGCACCTGGAGTCACGCCTGTGTGATGTGCAGATTACATAAGGGGATGGTTGCTGGGGAGGCTAACCCCCTACACCAGGGTGGCAGGGCAGCGTGGGGAGGTCACATCTCCCACAGCTCTACCCTCAGCAGAATGGCTCTTCCTGGGCCGGCCTGGAGGGAGGCTCTCAGGGAGGCCACAGCTGGGAATGGGACCGGTGGCTAAGAGGACAGAGGCGGGGCCAGGGGACACTCTGAAAAGCCATCAAATGTGTTCACACTTCCATCCTCCAGCTGAGCCCACCAAGAGGGTGACCACTGTTCCTCTCTCGGTCACACTCTATGTTTGAGAGGGAACAGAAGGTGCCAGAAATGGCCGGGTGTGCAGGGCTGATCTGTTCCCTACAGCAGCAAGTAGGACCCACAGGGTGGCAGCCCTGGAGAAGCAAGCTCTGACGGTGTCGGGTTGGGGTAAACTTGAGGTGCAGACTGGGAGAAAGAACGGAAGCACCCACATCTGGGCTAGCAGGAGAGCTGAACTGCTCGCCAGACCTCAGCTCTAGCAGGTGGCGGCGCAGCAGCAGCAGCCCTGGCCCAGCCATGCAGGACCAGCTCCCAGCACCCTCTGACCTGCAGCCCGGGGCCCGCAAGCTCCTTTGCTCCAATTTCCTCATTCAGAGCAAAGACACTCCACATCCTTTTCTTTCTCTTCTTTGAAGTGATACAGGGAACGAAAGCCCAGGATCTCTGCTGTCCTAAGTCGTAGCCCACCCCAGCCCCCTGCTGTTAGCCCTGTTGCCTTAGTGAGGCATTTACCACAACTCAGGAGCCAGTACTGACAGATCATTAACTAAGGTCCACAGTTCACTCAGAGTTCTCCAGATTTTACCTAATGTCCTCTTTATGCCCAGAATCCAGGGGTACTCCAGGGGACTTTCGGTCTCCCTGTCTCCTCAGACTCCTCTGTCTCTGCCCTCAGTCATGATGGGGGAAATGGCGGCAGGCAGAGCACTCTGGTTGGCAGCAGGGTGTCTACTGTACTGTCCCTGCTGGGCTTGGGAGGGAAAACTGAGGACAGAGAGGGCAGACTCTTCATTCCCTGACTCCTCCCAAGGCTTCACAGAACCCTAATCTCTGCTTCAGGGGGGCTCTGGGAGGCTAGGGACCTGCCCAGGAGGAGCAGCCGTGTCTGCCCCACCCATGCGAGCTGACTGGTTACAGGATGGACTCCTTAAACCTGGGCCCTCTCCTCACACTGCACCCTGTGCCTGTCACGGTCAGGTCTCAACCGGTCCCCTCCACTGTGGCAGGCTATGCCTTGAAACTCAAGTGGCTGTTGGCAGTTGAGCTAGACTTCCTGCTGGTAGGAGACAGCAAGGGCAATGGCCAGCCATTAAGGCTGTCCAGAAACCAGAGGGATACCCCCACATACAAGGACACTTCTGCCCTCAGGCCTGGCCCAGGACCAGGCCATGCAGCATGAGCAACATGGCGTGGAGGGAAAAAAGGAAGGCTTTTCCGGAAGCCCCAGGAGAGTCCAAGCTCCTGCGTTTCTGCCTCTTCTACTCTAGAACTTTCTGGTTACCTATTACAAAAACAGGGGAGTTCTGATTGGGAGATCCTTCCCTAGGAGAGGAGACAAGCTGCCAGGTGGAGGTGGGGACGGGCTGGGGGTGGAGAGAGTTCTTTAACAGGCACAGGTCTCCCACCATCTCTGGAGACCTTAGACCAATGGCTACCGGTCTAAGGCCAGCTCGGCAAGGTGGCTGAGGTGAAGGTGGGGTCACTTCCCAAAGGGCAGCCTCTGCTGAGCACAGGCTCCTGGTCCGTGAGCCCGCCTTGCCAGGAGAACAGCTTGCTTGAAATGCAGGGCTGTCATCCTGTAATTAAATCTGAGACCCCCCCCTTCCTACATGACGCCGAGATGAAACCACTTATATAACACAACCAAAAATAAGCTTGTGGAGACATACACACTGGTGCTCCCCACCCCCAGCCCGTCTCCAGAGATGCCCACCCTGAACCATGACCTGCGATGCTGTGGGCCAGAGGCTGTTCCTGTCTTGGACCTGCACTCAGTGTGGCTGGTACTCAGGGAAGTGGACTATGGGTTTATGGCTGGGGTGGCTGCAGATTTCCACTGGGAGAACTGAGTGGGAAAGCCAGCAGCATGTGGACAATGGTCTGTCTCCGCTTCCAATGTCTTCCCCCAGAGCTGCTCACTCACGGAAACAGGCTCTCCTCCACCCTGGAACTTGGACCAGCGAGCCCCACTCCCACCTCAGCAGAATATAAGAAAAGCAGGGGTGTATGGGAAGGTCTGGGAGGGTGTGTTGGCTGGTAGTCGTCACCCTGAGTGACACTCCTCACCGTTCCCCCTGGGAAGATGCAGGAGGAGCCGACGATAACGGCTTCCTCCGCCAAGACGGACAGGAGTGGGTGCAAGCTCACACAAGGGCCACAATGTCCTAGCTACTAGGCTGCTGAACTTTCAGGAGAGTAAGCCAACTCCTCAGCCACCAATGTAATGGGAAAGGAAAGTTTGTAACGGGCTTTGGATGAAAAGGAGCCAGGGAAGGAGGGGCCTCCTAATCCACTCGGAGCCAATGTCTTGCTGATCTGTGACTGTCCAGCTTACAGTGTACCCACCCACTCAGCAGCTTCATCTCTGACCATTGGTGCCCCCTACCACTGAAGGAACTGTTTCCTGGGTCAGAAAGGCTTCCATGCTGAAATCTGGACTCAGTCTTCTGTCACCCCCCAAAAAAGAGCTATAGGAAACACAGGTCCCGTCACTCTCCTGACCCCTTCCCACCGGAGGTAGTCATGCCATGACAGCCGTTGGCCACGGAGCCCTGAACTGCAGGCAGGATGGAGAGACACTGTCACTCAGGTGTCCTTCCCACTGCAGGCTTCTGCTGCAGCTAGCCAGTCTCCAGGGACACAGACAGGCTTGAGTGCACCACCCACGTGAGTGTGTTCCTTGCACAGAAATGGGGTGTTATGGGAAGGCAGGCCCGGGGAAGAGCCTTGGGATGTTGTGGAAGGGGGAGTGGCCCAGGCCATGGGAACTTTTCTTAGGGAGCTTCTTGCCCTTTTCTAGACAGACAGACAGACAGAAGACCTCCAGCATTTGCAGCCAGCCTCCACCTCTAGTTCTCTCTGTGGCCTTGACCTGGGGCAAGCATGGAAGGGCTGCCTCTACCCTTGTGCCCAGCTCCCTGTTAGCGTCCAGGTCAGTGAGGGGTCAACGTGTGGTTGAGTAGGTACTATACCATGCTGGTCTGAAAGGAATGGGGAGGGGGTGGAGATGGAGGGGCAACTGTGGCCAACCAGTTGCAGTGAGCAGTATTTGACAGGTCCTTATTTGACAGTCAGTTTAAGCTGGCTTTCTGTCACTTAACAAAAAGGACCCAAGAAAACAGATACACAGGGATGTACACTGAAGTAACATAGACAACAAGGAAAAAGACCACAGTGGGGCCAGCGGCAGAAAGAACAGGAAACCAAATCTCTGTCCCATGCTTTCTAAACCTTTCCTTTTCCTTCTTTACACACGTAGCAAAGTGAGTAGGGGCCGTCTGAGTCCTCTGCTGTCTGAGGCCTGTCAGCCTCACGGTGCATTTGTGTCTTCTGGGTTGCTGGAGTGGCGTAACCAGCTGTCCAGGAAATGGATGCTGGGGTGTTATGTTTAATTAAAAGAAATCATTCAGCTCTGGTATTTTACAATGTAAAGCAAATAATTCCTCTCTGTTCCTCTAATTTATGTAAATATTTCTCCAATGGAACCGTGTTGGAACCCCGTGTGCCAACCTGGTCAGTTTTCTCAGCCAAGCCTTACCTTCCTTAAACCACCAGCCACTGGGCAATTCCCAGCTGTGCTGGGAGGCTCCTCCCCCGGGGCTCTCCACCCAACTCCCGCTCCCTCCCCAATTCCCTACCATACCACCCCTGGGATTCGCTCCACGTCCCACTAGCCCCTCTCCCGGATCCTCTTCCCGGAATACTCGACCCAGCTGTCGGTCCCCGCCCTCCGCCCAGCACCGATCCACTACAAGCACCCGCCCCGGGGCCCACCCTGTCCGGATTCAGCCTCCAGGGTTCAGGGTCCTCCCTCTAGAGTTCAGCACGTTCCACCGTCTCCACCTACTCCGGCCCCCGGAGTCCTCCCTTCCGGAAGACCGTCCAGGGTCGACGCACGCCTCGCCGACTCACCTGCAATAGCGCGGGAGCCACCGGCTCCTGTCGCGCACTCCTGAGGGGACCCTTGAGGGCCAGCAGCCGCGATCGCTGCCTTCCGAGTGCCGCCTCCACGCGCGCTCGCGCCGGTGCCACCCGCACCGCCCACACCCCGCGCTAGCTCTTCCTGCGCCACCCCGCCCCCGCTTCCCGCCCCCAACCCGGCTGTCGCTCCGACCCCCTCAGGCAGCTCCAGGGCCCCAGCGCGCGCCGCGCCTCCGCCTCCCAGCGGCCGGCCAATCGCCGCTCGCAGCCAGCCTCTCAGTCCCGCCTCTAGCTCCGCCCTTCGCCCCCGCCTCCGAAATCTACCAATAGGAAGGACGGCGCAGGAGCGGGCCTGGCGGTTGCCTAGCAGCGGCTGGGCTGGGCGGGGGCGGACAGCCGGGGGCGGTGATCCGGGCGCGGCGGGGGCGGGGCCGGGAGGCGGGGTTTTTATGGGGTGGGGCCTTCAGCGGCTATAAAAGCAGCGGCCGCCGGGCGCCGGGCTCTGTGGTCCTGGTCTGCGCGCCTTTTCCTGTTGCTGCAGTTGTCTCCGTTCTCACCGACACCCGTACCTCTGCTCTGGTCTGTGGTGTAGCCGGGACCCAGGACCATGTCGCTTTCACGCTCGGAGGAGATGCACCGGCTCACGGAAAATGTCTACAAGGTGAGTTTCCAGCGCGGCTCCGAGTAGCCCCTAGGTCTTCAGGCCCGAGCAGGGCACCGGCTCCCGGACTGCGGGTGTGGTGGGCCGATCTTTGGCTGGTCACAGGTGGCCGCGCCCGCCCAGGGTCCTTACGCCCGCCGCGGCCCGCGCTGTCCCCGAGCACGAGTGGACGCCCCCACCCCGACGGCTCTGCTCAGCCCCCGCGCGTTCCCTCAGTACGCCTGTCTGTTCCGGCGTCCGGAGGGACCGAGCTGTGCGGGGCCTGGGCTGCTCTGCGAGCTTGCCTGGTCCGCTGCACCCCGGAGTGAGGGGAACAAGGAGCGGGGGCGGCATGGAGGTTGCAGGCTGCCGCGGGCGGTCGCCCTGCGCTTGCTTGGCGCGGTGGCACCGTGGGGATCTTCTAGGCGCTGTTATGCCAGCCTCTGGGCACTTTCTCCTCAACAGGCTTTCCCTTTCCACAACTCCTTTACGAGTGTTAATAGACGTGGCCCAAAGTGGGAGGTCGAGCGCGGACAGGTTGGATGGGTGGACAGATAATCCATCATCTTATGTAACCGCAGAGGGAGAAGACTAATTGTGTAGGAGGCTGACGCGCCTGCTTTTGCTTCTGATATGTGTTAAGAGTCGCATTCACATACTAATCTGTGAAATGACAGTTTTTCATGGGAGAACTGCAGAGCCTTCTGCAAGCCCCCTGTTGTCATGTTATGTCTATGCCTTGGGTAGAGATGGACGGGCCATTTCCTATGCCTTCACTCTGGGTTCTCACAGCCCTGGTCCCTCACCCCCAACAATACAGCCTGGGGGCTCCCTGATGGCACCGGGTACACTGCAGTTCGCAGCGACATTTTTTTTCCCTCAAGAGAGAAATCCCTGCCCTGCCCTGTCTGTGGCAGCCCTCTTACAAAGCTATGCTTTATTTCAAAACTGGGTGAGTGAAATGCTTTCGACTAGAGTCACTGGGTTTTTACATGGAGTTGCTGGTTCATGGCTGAATGGGCTTGTGCTCTGCTCAGGAGCAACAGTTTCTGATTGTATGAACCAACCATGGTTGTGCCTTTCTAAGCAGTGGCCTGTGAAAACCCCTTAGTCGGCTGCCGGCAGCAGATGGAAGCTTCCAGGGTGGCCCCTTAGGTTTCAGCTGGAGTCCGGCGGGCAGATTACACTTTAATTCATCATTTAATAAAAGGCTTTAAAGTTGTAGTTACATGGGTCTGGAGGAATCCTGAAGGAGCTCCAAGACCGTGTTCAAGCTGCCGGCAAACAGGGTTTTTACGTTTAGTATCCATGGGCTCCATGGCATGCATTTCTATCTTGTTGGTTTGCGGAAGCACATGCTGTCAGGGGAGAGAGGTTTATTAAATTATTAGTCACTGGTTCCATTGCAGTTTGCTCTGTACTGCAGGGGATGGGAAAGAAATACTGGTCACAGTCTTTCCCTCTCCCTGTTTTTCTTGCTTCTTTACCGAAATCATTAAAGAGGAACTTCCGCGGTGAGAATCACGCAGGGTATGAGTTTGCTCTGGAGAATCCCAGGGTTCTCCTTAATCAAGCTCATGCCTGGGCAGTCAGCCTGCACTTAACGGCTTCACTCACACGCGGCTGTAATGAATCTGGATGTCCAAAGTCAGAGCTGTTGCAGTGGCCAAGAGTCTGGATCCAGAAGATCCAGATCGTAGCACTTGGGGACATCAGCATTGGTTGCCGGGCTAGCAGGCTGGCGCTTAGAGTGGAATCTCTGTGGGTCGTAAGGTGTTTGGTGGGGCAGTGGTTTAGAGTGGAATCACTGTGGGTCGTAAGGTGTTTGGTGGGGCAGTGGTTTAGAGTGGAATCACTGTGGGTCGTAAGGTGTTTGGTGGGGCAGTGGTTTAGAGTGGAATCTCTGTGGGTCGTAAGGTGTTTGGTGGGGCAGTGGTTGGCGCGTATTCCATGAGAACATGAGCTGATGAGATCTTCATCAGCTTTCGAGGTGATGGGCACAGGTAGGGTGTAGACATCCAAAGGGCTTTCTTGCAGTGTAGGCAGGTGGCTCTTGTATCCTCTGAGGCCTAGCCACTGAGTCTTTGACTCCTGTGCCCAGTTCTCCTTTTGTATTTTGTCACTGAGGAGTGCAGGGCGTATGGTGGCGCTAGTACAGGTTGGGCAGCTTTGGCATGTGGGCTAGGGAGATAACCAGCCCCCACACAGGCATAATCAGGGACGAGCCAGAGCTACCAGTGTGTAGTTCCAGGCCGGTCCAGCCAGTCTGCCATGCTGTCTTCTCTGGGACATGTAGTAACCGACTCCCTACTAGGGGCTGTTCCTTTGCTGGTCGGTGCTTGCAGACATGCTGGCAGTACCTTCTGTGAAGGGCGGGATGTGGCTCTGTTTAGTGTCACCCGCCATGCGGGCTCCGCTGTTTGCTTTGGCCCTTGCCATCACTTGAGCTGCAGTTCTGAGCTGTGTTTGCCTTGGCAAAGAAGGATGCTTGTCCTTGGCCTCCTGATTAAGAATTCAAGAATACAATGTACAGTTTTGATTTTTCTCCTGGAAGAACTCAGACTTTGACCTCTTTCCTGGTGGCTCCGTTCCCTTTGGAGCTGTGTCCTCGGGGAATTTCGTGGAAGATGAAGGGAAGAAAAACAGGGCAGCTTCGTGATGTTCACTAGGAGCTTGTCCATAGGTCTTTGGGCCCTTAAGGGAAGGGGGCTTCAGGCAAGGAAGGCCCCTTCCTCTGTGCACAGGCAACACAGTCTAGAGTCCGACTGGTGTTCACCCTAGGTAGCACCTAGATTGGGCATAGATTACTGGAGGCAGGGTCTACTACCCCCAGTGAAAGAGTGTCTTTAGAATAAAGTCAGCCCAAAGTCACAGAGCTCTTGTGGGTCCCTCTGAGTATACATAGTGGTTTTTGTAACTTGATGAGACCCCAGTGGGATAAGAATGGAAGGTCAAGTTAGCTAATTTGTTGTTTTGAAGATAGGCTCTCACTACATACCCCTGACAGTCCTGGAACCAGACTGGCCTCAGACTCACAGAGATCTTACTGCCTCTGCCTCCCTAGTGCTGGGGTTAAATGGCTGGCCTTTTTTTTTTTCTCAAAAGTTTGTGTGCTTGTGTGTGTACGCGTGTGTCTCTCACTGTGTGTATGTGTGTATGTATATATGCATGTGTATGTATGTATGCATGTATATGTATGTATATTTGCGTGCGTGCATGCGCGCGCGCGTGCGTGTGTGTGTGTGTGTGTGTGTGTGTGTGTGTGTGTACAGCTCCCAGAGTGGTTAAAGGACAACTGTGAGTGTATGTGCTCCTCTCCATGGGTTCTAGGTTGATCTCTGGTTAGCTTAGTGGTTTCCCAAGAATTACAGTCCATGAGAAGTCCTGGCTTCTGGGTAGCCTTACAACCCTTGAGGGTGGCAGTCATCCCTTTAAGTACTAACATCCCCTTGATATGAAAGCTGGTAGAATCTGCTTGTGGTTCTAGGGCCTTGGGCAGCGTGGTTGGCATTGTTACCAGAAGCTATCTGGTCATGTTCCTCAGACTGTAGCCATTGGCAGAAAGCTGTAGCCATCCAACAAAGGTAGCAGGTACCAAATGGTTGCTGGAGAGGTTGTGCTAAACACTTGTATCATGACTGGTCAAGTCTGGAGGGAGAAATCCGCCACCTTTCCTCGTACATCCCTCTCACTTCCTTAGAAGGATGTTTTTGGGGAACTATGGAAGCGTGGGACCATAGCCTCTCCGCTCAGCCCAAAGTGGTACTTGTCCCTTGTTTTAAGAAGGGTATCTACGCAAAGTGGGGGTTCTCACCGGCACTGATTGGCAGTGCATGCCTGCTGAGAGGAGAGAGGCTGCAGTGTTGTGTGTCCAGGGCAGGCCTGTTAGGAGAGAGGCTGAGCCTGTTCTCACTGAGCGGACTGCCTGTCCTTTGAATGCTTCCTTCATTGGTTACCTGCCCATGTCTACCCCCAGCACCTTAGGGATGGTAGTTCAGAGTAGCCAGGGCAACATAAGGCAGCTTGTTTGTCATACTGACCTCTGAATTGACCAGCACTACAGCCCATGTCCCCAGACCATGTCCTGTAGGTCATCCAGTGTGTTGGCTTAGGAAGTGCCTGGTGCCCAGTGCCCAGTTGCATGAGTTAGTGTTTGCTAGAGGAGGTGACCGTGGTGCCCCAGGGGCACCTGGGGCTCTAGGGCATGGCATCTTTGTGTCCAGGCTGTCTTGAAAGAGTGCTTGCCTTTGCCTGCTGTGTGGTGGGTCTTTCCTGGAGTGTAAGTCTTTATTGGAGAGACTGGCTTACTGCACACACCGACTAGCCAGGTCTGAGGACACAGTGTTTTGTCAGCAGGAGGGTGGCGGACGTATGCTGCTGGGAGCTGTAGTCTTGCTACTGCTGTGTTCTTGGTTTGCAGCTTCTGAAGGGCCAGCCCCTGAGGGCTGCACTCTGCCCTTTGACACAGGCAACAGGATCTTGCAAGGGACAGCTTAGCTTCTTAAAAAGAGCTGGGGGAGGAAAGCCACCGGGAGGCTAAGGTGTGGCCCAGCCTCTCACTGATGAGTGACTGTGAAGCCTACTCAGTGACAGCTAGGTGTCACTGCAGGAGTAGAGGGAGTGTCTTTGCTTAGCCCCTCATAGTCCCCTCTGTGCTAAATGTCCTGGACTAGTGTTGTCTGTGGCTGTCATTGTGCGGACACGAGGACAGTTGGTTGCTGCTGACTAGGGCAGGTGCCTTGTTCCTGGTGCTCCTAGCCAGGACCTCCCATGCTACCTTCCTGTCCTGGCCTAGGGTTCTCCTGAGGCCTCAAGGCAGAGAAGCTGCACTCCCTGAAGGCCTGCGTTCAGGGCGACTGTCAGCTTACCTAATTTAGCCTTTACACCAGGCTGTGTGTTGTGATCCCTGCCTGTGCCTAGAATAATTACTGACGGGCGTGGACCACACTGCCACCTTCCTCCAAGCCCCTGCCATCCTCTTCTCTGAGTCATCCCCAGCCTAGTTGTGCAGGTACGACTGCATGACAACATGAGCCTCAGCCTGGGGCAGCAGGGAGGTCGAGGGGTGCAGCTGCACCCCTGAACTGTATCTTAGGAAACTTCAGACCACAGATCCAGGAGACTGCCTTGGACAGTATGAACTGCTCATCAGAGTCCTTCCCACACTTACCATGCACTCCCAACGCCCAGGCTCAACAACTTAGGACCCATTTGACCCCCGTGACTAGGGCGACTTTATCTCTCTGATAGTCTCGTGGCCTGGAACAGTGGCCAGACTCCAATAGGAACCAGCAGTTGGAGCTGGGTGAGTTTCATTTCTAGGTTCTGAAGAGGTGACATTGGAATTGCCATCTGCCCACACTCAGGGGCCGCTGTTCAGCCCTCGGCCTGAGGAGGATTGGCCCAGCGTGTTCTGTCTCCCTGGAGGTGACGGCCCAGTTGTGTGGCTGGCAATCAGGTCAAAATAGAGCTTTGTCCCACTGGGTCCTGGAGTTTCTGAGCTTGGTCCTTTGCCAGAGAGATTAGAAAGCAGGGAGTGAGAAGGGAGAGTGGCCGGGTGGCATGGGGAGGGTGAAAGGTGGGATGTTAGCTGTTGGTTTCCAAGGAGTCACCTTGAGAACCTCGGGCAGGCCCAGGCTTCGTGTCTGTGCTGCTGCCAGCATTGACAGAAACCCATTTCTGCCTGCTGTAGTGCAGTGGGGGGAGGACTGACACCCAGTTCCCTCAACTGCTCTCTCCAGCCCTCGCCAGGGTCTTCTCTGCCTACTCCAGAGTGGGCTACCATAAGGAAGCCTCTGGTCCTTGGACTTGGGCAGCAGTTGAAAGCCACGCTGGCCCTTTTCCCATTTAGCGTGAGCTGTGTAGCCTAGGCAGTGGTGTGAACACTGAGACGCTCTAGGGCCTGGCAAAGGCAGTGTTTGATGGGCTATCTCAAGATCCTGTACCCTCTGCTGGAAGGGAGCATGAGAAGTTCTACCCAGAATACCTCAGGCTCAGATGCAAGAGACCAAGAGACCCCAGGTGGAAGTAAGAAAGTTTCCTTCTGGCTTGGGATTGTGATTTCACACTTGCTGCAGGTGCATGTGTGTGCATGCGTATGCATGTGCTTCTGTTTTAAGGCAGGGTCTCACTACATATAGTTGTGGTTGGCCTGGAACGCTCTGTGTAGACAAAACTCACTTAGAAGTCATAGAGAGTCATCTGCCTTCCCAGCATGGGAAGGTACTGCAGCTGTTCTTGTAGGGAGGGCGGAGTGTAGAGCTCAGCGACAGAGCATCTTCCTAGCGTGCTCAGGATCCACTGTTCTATGCAGTGAAGGGGCACAGGGTAGGAGAGCTGGACACGGTGGTTCATGCCTGTAATCTCAGCTTTTGGGAGCTCAGCAAGGAGAATTTCTTTGAGTTTAAGGCCAGTCCAGGATACACAGTTGAGTCCCAAGTCAGGCAGGCTGCAGAGTGAGATCCTGTCTCAACAAGCCAGATGGGGTGTAAATATTAGATTTCTTTTCAGATGTTAGGATTTCCACAGCAGTCATTGGAAGTCACATTCTTCTAGCTGCATTTTAGCTCAGGACTGTCAGCCTCCAAGGGTCCCCAACACTCACCCCTGAACAATTAAGGGTATTGATGAAACACTTTGAGGGTATCTCTGGGGTTGGCTTTCAAGCTTCTGAGGTGCCTGTGCTACCATTTTTTGTTGCTGCCACTTTCTGGTTCCCAGGCAGCATCCAGGCCTCAGCAGTGAGGACCTCTTCATGATCTACTGGTTTGTAGACTGAAGTATACAATCATGGTAAGGGAAAGTCACCAAAGAAGATTGTGTCAAATGGTCCACACATGCTGGTGAAGGTACCGAGAAATGTGGACATTGGAAAGCACGGCCCCAAGTCTGCCGTGGAAGAAGTGTGTCTCTTGAGCACGAGATGGGATGGCCACGGGATGGGATGGGAGGAAGGTGCCTTATCCACAGGAGCCTTTGTCTTATTGGACCCTTGCCAGTCATGGTAGAGGCTGCTCCTCACAGAGCCAGTGCATTACTGTTTACCTTGCTGGATTTTTATACTGCAGGGAGAACTGCAGGAGACTGGACGTGAGCAGGTCCTCAGCTGCTGTGCCACCACCTTCTTATCATGGTAGCCAGGCCCTTATGCTCCGGGCAGGAGGTTTTTCAGAGGACTGTTGGTGCTCTAGGCAGGGGTGTCTAGCCAACACCTGGGCACCAGTGGTCCAACATTTCTGTCTGTGGCAGTATCTTTTGGACTAGCATATGCTAACTGCCTGACCCAGGGTCCTTGGAAAGAGGGATTGTTCCAGAGCATTCTATGACTGCCTCTAAGCTCACATATGTGTGTCTTCCACCAGTGGGCCTGGCCCTGGTCCTCAGCCAACACACTCAAAGGGGAGATGGCCCAGTCAGTGGCCTTGCATGTTCTCAGGGGTAAAAAGTTAACATACCTCTTCTGTAGACTATGGTAACAGGAAGGCCGAGCACCAGCCCTTCCATGCTGGGTGTGTAGGAACCCAGCAGCGGTCAGCTCAGTACTGACGTATATAATACTACGTGGATCCTTAAAGAGCCCTGGCAGGCCAAGCAATTTCTCCTAAGATCTCTCCTTGGCCAGCAAATGGACCTGGCTTTCCTATGTCTTCACATGGCCATCTTCTGTGTATCTGTGTCAAGGCCTCTTTCTATAAAGACACTAGCCAGACTGACCCAGAGCTCTCCCTCGCTGGTGACCTTGTTTAACCTTATTGACCTCTTTCAAGACTGTTCAAGTTAAGACAATGGTGATTAGAGGACAGGCTTAGTGCATGCGGCCATGACATCATCTGACCTACGGTTGGAGGGAGTGACAACCCCAGGGGCTGTCTGTCTCTATCATGGTGACCTGTCTTTCTAGGTTAATTGTTTTGCTTATTCCTTCTAACTTAAGCCAATTACAGCCCTCAGCTTATGTCAGTGGGTCCTTACAGTGTCATGCCGTGACATCATACAGCACCCAATCAAGAATTTGGATCCAGAAATCAGGCGTGGTGGTGCACACCTTTAATCCTAATACTTGGGAGACAAAGGCAGTATTTGCTGCAGTCTCAGATGGTCATTCTGGTGCTTCTAATGCTGGTTGGACTGGGGTGGGGGTGATAGGAAGGAGGCCCTTTCTTCTGGCTCTTCCTGATGGGAGGCCACCATGACTATCACATCCAGGCTCCCTGCCAAAGACACAGAGTCTCTTTCTTAATTTTGGCAGCTTCTCCAGGGGAGCTATCAGCTGAGAAACTAGAACTACCACGTTGGGGGTGGGGTGAGGCCTGTGCTCAGATTCTGCTGGAGCCCATTGTGTGGCATCTGGGTTCCCCGTCCAGCTCCTGGAAGGAACTGGAGTCTGTCTCTTCTGTTGCCTGCCTCCCTCCCTAGCCGACTGAAGCTGGCCTTGTGGGTCTGGTAGAGCCTCCCACTCCCTCAGAAGCTAGGAGTCTAGTCCTCTGTTCCAGAACAGTCCACGTTGCTCTTCCTGCTTCACAGAGACACAGGTTTTCTGAGGCTGTACGTGCTTCAGAGCCATCCACAGGCTGCTAAGGAGGGCCTGGGCTAAGGCCTGTGTGGCAGGAGCATCCCCACCCAGCCTGTGTTTCTTTCCTTCTGCCCAGAATAGAGAGGGTTTGGCCACAGCCGTGGACAGGGACACACTGCAGAAATGAGACATGGAGGGTGGTTGCTTGGGCTACCCTGGTTCTGTGTCTGAGACCCTTGTCCCTTTCACCCTTCCTTTTTTACTCCAAAGCCTGTTTGCTTCCAGAAACCCATGCCTCTTTTTATCTAAAAGAATGCATACACAGTCCTCTAACCAAGCAAGGTATACAGCTCAGGCTCCACCTCCTTCAGGCAGGCCTCTACGCTCACATAATACCTGGAATTGATTTTATTCCTCTCGCACATGAAATCCTAAGCAAGTCTTGCTGGGTAGCCTGCAAAGCAGCCTGCACTGGAGCTACAAGATGCTGTGGGGACTCTCTCTGACCTAGGTAATGCCTTGGGCTGCAAAGTTTATGCCTGCTTTTCTCCTGAGTCCTGGCTGCAGGGGTGCAGCCACATTCTTGGGCTGGAGCTCAGTGTGGTGGTGCACACCTTTAATCTAGCACTCAAGAGGCAGAGGCAGGTGGAACTCTGTGTTCTGGGACAGCCTGGTCTGTATGGAGAGATCCAGGCCAGCTAGGGATGCATAGTGAAATCTTGTCTTTATAAGAGGGCAGGGGTGAGCTACAGGACACTGCTTGTGACAGTCCTGGCAGAAACACCACAGTAAACTCAGCTGGAGTTTTGCTAATCTCTCAGTAAGCTTCCTGAAGCCCCAGCCCTTTCCGGACGTTCCACAGAATAGTCTCCTGTGGGTTTGCAGGCACCCCTTACATGGCATGTGGAAGGTATCGTTAATAAATACTGAATGAGCAGGTGAGTAAGTAAAAGAATTCTGGTTCTAAATATAGTTCCTGGTCCAGAAAAGTCACCCTAGAGCCACCCCACAGTCACAGTACATTTGGGCCAGGCAGGTCACAGACCTGGATTTTGAGGGAAGTGTGAGGCTTGCTCACTGAGTAGGATTCTGTCCAACCAGGAGAGATGACCTGAGTTGCCCCAAGGCTCCAAAGTGTCCTCTTAGGACCACGAAGTTCTCTGTATGGATAACTGGCTTTAGGTTTCAGGTATGAGGGGAGGTTCCTCTGTTTCCTCCTCTGAATCTTGAATTTGTTTTTCTTTTATTTCATTTCTTTCTTCATTTTTTTAAAGGTTTTTGGGACAGTGTTTCTCTGTGTATCCTTGGGTGCCCTGGAACTCACTCTGTAGGCCAGACTGGCCTTGAACTTAGAGATGGCCTGTCTCTGCCCTCTGTGTGCTAGATAAAAGGTGCCTGCCATTAGCACCCAGCTTGTTTGTTTGCAAGGTCTAAACTGCAGCTTCTGCTTTCCTTCTCTGTGCTCCTCAGTGTTGATAAGGAAGATGATCCCTTCCCTAGTAAGCAAATCCTTCCATTTGAGTACTTCTGCTTAGCACCTTCCTCATAGCATCCCAGGCAAGAGCTTGTTCTCTCATGAGCCGGTCTAGAGCAGGTGGGTAGGGATTATACTCATCCGGGAGGGTCTGGATGAAGTGGGGCAGGGACAGCCACCAGGGACAAGCATGGTTTACTATGTCAGAATGGCTTCTCGATGACCCCTAGGTAATGAGACAGACTTGAGCTCAGGGTGTACACCTGTGTGCACACACACCCTCCAGATGGATTCCCTGCTCTGTGAACCATTGGATTTCTTTATAAGGTAGCTGTAAGTCAAGTGACCCAAAGAAAGGTCATGACATTGGCCAGGAGCCTGGAAATACGCCTCCTTCAGAGCAGGCCCACTTTTCCAGCCAGGGCAGGTGTCGCTGTACAGACCTGGAAAGAACCTGGCCCTCCATGGCCAGGAGAGGCCTCCCTCAGTATCAGCCCAATGGCATTCATGTTTCTGCCACTGCCTCCAGGCCAAGACAGCAGTACCAGTGTGTCCCTAGCTGACTGGCTGCTCTTGAGCAGGTGGAGGCTGTGGCCATGTCTAGGTGTCCTGGCTGGCACTTCACCACCCACATAGCCCAGCTAACTCCCTCTTGCATTCCTCCTGTATGAGCTCAACTGCACTGAGGAAGTGAAACCTCACAGCTGCCCTCTGTGTCACAGGAGGCACGGCAGGTGCCTCAGCTGTCTGTCTCCCTTGGCCTTGAGCGGTTTCTGGTATATTTCTGTCACTCAGGATGCTAATGTAGCTCAGAGGACTGATCTGAGCTAAGCCTCCTCTTCCTCCCAGGATCTCCAGGGGTATTCCTAGAGCCAAACTCTTGCTTGGACCTACTCCTAGACTCCGTTTTCTTCAGCATTTTGCCATGTAATGTCCACAGGGGTGTGGTTCCCAGGTACTCTTTGGGTTGCACAATTCAGATAGGTTCCCCAAGCCATCCACCTCAATTCCCTGTCCCCTGTGCTGCCTCTCTTGTCTCTCCAATCAGGTCCCAACTGTCCTCAGACACTGCCTGGTATACAGACACAGGAATTGAGTCCTGGTGGGAGCCTCCTTCCTTCCCTTCATAATCAGAGGGTTGGACAGCAGGGAGGCTCCTCTCAACTTCCTCTTTGACTCTTGACTAGAATCTCTACAGCCCGGGGGCTTTTCAATGTATCCAGGTGCCTATCCTGTTCAAGGGACATTACTGTGCTCACTTCCTCTCCTGTTTGCTCCTGTAGCCCCTTCAGGGCAGCTTGGTTGGCCCAGGGCATTTACACTGCTCTGACCTGCCTGCCTCCTTTTCTAGTCACGACAACTGGTCCTCCCTGCCCTCCTGTCTCCAGCTCTGTTCGAGCCCTTCTGCCTTCCCTCCCTAGTTGCTGGTTGTGGGATGGGACCTGGAGATTGGTTGGTTGCTGAGTGTTCATTATATGTGTGGGCTCTGGGCAAGCATGAGGAGGTGGCCAAGAAGACAGTGCCACCAGCCCTGTAGTTTGGCTGAGAAGTGTTGCTGTATGAAGTTCCTGTGTGCTGGGAGCCCTCGTGGAGTGATCAGCTGGTCAGCAAGCCAGGCTCACATGTGAAAGGGATAAGGGGGTGCAGCTTAGAACTGGAGTCTTCATTCCCCTAAGAGTGGGGGAGGGTCTTCATGTCTCATGGTGAAGGTACCCTGCCATAGCTAAGGGCAGTCCAATACAGAATGGATCCAACGGTGGGTTTTCCAGAACCAAACCCCATTGTGGGCCCTGACTCTGGTGTCCTTAAATGTCCTTCTTATCTGTTGTGCTGGCCCTTCGCTGAGGCCACAGGTTAGACTGAATTGGTGTAAAGCCTGGTGACTTCCCTTCCTGTTATCCTAGAAAACAGTCGGGCTCCTCCTGTGGCTTAGGACCTGGTCTGGTCAGGTTTTCTTTCAGAGTTCCTCCTGGGGTCTCCCCTGACTGGCGTAGGTTGTTGACAGTCTGTGGGTATTCTGCTGGTAGGATTCTCATTTGGCTGCTGTTTGTGTGTGCCTGTTTTTATGCCATGTAATTAAAACATTTATTTGGCCTTCACAGTGAAAATCTAATTTCTTGAGTCTAAGAACTGCCGATATTGGCACAGGGACTGCAGTCCGTCGGGTAAACAGATCCGGAGCCTGTTGGATTGTTCATAGCATGGTATTTGTAAATCAGGCTGTGCACTGCTGTAATCAGAGCTGATGTTGGTAATTGGTGTGTTGAGCTAGGGCGGTGGTGTGGGGGGCGTCGCTGAGCATTTGTGTGTGGCCAACGGGTGGCCTCCCACGGCTGACTCAGCCCTGCCAGCCTGGTGCCATGCTTGTGAGTGCTGCCTGTGCCACAGGCCCTGCGAGGACCCCTCGTTGCTCTGCAGACAGCCCTCTACAGCAGGGCCCTGTCCACACCGGGCTGCAGCGTGCACAGCAGACAGAACTGGGTCTCCGACCTGGGGAGATGGGCAGTGTTTTTGACCCCATCCAGGCTGAGCGCACCCAGCTATGGTGGATGGTGGTGAGGTGACGTGACTTTCTCTGCTCTTTTCCAGACCATCATGGAGCAGTTCAACCCCAGCCTCCGCAACTTCATCGCCATGGGGAAGAACTACGAGAAAGCACTGGCAGGTATAGCTGAACCCTGGCTCACAGATGAACTTCCTTCCAGCCTCTGACTGCCTGGGGAGGAGCTGCTAGGCCTCATCTTGATGAGCCGAGTAGAGGGTGTGTGCACCCCGATGCTCAGAGTGTGACCCTGCACTTACTGTGACTACAGCCCTTACCGCAGGCCGCTTTGGTCCCAACAAGCAGGCTACTTAGAGACAAGGGTGTTGATAGGGCTGATCTTTAGAGTTTCATGCAAAGTAAAGGATTAAGGTTGGTGCTGGTAGGAGCAAAGGACTTTACCACAGCACTACCAAGTGGCCTCCAGTACCACAGTCCTCCCAGGTACCCTAATCTATTCTTTTGATGGCTGCTCCAAGCAGACCTGACTCTGGAGGAGAACCACGGCAAACAATCTCCTGAATAATCCCAGAGGTCACTGAGGTGAGATGTGGGAGGAGAATATCCCATGGGCCTGGTCTGTTGGATCTCACAGCACTGAGATAAAGCCTTGAGGGCTGGCTTCCTGATCGTGAGACACATGGAGGATGTTGGGAGGGCTCCCCTTTGCTCTCCCAGGGCCACTGTCCTACCCTTCTCTGCAGCACTGGACTCAGTAGCACAGCCCCCAGAGACCTGTGGGATCCCAGACACGCTGAGTTCAGATTCTGTCCCCTAGGAATTACCGTCTCCTTTGTGGAAGAAGCCAATTTAGAGGGTCTTCAAGCCACCTGATCCCAGGCTGTGAGTTCTCAGGTTGCATAAAGAATTGGCCACAAGGGCTAGGGAAGTAGCTCCGTCTATTGGCAAGGTGCTTACCACAGGAGTATGATTTCCTAGTTTTCATGCAAGTTCCAGATACAGCCACATAGACCTGTAACCATAGCAAGGTGGGCGTAGCAAAGGAGGGTCTTGCCAGCCAGTACACGGCAGTGCACACTCGTCCATACACATGGGGACACACAAACACAAAAGAAGTGCCCATGGGGAGATGGCTCAGTCAAATGCTTGCCACTCAAACATGAGGACCTGGGTTCTAATCCCCAGCACCCATGTAAAACCCAAGTGCCGTATTGAGCAACTGCAGCCCCACTAGTGCTGGAAGGGGCTCCGCCAGGGGAGGTGGTATCTGCTCCTCTCCTGCTCTGTGATTCCTTTTGCTCATGGGTATTTGGAAATGATCTTGCTGTTTAGCTCAGATTGTCCTCATACTCTGCTATCCTGCCTCAGCCTCTCAAGCATGGAGATTACTAACATTTGCAACCACAACCAGCCCTTGGCCCTCTGCTCTGATGCCTGGCTTGCCCTCAGCTTCCCTTGTGTGGTAAGAGGAGCTGACGTTTCTGACTGGTTGTAACCTCCTGGAAGAAGCCCCTGGGAGCAGAAGTGTAGTGTGGAGACCAACAATGAGGTTTCTGTCCTGTCCCCTAAGCCACCCTTCTCTCCCCAGGCACAGCCCACAACACTCCAGTCCTCCCAGCCAGAGAGCTTTCTGGGTCCTTGAATGAAACCAGCTGTTTCTGGTCTGACTTTCGGGTGGACTGTGTCTGGTGAAATTGGAAGGCTTAGGTGGTTAGCTATGGAAAGCAGGCAAGAGGCTGACACATTTCACACCAGTGGTGTCCCCTTCCAAAACCATTCTGTGTGGGTGACCTCCCCGTGAGGAGTCTGTGTGACTCTCTGTCAGTAGATTTCTGTGTCCCAGCGTCCTGCAGCTGAGGTGTGGCCTCACCTCTGCGGGTCTAATGGAGGAGGGTAGCAGTCTCCTCTTTGATGTTGCCCGCCAGCCCCTCAGTGCTCAGGCACGGATTTCCTTCCAGACCCTTCCGGCTGTCCCTTGTGTTCTCACATGCCTGTCCAGGCTGTGTGGACAGGCTGGATGGTTACTTCCTCTTCCTGTTTTCCCTGATTGTCTGTGCTTAGTCTCACAGGTTACCCACACCACCTCAGCCCCTCAGCCTCCTAGTGCCTAGCTTCGGTTCCTGTGGGTTTTTTTTTTTTTTAACTTCGGTTTGTTTTAAGAAGCCCACCCTCCTAGGCAACAGAATCTCCTCAGTCCCCCAGGGACATGGTCTTGTACCACAGAACAAAGTGTGTGCACTGAATTGAGAACCATATAAACTGTGATAGAGTGCCGGGTTCCAAGCCTCTGACAGTTCTGTAGGAAATAAATTAGAGCTTGTAGTGGCGCCTCTGGTGGCTGCTTCCCATGGCCCTGTTCTCCAGACCTGGTTCTTCTGTTGGTCCCCGCCCCCCCCCCCACACACACACATACACACTCTGGCATAGTCTGAAGGAGAGGTAGGCGGGACCTTACTCAGATGAAGGAGTGTGCCAGGTCCTCCAAGGAAGTCTAGACCTGGTGGCTGTGTGTCATTCTGTCAGTAGCAGCCACTGGACTGGTGGGAGGAAGAGGCAGGTGTGAGCCTTCCACACCCAGTTCACTGGTGCCCCTGATACCCAGAGACCCCTCTGACTACTGGAATGCAGATAAGACGCCTTTAGGCTACTCTGGGCAGTAGCGCCTGCTCTTGGTTAAGGCCTATTCTGAGACTGAAGACACTGACTCTTTTGACTTGGAAACTTTGGATAAAGCAGTGGCCTCCTGCCTTTCAGATCTGCCTTGATCTTGCCCAGGGTCTGTAGGCGCTTTGTTTGGTGTAGTACACTTAAAGCTGCACTCCCTCCCCCTCGTTAAACAGCACATGACAGGGCGCCACGCTCTGCAGTTTGACTTGAATAGCTCTGGACCTGCACAGTACACTGTGTTCTCACAAATAAAAGGAACCCTCGTGAAAGCAGTCGAATAAGAATGCCAACAAGTAGCCGTGGTGTCCACAGAGGTGACGAAGCCGGGGCACTCCTTGAGCTCGTCCAGGCTTAGGTGGGGGTGGGCTGGCTGTCGTCCGCCCCTGTGGGCAGCAGAGCTTTTCTGGGTTCTGTGCAGTAACTACTCTCTCCTCTCCCTTCAGGTGTCACCTTCGCTGCCAAAGGCTATTTCGATGCTCTGGTAAAGATGGGGGAGCTGGCCAGCGAGAGCCAGGGCTCTAAGGAACTTGGTAAGACCCTTGGCTGGGAAGAGGCCTAGAGGCCCCCTAGAATTGTAGGATATACCCAGGCAGGTCTGGAGTGCCGGATGTTGGACTGAAGACCAGGTTTTACCTGTTAAATAAGAAAAGTATTTTTAAAATGGCAGAGCTGGTGACGGCACTCTCTATTGAAGGAAGAATGTACCATGTAACCTGAGGGTACCGCTTGGAGCTCACGCTGGTGGGCTGTCTCCCTTGAAGAGTGTGGCTGGGCACAAACAGACACAGGTAAAGCCACATTTAAGGACAATGGGACGAACACTTAAGTGGCAGATACGAGGGGCCTGTGTGGAAAGTTGGCCACTAACTTAGGGAGCCATTCCTGGCATGAAAACAAGTGAAAAGTGGAACCCCTGGGGGGCACACTCCCACACAAGCTTCCTAATGCAGGAGACGTAGGGGTGCTGGAACGTAGACTTCCCAAGTGGTCTCTTATGCAGCCTGTGTTTTTCACTGGCTCCTGTGAGGTGATGTTGCGAGCTGGGCTTTAATGGAATCCATGTTTTCTTGGTTTTCCTGTGGGTGCTGATGTGGTTGAGGTCTCCTCTCTGTCACAGGGATGTTTGGCTATGAGGGGCAACCCTTTGTTTATCTGCAGCTCTTAGGCTGTCCTTGGACACAGAGAATAAATTTGGCCTAGAACCACTTGGTTTCTTCTAGCAGTGGGCACAGAGGACAAGTTTCTACATCTGGCCTTATCCAGAGAGGCCTCCCTTTGGGGACCATTCCAGGAGGTGGTCCCTGTCTGGCCAGCAAGGATACCAGGTAGATGTGCTCAGGAGGAAACAGCTTGAGATGCCTTAAGAGATCCAGGCAGTGAGGTTTGGGACCAGGAGCTTTCCTGAACTAACAAGAAGTCTGGGTTATATTGTTGGGTCTGGGGAACTGATTTTTCTCCCTCCAAGACAGGGTTTTCTGCTGGTGCCTTCCCAGTGCTGGGATTAAGGTGTCACCACCCCTGGGTAGGACTGAATTTCTTTATGCATATGATAATAATTCCAGCTCTCAGACTTGTCTGCCATGGCTTGCAGGCAGAGACACAGAGGTTTGTTTGTGGGTGTGATTCACAGGGTACTTTTCACCACTGAAAGTGAATGATTCACAGTGCTTGATGTACTGTAAGTTTGTTCTATTCTCTGTATCTAGCTCCAACTTTCCTTTCGAGTGTCGCTATTATGGGCAGGTGTCACCTGGCCTGCTCATCTGCTGGCGGACATTGGAGTGGCTTCTGCTCTGACTGCTGTGAGTGGTGCAGCACTGAGAGCAGGAGTGTGAAGTGTTGGTGTGGGCTCACATTTCTTTTCTCCTGGGCGCATACCCGGGAGTGGAGCTGCTAGAGCAAACGCTTGGAGCCTGCGTTAAAGCTTTGCTTTAAAAATAAGTCAGCCCTGTTACCCACCCCCTCCCTGCCCACGTCTCCCTCCAGTCAGCTGCTCCGTTCCATGTGCTGCTTGCTTCCAAGCGTCTGAAAGGCAGGTTCATGCTGTCTCTTCTTTTTAACTTTATGCTAAGCAGTTCTCAGGACGGAGTTTGCTTTCTGATGCCAGGCTCTCACCACACCCAATATAACTATCAAAGTCTTCGCTAAAATCAATACACAGTTTTGATAGTTTTGTTTTATGGTAGTAATAAATGTCCTCTTCCCAGCTGAAACCCATAATCCTTTGAGATTGCTTGACTTCACTGCCTCGTGGGGAATGGAGCATCAGCTGCAGATGTTAGAGCGTGCTCTGTGGAGGGGCTGCGTGCTGGCGGACCTGCCCATTCCTTCCAGTCCGGCCTCCCCACCCCGGCCCCAGCACTCATTAGCCCTTTGTGTAAATGCACCACTGCACCCAGCGGCTCCCTTGCCTGGTCCCTCTTCATACTCTTAGGCCATGTCCTACGGTCTGTCAGATGGTACAGCTCAGTACACCCTCAGCCGTGAGGGCCGACAGGGCTGCTCCTAGTCAGGGTTATTTCCAAATTTTCATTTTTTTAAATTAATGCTGTTCACCATCTTTTCCCGTCCTTAGTTGTCATTTGTCTTTTGTAAAATGTAAACGGAAGAGCCAGGCATGGTGGCGCACCTTTAATCCCAGCACTCGGCAGGCAGAGGCAGGCAGATCTCTGAGCGTTTGAGGCCAGCCTGGTCTATACAGTGAGTTTCAGTAAAGCCAGGGCTACAGGGAGAAATTCTGTCTTGAAAAATAAACTCCGAGTCACGCATCTTACCTCTTACCCGTCCACTTTACTACGTATGGATGTACTTACTCTGTATGGAAGACGCCTCACCTCGCAAGAGCTGGCTCTGCAGGAGTGCACTAACAGGCTTGGCCTAGTGGTGTTTTTAGGATGAAGTTCGATTTTAATTTTGAATTGAATTGTTGACTTTATTTTGGTAGCTTATTGATTTTTATTATGATTCAGGTCATGATTCTAATTATAACATTATAACCCGTGTAATTATTGTTTGATGATAATTGATTTGATCCCAAACTACTGACTGCTCTTGGAATCATTTCTGTTCATTCTCTGGGTCCATCTACCCATTTGTTTCTTCTTCCTCCCTCTTAGAGCCCACTGTCCCTCCCAGGTGGAGCCCCTGGCCTCTGCACAGCCTGTCTGCTCTGTTCCTGTGTTACTCTCTTGGGGGGAATCTTGTTTCTCCTTTAAGGTTCCAAGCAGGGAAATGGGAAGTGGTTTGATATTTTCCTGTCTCAGGCTGGCTTGGCTGGTGAACAAAGGAAGGATCTTGGTTAGTGTTTGAAGGCATCATCTGTCACCTTTAACACTGAGTGGCACTGCTGAGTTATGTTAGTACCATATTCATTTTATTCTGGTTCTTGGTCTTCACTCCTTGTGAGCCATCTGGGTGCCCTGAAGTTACCGGGCTGCAAACAGGGGTGAGGCTGGGTATGGCAGCAGCCTCCGTGGTAGGGGTGGTCTCTGATCTTCATGGTCATGATCCTAGGCGAAAAGAATGAGGGAGCTACTTGGCAGGGTGGAGGAGAGGAGCAGCCGACGCGTCTGAGCAGAAATGTTCGTAGTCCGGAGCAGGGTGGTGAGCCTAAGAGAGAAGCGGAGCTTTGGGTAACCAGGGCCGTGGAATAACCCTTGTGCCACAAGTGTCATCTGCAGGAAGGCTGATGGGTGCGGCCTGCTGTCCTTCTGTCTCGTTACCAGCAGTGGGTACATTCCTTTTCACTGCTGTAGAGTAAGTACTCCATAGACACATAATTAACCATCTACTCTCTGGTCTTCTCTTTGCTGCGCTTGAGTTATTCCCAGTGGGCTTGGCTGTTGTGAGCAGGCTGTTGCACAGGAGATGTGAGGCTGAGGCTCTTTAGAGATAAATGCTCCGGGACTCCGTGGCCTTTGGCAGCAGCCGCTGTGAAACAGGGCTTGCTTGCTTCCTAGTACCCAGAGTGGCAGCTCTTCCTGATTGTGTCTGTTGCATGTTTGTAGACTGTGCTATCAAGTGCATACATGTTAAATGTTGTGTCTGGAAAGCCCCATCATCAGGAGATGACCTTCTCTGTACCAGTTAGCCTTATTTGTAGTCTACTTTTAATACTATTTGGTTTTCTCCTCCTCCTGTCTGTAACTTTACTCATTACTGACCACTTGATACTTAGTCAGCGTGTCCAAGACAAGCTGGTCTAGATTTGTAAGGTTCCCATTGAGGAACCGCAGAGCCCTGAGGGAATGTGCCCCCCACCCACCCACACACAACCAGGGTGAAGAAACCTCAGGTCTGCCCCAGGGTGGAGACTCTATCTAGATCAGCCTCTATTGCTTCCTAATCCGTTGTTTTCAGGGGTTGTTCTTTCTTTTTTGAGACAAGGTTATGCTGTGTTGTCTAGGCTGGTCTTGGACTTCTGGTCACAAGACCTTCATCCTGTTCAACCTGTGAAGTAGCTAGGACATAGGCATGTAGCATCACACCTGTCTTCAGTGGTCATCAGATTGTGACAGCCAGCAGAGAAGAGCTTATAAGCCCACCCTTTTACCATAGCCCTCTTTCCTGGACTTTCTGGTTTAGGGCCCTGGCTGCACAGGGGAGGGGTTTGGTTTTCAAGCATACAGGAGACCTAACCTTGCTAATTCCTTCCTCCCTTCTTTTTCTGCCCTATGCCCTCCCCCTCCCAGTGCTTTTCCACATTGGGCAATAGCAAGGAAAGCTGCCCATGGCTCCTGCTCTGGTCACAGGGCAGAGAACACCGTCAGGGTTGTGTAGGACCCTGTGCACGAGCACAGGTGACAAGCAGCAGCCGCCCTTCACCCCATCTCCGTCTCTGCAGAGAGTACTTCCCTGGTGCTGGACAGTGAACGCCCTGGGAGTCACCAGTTAGTGAACGGGCAGTGCCAGTCTTTGATCTTCAGTCTTTCTGTACTACAGACTCTGGCCTCACAGCCAGGGAAGGGCCTCGAGCCCGCAGGCTCACGCAGGGACCATCTTCTCATCTCCACTTGGGGTGGTTTTTGTTTTTTTTTCCTGCCTTGAGAAAGTCTGCAGCCTGTCAGAGCTTTACTTTGATATAGCAGGCTGCTTAGTCAGGGACAGAGGGCAGCTCTGAGCTATGTCTTCACACAGCATGTCTGGGGCCCTAGCCACTTGTTTGCCCGTGGTTGTCTTCCGTCTTTGGATACCCTGCCCCTGTCTCTGTCAGAGTATTCCCCAGTGCCAGAAACAGCTGGCAGCAGCTGTAACTGGAGCTAACTAGAATGACGTGGATATCCAGCGAGGCATGAGCTCCAGGCCATTTATGAATTTGTAGAGACGTGCACTGTTCCCATTGTCAAGGAGCCCTGTGTAGTGTGGCCTGATGCCGAACAGATGGAGCTCAGAGACAGAAGCTCCGCTGTGTGCATCGACCGAACCCCGCAGAGGCTCTTACTCTCTTACCTTTGACTGACATCTGGGATTTGTGGAGATGTGAGCATCTATGTCTCTGCTCCATAACTGCTGGTTAGCGTGGAGGACACGGAGCAGGATGTAAGCCACGGGTGCCCACCATGGATGTAGCGCTCACACTTGTCAGTGGAAGACCTGTCCAGTCTGCCTCAGCAGCAGCTGGACTGTCCATCCTGAACTCCCTCAGCAGGCTATACACCAACCTGTTGGACAGCCACCTGCACCTCTTCGGTCCAAGATGGCTGGGTGTGTAGAACTGGGCTAAATCTGAGACAGGGAGGAGACGAGAGTTCGGATGTTCATGGTAGGATGTGCACACCTGAGCAGGTGGGCAGGTGTTTGGGTGTCCTGTCAGCAGGGGTCAGTTAACTGCCCTTGGCCTGTCCTTGATCATCTTGTGGACTTGAGATCTGTTAAAGAACCACCACAGTGAACAAGGTGAACCCTGACTGAGCAGGACTCTCATCCCCTTCCTGTGGTCAGGATCCACTGAAGCAGTCCGTGTTCCAAGGCCTCAGCATGGATGTGTTTCGTGTTTGCTGCAGTCAGGGCTGTCCGCTGGCTGACTGTGCCTGTCTCTGGAGGCTTCTTCAGTGCTCTTTCCTTTAAAGGGCTGCTTTGTACCTGCCTGGGCCTGCAGCACACTTGTTTGCGATCACAGGGACTTGTGTGTGCTTGCTGAGAGCCCCAGGCCTCAGCTGGGACTCTGCTGTCTGCTAAGCCTCACTGGGCTCCAAGGGGAATGAGCAGATGCTGGGTGCTGGTCACAGCCTGCAAGTAGGGATGCTCATAGACAGGCAACTGCAGCCCTGCCTCAAAGTCAGCCTGGCTTCAGCCATTGAGTCTCCAAGCAAGGTGTGACCCGGTCGTGTCCTGCCTGAAGTGAGGAGTTTTTCGAGTGGTCTAGGACTTGAGGAGCTACAGCGTCAGCTGCTGTCCAGCCAGCGTCAGGCTCACTCAGCCAGTCGCATTGGATGGCCCCAGGCATCCAGGTCTCTGGGACATAGGGACTGTAGATTTTTAACCCCAGTGGCACCTGTTGGCCTAGGTAGTTTTGAAGGTGCCAGCTAGTTAGGCTCTGGTATTTCTGATGAGGCTGTAAGGTGATCTAGCCATGTTCTTCTCTTAGGTCAGGCAGAGCCCATCCACACCTGGTCAGGGAGTTTGAGTATGTTCACTGACCACTTCAGAGCAGAGACTGTGACCCCAGCCTCTCTTTTGGGAACATGACACCAACTATTTGAATGTGTCTCCGGTTGTCAGATGGACAACCACACAGGATCCATCTTAGAGACTGCTAAATGCTGATGGCACTGTCTGGAGGCCTTAATGAAACCCACTCAGAGGGAGGGAGCTGTGTCCATTGCACATTACTGAGGAGCCCGACTGGCCTAGCTGCTTGCCCAGGGTAGGGACAATAAAGGATCAGGGCCTGGCAATGCCGGGCATGGATGAGGCTCCCCTTCTAGCTAAAGGCACTAAAGCTCCCGTAGTTCTCCCTCCCATCTCCACAGTAAGAAGTGAGGATTGCAGGGGTCCCTTAGATTCCTGCCAGGGTCCCATGCTTTACTCTAAAAGTACACTGTGGAAGGCACTGGGCAGTTGCCAGGCTAGACTCAGCTGAGGCTCTAGGGCTGCCAGCAGGGTGGGCTCAGGTGGCCAGGTCTCTTGTGTGGCAGCCCCGGCCACCTGCTGAGAGCTCTGTGGGGCCTCACTGAGGCTCTGTCTGGAGAGATTAATAGCAGTCTGAATTGGATTTGCTGAAACCTGGGCAGCAGCCTGACAGCCAGAGAAGACGCAGCAGGTGTCCGTGTTCTTCAGCCCCAGGTCTGTTCTGCGGTGGGAATATTAATAAGGACAACAGAGACAGGGCTGGTGACCGCAGGGCCTCCTCCCAACTGGTGCCTCCGAGCTGTCTCTTGGCAGTGAAGGAGCAGCAATCACCTGGCTAAAGTATGTTAGGCTTAGAGCTCAACCTGGGCCCTGTGAGGACAGGGGGTGACCTGGCTCTGCCCGAGTCCCAGGGTTGCAGCAGACGGAGGTGTTCATTGGCTCTTTCAGACCATGGTCCCTTTCAGTGTCCCAAAGGCCCACAGAGATGCCACTGAGCATAAAAACCAAGTCATAAGAACTGGACCTCCCTGGAGCCAGGACAGCTCTGGGAGCCCCCAGGAGCCTCACAGATCTGTGGTCGGCCATGCGCCCCCAAGTCAAAGTCTATTTACCTGTGTGGCAGCACCAGCTGCTCACGTTTCAGTCAGCAGTTGGCATGGGGCACTCCAGGTGTGGCCAGCAGCTTCTGTGGACAGGTCTCTCTCCTTCCCTGGACTTTCCCAAGGCAATGGTCGTGAGGGGCGTGGGCACACACGCCAGGCACCTGCATTCAGACCACAGCAGCTGAGAGAATGGGGACCCAGGCTTTCCAACAGACTTTTGTAATGAGCGATGAGCTACTGGGTGCGGTCAGAAACATGGGCAGGTAACAGAGGGCCAGGGGTCTTCCAGTAGCCCTAGGTGGGAAACAGTACAGGGCTCTTGGCCAGTAGCAAGACTGGTCAAGAGTCCAGTCTGAGATGAAAGCAGTCTGTGTAGCCCAGTCTCCTAAAGAGCAGCTTCCGTTAGACCATGTGCATTTGGCACGTATATAGGAGGGAAGTGAGGTGGCCTCAAACCAGGGACCCCTAAAAATCACTTGTTTCTGAGACTTAATTTAAAGTAGTTTTAAAAACAGTCACAGAAATGAACAACAGTCCTAAAGGGGAGGAGGAAGCAGCGGGTTTGGCATTCGCCTCATACCTGTGACCCCAGTACTGGGGAAGCCCGAACTCTGTCTAGCCCAAGGTTACATGGAATTCTCTATCAAAAAACTAAAAGAGGGCCGGAGAGATGGCTCAGCAGTTAACCTGGGGTCAGCTTCTAGCATCCGTATCAGCTCACAGCCAGCTGTGGGCCTGCGTGTGGTACACATACACACATGCAGACAAAAACACTTGTGTGTACATGAAATAAATCCAAACACAAATTTTAACTAGCAGTAGCAGGTCCTAACCTTTTAATAACTGAAATCTTTTAATAGCTCTGTGGGCTCGTGTTACGTTGTCCTTGGTATAAGTTACACATTGAAAGCATTTTATCCCTGATCTGGGGTCTCATGAAAACAGTGCATTGCTGGAGAATGGGCTCAGTCATGTCCTAGATAGACTACAAGCTGAAGTGAGTATGCCATAGACAGTACCACATCCACACAATGTCTAGGAATGCTAGACGCGTCTCTGAAGTGTCAGAGGACAGTGAATGCTGGAGAGATGAAAGGCAGACTGGAGCCCAGTCATCATACAGGTGCTGGTCTGTGGGACAGCAGCCCTCAGGAAGGTTCTGAGCTTCCCATCTGCCTTTCACCCCCAGTGTGTCTACTGGAACTTTTGTCACATCTTCCACCTCTGTTGTTCTTCCGCACAGGACACAGAAGCTGTGAGGTCTTTGTGCTGCCGAGCATGTGCGCTGGTGGCCCAGTGCCTGTTCCTCTTGGGCTTCCTACCCTGTGAAGGGAACTTCCTCACACCATCCCAAGCCTGGCCAGTGGCCAGTGTATTCCTGGATACTATTGAGTCCATCTTTGTTCCTCAGTGCTGGGGCGCTTGCTCGGGACTCGGAGATGATGCCATACGAGACTGACAAAGCAACATTGCTAACCAGTCTTCGAGGTCTGCTCGTTCCCTTGGATGAGCTGGTTTTAAGGGGTAGTTTTACCCAGAAAGAATATAGTGGGCTCTGTCTGTCCACTGTGGTCAGGAGCTTGTCCTCTTCTACCAAAGGAGCTTAGTCTCCATGGATGGGATTGGGGACACAACTACTTCCTTCTCTGGTCTCTGGTCAGACCTGAATTTCCTTACAGACATCGGGTAGAAGAGAAGTCAGACAGGACCGAGGACTAGGATGTCTCACCGAGATGATCTCTAGTGGACAAGGGCAGGGAGGGGCCCCGAGAGGGAGCTGTGCCTTATAAGGTTCTGACTGCTCACCTGTGTAAGGAGAGCATTAGGTCTTGTCCCAGCATCTTTGTCTCTTTGCCACAGTGGGACCTGTGCAGTGGCTGCCTCATGGCTACTCTGTACCGTGACTCGAAGACATGTGGTCCACGACTAACTAGGTGCCTGAAAATCCTCAGATGGGAGCAGACAGACCCCTGGATGACACTGGTCCAGGGACCTGAGCAGGCAAAATGTAAATAGTGGCAGTGACTCAGGACAATGGTGACATTGGATGCAAGCCTGAACTTGGCCCTACCTCTCCCTACTTTTCTCAGAGTCCCTAGTATCCATGGTTTGATTGTTGACACAACATCAGCATTGAGGTGGCTCTTTGGACTTGTTCTGTTTCAGAACAACATGACTAGAAGCTCTGCTGTCTACTGCTGTCACCATGGCAACACAGTCATTGATTTTCTCCTGGTCACCCCTTGGCCGCATTCCACTCTGGCTTTTCCATAGGTGGGAGAGGAGCGTCTGAGGAGCCAGTGTGTAGGGAGTAACCAAGAGAAGGCAGGATTGGTAACTGTCCGGTGGAGGGGGCGGGGGAGGGAGGGTTTGACTGTCTCACCTCCTGTCCGCCCCTCTTGCCTCCCGGTGGTTTTAACAGCACGGTGCCCTGGCAGCCCCCTCAGCTGTCTGTCTTCACCTAATGAGAGCTCTATATTCGGGCCTTGTTCAGGCGTATGCTAATTAGCCCTCAGAGGTGCCTTTCCGCTCTAGAAGCCACCAGAATAATTGAGCATTATGGATATTTGCTTCAGAAGGCTCTGGAAGGTAATGTGTGCTTTACAGCCAAGTGTGAGCAGCTGACCCCTTGGCATAGAGCCCCTCCGCTACTGCAGAGAGGATGACAGTTCCGGCTCCTCCCAGAATGACTGGGGTGCTCAGTGGTCGAGCACTGTGGTGCCCCAGTACCCACTGATGACACTCCATAGCACAGGGGTCCTACTGCCAGGTTCCCTACCATGTTCTGGGGACAAACTGACCTCTAGGAGGTTATAGCAGCTCAAATCTCCAGAAGGATGCAGGTGCCTCCTCTCCAGGCCCTGCAAAACTCCACCTGGGCTGCTGGCTACAGAGAACCAGTCCCCTGTCTGCCATCCTTTAAGACTGTAATAAAGCCACTCTATGGTCTGAGGGAGGCCTGTCCTTCCAGCATAGTACACACTCTCTAGCATTACAGCTGTGCTTATTAATGTGCCTTTCCTTCTGGAATGGTCTTCAGATGCTGGTTAAGGTTGGGGCTTGCATGGGGCCCTGTGGCCACTGGATCCAGTGTTCTGAGTCTGCGCTGGTTTGACTGATTCGCACATCTGCTGTTTTTATTCTGGAGGGTCCAGGAGCAGAATTCCTGATGGTATAAAGCAAACTTAGTTCTCCCGGATCCTTACTCCTGCCAGATGGCTCTTCCGTGAGATATAGAGTGCCCGGGGAACCCACTGAGACGCAGGACTACGCACTGATCTTTGGTTGCATGAGCATGACATGGGGTCTGTCTGAGACCCCTGTAGGTTTGCCACCACACCCATCTGGCACCTGACGAAGGAATCTGAGAGGGTAGTACTCCTTCTGTCTCTGGGAGGAGGGTACCAGGGACCTGCTACTCAGAGACCCTGGGGGCTCTTTTCTCTTTTGTTTTTCATGATTCACTCACCCTTGCTGCTCAGAACAGGGGGCTGGGGGAGGCTATCCAAGAAGCAGCCCTCAGCAGGAGCTGCTGAGCTTATAGTAATGGAGACAAGCAGCACTCAGCCCTTGCTCAGCAAGCTGAACTTGCCTCACCAGACCCTTTCCAGAGCTGGGAGACCTAGTCCTAATGACTCTGGCAACCAGGCACTGTCTGGACGCCTGCTGTCTGTCAGGACCTCTAGCCCTTTCCTACAGACCACCCGTTTCTGCATGGGGACAGTTTCAGCCAGCAGCTAGGGAGTGGACCAAGGTCTCTATTCCTGGGAGAGATAGTCAGCTTGGGGGACAGCGGCCTCAGAAGGACCCTTGTAGGATCATCCCCTGTGTAGTGTCAGATGTCTCTTCCACACCTGACTCACTCTTTGACGCTGCTGTAAGCCCCGGGTGGAAACTGACTCCTGTGTCTTCTCCTGGTCCTGGTGCCTCTGCTTCTTCCGGTTTCTTGAGGAGAGCAAGTTTTGAACTTTGATCACCTGAATACCTTCTAGATGCAGGTGTCTGACAGGCCTGCCTAGCCGGTGGCCCAGGCCCGTGGCACAAGTGAGTCCCGACTGTCATGCTGCAGAGTGGGATGCACCCACAGTGTGCCAGGCCTGTAGTCCAGCCGCTCAGTGAGGTGCCTGCTCAGCACGTATCCCCTCCGCTGCTCTACGCTGGAGTCAGCCTGGGCCCAGGATTCTTCACAGGGCTGCACTGTGCTGGCAGCAGTTAGCTTTTTACTTGAGTTTGTTATGTATGCGTGTTTTGCATTCACACGCATGTTCCACAGCACTTTATGGAGGTCGAAAGACAGCTTCCAGGACTTAATTCTCTTTCCCCACTATGTGGGTCCTGGGGATTAAACTTAGGTCACTAGGCTTAGTAGCAAATGTTTTTACCCATGGAGCCATCTTACTGGCCACACGTTTCCTTTTTAAGCTCAGATCTATGAAAATGTCATTCCCTCTCCATGTAGGGTCAGGGGCCCTGGGTAGAGTCTGGTCTCCCCTGACTCTACACATCTGCAGGTGGCTGCTCAGTGCGCTGAGCCCAGGCCACGTCTACACCCCGTTTTCTGCCACCCTCACAGTCTCTCAGGTTCTCTCTTCCCTTCAGCATCTTGTCATTTGTAAAAACACCGTCGTGTCTGGGGCGGAGGGGGTAAGACTGGACGTTTTAATTATTTTATTTCATTTCTGTTTGTATTTGTGCTTATGGTGGTGAGGGGGTGGTGTCAGAGGACAACTTGCCAGAGTTGTATTTCCTTGTACCATCCGGTATAGAACAAAACTTAGTTTGTCAGGCTTGGTGGCAGCACCTTTACCTGCTGAGCTGTTTAACTGGCCCAAGACTGAGTGATTTAAGGCGCAGCTGTTATGAAAAATACAATTTAGGGGGCCACTCCTCAATTACAGAGAGGTAAGGCCCTGGTGTGCTGGAAGTTGAACTGTTCCCCACCACCCCACGTGCTTCAGAGGTCAAGTATATGGAGTGCTGGCTTACCAAGGAAGAAGATGGAAGGTGTGCCCAGCAAGAGCAGTGTGAGCCTCCGTGAGGCCCTGGGCCACAGAGTGGCCATTTCTGTGCTCTGGGGGTGAAGAGCAGACTGGTGGCAAGCCTACTGAGCATAGAGTTGTCGCAATGTGGCACGAAGTTCCTGCTCCTAGGACACCAAAGGGAAACGCTGGGCTAGAGGCAGGGTCATAGTGTCAATCAGCAACACCTCAGAAAAAAGATGTGCACACGTTTAACATTCAGAAGAGGGTGAGCAGGAGGACCAGCATGGGCAGTCAGAACTGTGGTGAAGGCTGACACCGTCACTGCACCTGATAGGCCATCTCCACTGATGAAATGAGCCAGTTCAAGCCAAATTCAAGTATGAAGGCAGGTCTTATTGGAGGCAGCTCTCTGCCAAGTTCACCAACCACACAGGAGGGGGGTCAGTGACGTCACCATAGAGGGGGAAACGGGAAAAAAGAGAAGAGAAAGTGTACACACACACACAGAGGTGGGGAAGGGGGAGACAAAATGTCTGGACTATATAGTGAGGAAACAGGAGGTGAGAGGAAGCCCAGCTCCTGGGTTTGAAAGTTCAGCACAGAGGGTGGGACATGCCAGCCATGCCCTGTTATAGGCAGGGGCTGAGGATGCTGGGAGAACCTGGAGACCAGGCCCACTTTAGTATATTAAATCTGTACCTCAGCTGCTTGCCTGGGTCTGAAACCCAACTGTATTTGCAACTTTCCCATCGACGAGGGTGGGGTGGGAAGAGAGTGTGCCCTGTCTTCCCTCAGACACAAAGAAGAAGCAACAAAGCCATGGCATCCCACTTTTGATCCCCCAGGCAACCTCCCACCACATTGACCCAATACTGTCTCTGTCAGTCCCTGGGAGTGGCTGTAGAACCAGCCTGCCCAGGATTCACCCACAGCTGTAGCCAATGGTACGGTTGAGTCCCCACTGCCACACTCTGTGTCCCAGGAGACTTCCTGGTGCTTGCCAAGTTCAAGTGGAAGGCGAGGTCTGCACCTAGGCTGGGTTTAAGACAGGGAGGAGAAGCAAGGCGGGTCCCACAGCTGCTGCTTGAGGCCACTGCCACTGTCGGCCACAGGCATCCCCACAACCCATGCCCTGCCCCTTCTCCATGGCTGCACTTCCCTCCCATCCCCCCTGGTGTCCCATTCCCAGCCTCCATGGCTTTTCTGAACATCCACACAGGCCTCTCACATGACACTGGGATGGTTGTAAGTACCGGAGTTTGGATGGAGAAACGGAGATCTGCCTCTGCATGGGCTGCTTCCTCAACTCTCTTCTTTCCAGTGGTTCTGAAAACAGTAACAGCTTATGTGCATTTGCTGTGCCACTACAACTCAAGCAGTTGTCCTGGATGGTTTTATGTGAACTCAACACAAGTTATAGTCATCTGAGAAGAGAGAACTCAACTGAGAAAATGCCATAGGCAAGCCTGTGGAGCATTTTTAAAATTAAGGATTGATGAGGGAGAAGGGCCCAGCCCATTGTGGGTGATGCCATCCCTGGGCTGGTGGTCCAGGGATTTATAAGAAAGCAGGCTGAGCAAGCCATGAAGAACAAATCAAAAAGCAGCATCCCTCCATGGCCTCTGCATCAACTCCTGCCTCCAGGTTCCTGCCTGTTTTTGTTTCTGTCCTAACTTGATACTGACCTCAGGACTAGACTTCCTTCAGTGTTATAGAAGTGTAAGCCAAATAAACCCAGAAAATACTGCTTTGGGGCATTGCAGCAATAGTAACCCTAAGTAGGACAGAAATTGGTGCTAGGAGTTGGGGATTAGAGTAGCAGAAAGCATATAGTCAGCAAAGCTGGATGTTTCGGCTGGTCTGCAGTACACACCAGAACAACCAAAGATGTCAGTGAGGGAATAGACTTGCCAGCAAGAGAAAACAGGCAAGCAGCCTAGGTACATGTTCTCTCCAGCCATAAATATTACTTGTCCATGGAAAGGGAGTCTGCTGGATGTGGTGGTGCACACCTGTGATCCCAGTACTCAGAAGGCAGAAGCTGGAGGATCAGGAGTTCGAGGCTCTCAAAAGCTATGTAATGAGTTTGACCCTGAGGCCAGCCTGAAATACATGAGATTTTATCTCAGAGGAACAAACAAAACAAAACAAAAGAAAAAAAAGGAAAGGAAAAGGGGGAGGTGCCCTAGCCTCTACTGCAGCACAGATAGGCATTATAAATGTACCCAAGTCTCTGCATCCCTCCCCCAAGAAGGGAAACATTTCCACGTGGACCAAATTGCACACTAGCCCTCCAAACGTGAAGCCAGGTTACCTACAGCACCAGAAATGTTTAAAACTGAGACGTTAGGGTGACATGCAGTGTGACTCACTGGTGGCTGACCTTTCAGCGACTTGACTCACTGTTAGTTGGTAGAAGTTGAGGAGGGCGTGGTCTTCTGCTATGGCTGCCTGTGTTTTTATACTTTTGGTTCAAATGTCACATATTGTCTCTGGGACCCACGTGTACTTTGCAGGGGAGGGTCTCTCTCTTACTTCCTAAGTTTACCCAAATATTTTGGGGCCTGGAACTCTCCTATTCCCAGCCCCATCCTCACCCTCCTGAGTTAACGGCTAAGGCTGACTCACTGCCCTGGTGTGCCTGGGGCTTCCGTCCCTCCAAGATCTCTCATGCCAGCTTCCTGGGATGGGCCTCCTACTGCCAGTCACCCCTGTTGATACTCCACTCCCTGGAGAGGGTCATCAGGTAGCAGCTGTCTGTAAAGACTTACCTTCCCTTACTCACTGTTTGCTCTGGCACACTGGGCCTTCTTTCCCAAGCTGATCCGGTTTTTCAAGTTTAGGGCCCACCTGGGCTGTGGCCTAAGAGCTCTAGGTCCCCAGGGACTGGTGGATTCTGCCTTAGCTGAGGCTTGTTAAAAAGCCTCTTCCTGGGGCTAGAGAGATGGCTCAGTAGTTAAGAGTTCACACTGTGTAACAGAAGACCCAAGTTTGATTCCTTCCTAGCCCCTGTGTCAGCAGCAAGCAGCTGCGGGTAACTCTCCTCAGGGGGATCTGACGACCTCTTCTGGCATACAAGAGCACGTACACTCATGTGCACAAACACCATAAATAAAAATAAAAATATTAAGCTGGGCAGTGATGGCACAACCTTCAATCCCAGCACTTGGGAAGCCGAGGCAGGCGGATCTCTAAGTTCCAAGCCAGCCTCTACAAAGCCAATTTCAGGACAGGCAGGGCTTTTACACAGAGAAACCCTGTCTCAATAAATAAATACATAAATATAAATAAATAAATACCTTAAAAAATGAAGTAAGCTTTTTCTCTCAACACACTGGGAGGCGCTTCCAAGAGGAGAGGTGGGGGGTCATGGGGGTCCACTGTGAGGGCCCAGCCTTTACTTCTCTGCACCTCCTGGCCAATGAACCGAACTTCTGTAGCTTCTGGCAGAAGTCAGTGCCCCTGGCCAGAGGTTCCCTCCTCTGCAGTGGGCGTGCTCAGGGTGGGTAGGTGCCAGTCTTTCCCTGCACGCTGTGGTCATGGCACTGCAGGGTTTAGTGCTGGCAGCTGTGCACGCTCAAGCTCCATCGCACGTGTCTCCCTGCAGCTGCTTGTAAAATGCAGTTTAAAAATTCACCATGTGGGCTGACCTTGCACAACACCAGCTTGCAGCTAGCCCAGAACTCATGGGCGTGCATGTTCTCGAGCACACACACACACACACACACACACACACACACACACACACACACTGTTCTGTGCCTTTGCCTCAGTGTACCCCCCTCCCCCATGTATACCCATTAGGTCTAGGGACAGTCTACACAGCTGGGGCTCTGAGCTGAAAGTTCTAGCGATCCAGACACAGTCCTGTGGTAACCACTGTCCTGTGGGGCTGACGCCATCACCAGAATGAAAACCTGTGTGAAACTTCACACCCCTTGGTCATCGCTGCTTGATTGTACCTCTTGCTGCTCTTCTTGAACTAGCACATGCTGCTTTTGTGGGTAGGACAATGTTTTCTGTTTCATCTGGACACTGACTTGTAATTCTGGGCCTAAAGAATGTGTTCAGAGAGCGCCAGTCTGTAGGGAGACTTCTGTCTGAGTGCGTAGTTTGGTCGCTGCCACCCCAGGCCTCCTCTCATAGGCTCCATAGCCCTTCTGAGGAGTCGGTTGTACGGGCATTGTCCTCAGGAAGGACGGACGGATGGATGCAATCAATCCAGTGCTGAGAGAGCCAGTGCTACCACGAACTGAAGTGGGTTCCCACCCAGACCAGACCCCGAGCCCGTTGAGGTCACCTGCTTTCCACTTGGGTAGTTTGTGGGGCACTGAGAGACAGAGGTGAATCCAAGACCCTCTGAGTCATAGGAGTGTGGTCAAGCAAAGCCCAGAGAGCTTCCCCGGGCACTTCCTTCCTTGTCACAGTGGGTTTTCATCCTACAGAACTTACAGATGCAGAAAAGCACGAGGACCCTGGGAGCTGCCACTCACATAGCTGTCCTTCTGGCTTGCATGCTGGTGGCTTCTGGTCTGAGTGTGGAAAACTCTGATCTGTGGCTTTGGGTTTCCTGTGAGCCCTGTTCTGAGCGTGTAGAACACTGTCCTGATGGCCTGCTGAAAGTCAGCATGGCTGTACATGCGTGCCAGTGGTAACCAAGGCCTTTCCTCACAGGGACTGTGCCTGTGGCCTTGCCCCTTTCCACTGGCCTCACCCATTTGTCTCTCTGCTTCTCAACCAGGGATAAGGAACCAGGCTCCTTCACATTAAATGCTGTTCCAGTCCCTTCAAGCACATCAGAGTCCAGGTTTAGAATGTTCTAGGAACGGGACTTCTGTCCTTTTCAGGGGGACCTGGCGAACCAGAGGGTACTTGCCCTGTCCCTCTATGTGTAGGTTGTCACTGACTTTGTGGTCATAGCTTCCTATTGGTCATATACAGTTGTGGTCATATACACCTGTCATCTCTACGAGTACATTCTGGGGGGACCATTTTACCCTTGTGTTACAAGGGTGTGGTGTTAGGCCTGTGGTCATAGACACTTGGGACAGGTGGTAGGTAGCTGTGCTGAGATAGGTAGCCCTGACAACCACAGGTACCTGTATCCAGGTAAATTAGATGGTCTGTACAAAGTTTCAGGTGACTGTTGAGTTTGCCCTTTGACCACAGAGGATGATCTATAGGGAGGAGGTGGGCAGTCAGGGTGGGGCTGGTAGGGTAAGTCCTAGATCTGGTCACTGACCATCCTGCTGACTCGGAGAGCTCTTTTCTACTGACTTGGGCCCGTTGGCTGGCCTGTGCTTGCTGGTGTAGGAAATCTGTGCGGTGCTCAGTGTCCCTATGATCACTGATATTAATTAAAACAACTCTCGGGGATAAGAGGGTTCCCAAGAATCTGATCCCCCTGGGTTCCAGATGACCTCCCAGAGGAAAGCTGAGATCCCAGAGGAAAGGACCCTCCGGCTAGGACTTGTGTTGCCAGAGGATGTCTATTGGTTTCTAGCTGTTGATAGTGGGTGCCAGAAGAAGGAGTCCCTGAGAGAAAAGTCCCGCATCTGAAAGACTCTGGGGTGCAACTCAGCAGCATATACCCCAGCTTATAGGCACAGGCCCTCCTCCTCTGTTTGCCAGTGGTAGGAACTCCCCAAAAGGAGTTAACAGATAGTTGCCAATCAAGTAAGTAGAATAAGACTGCCGGGTTCCTCTACGTACGAGAGAGAGGGAGATCACTTTACAGATGAGGTGGGCCTGTGGCAGAGAGGGCAGGCCGGCCTATCGGTCTTACGTGCCCTGTGTACTGACCCGTTACACACCCCCTGTAGCTAACCAAGCATGAGACGTTAAACATGACCCGAGGAACTCGGGCCTCGTGCTCAGCCGACAACAGAGAGCACATGACGGGTCAAGAATACAGCAACGTAGCTAACCAAGACCCTGCGGGCCTTGTCTGTAGGCATGGAGTGGGAGGTAGGTGCTGGGATCTACTGACTATTACCTCCTTTCTTATGGCAACTGTCAGTGGGGCCTTGGTTCAGAGATGGCAGTTCCCTGTGTCCTGCACCTGTCCTGCAGCGGGAGGTGTTCCTGCTCTGGAGTGGGGCTCAGGACACCGTTAGCTAGTTGGTGTATGAATGAGTGTGAGGTCTGTGCCCATTTGTTCTAAGAGCCACGCCAAGGTAAAAAGGTCGTCTGCACAGGTTTTTCTGTCGCATGTCTCCTGAGCGTGTGCTTCCGTGTGGACATTTGAGCTCCCCACAGGATGCCAGGCGCTAACTCGGAAGCGAACTGCTCATGGTTTTAGTCGTTTCTGTTCCTCCTCCCAAAAGTTCCTCTGTCTAGAGCCACAGAGCTTTTGTGGTATCCAGTGTTTAGCCCTGGTCTACAGACACAGTGATTGGAAATGTCTCACCCCCTTTCTTTCCTCCAGGGGATGTCCTCTTCCAGATGGCCGAAGTCCACCGGCAGATCCAGAACCAGCTGGAAGAGATGGTGAGTTGGGTTCAAGGGGCAGACATAGGCGAGCAGGGCAGTCGGGTGTCAGTTGAAGAAGAGGGGCTGTATGTTACAGCTATGTGCCTCCATGCAGGCGATCTGCTGAGAAGGTGACTTAGGCTCTCAGGCCCTGTGACGGGTTAGTGAGAGTTGGCTCCATGGAGAATCCCCTGTGCCCCGACGACAGCCCTAGCCATGTCCCAGTTTTGCTTGGTGGCAAAGTCAGATATTCATCTGGATCCGGTCCAGCTCCTTTAGTCCCTGTCTGAATGATGGGAGGCTGGTGGGAAACAGGATGTCAAGACTGAAAGGCTTGATTATCTAACACTTTGTCTCTGCTCCCATCTCTTGCACTGTGCCTCAGAGCTGCCTAACCGTCTGTTTCCTCCCTGTGCACAGCTGAAGTCCTTTCACAATGAGCTGCTCACGCAGCTGGAGCAGAAAGTAGAGCTGGACTCCAGGTATCTAAGTGTAAGTATACCTGGTGCTGGCCACCACTGCCAAGCCTGGCTCCACCTCTGCCTGAAGGATTGTTTTCCCCTCTAGGGTCCCATGCTAGTGCCCTAGAGAAGAACCCGTTGCATCTGATGTTCTTTGTGCAGCTCCCTGCCCCTCAGCCACTTGTCATAGCTGATGACTTGGCTTCTTCTGTAAAACCCACGAGTCCCCTGTTCATGCCTTGCCTCCCTTGCCTGTTAGCCGGAGCTGCTGTAGTATTCGCCACATGAGTTTATGGCTTTGTGCCTACTATTCAGGGCAAGGAATGAGGCCAGGCCGTTTCCCAAGTTTAATTTTGGTTTTGGAGATTGGTGATCTGTCAGAGGAAGACAAGGAAGTCTGCAGCTGTGACCCCCTGCCTCACTCCGGCCAGCTGGGGAGCGGAGAGAACTAAGGAGGGAGCCAAGCTGCCTGTGAGGCTCATGGGCCTCTGTGCTTGTATCATGGCTCTCCAGGCTGCGCTGAAGAAATACCAAACAGAACAGAGGAGCAAAGGGGACGCCCTGGACAAGTGTCAGGCTGAGCTGAAGAAGCTCCGCAAGAAGAGCCAAGGGAGTAAGAACCCGCAGAAGTACTCAGACAAGGAGCTGCAGGTAGGTCTGTTCCTGCCTCCAGCTGTGACCTCGTACCCTCTCTTAGCGAGGAAAAGCCTCCCCATCTACCTGTGTGCTTGCCGAGTGTCTGTCAAGAGGAGGGGAGAGCTTCCAGGTGTGGCAGGGCAGGGCTGGGTTTCCGGAGTGAGTCCCTGTGCCCTTGAGTAGAGGGGTAGTTAGCTCACTCATCGAAGATGCCAGAATGGTGCTTGGGTATTGACAAGAGGCTCAGACTAAGTCCTCCCCTGTCCCTCTGGATTCCTGCCCAGAGCCAGACCTCAGACTGCTATTCTAACCAGCCAGTGAGTGCCTACCCCAGGCTGGCCAGTTCCAGTCATCTATGACAGATGGCTCTGGAGGCGTCCAAGCACCACAGGTGCTGGATGCTGATCAAGTTAGGATATTGTGGCCAGACTAACACTTACATCAGAACCATGGGCAGTGTCCTTATGCTGAGTACGCCTAGAGACCCCCCCACCTACTCTTGCAGCCCTAGGGGGGGCAGATAAAAAGGGATGTCACAGGATGCCCAGCGTTTGTAGAGGAGACACCAGAAAATTCAGCTACTGGGTCTGGAGAAGACAAAGTGTGGCTCCAGGGCTGGGGTCCCCACTCTTACCTGTAGCATTGGGTAGCACCCACCACCCATGCGAGTTCTTGCCCAAGGCATGTGATTGTGATGTTCCTCTTGGACCTGTGGTGCCCTTGTTCCCACCCAGACTCAGTGGGAAGGGCTGAGGAGAACGCCAGGCTATACTTCTGTGATCATGATGCCTCGAAGCCAGCCAGCAGCTTCGTGGTGGTCTAGTAGAGTCTTTTCTAAGCACATGCAGGCCTGCTAGGGAATGCCATAGGCCTGTGGGGGGCGGGTCCTGCTATGAACCCAGTTGCTCTAAAGGAGTTAATATAACAGGCCTGGATAGCACTCTTCAAGTGAAGTTGTTACAATAGCAGGAAACTCAAGGTCCCTGCCAGCCTAGCCACGGCTGTCTTACACGTATAACTTCTGCTAAGGGCAATGGCATGTTTTCCCCACATTAAGCACGTTTTTCTGAGTCTAGGGTCTTTGTTTTGATCATATCTGTGTACGTTTGTGTATGTGAATGTACATATATGTGCACGTGTATGTAGGTGTCATTTCTTCTTAGGCATTTTTTACCTTCTTTCTGAGTCTGGCTGACTTGGATCTTTGCCAACTAGGTTAAGCTGACTGGCCAGTGAGCCTCAGGAAGCCTGTCTTTGCCTCCTCAGGGCTGGGATTACTAGTGCAGACCACCACATTGTTTTGTTTTTAAAGATTATTTACTATATATATAGATAGATAGATAGATAGAGAGAGAGAGAGAGAGAGAGAGAGAGAGAGAGAGAGAGTAGATTGTCACTGTCTTCAGACACACCAGAAGAGGGCATCAGATCCCATTACAGATGGTTGTGAGCCACCATGTGGTTGCTGGGAATTGAACTCAGGACCTCTGGAAGAGCAGTCAGTGATCTTCACCACTGAGCCACCTCCTCAGCCCCTTGTTTTGCTGTTTAAATGTGGGTTCGGAACAGGAACTCAAGTCTTCATAGTTGCAAGGCTAACCCATTAACAAGTAAGCCATCTCCCAGCCTCCTTTAATCCTTTGTAATAGCCATCTGTATGGCTGCCTGCAAGGACACACATAGGCTGAGGCTGTGGCAGAGGGCCACTCCAAGCCATCTTGAGTTGATCTTGAACAGGTTCCTCAGGTGAGCCTCAGGGCTGAGGCTCAGATGCACAGCAGTCAGTGTCCAGCTCTTAGCAGACATGGCCTGGAGACCCGGCCGCCTGGGAGGGGAGCCGGTTCCTCAGTGCAGACAAAGGCCATGCAGGAGGGAGTTTCATGTGCAAGTACACAACCTGCAGGAAACCTTCTGGGCACCATTTTGGAAGCCCAGTGGTGGGATCGGCTCATGTAGTTTTCCTCCAGTAAGAGCCTCATGTAGACATCATATACTATAAACCACACTGAAACACAGTGGGCTTCCACATAGATATAGAACTTCACAGCCACCACACAGTGAGTCTGCAGCAGTGTACCGACCTGAGAAGAACCTCGTACAGCCATATTCACCCCCGTCTTCCTGACTCCCCACCCCTGTCGCCTACTCCCTTCCCAGGAACACCTACCTGCCTTCTGTCTCTATAGATCTTCATGTTCTAGACATCAGCGGTGGCTGAGCCACACCGTGGGGCTTGAGCATGGCTTCCTGCACTGAGCATGCTCTCAAAAGGTCTGTCCACGTAGAGTGCGAGTTTGTCACTCCATTTCACGCACGTGGACGATGGCTCCTGTTTGCCTGTGAGGGTGCTGTAGGCACTAAACACAGATGTTTGGTATTAAGATTGAAGCTGCCATGACCGGTCATCCTGACGGTGTGAAGGTATCTCACGTAGTTAAACAGGAGAAACCCCAAACTCAGATGCCTACGCTCAGGCTCCCAAGACTCAGTACATCGCTCTGACCGAGCGGGAGTGCTTCTGCCCCTCCAGTGTCCTGTTAGTTCAGAGCAGATGCTACCACCCTGGGGGAGGGTAGTGGCACTGTGGCCAGTGTGACCTGCCCCACCTCAGTCGACTGTGTTAGTGAGAAAGCATGGCCCTGGACTTCAGGCGATCAGACAGTGGTGGCCCCAGAGCAGGTGCTACATGGAGAGCCCAGTGCAAGCCACTGGAGCACAGGCTGTGGCTGTCACAGTGACCTGGGTGTGCGTGCCTCCTGGCTTTCTCTCTTGAGGATGTCTCAACTTCTATTTTTGAGGGTCACTCAGCCTTATCCAAGGCTCCCTTTGGTCTGTCCCAGAGCATGGCTGCATATCTCTGCCAGCCCCAACCCCAGGACTCTTCCTTAGCTGCTTCTTTGCTCAAGAAATAGCTTTTTGCCTTTCTTATGGCCACAGGTGGCACTTAACTGGCCTATCCTCTCCTGGGTACAGCCTCCAGGTCCTCTCTGAACCTCATTTTCCCTATTGGTGACACTGAGCCATCTGTCCTGGCTCTTTCCTCTGAGCATGGACAAGGAAGGCCCCACTTCTGGCTGCTCTGGTTCCTCTCAGCTAAGTGAAGGTATGGTGGCCACCATATTGGAATAGCCTGTCAGCCTTACTGGGATGCCTCAACAACCAGGCTACTCAAGAACTCTTATCCCTGGTATGGGGCAGGTCCTACATGCTCCCAATGCCTTTACAAACTTGGCCAAGGATTTCATCTGAATTAAGCATAGTGTGGCTGCTGGCAGCTGTGTCCTGAGGCCCTTCAGCATGGCGGCATCGTCCTCTGAAGGAGTGCTTGAGTTTGTGAGCTGAACTGAACCCACTCCTCCCTCTGCAAGGCCTCGACCCTCCATGGTGGCCCAACCCCTCATCAGGCCCCACCACTCCAGGCTGGCCTTTACACGGTTTGCTGTGAATCTAGAGACTTTGGCAAGGTGTTGGTTACTAGAGGAAGAGCCTTTACCTTCCATGGTTCCCTATTTCTTAACTCTGCCCAAGCTAGCCTGCACAGGCGGTTTTAGTAGCCGAGAGGATAGTAGGGCTCGGGTAGGGACTCGGAGTTCTTTGCTGGCTCTAGGAATATTCTGTCCACTAGATGGCTGGATGACTAGCAACGTTAGTAGAGGTGCCCATGTTCTGTTACTTGGGTGAGGGCAAGATTCTGGTCTTTTAGGAATCCTGGAACTACTACTTGAGTTAACCAAAAAGGTAGGGACTGTTGGACGTGGGAATTGACCCCATACCCTGGGGTGGCATAACTGTTCGTTTGTTTATTCGTTTGGTTGGTTGGTTGGTTAGTGTTTTTTTTTTTTTTTTTTTTTTCTTTTTTTGGTGTTGTTTTGTTTTTTGAGGCAGGGTTTCTCTATGTATCCCTAACTGTCCTGGAACTCACTCTATAGACCAGGCTGGCCCTCTAACATAGATTCACCTGCCCCTGCCTTCCCAGTGCTAGGATCAAAGGTGTGCGGCACCACCACTGGGCATCCTGAATGTGTCTTGAGGACACAACATAGAAACCAAGGCCTTGACTCAGTTCATCTGGTCGCTCCAGCCTGGAGAGATCTTCCCTGCTTCCTTGAGATTCCCTTTTGTGCAGCTGAGGTTTCTCCACTCTGTGCCCCCTCAGGCTTGGCCAGAACCAAGCAACCTAAGGTTCAGAAAGTCAGATGTAGGCTAGTGTGGACATCTATGTGGAGGATGTCCTGTGACAGGCAGAGACCCAGCCTGGGATCTGTGAGCCTTTCCAAAGCCTGGATAACAACAGCCACCACTGGAAGAAGAGGTGAATATTTGGCCACCTCAGTCCCAGCAGCCCTGGTTTAGTCAAGTATGCACATAGCTGCCCCTAGGTTGTGCTTGTTGAACACGGTTCACTTCCTCATCCCTGAGAAGTAAACAGTGTGTCTCAAGACCCAGCCCCACTGATCTATGATCCCTGTGTGGTATAGGCCTTTGTGCGGTATAGGATCCTGTGTGGTATAGGTCCCTGTGTGGTATAGGATCCTGTGTGGTATAGGTCCCTGTGTGGTATAGGTCCCTGTGTGGTATAGGTCCCTGTGTGGTATAGTATCCCTGTGTGTTTAGGTCCCCGTGTGGTATAGGTCCCTGTGTGGTATAGGTCCCTGTGTGGTATAGTATCCCTGTGTGTTTAGGTCCCTGTGTGGTATAGGATCCTGTGTGGTATAGGTCCCTGTGTGGTATAGTATCCCTGTGTGTTTAGGTTCCCGTGTGGTATAGGTCCCTGGGTGGTTGGTGCCTGATACGGCTAGGACACTCCTCAGCAACATGCAAAAGTGTTCTTAGAGTTCTTGGGAGGGAACTCAAGGCCTGAGGCTGCTGAACATCCGGGGGCTGGGCCTCTGGAGTTCATGGTAACCGGCCTTCAGCTGTACTAACCTGGTAGACAGCCTCCACCATGTGCTGGCTTCTCCATTGTCTTCCTGCTTCTAGGCCCTGCCAAAGCTGGCCCACTTAGGAGAGTGGCCAGACCTTTGCCCCAAGCTGGACTAAGGACAAACAACTGTTTGGTCACCAAACACAAAGGTTGTAGGAGACAGAAGTGCTTGGGGTTAGGGAGATATGAGGTTGCCAGACTAACCAGAGGGAAGGAGGAGACACCAGCAGCACTGTCCAGGTTTGATGGTTAACCTGGGCTCAGGGATGGACTAAGCCAGTTGTGGTTACGAACTGCTCAGAGCTGAGCTTTCATGTTGAGAGTTCACAGAAAACTAATTTTAATTATAGGTCAGAGAATGGGAGCTTAGAAGCATTTGGAGCACTAACTGGGGTGGGTAGCTTTATGTGAAAAGGGAAGTTCTGAGAGCCATCTCTCAGCCCATGGGTACTGCCCTGACATGGCCTCCCACAGGGTCGCCAGCCAGGCACCAGGAAGCACCTGCACACATGAGGTGGGAACGGTGTTCTCCTGGGGAACAGTGGACATGCTATGCCTGGGGTGTAGCCTCTGTCCCCAGCTCAGAAACAGGGATGTGGTCATCCCTTTAGAATCCTCTTGGAAAGTGGAAAATAGAAGCCGCACTGGCTTTAGGGCAAACCAAACTCTCACTTTCCTCTCAGGGCAGGGGAGGAGGAGCCTGTGACTCAGCCACCCTGTGGTAAGTGGGGGACACCAGCCCTAGAATATGAGAGGTGCCTAGCTGTCTTCTGTCAGCCTCTGTCCTCCCTCCCCCAGGGATGAGGTGGATCTGAGTGGTCATGCTGGCCTAGCAATTGTAACAGCTAGCCGCCCAAACAGGGACGCCTAAGCAAAGGAACTGAGCGGATATGCCGGTGCCTCCTTCCCACCATGTCTGTCCTGAGTAGCCCTTACCCAGCACCCTGGGTAGACCTGGTTGTGCCGTTGTGCTTGGGTCTGAATTTTTTCTGGTTTTGTCTTATTGGACTCCTCCCCCAGCCCAGCTCTTATTAGAACAAGACAGGCAGGCACAGGTAGGAGGCAGCCTGCAAATGACAGTCTTCTGAGAGTGTGACACTGCCTTTGCTTTTCCTGCTGTGTGACTTGCCATCTCCTCCCTTAACCGGCCCCCACCCCCCAGAGTAGCGAGTGTGAGGAAGCAGGGGGGGGGGGGCGGGGAACACAGATGCTGCCAATGCGATGACCTTGGGTATGTCTCGGGCTTGGCAAGCAGTCTGCCTCTCCCTACCCTGTGCTCACTCTGGGTGCTAAGGGAGAGGCAGCTGAGGCGCAGCTTCATGCTGAAGCCCCAAAGAGTAAGATCCCAGAGAAAAGCCGCTGAAAGTGGGTAGGCAGGTCTCACCACAGTCAAGAACACTCTCTGAGGTGACTTGAAAGGGGAATCAGGCACAGACTACCTGCTTTAGAAGAGGAAGTGGCCCATGTCCTAGGCAGGTGCCTGCCTTAGAGGGTGGTGATGGCATGTCCACCTCCTCTCAGGAGGATTTCTGGGTCTAGGTAGCTGGGTGTCTATTCACCATGACATAGGGGCCATTCTGGTGGCCTTGACACCTCTGGAGTCTTCATTTGTGTCTCTTTGTGGGATTTGCCTGTTCTAGGGGCCCGAGAAAAGGGAAAGATTCATTCTATTTAAAGGGCTGTGTAATTAACAAAGCAAACACAAAATAACCATAGCTGAGGTCTTCACAGCATGATAGCATAGGCTGGCCCTCCCAGAGTGTGATGTGGTGCAGGCGGTGAGCCCTCACTCCGGCACATAGGGCAGAAGGTCTTGTTAGCTCTGGATCTCAGAGACAACCAAGTACAGGCCTGGCCTCCAGTGAGTTCTCACATGGTTAGGATCACATGGTTAGCTGAGGAAGACTGCCAGGTCCTGTCCTTATGAAGCCATTCTTGCTGTCCTGGGAACACTCCCTAAGCACACCTCACTCTAGGACCTCCCAGAGGCAGGCCTTCATTCCACCTGGTTCCACTGGCAGATGTTTCCGAAGATTGAGTTTCTGACACATTAACTTTCAGAGGCACTTCAGTCTGTGGCAGTGCTCCTTGTAAAGCAGAGGAGGCAGTCCTGCCATCTGCCAGCTTGTGAGTATGGAAGTACCAACCCTGTCCACCCATGGGCAACATCTGCTGTCTCCTGCATTTCCCTGGGTGCCGGGCCCTTCAGACTGGAGAAGGCCTTTCATTGGCTTCAGGTCCCCAGTGACTTCAGACAACATGGACTGTAGGGTTCTTGCTGCTCCCCCCCTCCCAGCACAGCCCAGGAGTTCTGAGTTCCACAGTGTTAACGGCGGGGCCTCATGAACTCATTCAGAAGCTGTAGGGGCCCTGGGCAGTCCAGGGTTGACAGTTGTGGGAAAGCCTCGTGGTCAATGGATTAGGGTGAACCACAGCAGCTTCGGAGTTTTCTGGAACATCCTTCCCCGCTCTGAGTCACTGGCTGGCTCTGGAGCAGAGGAGACACACTTTCCAGTCACTTCTGTCTTCTCAGATTACAGGGCTGTTCTGCTGGGTGACTAAGTGGGAGCCGTTGTTCTGTGGGTCTTAAGTGCTTTCAGTTGGGCGTTTCTATAGGGCCGTCTCCATAGCACCCAGCTAGGCAAGGAGCTGTACGGCAGGCAGTGTGGGGTGGGTGGGGACAGCAGGAACCTGGCCACGGGGGACAGGCTTAATGCCATTTTAAATGGCCCAGTGCCAAGCTGTTGGCAGTGCAGTCTCAGGTTGTGTTCCAGAAAGAGTAGCCGTGGCACTGGAGTGCCCTGCTCACCCCACCGATGAGCCCGGACAGCTGCCTACCCCACCCACGCCCTGTCCTCTGCTGTCCTTACACGGGATCACTTCGCTTGGTCCAGTTTTCCAGGATCTTCCCTGGTCAAACTGTGGGCTGTCTGTGAGGAGTCGGTGGCCTGGAAAAGGAGGTCAGGGAAGTCGGTTGTTATTCCTAGACAGAAGTGGCAGCCACATGTCACTGGCAGGCTTCACTGCTGCCTGATGCCTTAGGACCAACCTTCTCCCCGATGCCTGAAGCTTGCCTTCTCCCAGGTCAGACTGAAGCTGGTGATGCCAGCCCAGACTGGTGTGTAGGCTCGTCCTGCCTCCCAGCTGGGGATGTTTAACAGTCCCTGTCAGTGTACTGCTCTGATGGTCTGCCCCCTCTCCTTTTCACGGACCACCCCTAGGTGCGCAGATATAACCTGTGAGGTTACATTTATTTCTAGGGGTGCATAAGTAAATGGAAATCTTAAAACTAAGACACCGTGCCCTCCTAACTCACAGGCTGCCAGACCCTGCTAATGAGGCCGGGCCCCACACCGGTGCCCTTTACCCCAGGGAGCTGAAAGCCTCTGTAAAGGTAGTCCGCAGCCTACAAACCCAGAAACTGCTGCTGGTGGGCTGGCTTTGGTCCTGTTTGGAAGGTGCTGTTCTCAGGGCAAGGAGACCCAGGGGGCCTTGTGGCCTGGTTTATACTGATGTCCTAGGTGACCGTTCCTGAAGTGATGCCTCTTTTCTCAAGTCTCAAGACAATGAAACAATGCAGATTATCATTGGCACCTTCTCCTCTCCCCTCTCACAGCACCTCAGATTCTGTTGCTGAGCCCCTTTTGCTGCTGTTGTCCTTGAGAAGTCTCTGGAAGAGGGCAGTGGTCCAAGAATCCAGCCTAGCTTCCAGAACCTTAGCTGTTCTTTAGCTGGCCACCAAGTTGAGACGTGTGTGTGTGTGTGTGTGTGTGTACGTACGTATGTGAGTGTCTGTGTGTGTGTACGAGTGTGTACCTGTTTGTGCTTGTGTCTCTGTGTGTGTGTCCGTCTGTCCATCCATTCACGTCCCTGTGCCAGAGGTCAAGTCATTGGAGGAACTACTCACAGTCTAGCTCAACCCTGAAGGCCAGAGTGCCCAGTTCCAGGCAGTTGATGACCTGGGATGGATGAGTGGGACCCAAGAGGCCAGCGCCAAGCCCCGTGTGGTGACGGGCAGGTGTGTTCCTCTGGTGGAGAGCAGCCCACTCCTTCCTGACCCAGAGTATAGCTGGTCTCACCCAGCGCTCTTCCCTGAAGCTTGGGGGAGGAGCTCACACCCAGGCTGAGCCTCCTCCAAGACTCTCTGGAGTCCTCCCAGCCCATCTCCTGTGGGGGCAACAAGGCTTATGCCCCACCCCCTACTTCCCAGAGGACCCTGGAGTGCAGGGGAGGTTCAGGGAGCAGGAAGCCCTGGTAGGCGCATGTTGCATAACCGAAGGAAAAGTACTTGGTGCTGAGGAGGAGGAGAGAGAGGAGCATCAGAGAGGGAGGAGGTAATGTGCCCCCCCATCACCATCACAACAGCAGAACCCACTGTCAGGCTAGAAAGTTATTCTCACCTGGTATTTTGACTTCTCTTGTTACAAGAACTGTCTTAAGTCTCACCTGGCAGGCCTTATGGCTGGGCCCTGCTGCCCCTTGAGAGGACCAAGACCTATTCTCAGGCCTTCTCAGGCTGGTCCTGGCAGTGGGGAAGGCTGGAGTTTAGTGTGGGGCTCCAGCAATCTGAGTGGGTTTCGTGGAAAGGGTGTGAGTATGGCAGGTCCTGACCTTGGAGAGATCGGTGCTGTCTGGTAGGCAGAGTTGGTAAATGTACCAGTAGCCTCGGTGGAGACCAGCCCCCACCCAGCTGGGCTTCCCCCTCTTCTGTCCCTCCAGCTGAGCTTTGTGTGGGGAGATGCTAAGGGAACAGCCTGCTCCAACCCCCTCTGTCGCCCACAGCTCAGCCGCCCACCCACGCTGAGTCAGAGCTCCGAGGTGGCTGTGAGTCAGCTGTGAACACCCTGGCAGCTCAGGCCTGCCCCCTGCTGGAAGACAGTCACGTTAGGAAGCATTTCTGCCACAGCTGCTCCTGGGCCGCATGGCTGGCTGGCTGAGCACTCTGCCCCCGGCTGGTGGGGTTCATTCAGCCCAAGAGGGATGGGTGCAGGAAATGCACAAGAGAGGAGTCTCAGGTGTTTTGTAGCAGAAAAATTCTGCCTATCTCTGGACGTGAATAGACCCTTCCTTCACATCTGGACAGTTTGATTATCATACTAGGGTTTAGCTATGAAACCAAGCTCCACACACTGCGCCGTGGTGCATACTCTTCCAGCCAGGCGTCATGGAGGGTCCAGGAGAGAAGTGAGAGGGGTGAGCATATTCCTTCCAGACAATGCCTTGGGCTGACCTACCACTGGTGCCTGTGCCTTCCCCTTCTCAGAAGAGCTCGAGGAGAGCTGAGCATGGCGGTGGGTGTTTGTTTGCCACTAGCAGGTGCCTCTGACTTGGGCTGATACTGGCTTTCTCCCAAACTGTCACTCTTCCGATTTTCTGTCAATGGCAACATTCTTACAGCATGGCTCTGTCCAGTGGTTTCCTTTGGCTTGTATCTATTTGTTGAGGCTTTCTTCCAAATTGTAAGCTACATATAGATACAGTCACCACTGTAACCATTAAGTGAGCAGCTCAGAGGCAGGAGCATTTTCTTAGGTTGGATGGTTTAAAAATGACAAGGTCTCAGGTATCCCGATGCTGTGCTGGGACAGAACCCAGGACATCTCTTGTGCTGTGCAGGTGCCTACCACTGAGTTCTACACTTCCAGTCCAGACGCCTGTCCTCATGGTGTGTCAGCACCTTATCCATCCCCAGCATCAGCATCTTTACTCTTGTGACTGTCCCCAGTCAACTGCCAAGCTTCACTTGGTACCACCCTCCCCTGGTCCCTGGACCCCCACCACTCTCTCTTGGCACATTCAGAACAGGTAGTCAGCTCTGGAGGTTTGCACTGCTCTTGGGCTTCCTGACAAGAACTTTCCTGGGTAGGTTATGTTCCCCCAGGAAATCCAAGAGAAGTTGGGACACGACGGCTGTCGGTGGCCAAAGACATACCTGTGACCTAAGAGGCTTCAAAGGGATTGAGTCTTTAGATGGGATTTGGGGAAGACAGTGCTCTCACTATGGAAGCATCTGAACACACATCTCTCTTGAGCCCAGAGTATCTGAGGACTGAGGGGGGCTCACAAAGCCACCCAGATTGGGTACCCAGGTGGAACCCAGATAACCTAGATGAAAGGTGAGGGCTAGGTCGTTTTTCAGTTCATGCTCTGTGAGGCCCCCTCACCAGGCCCATGCTATCCCAGGGACAGTGACCTGCATGTCTTTGATGAAGGCCTCTCTTTGCCTGCATATGATATTCCATGGAACAATCTAAGGCTTGCTCACCTGCCTCACTCTCTGCTTTCTCCATGGTGGGTGCCCATGGTCTCTCTCCAGCAACAGGCTTCCCTGAGTGTCCTCAGTCAGTATCTCTTGAGACCATTCTGTACCTGCTGGAGCTGAGACTCCCAGGCAAGAGTTTCTGTACTGTGTGTAGCCAAAGCCTGGAAAGGACGGCCTGCCACTGCTGCCTTACCTCCCCTCTCAGGAAAAACTCCATGGATTGGTGGCACATGCTTGTAATCTCAGCATGACAGGCAAAGGCAGGAAGACTACCTCATGCTCAGGGCACAACTAAGTGTTATAGTTCAAAGCTAGCCTGCCTGCATGGAGACCCTTTCTCAAAAATATATTTGTATGGGGACTGGGGAGATGGCTCAGTGGATAAGGCACTTGCCACAGCAGTGTGAGAACCATAGTTCTGGTCCCTAGCACCCACATGAATGCAGGTGAGCACGACAGCGTGCACCTTCGTCCCAGCACTTTGGAGGTGGAGACTGGGCTCCCCAGGGCAAGCTAAACTAGCAGAATTAGGGAGCTCCTGGTTCTGTGAGAGACCCTGCTTCAGTAGAAAGTGATCAAGGAAAACATCAGTGCTGATTTTTGGCTCCATATGCATGCTTCCCTGTTCACGGAGCACGTTTATAAGCCCAGCGATCCATCTATCCAGGTCCTCCATGGGACATGATTCTGGGCAACATGGGCAGGCATGCCAAGAGCGGGCTGAAGGGATGACTGGATGTGTTGCCTTCTGCTCACCGGCCTATCCCCTCTGTATCCTGCCCCAGTACATCGATGCCATCAGCAATAAGCAGGGTGAGCTGGAGAACTATGTGTCCGACGGCTACAAGACTGCACTCACGGAGGAGCGCAGGAGGTTCTGCTTCCTGGTGGAAAAGCAGTGCGCCGTGGCCAAGAACTCTGCTGCTTACCATTCCAAGGTGAGCTCGTACCGCGGCTCCGGGCTTCCTGCTCAGTGCAGCAGGTCCCGTGTACAGGTGGGAACTGGTGTCTGAGCTCCCAGAGTGGGCACTGATACTGGGACAGGCGTCCCGTACACCTCAGACGGAGGAACAGAATTCTAGAGGAAGAATTGCCAGGTCAAAGGACATGACATTTTAAAGACCTACATTAGAAACTGCTGGATGTTCTAGGACACTGTCTGCTGAGGAGCCCAGGCCTGGGCTTTGGGAATTCTTAAATCACCGTTGGCTTCTCTGCTCCAGCCAAGGTCTAGCTCCCAAGTCCCTCCCCTTCACTGCTCCAGGTGCCTTTTTCTCAGCCCAGAGCTGGTCACATGATGTCCTCAGAGTCCTCCCTTGCCCCCATTTTTTCTGGTGTCATCAAGCACCAGGCTTTTGGTGACTCATTGACTCCACCGTTCCTGGTTCCTCTGTGACCCCTGAGAAACCAACCTCCTTCCACTAAGTCTAGTGAGTGCTCCCCACTACACACCTCCCCCATGCTTTCTCTCTCCAGTTTCTTCCATCACAGAGCACACACACACACACACACACACACACACACACACACGCACACACACATACACACACGCACGCACACACGAACACACACACTCCCTGGGAAGTACCACATTCCAAGCCTAGCCCACCCTTGCTGAACAAAGAACACTCTTATGAAGAACTGCCTCCTCTAGGATAGTCTGCCGTGAGCCTTGCTTGTGTGGCTTGGGTTTAGGTCATTCAGAAGGCTCACATAAAGGCTCTGATGATAAACTCTTGCTAGAAACATGTTGGGGTGAGTGGAATCCTGTCATTCACAGCGTCTGCAGGAGCTGAGATTGTATCCGGAATATTCAAGAGCATAGATATAGTCAGTCAACACAGCCAACCATGAAGACCATGTTCATGTCCTTGTGAGTGAAGGTGATCCAGAGATTTGCACTGTACACTGACATGTGTCCTTCTCACTGACATGTGTGCTCATACACAACACACACACACACACAATCTAGAGCACCATACTGACATGTGTCATTCCCACTGTGTGTTCACACAGCACCACACACACATAGCACCACACACACACACAACCTAGAACCTCTGCTGTGGTCCTCAGGGCCTTTGATCAAGAAAACGAAAGTCCAGGGGCTTCTTTCTTACCTGCTGAGTTTACCAGGTAGTTTAACTAACTGGGTACACTTGCCTGCACAGAGCTTTGAGGCTGGCATCAGTATCTGTGTCCCCTAGGGGGACCAGCTTTGTGTCAAGTCTGGGAAGAAGAGCTCTGACCTATCCCTGCAGCTGGCCACGCTGCTGCCCACAGACATTGAGGACAGGACCCTCTGCAGCACTGCAGGCCCACTGTCCAGTGGCTAGCAGGGCAGCGGCCGCCTTACCTGTGTTAGATGCAGGCACGCCTGCACCTCCCACTCAGGCCCTTGACATACTCCAAATAGACGCAAGACCCTAAAAGTAGAACTCTGTGTCATGTCTATGCTCCTCATCCTATGAACACTTTTTTGTGAGGAGGGGGCATAGACAGGGTTTCTCTCTGTATCCTGGACCTCACTGTTGAGTTCACCAAACTGGCCTTGAACTCAAAGATCTGACTGCCTCTGGTTCCCATGCGCCACCACCACCCAACTCCCTGTGTGCGCTCTGTGTGCTTACGGGATTAGGCTGTGCCTAAGGCAAGCCTGCATGTGTCCCATAGGCAAGCCAAGCTCTCCCCTGTAGAGGTGGATCCAAGTGGCAAACATGTCTCCTCCAGCCTCCTGGCCTGGCCGTGCCTCGATGGCTCTGTCCTGTCTCCAGTTTTAACCCTTCTCTCACCTGCTGTTGTGTAGTTTTGCCCACAAAGGAGCTGCCTATCCCAGGGCTGGCTGTGGGAAGCCATTTCTTTATCTTGTGGGCCCTTGGGGAAGCACTACCAGAAAAATCCTGGGGCCAGACAAGGCCACAGACGCTCAAGGGGTGATACTCAGGGAGACACCTGTGGACTGTGCCCCACAGCAGGACCTCGAGCTGCTCCTGACACCCTTCTCGTCCTGTGTCTTCCCCTCCAGGGCAAGGAGCTGCTAGCCCAGAAGCTGCCTCTGTGGCAGCAAGCCTGTGCCGACCCCAACAAGATCCCCGACCGCGCTGCCCAGCTGATGCAGCAGATGGCCAACAGCAACGGCTCCATTCTTCCAAGTGCCCTGTCAGCCTCCAAGTCCAACCTGGTCATCTCAGACCCCATTCCGGGGGCCAAGCCCTTGCCAGTGCCGCCTGAGCTGGCACCATTTGTCGGGGTGAGTCCTGGGCTTTTAGAAGCTTAGGGGGTGCTCCCTTTGCTTGGGCTGGTAGCATGTTCTCCAGAGGGCAAGCCCAATGCGCTGAGCCCAGGCCCAAGCTGGCTCCCAGCGACGCCCTGCCCCCTGCCTCTTCCTCCAGCGGATGTCTGCTCAGGAGAATGTACCTGTCATGAATGGCGTCGCAGGCCCGGACAGCGAGGACTACAACCCCTGGGCTGACCGAAAGTCTGCCCAGCCCAAATCCCTGTCTCCCCCGCAGTCTCAAAGCAAGCTGAGCGACTCGTACTCCAACACACTCCCTGTGCGCAAGAGCGTGACCCCGAAGAACAGCTATGCCACCAGTAAGGGCCTGAGGGCGCTAGGCTGAGAAACCAAGGCTTGTGAGTGCGTGTGCGTGCACATGACTATGCGAGTATGTATGTAGGTATATATACAAACACGTGTTTCTGCATGGTATATATGTGCATATGCCTATGTGCATGTCTACAAATACCTATTAATGGTATTGCCTGGGTATGTAACGCATGGGTGAGCATGTCGCGTGTATCGATTGGGAGTGTGGCACGGGGGAATAAGACCAGGACCCTGTCTTCAGCAGACAGACAGGCCAGAGGGCGGAGGGGCTTCAGCTGATCATGGGCAGCTCCCGCGTTTGCTCCATGACTGTTGTTAATACCCGTGTCCCGGCTCCATCTGCTGTGGACAGTCCTCTCACGTACACACCCATTGTCTCGGCAGCTGAGAACAAGACACTGCCACGTTCAAGCTCCATGGCAGCTGGCCTAGAACGTAACGGCCGCATGCGGGTCAAGGCCATTTTCTCCCACGCGGCTGGTGACAATAGCACTCTACTGAGCTTCAAGGAGGGCGACCTCATCACGCTGCTAGTGCCTGAGGCCCGTGACGGCTGGCACTATGGCGAGAGCGAGAAGACCAAGATGTGAGCACCCACCGCAGAGTCTGAAGCTAACTTAGGAGTGGCAGCACTCAGCTGTGCTAGCAAAGTCACAGCGCCTCCTAGTGGGGAACCTGAGCAGGAGAGGCAAGGAAGGCTCGATGGCGCGCGTGCGCGCGCGCACACACACACACACGCGCACACACACACACACACACACACACACACACACACACCCTTGGCTTTTTTCCTACGAGCCCAATCTTCATAGCAGCCAAGCCACTGGCCGCTGCTTCTGTCTCTCAGTGACTGGTTGTTCTTTGCTGTTATCTGGCATGGGCACAGGGTTCTACATGCATATTCACTGTGGCACACTTGGCTATTTCCAAGATGGGGGCCTGTGGTTTCCCTGGCAGAACAGACTTGACCAGCCCCCACCCCACCCCCAAGCACACACACCAAACTCTCCTGTAGGTCTAAAAGGCCTTCAGCAATGTCACCAAGTCTCAGGGCTGCCCAGCTCTGCCTAACTTAACATCTATTACAAGATACAGAGTGAACAGCCCAGTCTTGGTGTCACCTAGAGGCACCCCTCATCACCCCCCCCCAAAAATCAGTAGTTTTTGCCTAGGTGTGTCTTCGGCACATGTGACTAAGCAGCTATGGCCAAGGCATAAACTGAGCTTTGCTGTGGCCCCGCGGCAGCCACATACTGAGCAGGGAGCCTCAAAAAGATCCCTGAAGGACAGGATGTCCTGGTCTCGGAGCTATGACCATCAAGGTAGTTAGGGTTAGGGTTAGGGTTGGGTTAGGGTTAGGGTTAGGTGAGGGTTAGGGTTAGGGTTAGGTGAGGGTTAGGGTTAGGTGAGGGTTAGGGTTAGGGTTAGGTGAGGGTTAGGGTTAGGTGAGGGTTAGGGTTAGGGTTAGGTGAGGGTTAGGGTGAGGGTTAGGGTTATGGTTAGGTGAGGGTTAGGGTTAGGTGAGGGTTAGGGTTAGGGTTAGGTGAGGGTTAGGGTTAGGGTTAGGTGAGGGTTAGGGTTAGGTGAGGGTTAGGGTTAGGTTAGGGTTAGGTGAGGGTTAGGGTTAGGTGAGGGTTAGGGTTAGGTGAGGGTTAGGGTTAGGTGAGGGTTAGGGTTAGGTGAGGGTTAGGGTTAGGTTAGGGTTAGGTGAGGGTTAGGGTTAAGTGAGGGTTAGGGTTAGGTGAGGGTTAGGGTTAGGTGAGGGTTAGGGTTAGGGTTAAGTGAGGGTTAGGGTTAGGGTTAAGTGAAGGTTAGGGTTAGGGTTAGGTGAGGGTTAGGGTTAGGGTTGGACCCACCCACATCGTTGGGCTCTCTGGAACATGAGCGCCTGTCCGTCCACATATGGATTAGGACAGGCTGGGGATCTTGTGAGATGGGATCCGACAGGGGTCCTGTCATGCATCTGTAGGTCCTATGCAATGGCTCCTGACCTCTCACCTTCCTTCTAGGCGGGGCTGGTTCCCCTTCTCCTACACTCGAGTCCTGGACAGCGACGGAAGTGACAGGTTACACATGAGGTGAGCATACTGGCTAGGGCTGAGACCCCTGGGCACAAAACTGGGCAGTGTTTCTAGTTCCTTCCCCTCGGTGCCATACTTGAGACTATGTGTGAGGGTGTGGGAGGTGGGTCCCACGAGCCCTGGGAAGAGTGCAGGTGAAATTCGGGGCAGTTGTTAGCCAGACCATCGTGAGTGGACTGTGCCTCTATTGCCTACTTCCTGGAGCAGGGTTGGAGGGACCCCGTCACAGGGCTTCAGCAGCCAGCATTTGGCAGTTTCCTCCTGGTGCAGCTGTATGTGTGTCTGCTCAGGAACCTGGCAGGGAGGCTAAACAAGAATCCCTATAAGGTCTCTGGCTGCTGACAGCAGCCCAGTGGAGTAAGTGGGGCATGGAGGAGACTGCGTATCTGCAGAGGGCCTGTGTATTAGACTGTGGCCAGCCACTGAGCCTCTCAACCCCGCAGCCTGCAGCAAGGCAAGAGCAGCAGCACAGGCAACCTTCTGGACAAGGATGACCTGGCCATCCCTCCTCCTGACTACGGCACATCCTCCCGGGCATTCCCTACCCAGACAGCTGGGACTTTCAAGCAAAGACCCTACAGTGTGGCAGTTCCTGCCTTCTCTCAGGTGAGTCCTGGGGCTGGGATGGATCTGCATAGAGGGAACGTGGGTTTGGCCAACAGGCTTGTGGCAGAGGCTCCATGGCTTGAAGTTTTTAGCCTCACACCTTACCAGACTGAGGCTGCTACTACCTTTCTGCTAGGTGGGGTTTGGGGACTTGGGCATGGCTGGCCTGTGGGTCAACCTGAATACCCCCTACCACCCAGGGCCAAGGAAATCAGAAACTGTTCCTAAGAGCGGCAGGGTGCTTGGTCACATCCAGCTGGTGGCATGACCTGCCCCTTGGGCCCTAGGGAGAGTCCCTGGCAAACTCCTGTCAAGTAGTACTCAGAGTGTCCGAGTCCAGTTGTAAGACAGAGCTATGGGGCGAAGAATGGCTCCTGTCATCCTGGGACTTAAATGTGAAGGATGTCTGTCTGTTCTACCCTTGGGGCAGAAGGGACAGCAGCTTATCTTTGGCTCTAGTCCTAGGGCAGGGCCTCTACCTGCACATAGGGAGAGAAAGAACTCACCATTCCCAAGTCTTGGGCCACCTGAGGACCATCATGTCCCAGTATCTGAGGGGTCCTGTTGACTGCATGTCCCAAACGTGTGCACTCATGTTGGAGGCAAGCAAGAGCCTCCCTTTGGCTATACCCATCCTGACCTAGAGGGATGGTGAAGCTTTGGAAGCGCTGCCTCTGGGGAGCCTGCAGTTCAGAGTCTAAGGAGGCCTATGTTGTAATGATCCTTGGAGCCTTGGCTGGAGCCTTCAGGGTCAGAGTCATACTGGAGCTGGTGGTGGCAGTGGGTGTCCAGTCTTACCTGGTTGGGGTTATGGACCTTGGGTACAGGCCAGCCTCTGGGCAGTGATTGGTTCAAGGAGGCATTTAAGGTAAAGTCATACTGTGGAATTCCCTGTATGTACAGAGAGCACACGTGATCCAGTCTACTCTGGCCAGATAGGAGGCATCCTTGTTAATGTGAGAGGTCACTACATTCGTGTCACCATAGGCTCTGGAGAGGTCCCCAACCACTGTGGCCAAAGAGAGGATAGAGAGTTGGTGGGGAAGGAGCCACCTTCCTGGGGAGCCCAGGCTAGACCTCAACACGGGCAGGGAGGGCCATCTTTATGGGAACTGTACTAGGGACACATTGTCAGTATGCTTGTGGTTCTTAGTCTCTGGTGCTCAACTTGATTGGTCTGCCTTTGTTCCCCAGGGTCTGGATGATTACGGGGCACGGTCTGTGAGCAGGTAAGAGGCGTCCGGCTTCACTGGGACTATGGGTGGGTGGGTGGCCACAGGCTTGGTTGGGGTAACCTCTCCCTTGGGATTTGGCTTTTCTTACTCTGGGAACCAGAAACTTGACCCTAGGGCTGCCACCAGAGTTGGGGCCCACGCGCCCATCCTGGGCTCCTGCTCTGCTCGTCTCTAAGTACAGTGAGCCCCTCCTCCATCCTGCTGGGTCTTGGTGTCTTGGCCTGCTCTGTTCATCCCAGCAGGCAGGGCAGGGTTGGGGAAGGTCGTCAGCCCACCTCTAGGCCATTTCCCCCTAGAACCAGGTAGGACCTCACCAAGGGCCGCAGCAGCTGCCCACTGAGCCATCTTGTCCTGGGTTCACCATCCTCCCAGATGCCGGGCAGCCTGGCTGCTGGCTGGTCAGGGCTCTGCCGGGTGGCGGGCGGGCCTGCTGCCCCTGGCCGGCGGTGGGCATGCATCTGGGCAGCTGTCCTGTGCTTTGTTCCACAGTGGCAGTGGCACGCTGGTGTCCACAGTGTGAGGACGCTGACCCCAGGCAGCTGCTCTGAAGAGCTCCCCCCAGTCTCCACCGGTTTCCCTCCTCAGCTCTCGTTGGTTTGTTCTTGGGTTGTTTTCTTTCCCACCCGCTCCTGCCTTTTGGTTGGTGACCCCAGACTCTGAAATCCCCCAGGGTCCATGGTGCTGCTCCCTGCGTCCCTGCGCTCATGCCTCCAGCGGTGTCCCCAGCCTTGAGCATTAACTGCCAAGTGGGGGCCTGCTGGCTGAGTGGCAAAGCAGCGTCCTCACCTGCTGCCCTAGCCCTGTGGTGTTCACGACGCACATCCCTTTTCTAAGGCTGGCCATGAGCCAGGGCTAGAGTTTGAAGAAAAAGAAAAAAAAAACTTTAAAAAAGAAAAAAAGGAAAAAAAAAAAAAAAAACAAACAGGGAAAAGGACTATTTTTTTCCTAAAAACAAAACCAGATATGCATGGGCTCTGGTGTACGTACTGTTATTCTGCATCTGACCCCCAGAGTGCTGGCGTCTTCTAGAACAGGACAGGACTCGGGGTCCTGGGGGGGATCCAGCCCAGGGACCCTGACCTGCCTCAGGCCCCTTCCAAGGGCTGCACCAAGGAAAGAGGCCTAGGCACTTGGGAGCCTCCTGAGGAAGCTGGCCACTCCTGTGATGGAGGCTGCAGCCCCGGCCAGGCCCTGCCCACCCCACAAGCCAGGCACTAGGCTTCTCGGCAGATAATGCTGGGCAGGCGTGTACAGAGCAAAGCGGGCGTCCCGACACAGGGTGGCGTCACCTCACACAGTGCCCTGGTGGGAGCTGGCAGCAAGAGCAGGTGCTGCCTGGCCACATGTGAACATTCCAAAGACCTCAAGACCAAGCCCACCCATCTACCACACACACATACACACACACACACTTTCGGGGAATCCTTCTGTAACCAGCCTTTGAGAGAGTCGAGGCTGCTTGTTGCACCCGAGCTGCAGAGGGTACAGCCAGCCTGGCAGGGCCGGGGGGGAGAAGCAGCTCCGGCGCAGCTTCTCCTAAGCACTCTCATCTTTTGTGTGTCTTGGTAACTTTAGAAACAGGCACACTGGACTCAGTGGCTACTGGTTTTGTCTCTTCACACACTGAACTCTGGGCAGCGGAGCCCAAGGCCCAGTGGGCTCAGCCTTACAGCTGGCGGAAGCCCTTGGGAAGCTGCGGACGCGCCTCTGATGTGGTTAGCAAAAGCCAGCCTGCTGAGGACTAGGGCGCGGCTGGTCCGGTCTGACAGCAGCAGCAGCTCAGACACAGACAGACCCTGTTTTATATTTAAGGAAAACACAGGCAGAACCTGGACCTGTGTAAAGAACTTTCTGTGTTGTTCTAATTTTGCTAAAAGATTTCAAATCCAGGGGATTCCATGTGCAATGGATGAATGTAGACATAAAACAGCAAACTTGTAAGAAGGTGTAAAGTGCTAAAAAAAATATTTTTTCCTTTTTCCTTTCCTTTTTTTTTTTTTAATCTGAACTGTGCCCTGTACTGCGGTTAACTGTTGGAATAAAGGCTTTATTTATTGCACTGAGTTGGTTTGGTGCCTCCTTCCAGCTCTCTGGCATGTACTGGGGCTGTGTGAGCCAAGCCACGCCTCAGGGCACCCTGACTTGCGGCCCACCTTCAGTCTCTTAGCTCACCTGCAGACCATTCCAGGTCATTGCCAAGACCAATCTAGGCTTGCAGACAGTGCAAGCCCAGCTGGCTCTAATGGTGACACCAGGTGGCCTGCCACCTGGCTGAGAGCAGGGCCCAGAGGGCTTGGTGCAGACTCCAGCAAGAGTGAGCCCTTTAGTCCCCCTTCTGTGTCCAGCAGAGTTGTGTGTTCAAGGACTGTAGGTCCCTTCCTAGCAGCCTGCACCTACCCTGCCAGTTGTCCATCCTGACTGGCCTTCCACCTCCAGGTGTCTCTGGACACTTGTCAGCTGCTCTAGCTTTACCAATAAGCCTTGTGTTTCCTTACAGCGCTGATGTCGAAGTGGCCAGATTTTGAGCTGCCCCTGACTAGAGTTAGTAAGTTGCCCTGGGCTTTCGCCCATCTGTCTGCATCTATAATGGTTATGGTTAGACCTTCTCTGGCCGGAGTCAGGACAGCCTCCACAGGAGGAGCTGAGCCTGGGCAGGGCTTGGGGGTCTGCTGAGATGCCTTGCTCCGGGAGCGGGCCTGCCTTCCACCGGTTCCCTCCTCGGGCTTGTGGCTCACCTTCCTTTCTTCTACCTGGAGGCTGTGGGTCTAACTCCACCCCATTGCTGCCTTTGCTGTGGAATATGGGGCTGGCCTACATCTGTTCTTTTCTACCCTACGGGGTGGTTCATCACAATCAAAGGGTGACCTTGGGGAACAGTCTCCCCCAATCATGCTGCATGTATCTGGGTATTCGTGTGGGATGCCATGGGGGTTGGCCATGAGTCCAGCTGTTGAATACCCAGCTGAACTGAGCCTGGGCCCAGGGTCAGGTGGACCCCTGCCATCAGATCTTGCCTCTTCTGGTTCCCTTCACCTCCCCACATGGCTGTAAGACACTGGCCAGGCTGCTTTTTCCCTTGGTGCTGGAGAAGTGGGCCAAGGTAGAGCACTTGGCAGGGAGGAGGGCACTGCTGGACATTGTCCGCCACAGTGCTTTTATTTCCTTCCCACACCATGGAGCAGGTGACATGACAAGCCAGGACCTGCGTCCCTGATAGTCCTGATGATGTATCCCCGCTCATGGTCAGCCAGAACTCCCTACTGTCTCCTAGGCATCTGTAACCTGAGTTCTGGAGTAAAGCTCGGCTAAAGTTTGCAGAGAATGAACTGTCCTTGGCTGACTCTGAGCCAGCCACCTCCTCCTGCCTCTGTCTCCATATCCAAGATACTCTCCGGGAGGCCTATACCGCCTGCCCAGGCCTGGCAGAGCCCGTACCTCACTGCCTACTGGGTCCCGCTAAACTAGTTAGTTAGGAGCCATGAGAAAAGGCTTGGGAAGCTGATGTAGCCTCTTCTGGGGATGAGGTCCCTTGTGTGTGCTGGGACTGAGACTTGGATGTGGTGGGCATGAGGCAGGATGGGTTTGCTAGTTCAACACAAAGCCGCTGCACGCCCCCAAGCAAGCCTTAGCCGCAGACTGCCTAGCCTAGCTCACCTAGTGGGAATGAAGGGGATGCCCCAAAGCATGTGGTTGCTGAGGGTGTCCACCCAGCATTTAGGACTGCAGGAGAGCTGCTGCCACCTTTGGCTTGTTTCCCAGCCCCGTGTAAGATACAGGAAATGGAACCCGCGGTTGTGCGCAGTCCTCCATGGGGGCTCATTCTTCACTCCACGGCCGAAGCGGGGATAGTGAACCATGAGATGTCCAGACAGGCTGGGCCGCTGCAGGAGGTCTGGCCTCTCTAGGCTTATGGCCATAGCATTGTTCATAGATGGCTGCAGGGCTGGGAGGGAACTGGTGCAGGCTCCACTACGCAGCTGGTGTCCTACCATCGTGCGTGAATGCCACTGGTCATTCCCGGGTGCCTGGTTCTCCTTCCCCGGCTGGTGCGGCTTTAGTTGTGGAGTCCTCCCACTCCTGGTGATAGACGGTGCTCCGCACACCATGTCCCCTTCAAGTTCATTTCCCTAGTAGGGTTGGGTGTCTTTAGAAGGAAACATGTCCCCAGAGCAAAACTCTGCAGTGGCTTTGGTATCTGTAGGTTATTCCTTGTGCTACGTACGGTCCCGTTGAGGAGAGAAGAAAAGGTTTTAGAGCCTCTTGGGTTTGAACTCTCATTCCAGTCCTAGCTAGTACTGGATTCGGTGAGTGACAGTGTGAGCCTAGCTTGGCAGGAGTGAGGCATGCTCTGCAGATATCTCAAGCCCTGTTACCGTGGGCAACCTGCTGGATGCTCTGTTGTATCCCATTCCCTCCACGGAAGACCTGTCCTTATCCCAAGTCTCCCCAGAGCTGTTGCCCTTGCCAGCTTTGGGAGCCCTCTGTAGACTCTGGAGTGGGCCAAGGGCAGTCGGGCCATGCCAGAGGCTGCAGCTAGCGCCCTTGCTGCAATGGCCAGGGTGTGTATCTCACAGGGCACTATCCCACCGTGAGGGACTGCAGCCATCAGCCTGGCCTGGGGTGGAGCTCAAGCTGCAGGCATAGCGGATAGTGACCCCTAATCTCTGGCTGTCAGCAGAGGTGAGCAGCAGCGAGCCACAGAACACTGCCTGGGAGGAGGCAGTCGGCAGGGACCTGTGCCTTTCCCCATGCTTCACCTTTAAAACCTCACAGTCCGAGTGTTTCAGATTTTTAGAAAAATGTCATCTTCAGGAAAACGTAGGGTGAGACTCTACCAATGTAGGTCTTCTCGGGGAGCCTGAATGGAGAGCCTGCTAGCCCACCCTGGGCCTACCACCAGCCCCCGGGCTTCTGAGAACCCACCAGGGCCAGAGGTGACCCCATTGCAGGTAATGGCTGTAGAGCCAAGCACGTGTCCCTAGAAGTGCAGTCCTGTGCCTTGCGAGCCTCCATGTCCACACACCATCTGTGCTGTCACCGTGGAGCTGCCTGGCCCTTCCCACCTGCTGCCCTGTGCTGTCCCCACTGGAGTGGGTCCCCCCAAGCCTGACAGGGACAGCAGGACAAGCTGCCAGGAGGGCTGGGCTGATGCAGCCCGTCCGTGCCCATCCATTCCATTTCCACGTCTTGTCTTCAGTCCTGTTTGTGTATCAGCTGTGGCCCAAGGGGCACTTGGGTGGCTCAGACACCTCTCAGAGAGGTGGCTAGTCCCTCAGCAAAGGAAATGGCCGCCAAGGCAGCGGCCCCGTGTCTGTCCCCGGCCCGTGGAGTCGGCACATGCGCCTCATGTGTGTCACGTCTGCGTGTCTATAGTGTGTCTCCCACAGAGCTCTGCATGCCTGGGCTGGTTTTTGTGACCTACTGGGCTGTGTGCTGTGTGCACAGGAGCAGAGCCACTCCTTGGACTCAGCCTGAGGGGGGTGGGAGCTTACTAAACCACAGGGAGCCTTCCTTTTTATTTTTTTCCATCTATGTTGACACAGAGTGTCTTTTTTAAATTAATTAATTAATTTACTATATATAAGTACACTGTAGCTGTTTTCAGACACCAGAAGAGATGGTTGTGAGCCACCTTGTGGTTGCTGGGACTTGAACTCAGGACCTCTGGAAGAGCAGTTGGTGCTCTTAACCTCTGAGCCATCTCTCCAGCCCCCCACAGCGAGCCTTTCTTAAGAACGGGGTCTTCCACCCCAAGTTGGGAAGGGAATGGCTAATCCTTCCCATCATGCTCACTCTGCTCCTTGCCTGGAGCATGTAAAAGGTGACAGTGGGTAACTGTGCTAGCAGCTAACAGGTCTTGAGACAACACCCAACTCCAACCCTGGTTTCCAGAGTGGACCATCGGGCTCTAGCAGTGGGGTGCACAGCTGAGCCGGGGCACCAGCCCAAACTGAAACTACTCTTCTTTCCCCAGGAATCCCTTCGCCAACGTCCATCTGAAACCCACAGTGACCAATGACAGATCAGCCCCTCTGCTCAGCTGATGTGTTCCTCTGCATGACACCCTGTCCCCACCCACAGGAGGGCAACCTCGGCATGTTCCTGTCCGGAGAAGACCGCCTTGCCCCACTCCCTAGCATCACCTCACGTCGGCCCAGCCTGGGCTGGATCCCAGGCATTCCTGGTGAGGTAGCTGCCTTAAGAGGTCAATGCCCCAACAGGGGCCAGCACTCGGGCCACAGGGATTCTGATCCTAACTGGGGAACCTTGAGAGCCTCTGGACACTTTGTATTGGCTTGTAGGGAAGGGAGCCTATTCCTATGCTGATTTTTAACTTGATTTTTTTTAGCTCACACATGTCTGGCCAATAAACATGTGCCCACTCATGTGCAGTATGTGATGTTAGCCTGGAACGGGGGGCGGTGCGACTGTACCCTTATAAGAGAGGTTTGTCGTGAGTGGAGTCGTCACCTCTGCCCCCCTCCCCAGCTCTCTATAAAACCTAGTCAGGTCTGTGTTTGGATGCCGCTGTGTGAGGAGCTCGGGTGATGGCAGAAGCTGTAGGGTAAGGGTTGAACCCAGACTTTCTCCATCCATTTCCCCAAGACATCCTTTGGAGGCACCCACGCATTACCTAGGCACACAGGCTAGCCCCAGGACGGGGCAGAGCAGAGAGCACAGGAGGCTGCGGGAGTTCCCCTTTCCTCTGACCTAGGAGAGACCGAGGGGCAAGAGAGGGTTGGAGGGACCTCTCCTGGCATGTGGAGGCAAAAGGGCAGAGGTGACGACTGAGTCCCCATCTACCATCCCCCAGGGTGTGAGCTTCAGACCCCAAAAGAAAACACTTGAGTACACAGGCTATTTTTTCTTTAGCTTGGTTTCTCTTAAAAAACAAGGAACAAGAAAAATCATTGCACCAGCATCCTAAGCCTCAAACTAAAAACAAAAACAAAAGAGAAAACAGCGCCCCTGCCCCCAAAGCAACAACATACTTTACATGTCTTTGGTAACAATAACTTAGAATTGCCCCATTTTCATTCACTCCAACAAGTTACAAAAATATTCCCTATACAGCCCACCCCAGCCCTGTTTCCTCCCAGCCCTGCCTGCAGGCAGGAGCCCCACAGTGGCTGTTAGGGTACACACTACCCCTCTACCCACCAGGGTATGGGGCAGGTCCTACTCTGCGAGGGAGAGCTGCCCACACTACCCTGCAGAGGGAATCTGGGGCAGTCCGGCTGCAGCCTGGAAGCCCCTGCTCCTGGGCAGGACCTGGGCCAGAACAATCCAGACAGACCCTGTGGGGAAGGGCGTCCACAGAGGCAGTGAAGGGAAATAGCCACGGACTCCGAGATTAGGGCTTGGAACCCAGAGGTCCAGCCTTGCTCCGAGCAAACCTAGACCCAGGTAAGAAATGGGGGGGGGACCCAAAAGGAACCTGCAGGCTTAAAGCCATCTTGAAGCCTGCCCAAGTGTCCTTTGAACGCATGGCAGGACCTGGCCAACAAGGGCGTACAGGCCCTTGAACTGCCTGGTCCTGGCCTGAGGCCAGTTCCTCACCAACAGCCATATAGGAAGAGTGGCTGAAGGGTGGGGAGTCTTCCCAGGAGAGTCACCTAAGGGCCAAGGGACCCTTCTTGAGTGTATATATATATATATATATGCTTACAGACACCATAGGTCCTCAGGCTACAGGTCTCTCCAGGGGCTAGCAGCAGACCTCAGCATCCACCCAGGACACATTCTGCCATTAGAGTGGCACAGAGAAGGTACGTGGCCCAACACGTCTAGAGCTAAGTAGAGGCCCCTTTGTCCACCTGCTTCTCCAGGATGCTGTAGGGTGCCAGTGGTCCCCATTCGTTCCCAGTCGCCATCCTTGTTGCTGCCTGGGCAGGATGGCAGGGGCTCCAGTGACGCCAGCCTCCGAAGGGTGGAACTACATGGGTCTCAAGCCTCTGTGTATCGGCCCCCAGCACCTGCTGTTGGGCCTGGTAAGGGGGGTGCTTTGTGAGCATGTGGGGAGATCAGACAAAGGTTCTCACACACCAAAACCCACCCCGACAACTGTCTGGCCCAGTGACAGGCCTGTTCAATGTGGTAGGTAAGCCTGTGTCTAGATGAGAGACAAACCCACTTATCTCCCTCCATGTAACCCAGATCCAAAGCCGACAATGTTTAGCAAATGCTCCCCATGTCTGTGTACACATGGAAACTGAGGCCCAAACAGAAAAGGCACGGTCAGAGTGATGCAGTCATCTCATTCCAGGGATGAGGGAGGGTGACGAGTTCTTCCCTCAAGGGTACCACAGCCAGGGCAACTGAGGAAGAGCTATCCAGAGGGGAGGGACAGGCAGAAGGGACTAGTCAAAACTGTGAGTGGGCGGGCTGGAGAGATGGCTCAGCGGTTAGGAGCACTGGCTGCTCTTCCAGAGGTCCTGAGTTCAATTCCCAGCAACCACAGGGTGGCTCACAACCATCTGCAATTTGATTGATGTCCTCTTCTGGTGTCTGAAGACAGTGACAGTGTACTCATATACATAAAAAAAAAAAAAACCGAGGGGGCTATGGGAAGGCAACCTATCAGAGAGGAGCCTACTAGACAGTTGGAAGGGGACACATGACTTGACGGGGTGGAGTACATTGTACCACCACCTGAGTCCCAACAGATACTCCTAGCAAGAACCATAGACGGTGACCAGAGTAGAGACCACCATGCTGGAATGTTCTAGTAAGTCACAGGAGTCTACACTCGGACTCAGAACAGAACAGGTGCCCAGCATCCTGCTGTGGAGGGCAGAGTAGGCAGGGTGGGCAGGTCCTGGGACCAGGGCAGTAGGCCAGGCACGCCAGAACACATCGTCTGCCCAGAAGCCAGGGGGCAGACACTGTTGAGGCCACCAAATCTCCCCTGCTGACACCCTCATAGACACCCATTCACAGTGTCCCTCTGCTCCACCTCAGCCCCCACCACACTCATACCTCCCGTGGACTGGGCATCTGAGTCCGATACGTGGGTGATGGAAAAGCGGGAGGCAGGTGTGGGCGACACGGTGAAGCGTGAGAATGGCGCAGCTGGTGTGGGAGGCGCCACCAAGGCAGGGTCAGAAGGATCTAGTGCAGTCACCAAGGCAGCCTTGCCCGGCACCGGTGGGAAATCACCATCCCATTCGAACTTACTGCCTGCAAGTCAGACCAGAGAGTCACTTTTGTTATATGACACCCCCCGCCTCAGCCCCCACTTAAGGTGATATCGCATTTTGAATCCAGACCTCCCTTAATGGTGATGTCACGCTCTGGCCCCCAAAACCTGGCTCACCTGGTTCGGGAGCAGAGCTGTCTGGCAAGTGGCCAGCCCGCAGTGGCAGGCCAGTGGCACTGGGTGAGCTGGGGCTACCGTCCAGGAACGTGGGGCACTCCTTCGGGCTGGGGAAGGGTTCCCCAGTCTCTCGGGTGGGGCTCTCCTGGAGGGGCAAAGCGCAGTGTGACTCGAGCTGACCAACCTCTCCCAGCCCCATGTATGCCCAAAGTAGCAGCCTACCTGGTCAAAGAGGTAGACCGTGACGTCATCAAAGAAGGACACAGCCTTCTTCTTGCGCTCCAGGTCGTCGCAGAAGGCCTCCGACAGCAGGCTGGGCATCTTCAGCAGGCTGCGTAGATTCCGTGCACTCTGGCTCTCAGCCACTACCACCGGCACCGCCGGCGGCTCCTCCTCACTGTCCTCACTGGGCTCCTGGACGCTGTAGCACCGGAGCTCCTCGTCGGACTCCTCACTGTCCTCAGTGTCCTCGTCATCCTCTGGCCGGCCCTCCAAAGCCCCAGGGCGGCCAGGCAGGGCCAGGCAGAGCGGGGATCTGGGTGTGCTAGGACTCCCCATCCGTCCCAGCTGAGCTGGCCCTGGGAGCTGTCCTGGGGAACCCCGGGGCTCCGTGCCATTGCCTTCCGAGCTCAGTGGAACTGAGGTCAGCAGGAAACATTTGGAATGACTTGGGCCCGGCACAGGCTGCACTTCAACTGAGCCTTGAGCCCCGAGAGGCTCTGGCCTGGAGCCTTCCGGCAAGGGCTCATCTGACTGCTGTGAAGGGGGCAGCACCTCACTGGACACCTCAGGCCTGGGAAAAGCCTGCACAAACTGGTGCCCTGGACTAGGTGGGCTCCTCAGGTCTTGCTCCTTTGGGGAGTCCTGGATCCCACTGTGCTTCTCAGGGCCAAATATGGGTTCGGACTCTGCGTCCAGGTCTGAAAAGTAGGCAGAGTCCCGGTAGGGATTCTTTTTGTTGAGGCCACCAAGGGAGACAGAGACAGAGGGCAGAGTCTCGGGCCCTGGGCTCTCACCCTCTGGGGCTGGCTCCGCAGGGGCCGCAGGCTCACTCGACTCATGGACCTCCTTGAGCACAAACTCGGGAGACCCATAGTTCTCTGTATCATAGCCACTGTCCATGGCACGGGGCTGCCCGCCAGGGGCTCCAGCAGCTGATGGGCTTAAGACCTCACAGCCGCCATCACTGGCTGAGGACGGGATGTCCAGAGAGTCCAGGGAGTCAGGGGTCCCCACCTGCTTCTGCAGACAGCGCAAGGCTGGTACTATGCCTGACTTCTCCGTGTGGGGGCCGTCGCTGGACAGGTCGGTGAAGACTCCAGATGTGGCCTCGGTTGTATCTTCATCCTCGCTGCTGGGCGCCTCTTGCCCCACAGAAGTGCTGCTACTTTCAGGGGTGGGGTCCGGCTTAGGGACAGTCACCCAGCTGCCAGCAGTGGGTGTAGGAGAGTCAGGCAGGATGTCAGGGGCGCTTGCCTCCTCCGAGGGGAGTGAGGCTCCTTCATGGGATGGGGAGGGGACAGAAGGAAGGGGAAGCTGGGGTTCAGCAGAGCCCTCGGCCTCCTGAGCAAGTTTGGGTTCCACAATGGGGTTCTCAGCCCCACCAGCAGCTGCCTCTGTCCAGGGGGACCTGACGAGGCAGGCAGCAGGTGCCAGGCCTTTGGCAGGACACAGAGGGAGCAGGCTGAAGCAACGGCTTGGCTCCTGACCAGGGGAGGCCGCTACCAGCCCAGGTAGAAAATCTCTGGAATCCTCCTGGGACAGGGGATGGCCCAGCTCAGGGGAGGCCCGAGGGGTCTGTTCTAAGCTGGAGCAGTCATCCCTGTAGCTGTCTGTGAAGCTGCTCACATAGCCAGGATCCCAGGATTCTGGGTCTCTGCTACCACTGTTATTGTTGGCTGACGTGTTAGAGCTCCAGTGTCCACACTGAACGGCCCTCCCCGCCTTTCCCTCCTCCGGCTCCTCGTCACTGGGGGATGGCTGGGCCCCAGGACTCCCAGAGGGAGATGTGCCCAGTGGGTCATCAAAAAAGGGTGGGCAGAAGGTAGCCACACCCCAGTCTATGTCTTCAGCTGGTAACATCGGGGTCCCAGGAGAGGATGAGCGCGAGGGACAGGGTGGCTCTTGCCTCCTGCGAGAATGGTGGCCACAGGGGTCCCACAAGCCCCCAGCAGGGGGCGCGTGGCCTAGCAGCGGCTCCATGACAAGGGACGCTGCAGTGCTCTCCTCAGAGTTATTATCCTGGTCAGCCCCAGCCAGGGGGCTGGGAGCACAGCCGGCACAATCCGGATCGTGGCCGGCAGCAGGCACCGCCCCCTCCAGGCGGATGAAGTACTCGCTACCCACCGAGGGGCTGTGGGCACTGAGGACCGGCACCACCCCTGGCGGTGAGCCGTCGGGCGCACACAACTCCTGCAGGCGCGCTGCGGAGCCAGGGCTGGACGCAGCCCCAGGGGGTGGGTATGCCTCAGCGCCGCAGCCAGCCTCCCACTTGTATTCAAAGTTGAGGCCGTGGCTAGTCTCAGTGACCGTCAGCACATCGTCGCTGTCCACGTGGAAACTGTCACTGGTGAACTGCTCCAGCAGCGGGAAAGAAGAAGCAGCGGTGAGCTCGGCAGCGGCAGCGGCAGCTGCTGGGACCGTGGAACCTGAGCCCAGGCCTGCGCTGCCGCCCGGCCGCAGGGAGCGCCAACGCCGCTCAAACTCCTCCTCCAACTCTGTGGTGCCCTTAGCACACAGGTAGGACAGCAGCAGGTGAACCTCTTCAGCTGTGGGCCTCTGCTCCGGCTGCAGCCAGCAGAACTGCATCACCTCGTACCTGTGGGGAGGCCCTCATGGGTGGCTCTGGCCAGGAGTGAGTATAACCTGCCCTCCAGGGACAGTCTGTTCCCTCATGCTCAGAGTATGAGCATGGGGACACTGGGGACAGTCAAGGCAATCTCCCAAGGCAGACCCAGAAGCCTGGGAAGGGCTCTGGGGTGGGGTGTTTCCCTAGGATTCCCCCATGCCTGTTCAGGCTGCAGAGACCTAGAGTCATATGGAGGTGGCCACCTGTGCCCCTCTGTCTAGGGTGGTGGGGTCCTCACCATCGATCAGACAGACTCAGCTGCAGCTGGGGCTTGGGCAACTTAAGCTGCTGCTCTCGGACGGCGTAAGCCAGCACCTGCCGGTCCGAGTGCTGGGGGTAGGGCTGCGCACCCAACTCGAAAAGCTCCCAGATGGTCACACCCAGGGACCTGCAGGGGCAACCACAGTGACACGTGGCCTAGCGTGACTGCACAGAGCCCCTGAACACCTGTTGTCATGACAGTCTCTCCAGGACTGGAGCTCATTAAGCCGAGGCCGCCCCTCTCTAGTGGCACAAATGCAAGCCAAAGCCCGATATCCCATAAGGACACGTGGCCTACAATAGCAACTCAAGAAGGTCTTAGCCAAAATATGGCCCCCGTATTGGTGGGTGTCAGTTGGTCCTGTCCTAAGCCTCACACCCTTGACTGTCGAGGCCCCCTAGCAGTACCAGAACTTCAGAAACCCACCAAGTACCCTGTGAATGGTCTCTTAAGGCCACTAGGTGGCAGGCATGAGCACACTTTCCCTGGGTGCCAGCCTAGCCTGAGAAGGAAGTCTGTTAGAGCAGAAAGCCAGCATCCCCACTAGAGTAGCTGATGGGCGGCATCCCAAGACCCTTCCGGCAGCCAGGCCTGTGCTCACCACACATTGCTGGTCTTAGTCTGGTCCACCACCAGCAGGTTGCCGTGAACCTCGTCTACCAGCTCTGGCGCGATCCAGCGCAGCGGCACCCACAACTGGTCAGCGGTCACCAGGTAGTCTTCCTGTAGCACGAAGGGACAAGATGGAGTGAGCTCCAGTCAGCCCCCCTACCCCCACCCTACCCCCACCCTGACCCCACCCCCACCACGGGCTCTGCCCGCCCTTACCCTGTATTTGCAATGAGACAGGCCATAATCGCCAACCTTCACCGTCAGGTCGGCCGTTAGCAGGCAGTTCCTCAGGGCCAGGTCACTGCAGAGCGGTAGGCAGTGTCAGCAGAGTGAGCCAGCCTGGGTGAGCCATGGCCGGGTGGTTTGGCTCCCAGGCATAGCCAGGCAGGCAGACAGATAGGAAGGGGTGTCTGAGGGCCCACTTGCTTGTGCCCAAGCTCTGGCTCCACACCCTGCACTGGCTATTTTTGGAAGACCTGTGTGGACAGCACCTTGGACTGATGATACATGTGAAAATTAGGCAAAAGAAGCTTACGGACCCCCAGCAAGGTGCTGTCTGACTGCACCAGAGCCCTAGCCCCCTCCACCCTCCTCCTGATCTGCCCCAAGCCATAGAGAAAGGTGTGTCTTCGGTGTCCTCTCAGGGCCTTCATCCTTCCAACCCCACTACACTACACCGTCATCCCAATCCCCAGGAGATAAGAACCAATGAAGAAACCAAGGCCTGGAGTGTCTCAGAGGGTCCTGCCAACAGTCAGAGCCCATGTTCTAGAGTGTAGGTCTGCCCACCCTGCTATACAAGCCGGAGCCGAGGTCTAGTACAGGATGAACCACAAAGCCCTCTTCTATGGAGGATAAAAATCACTCCAGGACTTCCTCCAATTCCATGGCAAGCCTGGGATGCCAGCCTCTATATAACTCTTGCTGGGCTAGAGCCCCCCGCCCTGGTGTTTGGGGTACAGGTCAATAGGGTGCTACGGGATGCACCCTCATCTGCCATACTGCTGTTACCCTGAGGGCTCTCCAGGTGCAGATGGAGCCATCCTGGCCTGCCTCTACCCCAGGAGGCCTGTGCCAGGAGACAGGGTGGGGTGGCCTGGGTCCGTGCCTATGGGTGGGGCATCTGGGCGGGGCAGGAGGCTGGCAGCTGCCCTCTTCAACAAAATCACTGATGCTGGAGTCACTGTGCACCCACTCAGCACCAGGATATTGTTGGGGAGGACGGCCTGTGCAGCAGCGGGGCTGGCGGGCCGCTTGTCCATCGCCAGGTCTTCCAGCACGTGACCCCGGCTCATGGGAGGCCGGACCTGTCTTTTGGCCACCAGAGGCAGGAGAGAGCCACCCCTCCCACTGCAGGGCCAGCCCAGCCACCCCCTTTGTGGCGTGAGGGAAAGAGGCTGGGGCTGATGTGGGGCCCAGACATGGCTGACTGCTCTAGTAGACAGGATGGGTTTCTTCGTTTAATTGTCTGCAAGGTGAGTTTCAAATGTGAGCCTTCACAATTTATCTGTTTCTGAGATGGTCTCTCTGCATAGCCCTGGCTATTCCGGAACTCATTGGGAAGACCTAGCTGGACTTGAACTCACAGAGAGTCTCCTACCTCTGCCTCTCAAGGGCTGGGATTAAAGGACCACCGTGGCTTTCCAGTAGAGGCATTCTGGGTGGTGAGGGTCAAGTGGCTCACTAGCGCTCACCTGTGTACATAGTTGTGACGATGTAGGTGCAGGACGCCACACGCCACCTCGCACGCCATGCGCTGCAATGTAAGGGGGTCAGGAGCCATGGACTCTGTCACCCGGCAGCTCCGCAGATAACCTTTGAGGTCCCCCTGTGAGAGAGCACACAGTCACCTGCTAGCTGCAGCTACCAGAGCACCACGAGCCCTCCATCCACCCCAAGAGACCCTGGGTCTGGTGACCTGCAGATCGGCTGGCAGCCCTAGAGTCCACAGCGGTTTCAGCAAAGCCTATGTCTCGATTCTGACACAGTGACCTCCACATAAGCAGCTTCAGCTTGGCACCAGAGCTGCGCGTGCAAAGGGGCCAAGGGGCAACACGAGGACCCCAAACTCAGGCTCAGCCCCAGGAGCTATGTGAGCCCTGTGGCTGTCCCAAGACACCTCATGTTGAACTGCCCGAGACCCCACAGTGTTGCCCCTGCTGCTGCCGACTTACTCCCTCTAAGCAGACCCCCTGTGAGGGAGGCAGAGACTACTAGGACTCTAGAGAGCAAAAGATCCCAAGAGGCAGAGCAGGAGAGGAGGCAGCTCAGAAGAACCTCCCACTCCACTGTGGAACAATGAGCTACAGAACAGGATCTGCAGAGACAGTGCTGCCTCCCCCGGACAGCCGCTTACCAGTGGACAGAACTCCATAACCAGCAAGTAGGGGGTCACCTCAGCACACTGGGCCAGGCACTGAAGTAGGTTTCTGTGCTGCAGGGCCCTGGAAGAGTCCACGGATGTTTAAGTTGGAGGGCAGGAGAGGGTGCACCCGCTCCCCCCACAGCCCTCCCCTCCCCATCACCGGCGGGTTCTCCCACTGTGCTGGCCCCGCCCCCACCTTACCACCTACCTGTAGGGCTGCGCCTCCTCCAGGAACTGCATCTGCTCCTGCACGCTGGCGCTGGCCTTCAGCTCCTTCACCACCACCTGCGTGCCACTGACACCCGAGTGTACCTCCCCCAAGAACACCTGCCAGATGTGACAGGCATCACCAGGGCCCCTTCCAGTCTCCACAGGAAAAGCCATTTAGCCCCAGTGCCGTGGGATGGCCATACAGCTTCCCCCCAAGCACTCTGGCTAGAATACTCAGCCCAGTCCACCCGCCAGTCTCCCGGTCTCCCACTGTCTGGGGACCACAACGAGGAAAAAGGAATCGGGTGCATGATCCAGTCTTGGGTGGGGGGAGTTAGAAAGAGCCCCTCCCCGGGGGATCCCCAGGAGTAGCAAGCCTGTACCTCGCCATTCCCACCACCCTGAGGCACACTTACCTTCCCAAACCAACCATGGCCAATCTCCTTTAAGTACAGGAGGCTGTGCCGGCCCAGGTCCGTGGACTTGAGAAGTTGCACTAGAATAGAACGGAAACCCAGGAACTGCTTAGCTACCGTTCCCTCTTCATCTTCCTACCAGGTTCTGCGGGGCGCGGGGAGCCTCCCTGAGTTCCCCAGCCCGGGAGGCTCCAGGCTTGAGGACTGTCATCAAGGGCCACTGTCTCTCAGGCTCTGGGGTGGCTGCTGTCAGCGGAGCCATAGGTCTCAATGTCCATCCAGGCAAACCTGGGAAACAGTGCCCAGAGCCGCAGGGAGAAGCCAAGCCCAGACAGCAGGGCCTGGAAGGCAGTTTGGATGCGGCAAGAAGCTGGTGCTGAGGCCTAAGAAGACAGCAGAGCAACCAACCCCCTACCCCCGCCACAGGCTGGCATTCAAACACCCGTCACACCAAAGCCGCCTTTGTTGGGGGCTGCTTGGCACAGCCCTGTACGGGACACACTGGATCCATTCTCCCTGTGGGCCAGGCTGAGTGAAGTCAGTGGAGAAGAAGGGTCAGTGTGGGCAGAGGAAAGAGCCAGGACTCATGGCACCCACTCCTGCCCCTCAGATTCTCTGAATTCTGCTCCCACGCTGATAGCCCAGAAGGCCGGGGTTAGGGCTGGGGGGGGGGGAGCCAAGGAAAGTCAGAAGCCCCCAGGGACTAAGACTCAGGGAATGTCGGCTTGGTGCCCAATTCGTGAACCCGATCTGTCTGGATGCCTGGTGCAGACCCTGGGGTCTTTGGGACCTCAGTTGTTCCAGAGCAGGTTCCAGGAGAAACCAGAGCAAACACCGGATCAGGAGAATGCTTATATGTTAGGAGCTAGAGGTAGGGGAGGAGGCTTAGGTGGGCTGACCCATCTCACACCCAATTTCTCCCTTCTTGAAAGAAGATGTCCCCCAAAACAACAGGGCTGAACAGTGCAGAAAACACCTTTGCTTTCTCCTGGGTCCCTGTCCCACTGTCCTTGCCCATGGATAGCCAAGCCTGCCTGTCTCGTAGGAGGTGCTGGGGATAGCTGCAGGCCTTTGAGCTAGTGGATAAATATGTCCATGTCTGGATCATGCCTGACTTTTGAGTTCTCCCCCATGAGACTTGATGGGCTACAGGACCATGCATTTAGTTTGGGGCCAAGCTAGTGGCTGGAGGGCTTTTCTAAGTCTCTGTTGGCTCCAACAGGTACTGAGGACCCTAATCTTTGATGCAGGCTGGGCCCTTGATAAGAAACATCCTGTTGAGAACCTGGTAGGGCTGGCCCCAGGTTGAGGTGGGGAGAGGAGCCTGCTTCTCACCACAGTAATGAGGCACTGGGACCAGCCACACTTTCAGCTTCACACCTGCAGTGTTCTTGACACCATCAGATGGACAAGGGACAACCTGTTAGCATTCTGTCTAAGCTCCACCCCACAGTTACCTGGCAACAACCAGGTATGCTCCACCCCAGACACTATAAAAGGGGGTGCTTACCCCCTCTTCACTCTCTTGTTCTTATTCTCTTGCTCTCTTCCCCTCTTCCCCATTTTTCCCTTCTCTCCAGATTCCCTCTTCTCTACTCCCCCCCCCTTTTGTCTTTACTACTCTCTTAACTCTCCTCCCCATGCCTTGAATAAATGCTATACTATGCCGTCATGTGACTGGTCCCTCAGGGGGAAGGGATTCCTCAACATGGACCCACTAGAGGCACCCCGAACCCCACACCTCCATAGAACGTATCCCCACTCTATCTTTTTATAAACACTATACAACCCTTGTCTGAAACTTCCGGCTGTAAAGGCCTGAGAGCTGACTATTGTAGAGGCAACAGGCAACTATAGACCCAGGCACCATGGTACCCAAGCCAGTTGACGGCTGGCCCCAGGTCCAGAAGGGGGTCCATGCACCTTCCAACACAGCCCAGCTCCCACTGCACACGCTCCAAGTGTCCCCCAACCCCCACTGCACGCTTGTTCGGGGAGACAAGCCCACTTACCTGAGCGGCCAGGCTGCTTAGCCATGGGCAAGGAGACCTCGGTAAGAGGCAGGACATACACATCGGGGCCGTTCTGTAGAGCTGGAGCTGGGGAGCCCTGCTCCGAGAAGTCGGCCACACACTCATCTCCTTCAGCATTCTCAAACTCCTGCAGGTCGGGCAGGCACAGAGGGTTATGGGAGGCAGGCTATGGAAGGCCCCTTTGCCCTCAAACTCAACCTGATTAACACAGGCCTAGAGCATGGGTCCTGATGCTTGGCCTGTCACACCTGCCCATAGCCCCCGATTCCTCAGGGACACCATCTCAGCGGAGGCCAAAGGCCTCAGGCCCTAGGACTAGAAACCCAGGCTGAGTCCTGCTTGAAGAAGGACTAGAGACAAGGGACAAAGCAGTCCCTCAAGGACCTTGTCAATGTTGTCCCCCTGTCCCCCACCCACCCATGGCTTGGAGCAGATATACAGGCAGGGTTCCATTGCACATCTCGGGGAAAGTAATTGGGTTCCTCATCCTTCGCTGGACAGGGAGAGAGGGATCGGGGAACTCGTTCACTGTCCCCACCTCTACCACCTGCCTGCAGGCTGCGGTGTCCCCTCAGCCCCGCACCCCATCCAGATGACATTCCAAGCAGAGTTAGTCCGGGGCAGGCCACAGCCATAAACAAGGACAGGGTGAGTGGAAGAACACTTTCCCAGAACCACAAACAAACACATAAAAACCAAAACAGGGGCGGAGTAGAAACAAGGCCAGCTTGTCCTCAGCAGTGGGCAAATCTCCCGGGCACTTGGTCCCACCCCACATCTCCTACCCAGGTGAAGATCTGAGGATCGAGGACTGGGCACAAACTAGAGACTGGCGGCCGCCCCAGGCGACATTCCTGCGGACAGACAGCTAAACATACCCTGGGGACTTCTCCTTTTTCCAGGTCACTTGTCTCTCTGTTGAGGGGGATAGCCCTATGTTCCTCATGACTAGCCCTGGTCTGCCTCCACAGAGCCACTGACAGCTGTTGGCACCTCTCCCTCCCCAAACACAGAAGACCATGCTAGAATTTCCTCTAGCCCCACAGGCCGGGGCCTGCGATGCCCACTTCTCCCTTTGTAACATGAATTAGTTTTGGCTTCAGCCATTACCTTCCCTTGCCAGAGAGCCAGCCGGGTTCCCCCAGCACAGCGGGCGAGCAGGTAACACAGAGTGAGCATCCGGCCACTGCCCAGAACCGCTCCAGTGGGGAGCTCGCTGTGGCAGCAGGAGGCAGGGATCCTCTAACCAGAGCACACTGGTGCTGGAATGTTCCGGGCACCATGTTCCCAAGGAGGTGAGAAGGGCGAGGGTGGGTGAGCTGCTGCCAGCCCTTGTGTGGGGCCTTGTTCTCAGAGCCTGAGGAGGGGCTTGTTACACAATGGCTGCCTAAGCTGCACCCTAGGTTCCCACCCCCACGTCTATGACCTGCAGCTCTACCCTCAGTGTCCTCCAGGACAGCAACTCTCCTTTGACTGTCCAGCCTGTTGTGTGCGACAATAAGGAGGTCAGGAGATTGTCCCCTGCGGTGGGAGCACCAGGGTTGGTGCAGATGTGCAGCCTCTGGGACTACCCCACTGCTGTTAAGGAGCTCAACACCCAGGGTTGCCGGGGGCCTGTGCCACCAGGTGCTGGGACTCTGCAAACAGGGTACTAGCATTTGGTGCAGGTTACCCAGTAGGAGGTACCCCCAAGATACAGGTGGACTCTGTGCTTGGCCATAAGCGCTCCCCCCACCCTGACCTCCTGCCCAGCCTGCAGCCCATGTGGGTGCAGGAATGTCCAGGGCTCTGTCCAGGCCTCAATGTGCTGACAGACAAAGCTGCAGCCCCCGTAGCTCCCAGTGGCACCTCCTCTGTGTGTGGGGACGCGGGGAGGGTTCAGCTCTGTGCTTTCTGCTCTGCATTCCTGTTTAGAGCCACTGTGTGACAGGGGTGGCCATGGGGATGGACAGATGCAAGAGGCCTCACCACTTGAGTGGAGGCCTCAGCCGCGGGATCTAGCCCTCGAGGGAGACGGTAGCAAAGGCCACGGGGCCTTCGGTGGACACTCCACAAATAAGACGGCCCTCATTTCTGGAACCTGATGGATGTTCTCTGAGCAAAAGATGCCCAAGCTAGGGAGCTCCTGAATGATGATGTCATGGCTGGGGAAGTGTCTGTGGGGAGCACAGATGTAAGGATCCCTGCAGGGGCAGCCTTTCACTGAGTCGGGATGCTCTCAAGAGCCACCTCAGCTTCTCTGGACATGGACAGGCCTGACCTAGAGCTGGAATGGCACAGTGTGAGACCAAGACAACAAAAAGGTCCCTGGAAAAGGGACAGGGGCAGGGGTCCCAGGAGCCCCCAGTAGAGGGCTGTGTGATACCAGACAAGGGGTTCAGTTGGTCCCCGGGTGACTGCAGAAAAACCAGCCAAGATGGCGGGGAGCCGGGTGGTGGGTGGACACAGAGGGCCCTTGGGATCCGGTGCAAGGTCCTCACCTTGAACCCAATGCCACCTTTCTTACAGCACAGGCAGGCCAGCATGAGGGTGATGATAGTGAAGATCCCAGAGAAGGACACGGCTACCACCGCAAGGGACGAGGACCAGGATAGCTCACTGAGCGGGGCACCGTCTGCAAAAAAGCAGAGCACAAACGTCTCATCCCAGCCTCAGCACCTGACCCTCACTCAGCACCGTCCCACACCTAGATGTGGCCTCAAGCCAATGGACCGAGGACCGGCCTTGTAGCCAGAGCTAGCGAAGCAGCCAGTGTGGGCTCAGCCCTCAGTCCCAAGGTCCATGGACCCCTCTCTGTGATGTCAAGGTCACTGATGTATCAGACTCTCTATAAAGACTCGTTATTGAGGCTGGAGAGGAGGCTCGGCAGTTCAGAGCACTGGCTGTTCTTCCAGAGAACTTGGGTTCAATTTCCAGCACCCACATGGCAGCTCCCAAGCACCCTAACTCCAGCCCCAGAGGATCTAATGCCCCTGTGGCCTCCACTGGCACCAGGCACACATACAATACACAGAAAGTGGACATGCATTCTGGCAAGAAAACATGTGTGCACGTAAGATTTTTATTTAAGAAAAGGTAAGATCCACGGGTGGTGTCCCATCTCTGCTCACTGGGGCTGGAAGGCCACAGAAGGCACTGGCCGGTGAGGGACAGCAAGGAGATGGTTTTCCAAGGTGCAGAGACCCTACTGGCACTGAGGAGCTGCCCTGTTTCTCCAGGGCAGCAAAGTGCCCCATATTCAAACCCTGGCTTGTCCCCCCAAGTCCCCAAGTCCTGGAGAGGACAGAAACTGCCACCTTCTTTAGCTCCTCATTTAAATGAGCCCCCACATCTCAGATGAGGAAACTAAGGTGCTCAGGACAACAGAACATACCCCAATCCCTCATGGTGAGCTTCCAAACTGGGGTTCCTTAAGCCAACTATAGAGGGAAGGAAGCCAGTTCTGGTGTCCCCAGATGGCTTATGAGGCCAGCCCAGCGAGTCCACAGGATAAGAAGGAATGTGCTTGCGAATAGCTTTTCTCCTAGGCCTGCTCTTCCTCAGCGCACAGGCTCTGAGTCATTCTATCCACGGGTCCTCATTAACCCCCTGGCAACGTAGAGCACCCCAGCTCCCCTGGGTGTTGGGTCTGTACTGCCTTTGTCACCGACAGAGGCAGCTGCATGACACACTTGAGAGTTCCAAACTCAGTGCAGATAAAGCCCAAGGGCTTCTGGTTAACAAACATCTGGAGGGCTGCCTGGAGGAAGGGTGAACTTGAGGGCCAAGAGGAACACAAACACCGCTTGGGATTCCTACCGGGGTGCCTGTGAATACTCCCCATCTCACACCTAGAGATGAGAGGGTCCTTGTGAGCCAGAGTGGGGGAGGCTAGTGCTCAGGGCGAAGCTAAAAGTGCACGGGAGGCAGCCACACTCAGGGGACCAGCCCCATCCTGAGCCAGTGCCCTTCCAGCAGCCCTGTCGGGCAGGGTTCCCAAGCATGCCTGCGTGTGTTTGCCTTTCTACAAGTCTGTCATGCATGTATGTATATGAACTACCCCCACACCGTGCAGGTGGCACCATATGCTCACACCGTGAATGTAAGTAGTGCCTCCGCCATAGAATGGACACATGAGTGAACATGTTTCACGCCCTCCTGCACCTCCAGGAAGAAGAGAGCCCCTGCGGACTCTGCTGTTGCCATGGTGAGCCCTCTCTCCTTTCTCCATCTGGTGCTGCTGTGGCGGCCGAACTCGCCCCTCCCCCACCCGCTGCTCCCTGCAGCGTGGACCCACTTGACAGCCCTGAGGCCTGGGGCAGGCACCTGGTGCTTCAGCCCACCCCTTGCTCACTCCCTGGGTTGCAAGAGCACGTACCAAAGGCCCAGGCTCAACTCTCACTCCAGCCCTCTCCTGATGGAGTCCTGGCCATCATCACGGCCACTGGCCTTTCCGTGGGTCCCTTCTGACCTTCAGCAGGCCCTGGCCACAGAGGGTTGGGTCAAGGTGCTGTCTGGTAAGTGGACCTGTGTGGGTGGCACAGAAGTTCTTGTGCTCACGGATAAGCAATAAGGGAACCAGGAAGGTTAACACATAGGGTTGTTCCTTCAAAGAAAGGATGCATAGCCAGACCCACAGCTGGCATCCACTGTGGGGCTCAACTCTTGGAGAGGGTAAGACATTTCTTCTTTAAACAAAAGTAGGGGGTCGAAGTCACCCCAGGAGTCAGGACAGGAAGCGAGAGTGTGACATAACATAGGTTCTTCCTGGTCCTGAGACAAAGCATTTTATACAATGTTTGTAAAGATACAGAGGAGCTGGCTGGAGAGATGGCTCAGTGGTTAAGAGCACTGACTGCTCTTCCAGAGGTCCTTGGTTCAATTCCCAGCAACCACACGGTGGCTCACAATCATCTGTAATGGGATCTGATGCCCTCTTCTGGTGTGTCTGAAGGCAGCTACAGTGTACTACTCATATAAAAAAAAAATCTTTAAAAAAAAAAAAAAAAAAGATCCAGAGGAGCAAAAGCTCCAAAACTTTATGCAACTGGCTAAACTTTAACCCTTCGTTTCCCCGAACAAGAAACCACTGATGTTGAGAACTGGAAACACGTAGGCACTCATGTAAAAAAAGAACCCACGGAAGGGGGTGGGAGGGAAGAATCCCAGTCAACTATCTTGCAAGCTGGATCCCAGTAAAGTATGACTTCTCAGGAAGATCATAAAAAAATAATAAGTTCTCTGCCGGACACATGCTGTCAGGTCCTGGCAGGCAGGAGCTCAGAGCCCTCCAGCCACACGCTCTGGGTGACGCATGTCAGACTCTGTTCGCTCTGACCTGAGAAACAGAAACAGGTCTTCAAAAACGCAGACTCTGCTGTTTATCGGGACAGAGGAGGAGTCAGAGTCTGGCAGTCAAGACAGGGCTTTGGAGCCCCAGTTTGCATATCCTCACCCAAAATGGGTGTGTTGAAGAAAAACTGAGGCTCCACACCAACTGAATCCACGTGTAAATTAGCACACGAGCGTGGAGAAACCCCGGGAACAGGAACCAGCCTAATGTGAGAGACAGAAAACACTGCAGACAGGTTCTGGATGTGGAGAGGTTATAACAGAAGGATGGAATTGTCTGGGGTGAGGTCCTTGGGAGTGGGTTAAGGTCCTCAAGAATGCAGTCCGGTGAACAGAAAGCAGAAAGAGCTCGGGCTTGGGTAGCTCGGAGACAGAAATGGAAGAGGGCCAGCATCCCTGTAAATGAATCCTGCCCTAGAACTGAGTCTGGCTGACTTTGAGGTTTTCACCTAAAATTATGATTATTTTGGTACAGCCTGAGAATCTATCACATCAGACTGTCTGAGAAATGTGTTCATTTCCTGCTCCGCAGAACCACGACGTGCAGTAGTGTACACGTTGCTTGTGTCCATTACAGTATCGCTGGTGTGAACATGGTGATTATTTCTGAGATCTTCCTGAGTACCCTGTCACCCAACCTCAGAATTAAAATCGCCCAGAATTTTAAAGATCCCAAACCTTAGTAAACAGCCTTAAGTTAATGATCACTGTTAGTAGGTTTTGTTTGTTTTTCAGTATTGGGCTTGCCGTTCTCTGACATAAATGATCAGGCTCTGGTAATGGCGGGAGCCGGAGGAGGCTCACAAGGGCCGATCTTCTACTGGAGGCATATTTCACACAGTATTCCAAACTTCCAGTGCGTAATTAGTAGTGGGCGGTGCTCACACCAGCTGCACATCTGAAACAAGTGCTGCCTGTGACTGAGGCCTTTTCTGTGGTCAGGTGTGTAGAGATGTGTGCACTGTAGTGCTCTGTGCACTGTGCCTGTCCCTAACTTGTCTGCTGAAGACCAGGGTCCCAGGCATGGCACGGGGCTCTGTGGGGTCAACGAAAATAGCATTGTCAGATAGCTCTCTGTGTGTTCCCTTTCTAGGACTCTCAATACGACTAAAAGCTGACAGTGGCCCTACTCATATGAGCAAACTACTTGAGGAATTTTGCAATTTATGGAATAATAATCATGTGTCCTTACTGTCACTGAAGTCCCCGGCAACCCACAGGACAGGGTCATGCTATGACACCATCAAATTTTAAAAATAAAAGGGGGTAGGGGTGGGACTAGAAGGAGAGGAGGGGGGAGGGTGTTATCAGGATGCAAGGTGAATAAATAGATTTGTGAAAGAAAATAAAAATAACGAGGGGTGTATACACCCACCTCATGCTAAGCTACACACACTCAGACAAGCTAACATTAGACGCTCTCCCTCTAATGGATGCTCCTTCTGTGGCCCCAAGGCATTCTGCCCTAAAAAGTCACAGCCTAACGTGTGTGCTAGTGGAAAGATTTAGAAGCTAATCAATGGGAAGGGCCTAATACTCTTGCAACGTCACAGTGAGGTCACGCTTGTGCCTTTCCCATCATGAATGCAGTCCCGGGTGGCTCCCACTCTGATGCATCCCGGGGACTACCAGATAAAGGAAGCATCTGAGGACGACAAACCCATCAAGAGGAGATGTCCCACAAGGAAGAGTAAGCCAGTGACTTAGGGAGGTAGCAAGGACGCAGTATCAGTGACCTAAAAATGATGCTGTTACATTATCTGACTAAGTGTTAACTCTCAGCTTGACGATACAGAATCCAAATGCCTTTTGTTGTGAGGAAGAAGAGGCCTTGGTGTGTGATGTCTCGACAGTGTGATGTTTGTGGTGCTGTTTGGCCAAGCTAATGATAATTTTTAGTTGTTTTATTATTATTATTATTATTATTATTATTATTATTATTATTATTATTAATTAACAGTCCCAAGAGTGACTTCTGGAATACAAAGAGAGGTTTCAGATGGGGCCTGGATGATTAGTAAAATTACAGCAATCATTAGTAATTAATAAGCAGCATTACATTAATTACTAATTAGGAATATTAACTGATTACTAATATAAGTAAAATATCACTAATGAGTTGGTGATGCTACCACAAAAACATTAGCAGAAAGAGATGAGAGGCTTAAGAGCCATGTCTTTACAAAATACAGCTACCGTAGACTATTTGTTGCTCGAGTGGCGGCCTACAACCTCCCGGCGTGTGCTGCCTTTGTGTGTCATATCTCTCTTATACTATCAGCCATCTGCATAAAGTCTCTCGGGTGACTTTTGATAGCCGTCATGGTTAAGCTGGCTCTGGTTAAGCTGGCTCTGGTTAAGCAGGCTCTGGTTAAGCAGGCTCTGGTTGGTTAAGCAGGCTCTGGTTAGGCAGGCTATGGTTAAACAGGCTCTGGTTAAGCTGGCTCTTCCCTTTCTTAGTTCTCTATAGGCTGCTCTGATCATGCCCGTGTTGGTTAGACCGGCCATGCAGACAGTGCATTCAGCCTTGGCCTCTATTACAGCCACAATTTTCTCTTTAAGAACTGAGAAGGGGGGAGGTGTGGGAGGTGCGGAAGTTCTCGTGCTCATGGAGAAGCACCAGAGGAGCCTGGGGTGTTAGACACACAGCTTTGTTCCTTCAAAGAAGTGGATGCTTAACCTGTTAACCTCCCAGAAAGCTGGGAGCAGACGTGGTGAATAGTCTGGTGACCTTTGCACTATGTGGCTAAGATGACACTAGACCCTCCCCCGACTCCTGTCATGAGCTTGTCAATCTATAGACCCCATCTTTATGGGAAATGTCACATGGAGTATACAAAGACGTTCAATGAAGTCACACCCTTAGCTATAGTGTATATGTGGCTTGAGTTAATTATCACTAGAAAATCTCTCACCAAATTGTGCTGTGCTTAAGTATGCCCATAATCAGCTATTTGGTGTCAGACTCCAGAACTTTGAGCCAACCCCAGATGCTTACTCGTCTTGAACCGAACAACCTTTTTACCTCCTGCAAATCATTCCTCTGCTGGCCATGGTGGTCACAGAGACCCCAACAGGCCTGTCTGTCATTCAGTGCCCAAGTCCCTGAGGGTGGTGATGGGCAGGGTGAGCCAGCCAAATGGGCAGGACAGAACCACACAGCCAGGGATGCTCTTAAGCTCTCAAATCTGCACATGTACCTGGGTTTCTGAAACCCTGCTGCATCAGGGGAGCCCCAGACACCCTTCTCCCAGACTGGCTAGAGCCATCCACAACCCACAAACACCAAGTTACCCAAGCTGGCTCCAGCCTGCATCCCAACTAAGTGCCACTGAAGCCTAGGAATCATAGAGATTATGCAAATTGATTAAGAAAAGGAAGGCAGATGGCTCAGCAGGGATGGCTCAGTGGTTAAGAGCACTGACTGCTCTTCCAGAGGTCCTGAGTTCAAATCCCAGCAACCACATGGTGGCTCACAACCACCTGTAATAAGATCTGATGCCCTCTTCTGGTGTGTCTGAAAACAGCAACAGTGTACTTACATATAATAAATAAATCTTTAAAAATAAATAAATAAAATTTAAAGACAGAGAGAAAAAAAAGGAAAAGCTAGGCCAGGTGGTGGCCTAGCTTAATCTCAGCCTTAAGAGGCAGAGGCAGGCAGATCTACAGCCTGGTCTTAACTCTGTCTCAAAAGACCAAAATAAATAAGAAAAAAAGGAAAAGCTAGGCACACGAGAAGACAGTGCACTGGAAGGGCCAGGCCCAGAATCTTCCAAGGGCTTCACAGAAGTCACAAGGAGCTGACACAGGTAGAGATGGAAAAGCCATAGTCCTTGGCCTGGGATCAAGGATCTGTTGTAGCAAAGGGTAGAGGTGAAAGGCAGGAGATGCTGCCTGTGACTCAAACAAGTCACCACACCGAGTAGCAGGAGCCATCCCATCTCTAGACACTGGCAGCAACAGGGCCTTAGTTTGGGTTGGACGCATCAGTGTGTGAGCGGGGCTTGTGAAGCCTGAGTTTCTGCAGTGGACGGCCTGCAATCGCAGGATTCCCGCCTCTGCCCACCAGGGCTCAGGAGCACAGACAGGAAACTACTCTCGGCTACGGCACACTGACAAGACAGCCCTGCCCACCATCAAGCCATCCGCCTTTTCCTAAACTTCACCCTGAACAAAACAAAAGCTGCACAGCTTTGCGGTTTTCCCTATGTCTCAGGAAGAGCTTTAAACATGGATCACACCGAGGCCTTGGCTCTGCTGAGCTCATTAGTACCTCCTACCCACTCCTCCCATAGCCGCTGTCTGGAGAGGCCCACGTCATAGGCACCCCCACCCTGGCCACCCTCACACTCCCTCTCAGGACTTTGCTGGGTGATGTTTCCAGGGTCAGGAATCAGTACACAAAGCCATGTTCACACAGGAGTGGGACCTTACAATGGGGGTGGGTGTCCCAAAACACTTCCGTTAAAATTCCCATGAGTCTTGTTTGTGCCGCTTCCATCCTGAAGGATCCCCTATCCCATGCCGTGTCAGCCAGCCCTCCACTCCTAATTTTTTTTAAAGATTTATTCATTTATTTTATGTGAGCACACTGTCTCTGTCTTCAGACACACAGAAGAGGGCATCAGATCCCATTATAGGTGGTTGTGAGCCACCATGTGGGTACTGGGATTTGAACTCATGACCTCTGGAAGAGCAGTCAGTGCTCTAACCACTGACCCATCTCTCTAGCCTCCTCCCTCTATTCTTGTTGTTGTTTGGTTGGCTTTGTTTGTTTTTCAAGACAACATTTCTCTGTAGACCAGGCTGGCCCAGAGCCCACAGAGATCTGCCTGCCTCTGCCTCCTGAGCGCTGGGATGAAAGTCCTGTGTTACCTGCCCCTCTTCTGCTGTTCTGTCAGACACCCCCCCCCCTAGATTCTAAGATCTTCAGGGAATTGAACCGTGTCGGGTAATGACTGGCTTTGTGTCTCCGGAGGCCCAGGTTTGCTGGGGGGGGGGGGGGCACCTGCAGTTGGCAGACTGACCCCAAAGCTGTCCACCTACTACTCTCCCTCTGGCCTGCGGCTGTGTCACCAGGCCTGGCCAAGGAGACTTTGCAGACCTGTTGATCTTTCCCATAGCCTCCAGGGGGTGGCCCTTTTACCCTTTGATGTCAGCCAATGGGATTGACTTTAACTGTTTGACCTTAGTTGTCAGGGAAGCCATTTGAAAACAAACACATTCCTTCTCAGGGGAGAGAAACCTTTGAGGTGAGCCAGAGGTAGTGCTTGCCTCAGATTCTCTTTGTCTGCCAGGAACATAGGACAGGCCACACGGGGAGGAGAAGGCATCCATAAACAGACCGTGTTGGCAGCAGGGCAGATGCACGGGGCCCTGACTGGACTGGGGTTCCCGGCAAAGCTCACGGTGTGATGGGTAAGGCTGGCAGGCAGCCAGTGCTGACTGAGCGTGACCCGGGCCTTTCCCACACGTCTCTTCTTTTTGACTGCTAGGCAGATGCTCTGCGGCTGCCTGGAAGGTTCTGGACAGAAGTTTGCCTCTCAGGTCACATGCATGTCAGCTAGGCCAGACACACCCCTCCAGCCCTTAGGTTCATCCTGCAGTCGGCCACTGTCCTACTCTGGGAACATGGGAACCAGCTGAGGCGCAAGAGAAATGAAGGGCAGAGGCTGGGGTTAAAAGACAGGCAGGCACCTGCAGTGCAGCTGACCCCCCAAAAGTGAACATGGCTTTGATCCAGTCCTGGTATCCTTGGCTGTTCAGATCTGTCCCAACCTGTGAGTCCCTGTTCAAACCCACATATCCATGCTTTGACTAGCTTCATCTCAATATTCAATTTAGGTCACAGCAGATGACCCACTTCCGCCACCAGATGGCGATCCCTGGGCATTTTACGGTAATGGTTGAGTGGATCCAGAGACTTCCAACTTCTTGGCAGGGGTGTGGAAGAACCAGGAGATCATCTCAGGCTGGGTTCTAATGTATGAGCAGATCAGGGAGGTGGTCTGCTGGAGGGCCAAGGTCAAGGACAAAGCTTGGGGTACAGCTGTTCCCTGGCATCCTGACACGAGACACTGCTAGGCTGTTGGAAGGTGGCTGCTCTGAGTCCCAGGACCCCCATCCTACGGCCCTGTCATCAAACTCCCTGGACCGGTTTTCCAGACACTGCCCCTCAGAACAGTAAGCAAAGCCAGAGACCCCACAGAATGGCAGCCAGCTCCCAGAACTCAGTCCCTTCTCTGACAGGCTCCTCCGAGGGCCTGTGGGGGGGGAGGGGCCTGTGGAGGGGGAGGGGCCTGCAGAGGGGGAGGGGCTCCCAGGCCTACACCCGGCCAGGGTTTGCTGGCTGGTGCTAGTTCCTCAGCCAGCCCAATGGCACCACCATCTGTGACTCCAGGAGAAGGTGTTTAGGGCATGCTTTAACTAAAGAAAACCTCGCCCCTTCCAAGAAGCCTCTTGTGTCTCAGGATCCTTGGCCATTGTGGTTGTCTGCTTTCATTGGTTTCAGGGTCCCCTGAAGAAAAGTATATAAAAGGCTACTTGGCTGGTGGGTTCTTCACACCTTTTCATAGGTGACAGAGAGGTTCCTAGTCAGAGGGCAGGTGAGAGTAGCCACCTGTCTTCTACAGGACGGGATGAGCCAACTCCAGCAAATGGGATTCTATCCGGGGTCTACCAGCCAGGAAACTACCAGGCTGGAAGAGGTGGGCCCCAAAATACTTAGTGTTGGCTACTTCCCACCATGGGTCCTCGAGCTCAGCCTCCTGTCCTAAGAGGAGAATCTCTTGTTACCAGGGTTACCACTGCATTCCTCTGAGCAGGCAATAAAAGCATGTCACCCTTCATCATCACCATCACCGGGGTCCGATCTGCACTCCCACACTGTGCTGGCAGGCCCAGTCTCCCACACTGAAAGGCCCTGCTGCCTTACCTGAGGCTAAGGCTTATGTAAGCCGCCCTGGGCCCTGGACTCTGGTTACCCCACCCCAACCCCAGGCGGTGAGGGGAGAGGCTTGTCTTAGAGCCTAAACCACAGCCCTCCCCCAGAAAACAAGGGGCTGACATGGAGTGACTTCCTCCAGGGCTCTGTGACCTCTGTCTCGTCAGTAGCACTTGAAAGATTAACAGATGGACATGGGCCAGCTGCTCAGAGTTGGGAAACCTGGCTGCCCCGTCTGTACAGCCTGTCTGTGAACTTCGCCTGTTTATACTGAGCTCCTGGTATAAGCAGCTTCACAGATGTTTCTAACACGCTGATGACAGGAATGTAGAGCCACCCACAGACACAGGCACATCCTCTGGAACCCCCATCGACGGTTGTCTTGCCTGTTCCAGCTCTGCCTGGTTTCTCCTTAGGACCGGATCCACAGTGACTGTCTCTGCGCGGAATCCACACCCACTCCTTACCCCAGGACTACTGATGACTGAGTGCTAGCCAGAGGTGGGAAGTCAAAGCATGCCTCCTCCAGCCCCTCTACCCTCATGCCAAGGCAGGTCCCGTGCTGGGGGGCCACAGGAAAAGGAAGGCACCTCCGAGCTCTGGGAACCTTTGGAAGTGACTTCTGGTGTCCGCATCCCTATCCAGTGACAAAGGGCTGTCCCTCAAATGACACACGGCTACCACTCCTCCCACATGACGTCAGATACACCTTCAGTAACAAAGGTCTGTCTCGGGCTGGAGAGATGGCTCAGTGGTTAGAGCACTGACTGCTCTTCCAGAGGTCCTGAGTTCAATTCCAGCACCCACATGGTGGCTCACAACCATCTGTAATGAGATCTGATGCCCTCTTCTGGTGTGTCAGAAGACAGCTACAGTGTACTTATATATAATAAATAAGTCTTTGAAACAAACAAAGGTCTGACTTCTCCGATGACACAAAAGTCCCCACAGTGATGGCACTCTTTCTCATTTGTACTAATGCAAGTCTTTCCTCAGTGACATGAGGCACCCCTGCAGTGACTCCAGACTGTCACTCCACGATGTCAGGCCCTTCTCCAGTAACCAAGTCTCCCTTCCAGCGAGGAAGACACTCCTCAAGTAACAAAAGACTCCCCTCAAGTGATACAAGTTCCCTATGTGTTACTTTGTATCACACAAGCTCACTTCCAGTAACTGGAGTATTGTCCCCTTCTGGGGCCACCCTCAAGTAACAGGAAGGCCTCATCAACTGTGCAGGGATTACCCCCCTTTTGCCTCGGTAACTAAACCTGCACATAGACTCTGCCTGGACCACACCCTAAGTGACCCCAAGATGGGGATGGTTAAGCAAAGGTCCAGACAGGAGCTAGAGCCATGGAGACCCTGTGGTCAACACCATGTGGTCACCCTCAGGGCCCGTGGGTGAACCTTGAACTCTCCCCATGGGGCGCTGCTGCAGTCTGTAGGCTGTGGAGACAGGGGGACCGAGGTCAGAATGTCCCCTAGGACAACTGTGGTCACACGTGTCTGTACCACTTAAGTGTAAGGGGTAAGTGTGTAAGATAGGGAGCTTGCCCTGACACATGACACGGGCCACCATTCAAGAGGATCAAATGGGGAACAGCCAGTCAGGCCTGGATCATTGGCTACGGAAGCCTCCTATGGCTGGACCACCCAGCATGTCTAAGTGGATCACAGAAAGGATGGAATGTTGGAGGCAGAGTATGGGTGTTCAACAGCACTGAGGATGAACCCAGGGCCTCATACAAACTCACCAACTGCTCTAAGACTGAGCCACACCTCAGCCCAGCTTCCTCAAGGAAGATGCGATGTAAAACATTAAACTGAGAACCACAGAAGCAAAAGTTGGATCTGGTTTTCCTTAAGTATGCTTGGTTTTTGTTTGTTTTTTAATAAAGGTACACCTGTGAGCCTTGAATTGGAAAGGCAGGAGCTCCCTGGGGTCTGCTGGCCAGTCAGCCTAATCGAATTGAACACCAGGTTCAGGGGGCCTTGTCTCGACACTAAGGCGAGAGCAATTGTGGAAGGCACCCCATGTTAGTCTCTGTCCTCAGCACGCATGTGTGCACGCATACGTGAGCATATAAACATCTACACAATAAAATAACTGAAGTGGCTGCAGCAGATGTAAAAGCAGGATGTGGTGGTGCACATCTGTGATCCTGGCACTTGGGAGGCTGAGGCAGGGGGACAAAGGTTTTTAAGCTAGCCTGCTGCACAATGCTCTGCCTAAAAAAAACAGGGGATGGTGATACAGGTCAGTGGTTGAGAGCTTACCTAGCACAAGGGAGGCCCTGGCTCAACCCCAGCACTTGAGGGGAAGGGGAGACAGAGGAGGAAGGAAAAGGAGAGGAAGAGGAGGTAGAGGAGGAGGGGAGGAGAGGGAGGAGGAGGCAGAGAAGAAAAGGAAGGAGGGGGAGGAGGAAGGAGAGAAAAGAGAAGATGAGAGAAGACAGAGAGGAGGGGAAGAAGGAAGAAGAAAGGGAGGAGGAGGAAGATGAGGAAGAAGAGGGGGAGGAGAAAGGGGAGGAGGGGAAGATGATGAAGAGGAGAAAGGGGAGGAAGAAGGGAAGGAAGAGAAAAATGAGGAGGGGGAGGAGAAAGGGGAGGAAGAGGGAGATGAGGAGGGGGAGGGAGCATGGAGGAGTGCGGAGAAGAAAAAAGGGGATGGGGAGGAAGCCAAAATTAATTCAGCCCTACTCTATGAACAAGCACCTTCATCTGGATCAACTGCATCTCACAACATGAAAAGCACGGACAGGACATAGGGCTGTGTAACTACCAACCACAAGTACCGGAAACAGAAAGAAAGGAAGCCCCCAGAGGTAGCCGGCAGCAGGGGGCTTCATTCCTCAGGTTTCATGTTGGCAGCTGAGTGCATAAACAGGGAGTGTGTAAGTGATTCCGACCCCACAGCCCTGACCCCGTCAGTTCCTTCTGAACCCAAGAATAACACTGAGCCCCCACCTTAGGGTCTCCGAGCAGTACTCTGCACACCCCACCCCTACCACATTCAATACCCAGGTGCTAGTGCCTCTGCTAATCTGACCTCTGCCACTGGCCTAGAGCCATTAGCCAGAGTTAAACTGGCTCCCACACTCCCCTTTGGGGTCCATAGACTCCCACCCTGCCCAGGTCTTTCCTTGAGCCCAAAACCCGGAGAACCTACCCAGGGATTTCTCCCAACAAGTGACGCGGCTAAGACCACCAGATATGAAGCCCACATGGGCTACATGGGCACTCCAGGACATCGGCTGTGTCCTAGAGGGCAGAGTAGGTACAGAGGGGGAGAGAATGCCTATGCAGGCCAGGGTGTGAACAAGCACAGTCATGCAGCCTTCTCATAGACACCCGTGTACACCTGCATCCCAACGCCTGTGAAAACTCACGGGAACAAAGGCTAGGTGAGTAAGTGAATGGGTGAGACCTCAGTTTCCCCCGTCCTGAAGAAGATGCCGCAAGGCCTTTCTGAAGAGCAGGAGTGAGCTTCCCAGCCTGTGAGACAGCTAAAGACCACCGAGGAGCTGAGAGATGAGACACAGCTCAGAGTCCCCAGGAGCTCCACCTGCTGTGATGCAACCTCAACGGACACCATGAGATTCCACAACGTGAGGCCAGCAAACAGGCATGCATGGGTTTACAGTAACCAGGGGCCAGAGTGGCAGCAGGATTCTCCCGGGATGGGAAGAATGTTCTAGAACCAGTGGCATGCTACTTGGATGATCGGCTCGCTCAGAGGCAGTGAATCGCTTCCTAGCCCACCCCGGTGTGGGTGCTCTTTGCAGAGAGCATTTTAACACTTGGGCGTCCACCTAGGCTAGAGGATTTCACAGCAAGCTCTGCCCTACCCCAATGTCCCCACTGGCTCTCTGCCCCCAATGTCCCCACTGGCTCTCTGCTCCCTCCCAGACCCACTTCCTGCCCTGTTCCAGGACACCCTGTCCCCCAAGCATTGCTCTTCACTGTCCGTGCACAGAAGCCACAGAAGCTGTCCTGGAACAAAAGCCGCACTTATACAGATGCGATCCCGGGGTTCTCCTTCTGGAGGTGTGGCAGTCACCACTGCCCTGGGGTCTCAGGGGCTGTGTCAGTACCACTGTGGGTTCCAAGAACAGACCATATCTGAAATTGCCAATGCAGCTAGACTCTGTCCTCGAGGTGGAACACAGAGGCCCCACGCACCTGAGGACCCCTGACACTTGTGATGCAACGGGAACCCCAAACAGGAAGGAAGCTGCACAGACACACCAGGCACAGAGGGAGCCAGGAGGCCGGAACAGCAGGCAGCCCAGGTGCCCAAGGGCACAGTATCTGTCCCAGAAGCCCCTTCCTGGTTCCTGCCGGCGCAATAACGGAGCTGGGGGGTCTTAGACAGAGAAGGGAGGAGAAGGCAAGTCTTGTCCCCAGATGGGACAGTTCCTCTTCAGGTGGGGATACAGAAGCCAGTTCAGCGCCTGAGCCTAGGCTGTTGACACCACTGTGCTGTCTTACAGAGCTGGCTGTTGGGTTCCTGGTTCTCCACCCTTTTGGTTCCCAGGATCCAGGTTCTGACAACAGGACAGAAGCAAAGGTGCACACAGGTTTTCACAGCCTTGTGGACCATTCTAGGCTCTCCTCCTGCCCTGACCACCAGTAGGGGAAAGACTGCGGCTGGTGTAGAAAGTGTATCAGTCCCCCCAGAGGTAAGATGGCACTGTGAGAGGGCACTGCAAGAGAAAACTGTGCTCTCAAAGACCAAAGACTTAACACTGGGGGCTGGAGAGATGGCTCAGCACCAACTGCTCTTCCAGAGGTCCAGAGTTCAATTCCCAGCAACCACACAGTGGCTCACAACCATCTGCAATGGAATCTGATGCTGAAATCTGCCCCCAACACATCTCCCGTGGCTATCCCCTGTGAGTGTTCACATATGTATTCTCATCCTAAGGCACACACTAGGGGTCAGCACCACCCTTTCTACTCTGAAAATAGCTACAGTGTACTCATATACATAAAATAAATAATTCTTTTAAAAAAACAAAAGATAACACTGTCCACCCAGTGCCTTTCCAGCCTCCCCAGCCTCCTCAGCCCCAGCATGCCCGGCAGGTACACGGGTTTTGGGGTCACATCCTCACACTTGCACTCAGATGCACACATACATGTACACATATGCACATAAACACATGCACCTAACAGCTGCTCACGCACAAATCTCCCCCATCCCTGGGTCCTGTGCTCAAATATGTGCACACACATGACGCTCACTCATACAGACACACAATAGTAGTGGCCCACCTGTACACACTCCCTCATGGACACACAGGTATGCTCACACACTCATGTGAGCATGCACACTCTGCCCTCAACACATCTCACGTGGCTGTCCCATGTGGGTGTTCACATATGTATTCTCATCCTAAGGCACACACTAGGGGTCAGCACCACCCCTCTACTCTTGTTTCAGGGACCCCCACAGGGCCTTCTAGCAGAACCCCAAACCTTGCCTTTCTGGGTATTTCAGAGGGCACCTTGAGATCAAGTCCACCAAGGGGACTGGGGACAGAAGGAAGTTCCACAGCATGACACTCACAAGTGGCCTCACCCCCACTGACACATGTCCAAACTATAGCCAGGTCTGATCTCCAAGCCCCTCACCCCTTTCTCTAGCACCCCAACGTCCTCCAGGCTGCTCCAAGGACGGAGTGGTCACTCAGCACGTTCCTATGCCTCCCATCTGAGAAGCCCCACACCCAGCCAGCTCGGGTACTTGATGGGAGTGACAAGGTCATAGCTTGTCCTGGTAGCTCTATTCCCAAGCTGACCCCTGCTCCAGGCACATTGTCTCTTCATTTTAAAAGGACATGCTGTAGCTTCCTGACACACCCCTTGGCCTGATTTTTTTTTTTTTTTTTTTTTTTTGATCACCTTGGAACCCCCAACTCTCACACATGAGATGCCCAGCCTAAGCTAAGGCTGACCAAAAAGGAAACCCACGGGACCTCAGCTAGACTGAGAAGCACACAGAACACACTGGCTTTGGCTATGTTTAGACAGGACTAGTAAGGGAAGATAAAACAGCGGTTCTGGCCCTTGGGCAGCTCTGCAGTGCCACTCTTGGTAGCAGGGTCCTCTGGATAGAGAAGCTCTGTGGATATAGGCTGGGCAGGAGTAGGCCTGTGTGGGCAGGACAGACCTGAGGCAACAGTGGAATGTTCCTTCCTGTCATCTACTCACAAGTTGGCCAGGAGGTGCCTCTCAGCCACGACTCCATGCAGAAAGGACTGCAGACAGCTTCAGGATACACAATGGCCTGCAATGCAGTGGTGCCAGTGAGTGGCCAACGTGCCTCACTGGAGAAAATGTGCCAGTGCCGGGGCAAACACTCCCACTCTGGCCTTCCTGCTGGGTAGAGCGACCCACCCTGCCTTACACTGCACTGTAGTCATACACAGAACAAGACTGTAAGGAAGTAGACAGGCCCACAGCGTTCTCACACGTACAACTGAGGAGGACAGACTGAGGTGTCCCCAAAGCAACCAAGAAAGGGTTTGTGTGGAATCCACTCAGCCGGGCGGCCTCACAGTGGCCTTTGGGGCCTCAGTGCCCAAAGACAGACACGCCAGGCCACCAGGTCCTGAGACAACACCTCCTGCAGGGTCAGGGGAGATCACACACTAACAATGTCTGGGATAGCCCCTGTGGTATGTGCTTGCAGAGACTGACCAAGGAGACCAGGAGACATGACATGGTACTAGGTTGTTATGACAGGAATGATCAAGGGACAGGAATGGCGGGGTGGTGACAGGCATCATGGCTAATTGGTGTGGGTGATTATTAATGATACAAAATGTTCTAAAAATGGGCTACAGTGAAGACCTCACAACTCTAAAAATACTAAAGACTATGAATTCTATGCTCTCAGAGATGACGGCATAATATGCAAATTACATCTCAGTAAAGGGAAGGGAGGAGCTAGCTGTCTTAGGCAGAGCATGCTAGTAAGGGAGGGAGGGAGGAGGGGAGGGAAGTGGGGAGGATGCCTTTCCAAAACATTCACAGGAGCATCACCAGGACAGACAGCCAAAGCTGGACAGAACCCAGTGCCTACCCCCAGAGCAGACGCTTGTGATGTTCTGTTTCTAAGGTGTGGGTGACACACCATGGCCTGCAAAGGCCTGAGACAGCCATAGGTAGCTTTGTGGTACTACGGGGCTGCCAGGTCCCAGAGTTCGGTCAACTTACGTGAAGCCACAGAGCCTCAGGAGCACTTAAGTATATGTGTGCCATTTAAAATCGTTGGGGACTCAAGGAAATCCCACATGTGCGTCCCACAATAGCTCCATGTCTCCAGAAAACAAATCCAAACGAGTTGACTACACCCCTCTTACCTAGGCCAGCCAACCCAGGTGACCTTGCAGCCACCCAGAGGAAGGCACAAGCTGCAGACGTAGCTGGGGGTGTGTTAAGGGCGGTTATTGGCAGTTTCTGACCCAGCCACTCAGCTCAGTCATGAGTACCTGACTAGTACACACCATACCTAGGTTCCCTCCTAAGCAGCGCAGAAAGTAGAGGAGACTCAGGAAATGGGGTACAGTGGGAAGCCAGAGCCCTAACGGACCCAGTCTCAGAATGGCAGCATAGTGCTCAGACACCCGGCGGACCTCAAAGCTGTCTCAGAGCGCAGGGTGGCCTCCTTCAGAGCCCAGTCTGGGATACTGACTCCCCATCCCACCAGGTTTACATGGCAGGTTGGTGATCCCTACAAGGAGCCCAAGGCCAGCTGGTTAAGGTTCCCTGATGCCATGTGTCCAAGTCAGTAAGCCATCAACAGGACGGGCTGTCTCAGAAACCATAGCGTGTGAGTAATGCTGGATTCTGTCGCTTAGTAAGGTGGCGACTTGTGCAAATCTTGGGGTGGGGTGGTATAGAGAAAGGAAAGGTATGACCGTCACCAGTATGAGAGGCACCTGATTCACCTCATCTCCCTGCGACAGGTGACCGTGGCTGCCCAGCCCACCTACTACAGAGGCCCTCCCCACTCCAGGAAGTGCCACGGCTTAGAGTAGGGTCCTTGTTGAATCAGAGTTCTGATAAATAGTGTCCTCCCCTACCCTGGGCTGGCAGGGACAGAGTAGGCAGTGTGCTCCCAGAATACCCACATACCGGCTCTGGGCGCTGCCCCTAAGAGGCTTCAGCTTTGCTCCACCCAGAGTGGCCTTCTGGAGAACTCCCAGCCCCACCCCACCCTCATGTCCCAGCCCCCTGACCCTAACCTTGGCCCTGGCCCTGACGGAAGTAGAGGGGGGGGGAACACCACGTGACTCTGCCTCCTGTGACAGTCCTCGGGCAGCCATCCACCCAGACTGTCAGCCTGGGAACTGGCTCTGGCTTCAGCCGCTGCCCTCATTTCCTCTGCCGGCTTCCTGAGCTGGGGGTGGGGAAGGCCACAGACACTGGTCCCAATGCTACTAGTTCCTCTGTGACAGGGCCCAGCCTACAGGGGCCTGAAATCAAAGCCCCAACAGGCACTATGACCCAGATTACCATATGGCAAGGGTCAGGGGTAACACAGGGGTCTCTGCACCAGAGACATGGCTCTCAGCCTACTCTCTCCATCCTACCTAGGAACAAGACAGTAAGAGGGGATTCCCTCCAGTTTACCCTAGTACTCATCCCAAGAGCCATGGGAGAAAAGCAGGTGGTCACAGTCCCAGGAGGAGAGCCTGGCAGAGGACTGGGCACAGCCTACCCTCAGGACAGTTGCCACAGACAGCAAGGACATTATACATCAGGACCCACCATGTACACACAGACACATGGTGATCTGCAGCTCCTGCCCCAGTCCCTAGGCCTGAGGGGAAACTGCACTGTGTTCTAGGATTGCTCTGAGCATAACTGGTGGCTTCTGTGAGGCTCGGCGAGGCCTGAGAGAGGCCTTGTTAGCTCTTCCAGCGTGGGGTCTAGGCAGGCCTCTGCTCATGGTTCCTCCACATTTCCACTTTCTCTCCCTGCACCTCACCCCGTCTCCTCCCGTTTCTGTGTCTTCTTATCAGGGCATCTGACACCAGATTTAGGGCTCGCCCTGCCTCAGTATGATCTCATCTTTACAAATTATCTTTGTAGACCCTCTTTCTAAACAAGACCCCACCCTGAGATACCTCCCAAGGGAGCACAAACATCTCAAGGATGGGACAGCGGAGCTCAGCAAAGATCCCTGTGTCCTAAGGAGAAGGATGCTTATACTCACAAGAATCCCCACAGAGGTGCCTGTATGCTGAATGTGTCCACAAGATGTGTGTGTTCAGGTACACTTGGACATAGACATGCCTGTCTAAATAGACCTGCCTCATTCGCCATTTGGGAAGTGTGTATTGAAGGTTTTTATGTTTTGTTTTAAGATTTATTTATTTAATGTATATGAGTACACTGTTGCTATCCTGATACTCACCAGAAGAGGGTATTGGGTCCCATTACAAATGGTTGTGAGCCACCATGTGGTTTCTGGGAATTGAACTCAAGATCTCTGGAAGAGCAGTCAGTGCTCTTAACCATTGAGCCGTCTCTCCAGCCTGTGTTGCAGGTTTTTTATGTCCGTGTCTACATGTACCATAAATGCACAGAGGCCTGCATATTTGGCTGTGGTGTTGGGGAAGATGACAGAAGCTTCCCTGTCTCCCTGCTCCAGAGTTCTGCAACTTCCCTGCTTCTCTGGTGCTCTCCCTGGGCTAGCCCTCAGAGGAGCAACCACTGCCAGCCAGGCCCTTGCCAAGTCTCAGCCTGGTCACCTGTAACCTAAAGGCTTTAGCCATTCGTTGAGCTGAGGTCATACTGAGGTAGGGTCAGCCTTAAATCCAGGCTCTGAGCTTCCTGTCATGGGCCCATAGGGCAGGGTAACACCGAGACAGCACTTGTACTCTAGACCCAGTTGCTATGAAGGCCTGGTGAGGTGGTTCCTCCAACCAGGACCAGTGAGGATTAGGGTGTCTTGACACAGCTTTTCATAGTTCAAGTGCATCTGTGAGCCAGCAACTCGAACTCCTGGGGACTCCTTGGCCCATTTCCAGGGCTCCCTTTGGCCCAAGCTCCATCCCAGAAAGGCACAGAGGGCTCTTCCTTAGGAGCCCAACATGACGTGAGGGCTTGAGCAAGGACCAGAATGTAAGCTGAAAGGCTGGAGATACTGGGACACAGTGTGGGGTAAGTGGCCAATGCTGAATGACAGAGTGGGGCTGCCATGCCTTCTCTGAGCTTCTGCAAACTGCCAGTGTGGCCGCCAGCTCTACAGCCATGCCAGCCTCAGGCCAGACCCCAGCAGGGGCCATCTTGACCAGCCTTTCCTGGTGCTCATCTACGCGCAGTGTTCTTCACCACCACATGGCTACCTTTCAGATAAAAGAGCTAAGGACCAGAGAGGACCAGACATCAGAAGCTAAGCAAATTGAGGGGGCATCTCCCACAGCCCCAGCATGCAGGGCAGCCCCAAGGCATGCTGGGAGCACAGGTTCCTTCAAGGGAAACCCTAGTTAAGCACCTCCTTGGAGTCCCCTTACCACTGCTGCTGGCACCAGGGACAGTACCAGGCCCAAGCAACTGTCATGCCCTGACTGAGGCTTGCCCATCTCAGCAGCTGGCACACTGACGGGGGCAGTGAGAAGTCAGATTATCCCCCTGCATCAGAGCAAGATGGCTACATATCAAGGCAATCGGCTCCTTCTCTATCCAGCTGCTCTTGCAGCCACGAAGACCCCCATCACGTTCATTTCTTGCCCACCTGCAGAATGACCACAAAGAGGCTGAGAGAAAGGCCCAAGGTCACACAGCAAAGAGGCAACCGGGACAAGTCAGCCAACAACTCATTCATGATCATCTACATCCTCAGTGCCGGGCAGCCAAGAAGAGTCAGGCTTCACGGGCGGCCTGTCTGGACAGCCCATGGCACTCCACGATGTTCAGCCCCAGCACGCTGTTCTGGCTAGTGTGGTTGTGGTGGGAGTTTGCAGCAAGCTAACTGCCTCTACTTCAAATTGATACATCAGTCCTGTGACAACGGCTGAAGACCTGGGGACTGTCAGAGGAGCACTGGGGAGCCCATAGGCACGCGAGTCAACCATTGTGAACACATCCTTTGAGTTCTGGTGACTCCAACATGGAACAAGCTCAGAGAGACCATCTCTCCATATCATGAGCATGAAGAAAGGCCAGCTCTCCTCCGTGGATGCAGAGGCCTCAGGCACCTCCGCACCCCCAAATATAGCTCACTAGGCACCTCCTCCAACCCAGACGTAGCCAAAGGCATCACCATCCCATTTTACAGATGTGGAAACTGAGGCCCAGAGAAGCAAAGACAGACAGACAGGAACTGTGGTGGGGGGGCAGGTAGTGGGCTTTGAGCATAGATTTAGTGGGAAGACAGTAGATACAATATTTCCTCTGCAGCACCCACAGGGCCAGGGTTTGTTACCACAGTAAGGTCCCCAACCCCATTACCACCATCCGTGCCCAAGGGTAGACCGTCAGGACAGTAGGGACACAGTGTCCACAGGCATATGGCTCTCAAGAGGAGACCTCTTGCTTACAACACTTTCCCCTTAGATCATTAAGCCAGTGCGCTGTAATTACACCGATCGAAAAAAAAAAAAAAGGGAAAAAAAAAAAAAAAAAAAAAAAAAAAAAAACAAGAGCTGCAGAGCCCTGCTGTTTCTCTGATGTGGGGGAAGGGTGCTTCTACATACCCTGGAGGAGCGAGGGGTGATAGGCCACCAGGCCAGGTCTGGGCCCAGCAGAGGCAGGTGGGAGGGTACACAGATTCCTCCCTGGCCACCTGTCCATAGTCCGGAGTAGCCAGAGGAACCAAGGGCTGGGTAAGGCTTGCCATAGGGGACATCCTGAGACCGGGATGCTGCCCTTGGATGTCTGTCCCCAGAGGTAGTCTGGGCCTTGGGTTGCTTCTCAATGCCATCTCCACTCCCACCCTGGGTTGGGGGGGGTGTCACTGACACGTCTGCTAGGTTCTGCGCCTTTGGTTGCGTGGTGAAATGGTGACCTCCAAGCCCCTTGGCTCACCCAGGAACTCATTGTAGCCCTACCAGGCAGACAGCTCCACCAGCTCTCATCCCTGGGAGCAAATACCTTCAGATCCAGCCCTGCCCAGGGGACTCTGTGCATCACCGAACATTCTGGCCCTACTCCAGGAGGGAGACCCAGGAGAGTCATCCTATGTGAGCCGGGCTTTGTTTGGGCCGTGTGGGTGGGACTCCAGGCTCCTCTTGGGCACAGGTTCATTTCTCTCCCCCCCCCCCAGGCCAAGCAAACAGAATCGGGATTAGAAACAGCTGTCCTGCCCCCCTGCCCACCACAGCTGCCCACCCTGGCCAGGCAGTCATGGTAAACACATCACCCCTGTGTCCACTAGCCAGGTGGAGCAAGATGCCCAACCCCAGGTCCTGTGCAGTTGGTCAGCACCACCTCTCGAGAGTGGATCTCAGGTGGGCCCATGCTAGGGTCCTCATGGGTCCCCACACCCACCACAGGCTGCCGGGGAGAGAGCAGAAAACAGCACTAGGTTTAGGAAAGGGCCTTCCACACCAAAACATGGATCAGCAAGCTCCCACAACAGGCCTGGGCTCCTGCCCTGCCTAGCAGAACACCCCTCACCTCCCCAGGGCCCTGAGTCCTGGCAACCTCTCTCCGGGACACCTGGGGCCAACACAGGCCCTCTTGTCCCAGTTACCTGTGCCAGGGAGGCATCCAAAGAGACAGGGGCTGATGCTGCCAGCCAGCGCTGAAGGGGCCGGCTGTGCAGGGTCTGGCCCCAAGGCCTGCCCACCTCCGGAGACCTGTAGTGGGTCCTCGCCGGTCCCTGTTCTTCTGCGGGGACTCAGGGTGGAGAAAGGGTTAATTTCCAGGCAAAATGGGAAACCGTGGCTCCAGCAGCATCAAGTCGGCGGTGGGGAGACAGGTGGGGGGGCAGTCGCAGCCGCAAGGCCGCCTCCGAGGGCGCCGCGCGGACTCACCCGGGTCGAAGTGGGAGCTGAAGGCAAAGCTGGGATTGAAGAAGGACGACGACATGGCCAGGGCCAGCAGCGCGATGGGCATCCCCGGGGCGGGCGCTGCGCTTAAGCTCAGAACGCCGGCGGCCTGGGCCGGCGCTCCGGCATCATCGCCCAGCGGCCTCCGCAGGTGCGGAGCGCACGGCCCCCGGCTCCCAGCGCCCCCAGCCACCGCCGCAGCGCGGGCACCAGTGGGGGCGGCGACAGACTAGGCGCCTCCGCCCGCCGCCGCGGCGCCGCGGGGCTCTGGCTGGTGCAGTCCGAAAACACGCGGGAGCGCGCGCGAGGTGGGGGGACGGAGCGGGAGGGGGGATGGAGGAGGGGGCATAAGGGGCTGGAGGGGTACTTTCTGGGACAAAGCAGGGAGGGGCGGGCAGTTCGTGGGACAACGAGGGACGGAGAGGGGTCACGGAGGTACGGGGGCTCTGGAATGAGGGGGGTGAAGACTGAGGGGCGCAGAGGCTGGGTACACGGAGAGGGGACAGAGGCAGGGGAGGAGCACGTAGGTCGTGGGACACTAAAAGATGGGGAAGGGACACTGGAGTGGGCAGGATGAAGGCTGAGAGCACGGAGTGGGGGTAGGAATTCACATATGGCACGAAGGGGGCCGAAGCCTGGGAGGCATGTGGACTGGGGGAAAGGACAGCGGACCGAGGCAGAAGAAGGGGTACAGACGGTGGGACACTAAAGGATGTAGGCTAGGGAGAGGGCACAGAGGATACTATGGGATCTGAGGATCACCGAGTGGAGACACAAGCATAGAAGGGACACGCAGGTCTGGGCTTACTAAGGGTGTGGGCCTAGGGAAGGGGTGTGCGGGGATGGAGACTGGACGGCGCAGGGAGGAGAGACACGGAGGCACGGAGCGTTGGGATGGAGGCAGTGGGGTCACCACGACTTTGGGACTCCAAAGGAGTCTGCTCCTAAGTGGGTGGGGGTTTTGGAGGAAGGAGCATGACGGATAAGGGTGACGAAGGCCAGGGGGCAGGCACCCCGGCAGGTTACTGGGATAGAGGAGAGTGGAGGTCGGAGGTTAAAGGAGAGGAGATGGAGAGGCCGAGTCCAAGATGGGGAGCTACTGAGACTGGAAGCTGATGAGACTGTGGGCATCTCAAGGGGTCACTGAGGTCGTGGTGGTTGTTACGGAGGCCAAGAGTCACGGGAGAGGTTACAGACCGGAGTGGCCATGGAGGTTTGGAGCTGGGGTCCTGCCGAGTAGTGGGGGGTGGAAGGAGATAATAGTTGGGGGGCCCAGGAGCGCATGGACATGGGGTTACTCGAAAGTTTGGGGGTGGCTTGTCCGGAGGCGCTTACACTGCTTGGGGTGCTGTTTTTGTACTAACCGCCTGCAGCTGTGCCACGATGCGACAAACGGCTGCCCCCACCAGCGCATAACAGCCGGGGCGCTTGGAGCGGGCGGCGGCGCCGGGCACCGTCGCTGTGCCCTGCGCCCCTCCTCCTCCCGCCGCAGCGCCATCTTGCAGCGTTTCAACGCAGTTGCGGGCCTGGCAGCATGTAGGTGGCGCATGAAGAGGAGCTGTCACCTGCAGCTCTGGGGTCTTGAACGACCAGCTATAGTGCTCTTCATTTATTCTTGAGCTAGTTACAGAGCCCGTTGGGGTCCGAAGTTGGGAGAGCAAGAGGTTTGTGCTAGCTGAAGGGGCCTGTTGGCAGGAGGGCCTCAAGACTGAAGGAGAGGAGGTGTCTGGGTAGAGGGTCAGCAGCGACTAGAATAGAGTGGTCAAGGTCAGCAGGGTCCCAGGTATCCAGGCTGCCCTGACTTTTCTGACATGGTCCTTGTGAAGTTTTGGGGTAGCCATGTTTGCCCAGGTTGTCAGCAGAGTGACCCGAATTGGGTCACCTGGAGAGCAAGTGGGCTTTGGGTTGGTCTTGAGCTCATGGCCGCTGGGTATTAGAGGATTTAGAGTTTCTGATCCTCTACGGAACCCCATGGAAAGGGTGGTCAAGGCAGGCCTGGCCCAAAGAACGGCTTCTTCCGGTGCCAGGCAGTGGCAGCAATCACCTCTAGGTAAGAGGAACCCTAGTGTTTGGCTCTCCCCATTCCCTGAGCAGGGTTGAAACAAGGTTGTGAGACTCTTCTTCAGTTAATATACAAAGGCCATGTCTAGTTGGGGGGTTGGTTGGGCAGGGACCATGCACCTGTATGACTGTGACCAGAAGCCTTAGGGCCTGCAGTAAAGTGTCACAGAGGCATTAGCTGCTGATACTGAAGGGCATTCTGTAGTCCTGCTCCATGTGGCCATGGGGTGCCATAGGAGCCTTTCCTGGAAGCAGCTGACCTCAAGGGCATGGTCTGGCAGCGGGCCATGCTGTGGGAAGCCATGAAGGCTGGGAGAGGAAGTCTGGGCTGTGCAGAGAAAGAGGCAGAAGAGCAGGACAAGGAGCCTTCTGGTGTGAGAGGCTGAGGGGCTAGACCTGGAAGAAAGTAAGGTAGTGGGGGAAATGGGGTGGGGCACGAAATTCTCACGGTATGTCCATCTGGAGGTGACTAGACAAGGCTCCTGTCAGCCACACGGTGCAGTCAGAATTGAAACGCAGACATTTGCTGCGAGGAACGGGAATGAGCCACAAAAAAACAGGCTGCTCAGTGCAGAGGCCGCAGAGGTCACGGTCCTGTTTACGGGAATGTCCAGAGCAGTCGCAGTCGAGTCCACAGAGACCAGCCACGGATGGGGATTGCGGGAATCCCTGGGGAGGGGAAGTCCAGAGTGACCGAAAGTCTTCTCACAGAAGGTGATTTAAAAATAAAAAAAAGTTCTGGAATTACCTAAAAGTGACAGCTACGAGTCCAGAGAATACAGCAAACAACACTGACCAACCAAAAGCCACAACAACACCCTAGAAAACCTCACCTTCCAAAAAGTTTAGGCATTGCGTTTACTTATCGTGTGCAGACACACACATGGGTATCTATGTCATGCCACGTGTGTACAGGTCAGAGGACAGCTTTCTAGAGTCCCCTCTCCCCATTCAGCATGTGGGCTTCTGTGGTCAGACCAGGGTCGTCACGATGGGCGGCAAGTGACTTTACCCACTGAGCCATCTTGGTTTTGAGACAGGGTTTCTCTGTGTATGCCTGGCTGGCTTCAAACTCACTTTGTAGTTCAGGCTGGCCTAGAGCTCACAGGGATCATCTGCCTCTGCCTCTCTAGAGCTGGGTTAAAGGTGTGTGCCACCACTGCTTGACTTTGAACATCGGAACACAGCACTCCATCCAGCACAATGGCGGCAAATCTTACGGTTTTTTTGATATCTCAATAAAGCTGGTAGGAACCTAACAACTGAGTGATTATGTCTCAATGCAGTGAGTATCCTTACTGTTTATGTTAAAGAACCAAAAACACAACAGGTAAAATATTCCATTTTTCAGTGAGTGCAAGAACAGAGAGGCAGCTGGACCTCTGGAGCCTGAGGCCACAGCCACCACTCAGGATCCACCCTGCTCCCTCATTCTGGCCGTGTTAGAGACACAGCCGAGGAGGCCCAGTGCTCTTCCAGGCCCCACAGCGCCATCACAGTGAAAAAGAAAAGCATCCTTTATTAGCATAGGTTCCTGCATCCACCTTCTTTCTGACCTGGGTAGCTCCAACAGGGTCCCCTGTGGCCACTGAGACCATCCGGACACTCGGGAGGGGTTATGGTGGAAGAAAGAAGGCAAAAATGGAGCATGGGAAAAGGGAGCCCGGGGCTGCCAGAGCACAAGGGCAGAGACGGCAGCCCCAGAACCACAGGCCACACTTTCCAAGAGCTTCTGGCCGGGGTCCTTCCTTGTTCTCCTGGAATTCAGGTGTTCCTTGGCTGGAGATGCCAGGGTGACTCCAACCCTGCCCCTGTGGTTATATACTGCTCTGTGTGTGTCCTCTTCCAAAGCCAGCAGTCACTGGATTTAGAGACTGCCTTAGGCTGATCTCTCTCCTTTCTGTGTGTATGTGTGTGTGTGTAAGTGTGTGTGTGAGTGTGCATGGGTATGTGTAAGTTGTGTATGAGTTGTGTGTGTGTAGTACTAAGGTGCTGAAAAAAAAAAAAAACCAGGGCTTTTTGCATCCTGCAAGTGCTCGGCCATTGAGCTGCCCACCCCCCAGGCACTCTGTAAATATTTAAACCACAACACATAAGCATTTCTGCAAGGTGTCTAGGCTCCCCAGAGTCAGCAGACAAACCTGTATGGGAGATACCACAATGGACATCCCCGGGGCATCCCTATCTGGAAGGTCCACACCCTACCAAGGGTATGAAACCTCTTGAGAACACAGAGAGAAACTGAGGCACTGCAGCATGTTCATAGCAAGATGAAGCCAGGCCTGGGATCCACGGCAAAGAAGAATGGGAGGCTAGAGTGGACATGACGCTTACATTGTCCCTGTTTTGGAGGAGGGGCTTGTCTCTTCCCAACACACTCAGAGACAGCCTTTAGCCCTGAAAAGAGCCCCACCTACCACAGCTGTGCTCAACAAGCTGGTGGCTTGGCCAAGTGCTGACATTGGCCAGAGACACCAGACGCCGGGGAGAACAGCCCGCCAAAGTTGCTTCGCCTTTCCAGGAAGGTAACGCTCTGGCACAGAGCTAGCTCAGAGCTCGTCAGAAACCATCCCATTCTCCTGCGAAGGGCAAACCATGGTCTAAGGCTGGGGTTTGAGGACTGTCTTTTCATAAAAACGGCCCCCAAGGAAAGAGCTTGTTTCCTTCCTGCTCCAATGTGTACAGGGCACACTGTGGGGACATGGGGTGGGGGAGGCAGGCTGCACCTGCTGCTGCTGCTACCGAGCAGGCAGTCTGAGCTCCACAACAGCCTCTCCGAGGGGACAGGGAAATGATAGTGCTCTCACCACAGCTATGGTCCCCGTGGCTCTTGCAAGCCAAGGCCAGGGCTGGTTCAGAGGCAGCACCAACGGAAGCAGAGGGTCCACAGGAACTGTAAGCCGAGGGCTGTGCTGGTTCTAGAACCTTTGAAGCATGGCCTGGCTCCTGTATCTTACATCCCCTCCCTGAGCCCGTTCCCTCCCTGGCTCCCTTGGCCAGGCCAGGTGTGATGCCTACAGCATCCCTTGGGGGGATACTTGTTTCTTTGGCTTTTATTTTATTGAAAACATCAGCCTGGTACATTGCCGGCCACCTGTAATCCCAGTACTAAGGAGAGAGAGCCAGGAGGATCGCTTCCAGTTCGAGGCCAGCCTGTTCTACAGAGTCAGTTTCAGACTACCCAGAGCTACACAGTAAGAGCCCATTTCAAGCAAGCAAGAATAAATAAATAAAATAAGAGCCCGGGGTGTAATTCAGTTGGTAGGGTGCTTATCTTGAATGCATGAGGACCCCCGTTCCATTCCAAGCACCTTGCAAATCAAGTATGGTGGAGCATGTAGGCCAGACTAAAATAAGCTGATATGAAGGAAATAAAACCATCCCTCCCCACTATGCATCCTATGTAGTAAAATCCACAGAACATAAAATTAACCATCTTAAGGCAGAAGACTCAGTGTTTACACATCCAGACCACTGCCCACTGCAGAGCAGACTTCTTGTCCCAGAAGGAAACTGTCCCCAGGAAACACCCATGGCCCATCCCCCTGCCTGAGCCCCAAGCAGCTGTGATCGCTGCTCAGTCCCTGTGGATTTGCCTATTCCGGACATTACTTAAAAACAGAGTCCTATAGCGTGTTGTGTTTCCTGTCTGGCTTCTTTTGCTCGGAGGAATTCCCAAGGCTCCTTCGCATGGCAGCGTATTGCAGACTGACTCCTTCCAGCGGCAAAAAAAATTCCACAGTGGGGTGGGGCTGTATCAGTGTATGTGTGTGTGCATACATGTGCATGTGCACATGTGTGTGTATGTGCATGTGCACATGTGTGTGTGCATGTGCATGTATGTGTGTGTGTGAGCTGCTGGTTTCTGGGGAAGAATAAAGCCCTGTTAATACGGCTGAGGCAGTTGAGGTGCTTCTGAGACAAAAAAAAGAGTTACAAAGTCTATGCACATAGTAGAGATAGACAGGGAAACTTCTGGAATGTCTTTAGCCAACTGACAAGAAGAGAGGTGTCACCTCAAAACTACAGAGAGCAAGTGACATGTGCAAAGATCAACAAGGCAACTGAGCCTGGTGGGGCTCCTCTTTAATCCCAGCCCTCAGGAGACAGAGGCATTGTATCTCTGAGTTCGAGGTCAGCCTGGTCTACAGAGCCAGGTCCAAGATAACCAGGGCTACACAGAGAAACCCTGTCTGGAAACAAACAGACATAAATGGAGGCAGGGGGAAGGCTGGGAAGAAAGGTTTCCAGGGTAAGAGAGGGAACACAGGGGTGGAGATGGGTAGGGCTTGATCCTGGTCAAAATATGTTGTTATACAAATGTATGGAATTGTCAGGAGATAAACTGGAATAATAAAAATACATATTTTAAAGATTTTTTTTTATTTATTTCATGTATATGAATACACTGTAGCTGTCTTTAGACACACCAGAAGAGGGCATCAGATCTCATTACAGATGGTTTGTGAGCCACCATGTGGGTGCTGGGAATTAAACTCAGGACCGCTGGAAGAGCAGTTGGCGCTTTTACCCACTGAGCCATCTCTCCAGCCTTTAAATATTTTAAATTGAAAAAAAATCAAAACAGAAGAAGACAAAATGGGCAAAGGTCAGGAATAGCCTGGAGCTGGAAAGACAGAAAAATGCTGGAAGACAAATGACTGAAGTCACAAGACACGCCCAGCACCACCAATCATGGATAAGAACAAAGATCCCGCCTTCTCGGCCAGGTGGCGGGTCAGAAAACCCAGGAAACAGTGTGGGCTAGCTGCGGACAACTGGACCCCTGTACACTCCAGGATGTGAACTGGGGTAGAAGAGAAGCCTGCATCTCTCCAGACACTAAATTTTTAATTACTAAACCACTTCTAAGCAAATCTCTCAAACAAGTGAAAAGGACTTCAGGACATGCCAGTCACCCTGTCCCTGGAGCCAACGGACGCAGAAAATCTCAATGTCTGTCAACCATACAGTGGATAATAAATAAAATGTGGTTGTCCATGCAGTGGAATCTCATTTGGCCTTAAAAGCAAAGCTGAGGGGCTGGGTGGCTGGAGCACCTAGCAAGAGCCTAGCAAGCACAGTCCCCAGCTTAAAAAAAAAAAAAAAAAGTCAGACCCACAAAAATACAAATCAAATACAGAATATTTGTTTCTATTCCACAGAGTACTCACTCGGACAGGTTAGACAGCTCCTGTGAACATGTTGGACCCATGGAACTGATGTTTCAAAAGGAAGATGGTGTCTTGTTAACTTTTCTTGTTGCCATGTCCAAAACCTCAGATCCACCACACAGGGAGGAAGGATTTATCGCCACTTCCTTTAGAGCGATACCGTCACCTGCGGCACAACAGTCATGCCGTAGGCTTGCATAAGAAGCAGGTAGATCTAGCCAGCCTGGCAGGGGTGAAGAGACCTTTGTGGTTCTCCCTTGGGCTATCACTGTGTGAAACAAGGAACCTCTGGGAACAAGAACTTTCCCAGGAGTCTCGCTCTGGGAGAGGAACAGGCTGAAGCCAGTGGTGGCCAGAGGAGGCTGACAGGCTCTTTGCAGCGGACCAGAGCCAAGAGGGTGGTGGGACCACACCTCACGAACTGGTTAGCTATGTTCTGGTCTCACTGAAACCGAAACCTCATGTCCCCGCGATGACAGGGGCCTGGGGGCTACTGTGAGAGCTTCTGAGGTGGGGGGCACAGCCCAGTGATGACAGGTGCACCTTCACCTTCAGCTGCAATAGCCAAATCAAAATGACTGTCTCCTTCATTGTACAGCTTGTATGTCACCCATGAGCCAGGGACCTCTGAGGGAAAGAAGCCTTCAGGGACACAGCCCAGTTTCCCCCCTTCCACGGCCTGCCAGTGAGTGCCAGGCTGGGTTCCAGGCTCCATGCAGGGTGATGCCATCTGGCAGAATGTGATGAGTTCACGGGCAGCAGGAGCCTCTTTTCTGGGGACTTGGGGGGGTGGCGACAGGAGTGACTGCACTCTGGGGAGAGGGTGTGGCTGGACTCACTGGACAAATGAGCAAATCCCCACATAACCTGGGATTCTTCCCAGTCATGAAAGCCTGCTGGGCTGAGCCTTCCTCCAGGCCCAGATCTCAACCTGAACAGATCCAGGCCTGTAGACTTCAATCTACATTTCCAGGGTGCCTCCCTCCCCTCCACTGTGCGGCCAGCAGAGTCCTGTCTGTCACCCTCTCTGGTGACTCCCACTGCTTGGCCCCTCCTGCTAATACCTTTGCCTTGCAGCCAGCCCAGGGCTCCAGGTCTGGGTTCAGATCTGTGACTTTAATCAACGCTCCCACGAAAACTGGAAAACTCGGTGGAGGCCAGGTGCTGCTAATTGCCAGGGTCCCCAAAGTAGCATAGATGAGTCAGGTGCCTTGGAGTAGCTAGTGCCAAACTGGAGTGCCCAGAAATCAGGTGGGGGACAAGCTGCGGCCTCGAGCAGACATGGGTGTAAAACTGAGACACTGGGCTACTCAGCAACCCAGTCTGAATGGAAGACAAGCCTTGTGGGGGAAGGAAGGCTGGAACTGGGGCCCAGGGAAGCCAGGAAGGTCTGGAAAAGTATGGAAGGATGCTGTGCTCCTGAGTCCCCAGGGAGCCCCATCGAAGGCATCATCACCTGCTTGGTCTCAGTATATGCACGTGCGTTCTTATAAAATCTGTGGGTATGTCGGAGTGTGTCTAGCAGCTGGGACAGCATGGGGCATCTGAGACCTTGTCCACTGCCCTGTGGCCCTGGGCACTGGGCCAGAGCCAAGACCTGCAGGGCAGCAGGCTCAGGGCCCCCAAATCCCAGCCTTCATCTCAAGGATGAAGAGACACAATGTCTGGGTTGTAACCAGCCTCACTCCAGGCTATGTCCAATGTCTTGCATGCCCACTAGAGGCCCACACAGTCTTGGCAGACCTGGCATAAAATGGTTTCCCTGCAAGGAGGGAAGGGGTGGTGAGGTACCTTCTCAGGTGGGAACATGTGCCATTTTGGGGTGGTACTCTCATGATCAGGTGCCCTGAAATCATCTTTCTCCATGGAGAAATCAAGGCAGGAGAAGCTGAGAGCCCAGGTCCTGTGCAACTCCTCAGATTAGCTGCCCTTTTTTTTTTTTTTTTTGGTTTGTGACCCCACCACCTACAAACAGAGGTTTGAGAGCCTAGGTGGTAGGGACAGCCACAGCTGGGTGGGACATTCAGCCTTTACCCCTTACCTGTCCTGCCAGCATCAGGACAGACAAGAATTGCTCGTCCAAATGCAGAAGACAGCCTTAACCATGGGTACATTACTGTCAGACAAGGACACAGGGTTGCTACACTCAGACCCGAGACACCACATTACTATGCCCCAACTTGGTTCTGCCCAGTGGGAAGGGACATAGGACTGGGTCATCCCTGTCCCTGGACCCACCCACTGGGCTGCCCTATGGCCTGTTCCAGGCCTCTGCACAACTGAAGACTGTCACTTGAAAGACCTTCCAGACCCTGAACAGGAACAAGAGTGTATCTTAGAGTAGAGATCAGATAACAGTGGTGGGCAGGGAAATGGCCAGAACCCAGCGTCTGCACACACTTCTAATGCTGGGCTGACCCTTGCTGGCCTAGTAGGAGGCCAAGCCAAGGAACCTCAGGGTAAGGACCTGTCCAAACCTGGAGTCTCACAGCAACAGATGGGGAGTATGAACCCCGCTGATGTGGGCTGCTTTTCCATAATCCAAGGTGTTTCTGAGGAGGGGGAGTTGGTATAGGCCTGGGGAGGCCTGCTGGGCAGAGCCAGCATGAAAGTCTTTATGGCTACCCTGAGGTCTGACTCATCTTGCAATGAACCCTTAGGCTCAGCTTCTGGGCACAAACCTCAGGGCCTGCTAGGGACCTATTTGGGGGCATACAAAGTGGCCATGAGCAAAAAGGCCCCAGGGCGCCACTGCCCAACAATGGCCCATCCCTGACTTCCTGGTCCAGTAAATGCCACAGGCTTAAAGGCAGCTGACCAAGAGGTCTGCTGAGGCTTCCAGCTCTTTTGAGCCTGTTTCCCTGCTGAGAAAGGGTGTGAAACCTGCAGCCAGGGAGTTGACTCTGTAAGCTCTTAGATTCCTAGGCCTGGCAAGACCCTTGGTATTTAGTTCTTGGACCTCTATCCCACCCAGTCATGCCCTCAGCAGGCTCACGATGGAAACACCATCTGCATTCTGATAGTCCCATGACAAGAACCTGTCCATTCTGGATGTCCAGAAGCATCAGGTGAACAAGGGGTGGTGAATGACTTCCTCTAGGTTCACCTTACCCCAGGGCCTCTGCAGGGCTGCGCCCCAGCTCCTCTTGGTTGTGGAGATTTCTGTTCATGTTGCCCTCCGTGGTCACAGTGAAGTTGACCTTGACTTCACCTGTTTTCCTGCACTGCCCATCTCTCAGCACACTGAACATACGTTAGATTAAGTATCTAAGACATGGAAGTCGGATTCCATAAAGGGCAGGCTGTGAGGCAGTTGTTCCGGTTGTTGGCTGGTCAAGGGTTCAGCAGCTGTGGAGGGCGATCAGTAGTCTCTCAGGTGTTAGGCCGTGGCTGCAGTTCCTCCAGGGGTAACCTGTACTAGTACAGCTAGTGCTCACACTGAAGCCCACCTTCACACCCAGGCCAGAGTGAGGACATCAGCTCTGCTGAACCTGCTAGGTCATGTCATGGTGGCACACACCTGAAACCACATCACTTGGGAGGCCCAGGCAGCAGAGTCAGGAACTCGGGACAGGGTTAGAGAGATGGCTTGGTGGTTAAGAGCACTTGTTGCTTTTGCAGAAGATCTGAGTTTTGTTCCCAGCACCTACATAGTGGCTCAAAACCGTCTGTAACAAACTCTAGTTCCAGGTGATCCGATATCTTCTTCTGGCCTCTGTGGGCACTATGTCCTCACGTGTATCCAACACTCATACACACAGAATAAAATCCAGCCTGTGCTACATAGACAGACAGATGGACAACAAAGGCAAAAATAGGTGTACTCCCTGGATCAGGAGTCACAAGATACAGCCAAACTGGGGTTGTATATTCCCTGGGGATGATTCTGCAGGTTGCTTAACTACAGGCCATGGAAAGGTTAGAAGTAGAGGGGGAAAGACTCAGACACAGAACATAGAAAGCTGCTACGGGTAAACTGCCAGGTGAGGGGATCTCATGGGAGAGAAAGATGTGGCTCCTGATAAAAGGTCACCCACAGCGACCTGGTTATTCTGAATGTGTATGCACACCCTGACATGCACAAAGCAAAAGCAGGTACACTGGAACGAGAGAGAGGTGACCATGGGAGATGTGAGTGCTCTGTCCTCAGAGCTGACAGAGTTGGGAAGAAACCAGTAGACGCAATAAACGAGCCAGGCCTGGAGGATACAGGTAACAGCAAGCTCCAAATCTGTTGCACACTCTTTATTTTTCTTTTGACTTGTGTTTCTGTATGTAGTATGAATACTTGTATGTATATGTTCAGGCACATGTGAACACGTGTGAGGAGGTGTGGCCGAACATATGTGCACGGATGTGGAGGCATGACGCTGACGGGAATCTCTGTGGTCACTCCCCACACTGTTCTTTGATGCAAGGTTTCTCCACTGAAATCAGAGTTCCTCAATATGGTGGTCTAGCTGGCCAACTTGCTCTGGGGGGTCCCCAGTCTCCAGATTCTGAACACTGTAATTACAGGCACCACTCCCAGCCCATAGTTGTTTAATGCCCCTCTCCCCAAAATGTCTTTTAACAAACCAAACCATTGTAATGTACGTGTGTGCTCTGTGTATGTAACAGTGGACATGTGGAGGCCAGAGGACAACTCTGTGGAGCTGGTTGCCTTCTTCTACCTTTTACGTGGTGTACTGACTAGTTTTATGTCAAGTTGACATGAGCTAGAGTCATCAGAGACAATTGAGAAGATACCTCCACTGGGCTGCAGGCAAGCCTATAGAGCACTTTCTTAACTAGTGATTGATGGGGGAGGGCCCAGCACACTGTGGGTGGGGCCATCCCTGGGCTGCTGGTCCTGGGTTCTAAGAAAGCAGGCTGAGCAAGCCATGTGAGCAAGCCAGTAAGCAGCACCCCTCCATGGCCTATGTCAGTTCCAGCCTTCAGGTTCCTTTGACTTTCGGTTGGAAGTTCCTTCAGTGATGAACAGTGATGTGGAAGAGGATTCAGAATAAACTGTTTCTGCCACATGTTGGTTTTGGTTTTGGTTAGGGTGTTTCACCATGGCAATAGTGACTTGACTATGGCAGGTGGGCTCTGGGGACTCAGGCTGACATCCTTGTGTGCTGAGTATTTTACCTGTTAAACTGTCTTGCCAACCCAACTGGAACCACACCTCAGGTCAAAGCCAAGCTGAAACCTGTGATCCAAATCCTGAGGCTGATCTCAGCCTCCCCTGGTGCCCAGGCCCTAGGTGTGACTCATATGTGTCTTCAACAACCTTAGCCCAGGTCCTGCTCTCTCTCTTCCGGTCTGAACCCCTCAACTGTAAGTTGAGTCCTGGAGCTCACATACTGAGTTATGAGGAGACAGGGGGAATAATACCACATCATATGCAACCATGTGACCAGCGATCTGTGAGGAGCCCAGGCACAGAACAGGCCAGGGACTCAGACAGCAAGTAGAACTCTGCAGAGAAGCCATGGACCAGTCAGGCTGTCACAGGCAGTGGCTTCTAGGAAGCAGCAGGGTGGACTGGTAGCCAGAGGAGGCAACACCCCACAGGGTCTTCCAGGGCACTGGAAGATGATGGGATAGTGAGACCTGTTCAGAAGACCTTGTCCATGCCAAGTGCACCAGGGTTCTGCCTCCCATGTATGGGCAACAGCCTTGGCTTCCCATCTGTGTAGACAGGCCACAGGCTGGGCAGTATCGACAGCCTACCAAGCGAGGTAAAAGGTACTGATAGGGTCTTGGGTCAAGTGTCTGTACCCTCATGGTGGCTCACAATTGTCTGTGACTCTGGTTCAAGAGGATCCAATGATCCCTTCTGGCCTCTGTAGGTACCAGGCACAGAGGTAGGGCACAGACATATATGGAGGCAAATGTTTCTCTCTCTCCCTCTCTCTTTCTCTCTCTCTCCCTCTCTCTCTCTCTCTCTCTCTCACACACACACACACACACTCTCCCTCTCTCTCACATACACACACATTCTCTCTCCCTCCCTCTCTTTCTCTTACACACAATCTCTCTCTCCCTTTCTCACACACACACATTCTCTCTTTCCCCCCTCTCACACACACATTCTCTCTCTCTCCCTCTCTCTCTCTCTCACACACACACTCTCTCTCTCTCTCTCTCTCTCTCTCTCACACACACACACACACACATACACACACACACGCACACACATAAACTTCCCAAATAAATATTAAAAAAAGGAGGAGCAGCAGCTGAGGTTACTGGGCAGAGCTAGAGAGGCCAGCCAGGGGAGGGACAAATGGCCAGCACCTGCTGGGGACTGGCTGCAAGCCACTTCCCTGTCAGCGTGACAGTGAAAGGGGAAAGAGATAAGAGTTGGGGCTAGTCCTACAGTCAGGAACACCACTCCTGACCATGCTGTGGGGCCCCCTCAGTGTCCCCACACCCAACACAGAGAGACAAGCATGTGACATGAAACAGTTAAAAAAGCCACCTAACCATTTTACTATAGAACGGCTGCAGGCATGCTGACAGAAATGTCCTGCGCACTGAGCTCCATGGTGCCTCTCACACACCAACTGTTGTCCTACCCTTAGCCCTGTGTCTTGGAGCGTGACCTGGACACCAGCTGCAGGACTGAACGTCTGCCTCTGGCTTGGCATCCCAAGGGAGATGTTACTTAGAACTCAAAGATGGCCCTTTGTGTTGCTCCAGCAGTTCCTCTAGGTGGTCCGCCCGCTTCATGGCAGCCTGCAACACACTCTAGTCAGGCCCTGGATCCTTACCCTGGGCAAGACAACCACAGACCGCCAGAGGGACTCACCTCATACTGCTTCCGGAGACTGTTCACAGCTGCCTCCTTCCTTGCTAGAGCCGTCTTCACCCTGCAGGGATGGGCAGTGGGCTTCTACGCAGCCCCAACCTCAGTCCCAGCTCAGCCTGAAGGGTAACCTACCATCTAGCCTCAGCCCTGTTCCACCTTGACCTGAGCAGCTGGCCCTGGGCCACTGTCTCCATGACAACGAGATCCTGAGATGGTTTTGGGAAGAAACAGGGTTGGGACAGGGTGCTGTGCTGACCAAGATAGGTGTTTTACTCTTATGTTAGGCACAGAGGCAGGCTGCCGTAGCCTTTGGAAGGACTAAGGAGATTCTGTGTGGTTCCTGTCACTCTCTCTGCTGAACAACACCTATTCCAGCCAGAATCCTGCCCACCTCCTTGGAGAAGTGCATGTGGGTCTTTACCAGCCCTGACACAAGGAATGTTCCAGAGCTAGGTGACACCCAGGGGAAACGCCAACCCATGGGCATCACCTGCACACTGGGAAGACAGGAGGATGCATGGCTGGTCCCCTGTACCCTACCTGCAGTCCTGACCACCCACCTCCGGTGCACCTCATCTAGCTCCATCTGCTGACGGGCCCGCAGCTCTGCAAGCTCGGCTTTCACCCTCTGGTTCTCCTCCTGGGCGGCTGCCAGCTGGTCAGCAAACTCCTGTCGGACCACCTGGGCCAGGCTGGTCCGCTCACTGCACATCTGTGTGTTTGCCTGACAAGCCGGGCGGACTGTGAGTAGGAAGGCAGGATGGAGGCCCCCTCCCCGTGCAGAAAGTCCCAGGCTACCCACCACACGAAGGTCGTCTAGTTCCTTCTCCTTCTGGTGTACTAGGGACTGCAGCCGCTCCTTCTCCCCCTCGGCCTCTCCGAGGCGGCCTTTCAGCTCCGTGCACCGCTCCTGAAGCTTGCGCTCCGACTGCTCCAGCTCTGAGAGCTCCGTTTCATACTTGTCTCGCACACGCTTCACTCTAGCAGGCAGAGTGAAGACAGGCTGCTGCTCACACTGCCTCTGCCCTGGGCTCTCCCCGATGCAGAGGAAAGGCAGGAGGCAGCTCACCGGCTCTCGGCTGCTCTCTCGCTCTCCTCCTTGGCCAGTGTCATATCGGCCTCCAGCCGGTGGATAACCAACTCAATCTCCTGGTCTCGGCCTTTTCGGATCTCCTCCTTCAGCTCACGTTCCCTGGTCAGCAGCCATGCTTCCTGAAGGAACACATGGCTGTCTCAGACTTGGCCAGCAGGAGGGCAGATAGGAGAAGCTGGAAACAGCGGCAGGACAGGACTAGCCTTGCTGGGCTCCAGGGGACTGTTCCCGCTTACAGACACAGTCTAGGGTGAAGAGGACCATGCTTTGTTTTCAGGACCTCCTGTGAGTACAAGGGGCATAAGATGGCCCTGGGCAGTAAAGCCAAGGAGGCCACCACCGCAGCGGGCTGTGCCTCTCTCTTGGAGAACTGTAGCCCAAGACAATCAACTACTACTGCCTGCTAGACAGGCCAAGCCAAAATGACAAACCTGCCCTGTGTGGGGCTTGCAAAAAAGGAAAGACAGAGGCCAGGGCCCTCAGAACGTCAGATCTGGGTATCAGCTGACTCTAAAGGATGCAGACCGGGTGACTCCTGGAGAGGAAGGACATGTCCTCTCAGGTCCCCACTTCCTCCTGTTCCTGTTCTAACCGTCCAGGATCCACACGTGGACAGTGAGCAGCGTGTGGTGATCTGCCAAGGTCTGTCCAGGCCTACCTCCTTCTTGGCACAGTTGGCTACCCACGCCTGTCTCTCAGCTTCCAACTGGTCCTTCAGGGCCTTCAGCTCCATCTGAGGGGAGTAGACTGTGAGGGGCCCGAGGTCACTCCAAGGCCCTGCCCACCCTGTTGAGGACCCTACATCACTGGGTCCTCCACTGCAGGCCAGACTCAGCCGGCACTCCGAGGGGGTAAGCCCACTCACTTGATGCCTGCGTTCCTGCTCCTCTCGGCTCCTCTCAAACTCGGCTCTCAGGGCTCGAGTCAGGGCTGAGCTGCTCTCCTCTAGCTGCTGCCTCAGTTCCTCCAGCTCTGCCCGCTGCCTGCAGGTCAGCAAGATGAAGGCAACAGGTTATTATGAGAGGGGCTGGGTAGGCCGGGGCACTGTGAGGAGGGCAGCCCTCGGTGGCACCTGGCTGCCTGCTGGCCCAGTCTTTCCTTCTCCTCAGCCACCTCATTGTAGAGCCGCCGCCGTTGCTGCTCCAAGGCCCGCTGTTCCTGCTCCAGGTGCTGCTCAAACCTGCGGGACATCGAGGCTGCTTGGACCACAGTGGGTGTCCACGGTGCTTGATGCTGGTCACCCTGCTGCCCAGGGCGGTCACATCAGCTCACTGGGACCCTCTGTTGTCTGTGGGCTGCAGCCTCCTTCAGCTGTGTTTGTGGTTTACTGTATCTTCATACTGGCCTCTCTCCGCTTAGCCCCACCCTCAGGTGGGAGCCATGACCTGTACCCCGTCTTTTCTGAGACTAGGGGAGCAAAGGGCCAGCAGAGATAAAAGGACAGCCTTAGGAGGCCGTGACAGTGAAGGAGGGCTGACTACTGGTCACCGGTGCCTAGCATACTGACTCACTCGGTCCCAGGCTCTGACATAACAGCTTGGTCATAAGTGGTGAACTCTAGGGCGGAGAGAATGAGTGAGGCTGTCCTCCGACGCAGAGCAACCTACACATCACCATGTCCAGCTCAGCAAGTCTGGACATCTGAGTGTTGTTGTAACAGCAATCTCCTATGACCACACAGCTGCTGCTGTTCCAGGGAAGTCAGGTGGCTCTAGGAGCACGGCCTCAGCGTCCTCCTACCTCTGCTGGGCTCGCTCCCGCTCTTGCTGGCCCAGCGCCTCCCGCTCCCGCTCCAGGTGCTCCCGCAGCTCTTCTGTCTGGCGCAGGTGGCGCTGTGCAGCCTGCTCTTCACGCTGCTGCAGCTCAGCCTCGTGTAGGCCCCTGAGCCTCCTAACCTCTTGCTTGTGCTTGGCAATCAGCTTCTGGATCTCAGGCTCTAGACCTGTGGAGACAGGGGTTGCTCTAGAGATAGGGCTGCTAGTGCCCTCCCACCCAGCCACTGCCCCAAACCATGGCAAGCGTGATACACTTAGAGGCAGACTAGAGGCAGTAGATTAGACTGCACTCCAGAGGCCTAGCTCCAGGAGTGTTTTGGATATGCCATCAGACCACAGTGGCTTTCCCAGCCTGTGGTACAAAGGCTACCCAGCTTCTTGGTGCTCTGACCACTGGATCTCCCATTGGCATGATGCCCAGGATCCTAGAGGAAGAGGGCTCTCTATAGGCCAGTCTGAAGGTGCCCCTTAAAACCTCCTTTATACTGAGTTCGTCTTTCTTGTCTACAGTTTTCTCTGGTTTCTGCAGTGTAACCTAGGTGGTCCTTGATGTCCCTATACTAGCCTCCAAAGGGGGAGCCCCCTCAGGCATCTGTGAACTGGGAGCCAGCAGCTAAAATGAGGTTCGCGTCTACCTGCCCTAGGCGGCCATGACTGTGGCGTCACCTAGCAACACCTATGCTCATGGCCACTGGAGCGGGGTACGGGGTGAGGAGGCCCCACCTCTGACTGTGATTTCCTTGATCTTCTTTGTTTTCTCATTGATCCACTTTTCCCGCCGGATTTTCTCGGTGGCACTCATGAGTTCTTTGAGTTTCTTGATCTCCTGCATGAAGAGCACAGGAGGAATGAGTGTGGAGGCAGAGTCCCACCCCGTTCATCTGAGAGGGATACCACCACCCACCGCAATCGAGGCCACAGAGAAAGGCAGAGAATTAAGGAGACACAGGAAAAAGCCCTCCATTCAGGAGCTAGCCTTTCCGGCTGACAGACACCATTGGCAAAATGTCAACAGTGACTTACGCGTGTGAGAATGCATGTTTTCCTAGAGATCCCACCAACAAAAGCCAGTAAAACTAGTCGGCACACTTAAGGGCCGGAATGGCTTATAACTTTGCCTTAGCAATTCTCTCATCCCCAAGTTTAAGTGATAGCTTCAGATATTACAGGAACAAACTCTTGAACCCTTAAACCTTGCACATTGCACACTCTAACAATGTAACTTAGAAAGCCACGGTATCTCACACACCCAGAGAAGCCCAGGCTCACACCTGTAGTCTCTTGAGCACATCTATCAACTCCTGTGCTTAGATCGGTCACAAGTCTCTTCACAACTAGAGCTGTGCTTTATGCTGAAATTGTTTTTCAAAGGGAAGCCAAGGATCCCACTTCTGCCTGAGAGAAAGGCCCCTAATGGGGAAGGAGCTCCCCCGGCTGCTGTGGATGGCCCGGGGCCATGACTCCATTCCTGCTGAAGTTCAAGGACCACCCGAGGACTCTGGCTGGGGGCTGTGGACACCGGGTCTCTTTAAACAGTCAGTCCACCCTCACATGGGGTCTGGCTTCAGAGAGAAGCATAACCAGGTGTCTGAGACTTTTAATCAGCATCTGCAGGACAGTCAGGTGGGGGCTGGAGGAGCCTGGTGCAGCTGAGCTGAACAGGTTGTCACTCAGGATGCCACTGGAGCAGGCCAGGCTTAGACTCTTGGGTTCATGGCCACTGTCCTATGAGAAGGCCAGGTAGGCTGTGCAAGCTTACCTGAGATGTGGAGGCCCACACCTTGGCCCCGTCCCTGTTGAACACTTGGATGCAGTTCAAGAAGAAGAAGAAGAAAAAAAAACTCCCAATCCCCCAAAAACAATAACAAACAAACAAGCCAGGCCAGGCGGGGATCTCTGTGAATTCAAGGCCATCTGGTCTATACAGTGAATTCTAGGACAGCCAGGGCTACCATGCTGCCGTTGCCCCTGGGAACCTTGTCAGAGCCTGGCACTGGCTCACCAGTTCCTGCTGCTCCTGCATCTGGGCCACACGCTCTCGACACCGCTGGTCCCCATGCTTCAGCTCTGCCACCACCGCCTCACACTTCTCGCTCAGAACTTTCTTGTCTTCGATCAGCTGTGATGGAGGTAGGGTGAGGCTCTGCTGTCCGCCCTGCAGTCCCTCCACTGGGCCAGCACTGCCACCCCACTGTCACCTGGTCAATGAAGGACAAGTGCCGTTGGATGGTGGCCTCATATTGCTCCTTCTGCTGCTGAAGCTGCCGGCTCAGCTCCTTCTCTGTCTCCTTAACTCGTCGAATGGTGAGGTCACGTTGTTGCGCCTGCAGGGAGCATGGACAGGAGATAAATCCCTGCCGGGCACCAAGCACTAGGCACCAAGCGCCACGTGAGGGAGGAGGCAAAGGCAGAACTGTGGAATAGCCATGGCTCAGGCCTCTTGGCTAGGATGCTGGTAGGCCCCATCCCAGCTAGAGCCCCGGGGTGACAGCTAACGGTCTCACCAGAGCTCTCTGCAGCAGAACCAAGGCCTGTTTCTTCTCCTCCAGCTCCAGCTTCAGCCGCATCATGGATGTACTTCCCTCAGACCCTAGTTCCAGGGACCTTGGGCCCGCCTCCAGCACCAGGCTCTAAGGATATGACACTCCTCAGGTAGGCCACCCAGCAATTACTGCCTACCTGATGCCCACCCTCTATGGAGAGTCACTACACGCCCCCTGTACCACCCTGCAGCAAGGGGACTGCTACGCTGGACATCTGGTCAAGGGACAGTGGGCAACAGGTCTACCATGGAGAGTATCTACTAAGAAGTGCAGGCGGGCTAGGCTTTGGTGCTCAAACACTGATCACAAGGCCTTGTCTACCCTCTCCTGACCTTACTGCCCCGTGAAAATACGAAGTGTCCCTGCTGTTCTTTCAGTACACAGCCCACAGCCACAAGAATGGCAGATCACCCACCTGGACAGGATGACCTATCTAGAGAGGATGCCACAGTAGGACAAGGCAGCCTTGTCAGCTTTCCCTTCTGCAGAACTCAGGAGTGGGACTGTCGCTACACTGGGGCCTTGTGAATGACCACCTCCCGCTGGGAGCCACTACCTCCCGCCAGGGTGCCGGCCGCTCCTGTCCCGACTTCTCCATCTCGTCCAGGAAGCTCATGATGCTCTGCAGCTTGGCCTCTGAGAGCAGGGTACCGTCGTCAGGGGGGCCAGGGGCTGCACTGAGTTTCCCAAACTTCTCCAGGTTGTCAGCTGTCAGGGAGTTGGCATCTTCCTCCTGCAGGTGGCCCAGCACAGGGGCTTAGGGAAAACTGAGAACTTGGGGAACCTCAGGGACAGGGGGAAGGGAGAGGCAGTAGGCCTGGCTGTGGCTAGGAGGGCCTCCTAGCAGCTCAGACCTTTGAGATTATTGCCACAGCAAGAAAGGTGTGTGTCCTCCTGGGCCATTGTGTCCCAATCTCAAGGAGACCAGACAGGAAGGGAGAGCAGAAGTCAATAGGCCACACCTGGTCCTTGTCAGGGTCTCAACTAAAACAGAAACATGGTGGCCCATGCCTTCCCTGACCCGCTATGGAAGCCTGCTGACCTAAAGCGATGGTGTGAGTGCTCAGCGCCTGCTTACCTCATCGGCCCAGGCATATCTGTCCTTATGATAGGCCTTGGGGTGAAGCAGCGGCTCGGGCTCCTCCTCTAGGAGCTTCAGTGTGTCCAGAAGATCCTCCAGGGTTGCTCTGGCCCTGGCCTTGTTCCTGGTAGAGCCCAACACTGCCAAGTCCTCTCTGACTTCACCCTGGGAATGGGTGTCCTGTAATACACAGGCAAGGAAGGAGATCAGCAAGGTCAGTGGTCACTAAGGCTAAGAGTTACCCCAGGTTCCCATGGTGCTGGGCAGGGCCTCTGTACCCATCCCAGTGGGCCAGTGTGTCCACCACTTGGCACATGACTCAAGGTGCTGTCCTCAGAGGAAAAAGGCTCCCGCCCAGTGTCACACTAAGCAGCCTGTGGCTTTGCTGTCCCCTTTCCATGGAGAGTGACACAGGAACCCTCCCCTGGTGAGTGGGAACTGGCAAGATTCCAGAGCGGCTCTGAAACCTCCCCACAGCAAGATCAGCAGGCCACCATCTCACACCACATCAGCCCACTGCACTCCTTTGGGACATAAAAGGACCCCAAAGCTAAGGAAAAGGCAGGGACATATTGGCTTAGGCCACCCAGGCACAGACATGTTCAGACCTGTGGCTTATCCTCTGGAGACTGCCGTTGTAGCTCTGGGAATGATTCAGAGGCAGGAGAGCAGGGGTCTGCGGGGCCTGAAGGGTAGATGCTGGCACCTGTAAAACAATGCACTGTCAGTCCTCTAAGGTGAGCCAGGAAAAAGCCAGGTGTAAGCCCAAAGGGACATTAAGGGGCACTGGTCTTCCAGGGTGTGAAGCTGTGTGGGAGCAAGTGCAGACCTAGAGTGCTGGGCCTCGGTTGTGCAGGTCCCACTGCTGAGGTAATTTGTTGAAGCTTGCACCCTCAAGTCCTGCACCACAAGTGACCCAGGCAGCAGAAGTGGGGAGCAGACCTGGGCTGAGGTCCCAGTTCTGCAGGTAAAAGTCATCAAGCCTGGCCACATGAGGACTGAAGTCTGGCAGAGCCCACAGCTTCCTCTCGCCGTAGGGTCAGGTGGACAGAGACCCACTCACCAGTGTTGTTGGCCTTGGGGTGTGTGACGCTGCCTGGCATTAAGGACGGCTCCTGTGAGGGTCGAGGCTGCTCCAGTGCCCTGGTCTCTGGTCTGTCCTTAGGCAGCCTGTGCACTGCTTCACTTGCTTTCTGGGCTCTTTTCTGCTGCAGTTCCTAACAGAGGAGTATCTCTGAACAGCCCCCCTAAAGCAGATGTCCCCTTACCATCTGGCAGCCCAGCTCCCTGAGGCTCGGTGTCCCCAAGCATTAGTGTCACACAGACTGGACTAGGGGCTGAGTAGTGCTCTCTGGTGTGTGGACTGTGGGTGACACCTGGGGTACCCGGTACCTGAATGGCTGCCTGTCTGGCCTGGCGAGCCTTCTCCTCCCGGGCCTTCTTCCTCGCTGCCTCCTCCTGCCGGTGCAGGTCTAGAAGGTTCCCACTTCCCAGCCGTTGCCTCTGCCCCTGCCAGGGAAACCAAAGCCACAAATTTTACAGAACTGGAAGGTGGACGGAGGCCTGGGAGGTCTCCACAGGACCCCAAGTGTCCACAAGCATGGAAGGGGAAATTCCTGAGGATATGAACCTGTCACCTTGGCTCAACAGAGGGCCAGACCCACACAAAGATGCAGGAACATCAGGGAGACAGAGCTCCACAGCACTCAGCCAGGGGTTTGCTCAGGGTGTCAAATCCTGGCACTGGCTGGTCCCTGGCACATTAATCCAACAGCAGCATCAAGGAAAAGTAGGTGCCACAAAGTAGGTTACACACGTCTGGGTAATTCTAGGTCTGACATCCATTTGATTTGCTTTAAGAACTGAACTTAATGCACTTGCTGTGTGCACCGCAGGCGGCGAGACCCTGAGGAATCTACGCCCGGCCCACAGTCACACTGACCTCTCGCTTGGACGCCAGCAGGTGCTCGAGGCTTGCTGCTCCTGCTCGGTGCCTCTGTACCTGGCAGCGGTACCAGCGTTGGATGGTGACTGCAGCCTGGTTCACCTGATGGATGAACCTAACCAGAGAACTTGAGTCAGGACCAGGAAGGGTCCCCACATCCCTGTACCCCTAGAACAAGAAGCTGTTAGTCAACCAGCCGGATGGAAAGAGAAGGCTGATGGGGAAGGCCAGACCTTCTTGAAAACCTAAACCCACCTTCCTGGGAAACAACCCCAGGGGATGAGCTGCCTTAGAGGGTGTGTCCAGGCAACCGGATGCTGCTTGGGAGCAAGCTCCAGCACCCCGCAGCCTGCAAGGAGGCAAGAACACCAAAGCACACAAGACACACAGGTCGGTGGTTGCTAAGGTCAGGGCAAAAGAGGAGACCATGGGGCTGGAGGGACGGCTCAGAGGTTAGGAACACTGACTGCTCTTCTGAGGTCCTGGGTTCAATTCCCAGCAACCACATGGTGGCTCACAACCATCTGTGATGGGATCTGGTGCCCTGTTCTGGCACACAGGCATAGATGAAGGCAGAATACTGTATACATAAAAAATAAGTGAATCTTATTTAAAAAAAAAAAAGACCACACAGTGGATAGGCTGGGGGAGTTGGGATAAGCTGAAATAGCCTAATTATTTTTAGTGTTACTTATTTGAGGGTTGTTTGTTTTGAAGAAAGGGTCTCTATGTAGCTCCGGTTGTCCTAGAGCTCGATATGCAGTGCAGGCTGGCCTTGAACTCAGAGATCCTCCTCCTCTGCTTCCAGAGTGCTGCACTAAAGGTGTGCAACACCACACCTGGTCATTATTCATTTTGAAGCCAGAGTCACACGTTCCACTCTGGCCTCAAGTTCACCATGTACCCGAGGATGACCCTCAAGTTCACCATGTACCCGAGGATGACCCTCAAGTTCACCATGTACCCGAGGATGACCTTCAATTGTTGGTTATCCCGCCTCTGCTACCCAAGAGCTGGAAATGTCAGCTGTGCAACCACACACATCTGTCAAGTGTACTTTAAACTAAACCCACTGGGCTGGGGAGAGAGCTAGGGGTACAGCTCTTGCTGAGTATAAGCCTCTGGGTCCCATCTCAGTACTGCAAGAAAACAAGTAACTCAATAAAACCGATCAAACCCTAACGAGGGCTGAGGCACGGATCGTTGCCATGGGAACCTCCAGTTGCCTGCCACAGCGTCCTGGCTCCACAATGAGGCCCATCCACAGAAGCACCATGATGGGGCTCTGGGGAGCTGATGGTTCCTGGCCTCACCTCCCAGCACCCTTCCTCCCACTGTCTACTTACAGGACCCCTCCCCATACTCAGCCCCAAGTCACAGGCCGGCTGGGTGGTCTGGATGGAAGTTCTGAGACCACCCGGGAGCCCCCAGTGCAGCTATTCACCTGCTAACGGGTCATGGCAAGGAGCCATGCGGTAGCCACAGAAGGACCCCCGCTGCCTGTGCCCACCACTGTAACCCCAAAGGGTACTGACAAGGACAGCCTCATGGTAGCTACAGAGAAGGCCCCGCCTGTGCCCACCGCTGAAGCCCCACAGACAGGTGTTTGTTCTCAGTCTTTTATCTTCTTTCGGCTAAATGTGTTTTTAATCACCAGTTTCACTGAGGTATAATTACCATACTATAAAACCCTCCCATTTGTGGCATACAATTCAATGCTTTCTGAGGCAAATTTACAGGGTTGTGCAGCCATCAGCACAATCCAATTCTAGAACATTCCCATCACCCTCAGAGAACAATCCCTGCGGTATCCTGGTTCCTGTCACGTCCCGAGCAACTACAGCCCCCTCCCCCCATATCACTATCTTGCCTTTGCATTTTATACACATGGAGTCTCAGCAAGTATGGCCTTCCCATTCACCTTGCCTAAAAACCAGCTATTAGGTGAACTCTTATCACTGGAGTCATAGTTCCCAAGCCCCTTCCCCACAACTCCCAGAGAAAAGTCACCTCTCGGCTTCCTCCTCAGTCACCTCTTTCCGCCTCAGCAGGCCTGTGGTGCCCTGAGTGGACTGACTGGAGAAGTTCTTCCGAGGCTTCCCGAAGTCGCTGCCCTCACCACCCTCACGAGCTGCTGCCTTCACAATATTGCTGATGGGACAAAGAGAAGCCTAGCTGTAGCCACAGCTCCAGGCAGGGTCCCTGATCCATCCCACAGTTCCAAGCCTGGAGGAGGCCCACAATCCATGGTACAAGGTTGACCTTTCAGCTTCACCTTGCTAGCCCCACAACTACCTGTACCCCAAAATCCCATTGGCTCCAAGAATCACTGATTCTAAGTGAAGCTCTGTTGGGGTACAGAGCTTCAGTTACCCCAACTGTGGTATGTGGTTCTCTATTTCCACAGGAACTTCCTTCCAGGGCTCATCCATGGGCAGAGACCAGAGCTTCTCCAGTTAGCTGTTTGTTCTCCCTGGGAGGCTGCCTTAGCCCGGGTGGGACTGGCAACACCACTGAAAGCCTAGAGCCCTGTCACAGGCCTGCATCTTCATTCTCTCTCCCTCCCTCCCTCTCTCTCTTTCTCTCTCTCTCTCTCCCTCCCCCCTCTCCTCTCTCTCTCTCTCTCTCTCTCTCTCTCTCTCTCTCTCTCTCTCCACACACACACACACACACACACACTCCACAGCCCACCTGGGACCCTCCCCCAAGCCACATGCTTCCAGTGTGCATGCAGGCAGGCCTTACTTGAGGGAGGGGGCTGTCTGGTTGGAGCTCTTGGGGGGCGACACCTTCTTCGAGGAGGCATAGTGGTTGTGCACCATGGTGGTGACACAGTTGCCTACTGCTCCTTTGTTGCTCCTGTCAGAGAGACCAGGGAGGAGTAGGGCCGGAGGAGACAGTCAGGTTTGGTTTGTGGAGCATGCTGCTGTAAAAACTCTCAGTGCGTACTATGTCAATGACTAAGCACCTCTGGGACCCCAGGGCCTGCACCAAAGTGGATGGTGTCCCTTAACTTCCAAAGTCAAGAGACACACACTTGCTTTGGAAGTGGCCCAGAATACACTCTCTCCAGTGGCTTCTCCTGGCCTATGGGTGAGGCCACAGCACCAGCACCTGCCATGTTGGTCACTGTTCTTTGATGAGCTTGGTCTGTCGTGTCCCTGGTGAGCCTGACCCCAAGAGTGACAGGCGTGGATCTGACACAGGCTCACCCCAAAGGTGACGCCTCCCAATGAACCTTCCAAGTCAGACAGAGCTGGCCCTGAGGCACCTCCCAGACCTGAAGTTTCTGAGAAACACAGCTGGGTGACTCAGACCTCTAGAAAGAAGGCCCTCCGAGGGAGAGAAGCCGGCCAGGATGTGCAACCTATACCTTACAGACCCCTCCTCTGGCTGAGGGGAAGCCATTGCTCTGATCACTGACTTCCCCACTCAGTACAAAGTAGCTCAATCCAGCCACATAAAGACAAAAGGACAGTGTTTGTGGACCAGGTGTGTGCATGCCTGAGCGTGTGCATGGTGCACGTGTGGTAGGATGATACCTGTTGTTAGCAGTGAAGCTGGGTGCCAGGGAACACTCCTTCCTCCGAGGGCCCAAGGCAGAACCAAGGGTGCTGGGACTCTGAACAGTGGCTGGGAGAGCGAAGTCCCTGGGCTGGTCATCCTGTGGATCACACGGACACTTCTCAACCTAAAACCTTACGTGACACGAGGCAGCAGATTCTATGCGCCAAGGGACAAGTGTCAGGACCAAAGCTCAGCAAGCCTGGGACCCACCCTCCCTGCAATAGCTGCCTCTCTCTCTGCAGAAGCAGGAAGGACGTAGAAGGAACTCATGGATGCCTCATGCCTACCCTTACCAGGACGTTCCATGTGGCTTCCTTCTCGCTGGACGCCTTGCTAAGACTGGCCACCCTTCTTCTCCCACTGGTACCACCCTCAAAGAACATCAGGAAGTCAGTGGGCTCTGCGGGCCTGTGTCAGAGAGAGGTAAGCACACCAAGTCAAGTGTTAGGGATGCCAGGAAGACAGAAGGCAAGAGGGCTTCAGGACAGGAGTCTGGAGAGTGGGCTCAGGCTAAAAGCACTTGCTATTCTGGCAAAGGGTCCAGTTTGGTTTCCTGCACCTACACAGAGGCTCACAACCCTCTCTAACTCCATTTTCAGAGGATCTGATACCTTCTTCTGGCCTCTGAGTGCAGCAGGTACACATAGGTAAGCATATACGCATGTAAACAAACATATACATTAAAATGTTTTTTTCTTTTTTAAAAGATTTATCTTTATTTTATTGTTTAATTTATTTATTTATTGTTTTTAAAGATTTATTTTATATATGTGAGTACACTGTAGCCATCTTCAGACACACCAGAAGAGGGCATCAGACCCCATTACAGATGGTTGTGAGCCACCATGTAGTTGCTGGGAATTGAACTTAGGACACCTGGAAGAGCTGAACCATCTTCAGCCCTAAAAAAAAATGTTTCTTAACCCTGACATATATTCCTAACTGGCAGAGATGCCTCAGTGGAACAAGGTCTGGAAGGCTGGGAAGTCTGAGCAGCTATACTGAGCAAGAGGCTCAAAGGCCTACATAAGACATGTGGCTACTGCCATCACCTTCCTCCCTGCATACACAGAGAGCCTGCTGGAGTGAGACGGTCTGAGTAATGCCCCGTGTGAGGCAGGAAGCTCTGGCAGCAGGCATACAGCCTGTGCTCAGGGCGATGGAGCCCGGCCTCACACACTGTCAACTCAGGGAAATGGAGCCTGGCCTCACACACTGTCAACTCAGGGAAATGGAGCCCGGCCTCACACACTGTCAACTCCAGGTAATGGAGCCCAGCCTCACACACTGTCAACTCAGGGAAATGGAGCCCGGCCTCACACACTGTCAACTCCAGGTAATGGAGCCCGGCCTCACACACTGTGAACTCAGGGCGATGGAGCCCGGCCTCACACACTGTCAACTCAGGGCGATGGAGCCCGGCCTCACACACTCAGTGGAAGGCCCACGTACAAGAGGCCACACAGTATCCCATTCCAGTATAGAAAATGTCCAGAGCAGGCCGACCCACAGGGACAGATGCAGACTGGTGGCTGGTGGAAGCGGGGGGACACAAGAGAACCTCAGCAGTCATGGAGTAAGGAATCTCCAGACGGGACCATGATGGGCCAAGACCCGGTTCAGCAACAGAGCGCTTGCCTCGGCTTGGCCCTGGGTTCCATCTCCATCACCAACAAACAAGTGTATCTCTGAGGTGTTCCTGAGACGTGAGCTGTACAGTACAGGAACTGTAGGCCAACAAAGTGGACAAACAAACTCAGAAAAGTTGGCATTCCTGGACGGCCATTTCCATACTCTCTAAGGCAAAGGGAGGATGATGGGCCGTCAGTTCCCAGACATACCCCGGCCAAGACAGCCACACCGACAGACTCCACACTGTTACAGGCTTCACCCATCACCCCCCTGGCAAAGGCCAAGGCACACTGTTGGCATCTCCAGGCCACAAAAAAAAGTACTGAAAAATCCCCTTTCATGTGGAAGGGGTGGGCTCAGTCTGCCCAAACACGGAAGGCAGGGAGTAAAAGGTAAAGGACTTGTCCTGATTCACAAACGGTGAAGAGACTGACACACTGCAGTGCTAAAATCCAGAAAGCACACAGGGCCAGCATCAACACTGAAACGGGAGGGGGCGGGGGGACACCCAGCATGCAACAACATGGGCTGTAAGGCCCTAGATAATCGTGCAAGAAATATACAAGATTTCACAGGCACTGGGGTTGGTGGAAGTTGGCAGAGCTGATGAAAAAGTCACAAAGAGGTCTGGAGAGATGGCTCAGTGGTTAGAGCACTGACTGCTCTTCCAGAGGTCCTGAGTTCAATTCCCAGCAACCACACGGTGGCTCACAACCATCTGTCATGGAATCCAACGCCCTCTTGTGGTGGGTCTGACAGCTACATACCAAAAACAAAAACAAACAAACAAAAAATCTGTAAAAATGAAAAGAAACAGTCATGAAGAAATAAGGGCCAGAGGGGCCACAGCAGTGAAGAGCTCTCCTCTGGCAATCGTCATCCACAAAGCACAGCCACAGAGACAGGGGCCAGCTTGGGGCCAGCTCAGTAAGACACGGGTGCAGAAGACAGGAGGCTCTCCACAGGGCCTAAGCACCGCATGAAGACAGAGTGGCACGATTGTTAGGAAAGAGATGAAGGGGGGGGGGATAAGGCCCATGGAGGTGCAGTGAGGCCTGGGGCCAAGGGAGATGCCTCTGGGGAGCCCATGTTGGGAATCCCTTCCCCCTGAGGGACCAGCCACATGACAGTATAGTACAGAATAGAGTTTATTCAGGTCATGGGGGAGTTAAGAGGGTTGTAGAGGGAGAGAGAGAGAGAGAGAAAGAGAGAGAGAGAGAGAGAGAGAGAGAGAGAGAGAGAGAGAGAGGAGAGAAGTAGAGGCCGGCCATGAGTACATGGGTACGTGGAGAGGGAGGGAAGGAGGGAAGGGAATCGGGGAGAGGAGAGGAAAGACAGAGGGGAACAAGGGGCAAGTAGCCCCTTTTATAGTGCCAGGTAACTGGGGCGGAGCATACCTGGCTGTTGCCAGGTAACTGTGGGGTGGGGTTTACAGAATCCCAACAATGGTTGAATCTGAAATGTCCCTTAAGCATTCAGTCCCCAGCTTGTGGAGCCTTTAGGAAGTGGGGTCTGGGTGATAGAAGTATGTGAGAGGGGTGAGCCTTTCCAGGTTACACTTCCAGTTCAGCATGCTCCTCCTCTCTTCCTGTTGGCCACAATGTAAGAAGTTGCCACCACAAGCTCCCACTGTCTAGTGACAATCATACAAAATGTAAACAGTACAGAAAGAGTTGTTGCTGTGATAAATGTAGTCACATCAGCCTTGGGAAAGGATCTGTGGCAGGGACTTAGAATATGGGGACTGAAGGCAAGGGAAATCCTAATGCTGTCTGCTGAGCCAAAAACAAACTAACAAACAAACCAAAACCCAAAACCAAAAAACACCAACAGTAAAGACAGCTGAGGTGGGGGTGGAGCTGCAAATGGAAACAAAGGCCTTAGGTTGTTACACTGTAACAACAAATCTGGCTACATTTTGCAAGAGTCCTGAAATTTAGGTGAGCCTGAATTCAAAAGCAATAGACCAGTTTATCTGGCAGGAGAAAGATCATGACAGCAAGGCATCTAAACTGAGACTCTTAGATTCACATAGAAACAGGAAAGGAAATAAACCAGGAGCAGGATTTGAAAGCTTGCAGTCGGTAGAAGGGGACTGCAGCCTGGGGAGAAGGGCACACAAAGCAGCCGCAGTTGGAAAAGGACACACATCCTTTGCACCCAGACAATAGGAAAAGTTCCTTGACTCCTCTCGTAGGGGTTGAGAGGACTCCAGCCAGCTCACAAAAGGCCTCCGAAGCCCCAGGGATGCTCTGAAGCAAGCAGCAAGGGAAACATTGTTCTCCATTGCTGCCGAGGTCCTGCCCTGGCTTGCACAGCACTATACCTACGCCCGGGAGATGTCCAGATACATCTTGGGCTGGCGGGATGTGGTGCTGTCCACATGGTGCTGGTGATACTATAGCACGCAGACTGCAAGGGTTCTAACAGGGTCAGGAAGGTTGTGTGTAGTGAGGCTGCATGGGGACACTTGAGCAAGCTATGCAGGAAGCTGTCAAGGGTGAGCCTGGGTTGTAGTCTGGATCCCAGAATGTATTTGAGGTAATCTTAACCAAGCCTTTTGGAACCCGACTGAATACATTATGTGCCCCCAATACCAGATTTGGTTCAAAGACTTGCCCTGTTCTTTGCTGTGCCCTATTCTGCCATTTTAGAAATATGAATCTTATTCTGGGCTATGGGGTGTTAAATAAACACACACACACACACACACACACACACACACACACATACACACTTTTTTTAAAAACAGAAGGTAACTGTTACACACTACAGAGGCTTTTAAGCTGGACCTTATATAATATAAGCATCTTCTATTATAACATGGCCAGGAGCCTATGAGGATAAGGAGTGGAGGTTGTGACTTCACAGTGATGTATTTGGGCATCAGGCTACTAAGGGGTGGAGTTGTGCTGGGTTTTGTCAGTTTAACAAAATCTACGATTACCTAGGAACTGGCCTGTAAGCCTGACTTTTCGATCTGTTAATCTGAGGTGTGAAGACATGGCCCACTCCTTCCTTGACTGGACCCTGGACTGTACACATGGGGAAAGGAGGCCGAGAATGACGCAGCCATTGCCCTCCTTCAGCTGCAGAGGTGGCCAGTTGCTTGGCTGCAGTGACAGACTGCACTGTGATTCAGATGGCCAGGCTCTTCCCTAGATGGCTTTTGTCAGGGATTTATCAGAGCCAACAGGAAAGAACTAAGATATTCAACTGCTAACAGAACTAGGCCTGCTCGCCAACAGCCAGAGAAGTGCAGGGACGTCTGCGAACTGTTTCCTGGATGTCATTAATGAGCATAACTACACTACACACACACATATGGACATACACACATTGCACACACCACATAGACACATACAGACACACAGTCACACATATACAGACCCACAGTCACACACACACACATACATGCACCAGACACACATACACACACATGCACTATACACATGCACCACCACAGACACACATACACACACCACACACACATGCACCACCAGACACACACACACATGTACCACACACATGCACCAGACACACAGACACACACAGTCTCATACACACACATACACACACACACACACACACACACACATGTAACACACACATGCATCACCACATACACACACACACACACAGTAGTCACACACACACTATATGCACCAAGCCCTCTACATACACCACACACCCGTAACACATAGCATCATATCATATAAACACCACAAACCATGAACACTCCATAATCTCCACAAATCCACATGGTACAGAGACATATGCATGTGTATCCCCCATACACCTCATTTAGTACCATCGCATGTACACACCCCACACCCCAGTACATCCTGCATTTTTCAGAGTGGATATCCTGAGAGTATGGCACACTCAGCTGCTACATCCCAGATCCTGAGCATCTGTCTGAGTGCGGCAGGAGTGCAGCTCCTATTTTCCCCGGGGAGGGGCCGCCTCCGTTGGCTCAAAACCTATGAGTCCATGACTGAGTCTCAAACCTGCTGCTTGGGGACAATTCTTGCAGATGGGCCTTATTGGTTCCCCTCAGATCAGTAGCACTGGCCACTGCTGGCTCTTCACTGGTCTCCTCAGCACTGAGGCCCCAGGACGGCTGGTTGCGGACAGGTATGGAGCTCAGGGAAGATTCAGAAATGTTCTAATAGTGATATCTCCCACTAACAGTGTGTTTCGATATCCAAAGAGCAGGAGAGGCTCCAGAGAAAAGATGTGTAGATAAAGGCCCAGACAACCTTGCTGGTACTACCTGCTTTGCTGAGTACCCTGAGCAGGTAGGGAAGGCAAGCTGGAGGAACAGGTGGGACCTACCCAGAGGGCCCTGGGTCTGATGTCCAGCATAAACGTAGCAGGACAGAATGAATGCTCTTGGCTGTCCCTAACCCTCCTAGCTCAAGAGAACAGAGTGGGGCAGAAAGAGCAGACAGTGTGAGGGCCACCAGATCCCACAAGGGACAGAGCTGCAGGAAGGGCTGGGGAGGAAGAAGGGTAGTGACCACCTGAAGAGATTGAGGGGACCAGCACAATAGGTTACCTGGGGGAGCCGGTACATGACTGGTTGACCTGTGTAGTGCTGTTAGATCTTCGAAGGTTGTTAATAGCTCGGGGGCCCCCAGGCCCAGTGGCCTCCTGCAGCAGAGAAAAAAAGAGCCAACTTAGCAGAGAAAGCCTCAGACTATTGCCAGGATGCTCAGCGCCAGGCCAGGCCTTAGAGAAATCACTAGGAAACGAGCTGGGAGGCTCTTGGTGGCACATGGACAGTTAAGGGCGTGGCCACAGGACAGGATGGCCTTGTCATCAGTGGGGATGGGGACAGGACCCAGTCTTGGAGAGCCTAGGTGTACTGCACAAAGTAGGGAGCCCTTCACCCCTGCAGTGGGGGAGGGCCCTCCTAGGAACTGCTCACCCCATTACTGTGGTTATCAACAGTGGGCCTGGTATTCTCAGGGTGGCTACGCTGCATCTTCGCAGGGAACAGGAGAGGAAGCAAGCAGAGTGGGGCGTGGGCCACCTACAGACCAGGAGCGGCAGCTGTGTGCCTTAGCAGAAGGCTCACCTCTTCCTTCTTTGCCCCTCTGCACTTTAAACAGTGGCACATCTGACCTTCTCTTTATAATGTGGAACTGTTGAACACGTCACTGCATCAGTGACAGCTCAGGGGTAACCCTTCCTTTCCCCCATTTGCCTGATGGCAGCTTTATATTCTCCACACTGAGGAAAGAGACAAAGCTCACGGAAGGTTAACAAGTATTCATCAGATAAACTAGAGCATGGGCTAAGAGCCTTAAACTCCACCCATGCAAAGGCTGAATGTCACCAGCCCAGGACCCCCGCTCCCCTTCGTCCCCCGCTCCCACCCCGCATTATCACATATGTGGTATCTGCTCTAATGACAAGCCAGCTCTCTTAGGATTTAAAAGCCTGCCCAGAGCAAATGACCTTCAGAGTGCCAATGAGGTCAAACAGTGACAAGGACCAGCTGTAAAATGAGGCCCGTCCAGAGGAGGCCCTGGCCCTGTGGGCTGCTCTTTCATTAAGTATGGTAGGGTAGCGTCATCCTACAAAATAGACAGCCGGATCGATCCCAGAGAAGCGTCCCGAGAGAGGACTTTGGCAGCTTTCCCCACCCGGAACTGAGGCACAGGAGCTGTCACCAGGAAAGACACACAATAGGACTGTTTTCAGCAGGCAGCCTGGAGAGGTGGCTGTGTCCAGGTAACCACAGAAGAAGCCCATGTATGCAGTAGGGGTCAACTATACAGCACTGTGCAGCCACAGGTCTTTGGTCCACATATGTGGCCCTGGCTCCCCTCTTGCTTAGGGCTTCGGGGCAGTGGAGGGATCCAGATAGAACTAGGCCCGGAAGTTCAAGAGCGAGGCTGGGGCCAGAGAGGTCAGCAGGGTCATGCTAGTCTCAGCTGCCTACCCCTCAGCTGAGGCAGATGGCTGGCTTGACATCCTAGGCCTCTGCTTCACTGCAGCGACTTGTCCAGACCAAATGTCCTTTACTGTCCTGCTAACTCTGTCCCAGAATGCAGTCTGGTCAATGGAGGGCTATGCCTTCTGACACACTTTTTCAGGAGGAAGGAGGAGAAGGAGGAAAAGGAAGAGGAATAGGAGGAGAAGGAAGAGGAGAAGAAAGAGGAAAACAAGGAGGAGAAAGAAGAGGAGAAGGAAGAGGAGGGCCTTTTATCAAGAAAGAAACCTTAGACCATCAACCAGTCCTTCACCCTCAGCAAGTGAAAGACCAGGGTAAACCCTGGTCCCCCTAACAGGTAAAGTAGAAGACCCCTAGCAGGTAGAGCCAAAAATGTAGGTTAGCCAGTTCAGCAACAGTTCAGCAATTCTATTCTTCTATTCCAGGACCATAAAGAATCAAGGTTAGGGTGGTTTTGTTCCAGGAACTGGCTGACCATAAAGAATTTAAATTAGACAATCTTGAGAAACCAGGTGTTTCCCTTGTGATTCTTCACTAGTATTTTCAGTATTTTCTAATGACGCCTTCTCTACCCTTTGGGTTGTGGTTTTCTCCTTTAAATACCCCTTCTCCCAGCTACTCGAGGTTGAGAACTACTCTACCCCTGCGTGGGATATGAGTCTCAGCCCCAGTGCACTGGTTTTTGTTAATAAACCTCATGTAATTGCAGCAAGGACAGTCTCTCGTGAGTTCTTGGGGGTTTGTGTCATCCCGTGAGTGACAGTCTCCCCTCTCTGGGGGTTTTTCACAAGGACCTGCTTCTCAAGTACAGCAGCAGAGGAGGGGCGGCATGCAGGTCTCACCCAGGATCCTTCCTGTTCTAGAGGTTCAGGCCAGACTCAGGCACAGCCCCGGCACCCACAGCACTGATTCCTCTCTTGGCCTGGCCAGAGGATTGCCTAGCAAAGGGCAGCTCTGGGTTGCAAGAGCCCAGCTCGGCCCCTCATGCTCACCCTATGAATTTCTGACTGGCACCCCTGACCTATGCATGTCCTCACAGAGGCAGGCTGGGAAGGGAAGACAGACAGCTCTCCCCAAAGCCCCTGCCCATCTGCTGCCCACCCAGCTTCTACAAGGCCAAGTAGTTTGTCACTCTCAAGCTGGCCTGGCCATTTGAAGAACCAAAAAAACCGAAATACAGTGGAACAGGAAGGGTAAGCCCGAGGCCAGAGGCTCTGGATCTGCCACAGCACTGCTCACTAGGCTTCCATGGCCTGTTCCTCCCTGTCCACAAGATGACCATGGATATGAGATACTTGTTCTTGCAAGGAACTGTACCCAGAGACTAGATGTCACCCCAAGAGGGTCCTGGCCCCCGCACTCACCAGTGCCTTTTTTCTTGGCTCACTGCCTGTGGCCACAGACATGGAGCGGAAAATAGACTTTGCGGCTGAGGCACTGCCGGGTCTCTGGGACACGGGTGGTGGGAGGCCAATCAGACTCAAGTCCACAGCTTCCGGACTGCCTTCGGGAGTGGCACTGATGGTTCGTGAACCCTTCATGGTGGACCAGGCTAGCCCTAAGAAAGAAATAGGACACATGATAAGAGGCCACAGGGCTAGAGATGTAGCTCCATCCAGTCTTCAGCGTGGCGTAAGCCAGGTATGGCAGTATATGCGTGTAACCCTGGTACTCGGGAGGTGGAGGCGGGAGAACCAGAAATTCGAGACCATTCTCAGGTAGATTGTGAATTCAAGGCCATCCTGGGCTACGTGCGATGGGAATGAAGCTGAGGGAGAGAACCCAGTGGTAAAGAATTGCTTGTTGCTCTTCTAGAGGAACAGAACTCGATTCCTGGTACCCAAGTCAGTGGCTCACAACTGCCTGTAATTCCAGCTCCAGGGGATCTGAAGCCGTCTTTTGGCCTCTGTGGGCACAGACATAGATGCACATACATTAAAATAAACATGTATTTTCAAAACAGGGCTTCACTGTACAGACCTGGCTGTCCTGTATGGAACTCACTCTGTAGACCAGGCTGGCCTCAAACTCTCAGAGATCTACCTGGCTCTGCCTCCCGAGTGCTGGCATTAAAGGTGTGCAACACCACAAGGCCTATTTGTGCCGTTTGCTCTTCCTGAACTGTATCCAAGCATTCAACAGGAACAGGTCCTGAGGTGTGGGCAGCCACACATCCCAGGTCAGCATGCACAGCCCACCTGGCCCCTCTCACAGACGTGGTGGCTCACCTTTAATCCCAGCACTTGGGAGGCAGAGGTAGGCAGGATCTCTGTGAGTTCCAAGGCCATCCTGGTTGAGTTCCAGGACAGCCAGGGCCACATAGAGAAACCCTGCCTCAAGAAACAAACAAACAAAAAGAGGGAAAGGAGGTGGGGGAGGAGACAAGATACCATGGAGGAATCTCAGCCCCTGCACTCACAATCCCCACTAGCTCTGGGTCTGCCTGCCACCAAAGCCACCACCAGGGATGGAGGAGCTCAGTCAGGTGCATGAGACTGTTCTAAACCCTATACTAGGCTCTGAATGGTGAGCGATGAGTAGCTGGAGTCCAGAGATCCCAGAGGGTGCTAGCAGCAGACAGTGGTGGGTGTGAGCCTGGCTCTGCCACTTATCCCAGCCCTAGGTCATTATCTACATTAAAAAAAAAAAAGTGCATCTTCCTGGGCTATCCTGGGGTAAATGTGCCTTTAAGGTTAGACCTTGGAGATCCCACAACTTCAAGCTGCTCTAGTAGGACGTGGATTCCTAAGTCTCTGTATAACCACAGAACATCCATGAACTCTGGGGACCTGTCCTCTTGTTTCGGTGGCACCCTGAAACCTCGCTTGCAGGATACCACTGGCTCTGGCTCTTCCCATCCCTGAAAGCCCAAGGCCCCTGGACTCAGCCCCAGACTCTCTCTATCCACCCTCTCACCTTGGGGACCATCCCTGGTCCAGCCACTGGGTCCTCAAGGGCTTTGCACAGGTATAAAGGTGCTATCCGGCCTGGGCCCATGCTCACACCACCCAAGACTTCCACCCTGCTCTCAGCTCAGATTACACCCACAGGCGAAACAGCTTCTCAGGACAATGGCTCTGAACCTGCACTCTAAAAGCATTAACTAAACCTGCCTTCCTGCTGTTCCTCAAACCTAGGCAGCCAAGCCCAGCTCAGCCCTGCATCTTCAATCTCCCCCCACCCCGACTCCACACACCACCCATCATTTTTTCTTCTATCATACCGCTTTGCTCACTAGGACTCCTTTGAGAGGACATGGACCATGAAGTCTCAGGTCCTGATGTGCAGAAGGCACTGAGGTGTCCGGGGAGGAAATAGGGACTTGGACAACTGTTAAATGACGATTACAATCCCCTTGCAGAGTCAGGGAGCCAGGAGCAGACACTCACCACGGTCCCAAGTCAAGCTGCCTTGGTACTGGCATCCAGGGGTGTGTGGTGAGGGGCACTGCTCAGCCATCAGTGCGGCCAGCATCCTCTGTTACACATTTCTGGTTGTGTAGATGAAACCTAACACCTTCCCCTTCTTGGCACTGGCTATACCTTGGTGGACTCTGGCTGGCTGCTAAGCTCCTAAGTCTGGTGGACATAGCTTTCCCAGCACCACGTGCAGCCCAGTGAGGTTCTGGGCGGTAAACATAGCCTCTCCATGGAAACCTACAAGCCAGAGGCTGGGGAGGCCAACCTCACCCTGGACAAAACCCTGCCTCTCAAAGGAGCCGGAGGGACAGGAGCCTGCTCCCTCGGGAACCGGCTGACTGGGAGAGGCAGAACCCTCGAGCAGCGCATTGCTGTGCTCCTCCGCGGGCGACCCGCTCCCCCAGGCCTCTTGAGGTTTTAGGCAGGGGTTCCGGGCCGCCCGAGGGGACCCACGGCGATCTTCCGGGGCTGGGGGTACTGGACACAGGCCGTCCTCACTGCAGGGCCCGACCCCTCACCGCGAGACGCCCCTCACCTGCGCGGACCCAGCCTGGGGCGCAGGGCCCGTGGGCTCTGCTTGGCGGGCACGGCTGCAGAGCCACCCGGGGCCCCACGGGGCTGGCGCGGCCTCCGCCGTGGGTGACAATAAAGCGCTGTCCGCAGGGGCGAGCGGCGGCGGCTAGCAACCAGCCTGGCGCCTCCTCCGCTGTCCGTCACGCCGGCCCGCCTTTGCAGCGCGCGCCGCTCAGGGATTGGCTCTCCGGGCGCCTTCTCTGATCTTCGGGTAGCTCATTGGGCCGTTAGGCTGTCTCGTAAGTCCCGGCGTGGGAGGAGCTGCCGAAAGCCAAGCTGGAGTGGGGCAGACAGAGGGGTGGGGCTTCAGGGAGGCGGAGCCTGCGGGCCCCGGCACCCCCTGAGGCCCCCGCGCATCCCAGGGCGTCTCTGGTGCCTGGCAGACCCCGCGCAGTGGTGTTTGTGCCGCCTCTCCCCATTCTTCCCTAACTGCTTGCAAAGAAGCTTTCGGAGTGGCTCTACTGCTGCTAATATATAGTTGTGGGCTCTCCTGTCTGCCAAAGGGTTCGGGACACCGAAGCTCAGATGTGCTCTCCAATATATGTTACATTAAATAACAATGTTATAAGCTTAAATGCTTTAAAAATTATCCGCATATATTTATTAATTTTATCAATAAGTGTGTGTGTGTGCGCGCGCGCGCGCGTGAGTGTTTGTGTGTGTGTGTATGTGTGTGTAGGTTGGGATGGTGACCCAGGGTCTTGTGCATGTTAAGTAAGGACTCTGCCATTGAACCTCAGCCAATTTTGTTCTAAGAAAGCATCTTTCTCATAGACCACGTAGCCCAGGCTCACTATATAGTTGAGAGTGACCTGGTATTCCTGATCCTTTGCTTTCACCTACTAAATCTGGAATTATAGGCAAAGCTCTTTCTAAGACTTATGTGTGCGTTTCTGCATCATGTTGAGGGTGCTGAATCATCTATAACTGGGGTTATGGATGATTGTAGGATGCCATGTGGGTGCTAGGAACTAAAGCCAGGGTCCTATGCAAGTATGTGCTTTTTTTAAAAAAGATTTTATTTATGTATGTGAGTACACTGTAGCTGTCTTCAGACACCAGAAGAGGGCATCAGATCCCATTACTGATGGTTGTGAGTCACCATGTGGCTTTTAGGAATTGAACTCAGGACCTCTGGAAGAGCAGTCAGTGCTCTTAACTGCTGAGTCATCTCTCTAGCCCAGTAGGTGCTTTTAAACAATGGTGGTGGCTTCTTTTTTTAAATTAAGAGAAAAGGTTTGGATTGTACATATCAAAATTCGCACCCTTTGGTGTTCAGTAACCACCCATTCAGTTCCGAGTAGCCACTGTTTTCCTCCAGCACGCACAGCACCCCTTTCTTTGTTTAATTCAGAGGCTTTGGGCACCAGCTGGTTGGTACCTTTTGTTTTGTCTCTTGAGGAAAGTCAGAGACAAGAAGGCTTTGGGGGATTCATTCTGCTGTTCCTCTTCCCAGTGCTCCAGGATGCAGCCAACATGTTAGCTTACCCCTAGAATGCCCCCAGCAAGCAACTGTTCCATGTTTGAGTACACACCGTGGGAGCAGCTGTAGACACTCACTGGCTTTTGTGTGAGCCCAGGTTTCTACCCATCTTCTGCATTCCTAGAACAGAAATCAGTGCTGTTTAAGATGACCACTGGAATGTGTTCCAGACACTGCCCAGCCAGTGTCACGTAAGCTCTAGTTGGTATCTGTTCCTTTGGCTCTTGGAGTGTTTAGGGTCCTGTTCCTTCAGTCACATTAATAGGTGAGTTTGGTGTGTGTGTGTGTATGAGAGAGAGAGAGACATGGCGTACATGTCAAGATAATCTCCATGAATTAGTTTCCTTTCACTACCATGTGGGTCTCGAGGCTTGTACTCTAGTTGTGAGGCTGTGTGGTACAGATGCCTTTACCAGCCCAGTCATGCCACTGACCCTGTGTTCTCAGAGTTTTCACGTGAGTCTGTGTGAGACATGTAACCTAAAAATAGTCTCTCAGTGTTTGGCTCAGCCTTCCATTTCCCTAGGACATTAAAGCCTTCTCCCCTTGATAAGGTCTTTTTCCCCCCAACATAGGATCTTAGTATGTAGACCTGGATGGCCTAGAACTCCCTGCATAGATAAGGCTGGCTTCAGCTTCATGGTGCTCCATCGCTCTGCCTCCTGAGTGCTGGGATTGAAGGGGCATACCACCAAGCCTGGTGTTTCTGGTTCTTAGGCTATGGTTCTCTTTAACTTTTCGTGTGAAGTCTGAGGTATGGGCCAAGAAGTTTTAAGTCTTTTACAAGTTGCTAGCTCCAACCATGGATGGCTGATCCTTCACTGAACTACTGCAGATGAAGAAGACCCCCTACCCACTGGTGTGGCTCAGGGACCTGGCTTGTCAGGTTCTACCTCCTGTGGATGCTGCTGCTGGTATTTGTGTAGTTCTATCATTTTCTGTGTAAGACCCTGGCGATATCCGCCTTGACTAGCATAGCTGTGGTGAACTGTCCTCTGGGGATGACATTTGTCTTAAAATCAGCCACAGGAAAGGAGGGATTGCAAGTGCCAGTCCTCCCACCCCTAAGAGTTACCGTGGGAAAGGCCACTCTTCAGTGGTACACTTGCCATGAGCTTTTCCCTGCTCCTGCAAAACCCCTTGACTCACCAGCTGAACCTGTGTGGAAACATTTCTGTGCCTGGGGTTCACAGAAAGAGTCCCAGGAAAAGTCATTGTAGGCATTGTAAGGAGTGAACACTTTTCTGATCTCTGTGAACTTTGGTGTCAACTCATCACTGTTAAAACCGAGCTGGGAATAGAGCCCAGTGGTCCTGCACTTCCCAATAAGCACAAGGCCCTGCGTTTGACCCAAGTGACAACTGTGGGGACTCTGGTGGGCTTTGGGACTGCACCTCTCCAGCCATGTTCACCATACATGCTCACCTAGAGCAGTGTCACCACTTTAGTTTATCCTCTTAGCCCCTTGAGGGGAAGGTCAAAGTAGCACCACTGAGAAGCCCCACCAAACACTTGAGATACCTGCCCTGCTCAGGAAAACGAGTCCTCAAGGTGTGATTAATAATAATAACAACAATAATAAAAATAATTAGGGGCTGGAGAGATGGCTCAGAGGTTAAGAGCACTGACTACTCTTCCAGAGGTCCTGAGTTCAATTCCCAGCAACCACACGGTGGCTCACAACCATCTGTAATAGGATCTGATGTCCTCTTCTGGTGTGTCTGAGGACAACTACGGTGTAAAATATTTTAAACAAAAGAAAGCAAAACCCAAAGTGGCACAAGCTGTGTAAACATTTGTGTTTATTGAGAAAGTGCATGTCGCAGCTCCCCAGGCTCTGAGATGGACAGGAAGGTTCACTAGACTCCCCTGTGCTCTGCAGAAAACTGTGGCAAGCTGTGCTTTCAGAACTGGGCCCTATAGGGCACTTGGCTGAGGAAGCTCCAAGAACCAAGCCTCAGAGCCACAGGCACCCGCCCAGCACCCTATCCTCAAGGCTGTGGCTCCCTAAGGAAGGACCAGAGATCAGACTGTAACTCTGAACCAAGTCAGTGTTTCCAACCCTCACCAAGTGCTCATTTCTGAGGGTCACGGTACCCAAGGTCAGTGTTGTAGCCTTGCTACCCACCATTGTCACCACAGGAATTCAAGGCCATACAATCATTGCCAACAGTGGCACAGGTCGACTGGGACTGAGGTAGCCTGGTGGTCGGTGGTGGGAGTGGGCCTCAGTGTTCAGCCCCCAGAAACAGAGCAGCATGGGCGGAGGAGCTGTGGGAGCCCTGGAGAAGTACTGCTAGAGCGGGAACCTCTGAGGTGGTCTCCAGCTATGGATGGAACATCTAAGGTCTGTGTGGGTCTTGCCAGGAGGGAAGCCAATCCCAGGGGCATGGCCAGAGTTAATTCCCAAGAAGCAATGGGTGTGCAGACATAGTCTGAGGCACCAGTTGACTGTATTTTCCACATCTCCAGGTTGTCTGGTGAGCACTATGGGGACACATGCCTTCTTCAATGACTGTTCTGAGCACTGGGAGCCCATCTAGGGCTCACCTGGCTCAAAGACCATGTACCAGTTTCCTAGGTGAAAGGAAGGGGCCAGAGGGGGCAAAGAACAGCCAGAGACACCAAAGAATGGCTCCTTGGTGAACCTAAGAACAGGAGGCCATAGGTCCTGGGGCCTCCATATGAAGACCAGAGGGGACGCTGTACAGCTGGGTCCAGGAAGTCACATGTTTAAAAATGCAAAAGCTGATGGCTCTGTAACTGGAGGTTCTGTGGTCACCTTTTGTAAATCTGCCTGGAGATCCTGGGAGCTGGGGCAGGGCCGGCGGGGGCAAGCTACCAGCTCCATGCCAGCAAACAAAGAGTTGGGGCTCCATGGGCACGAACTGGAGCTATCCTTCAGGGGGTCTGTGTTCTCCAGTCTCCCTTCTTGACTAGAACATACCAACTGGGTTCTGAGCTCACTGGGCTCCTCTAGAGAAGAAGGAGGTACAGGATCTGGGCATGGAGTGGGCAAAGGACTCTTGGGCACAACTGTGGTGGAGCTAAGAGGCTGGAGGAAGACTTGGCTTGCAGGGGGAGGCACAGGGCTGGTCAGCAGGTCAGCAGGGCCCACAAGGGCAGCTGCAGAGTTGGGCTGGGCACAGGGCCTTAGGGTAGGGAGCTGCTGTCCACAAGAGGCTTCAAAGTGTCTCAGGATCTGGAGGAAAACAGGAAGGAGTTGGGGGTTCCTGCTTAGTGCTAGAAACATTGAGGGACATGGCTTATTTTTTCTTAGTACAGGCAGGTACCCAGGATCATGAACAGATGGATGGGCAGTCCCAGCCTCAGGACCTTCCAGGGCAGGGACCAAGGAGAGTTGATGCATATCTGGTTACTCTCGACGCATGTTCCTGTGATGTTACCCCAAGTTTACTGGGTATGATAGTATAGCCCAACCTGGACTAAGAGGCTGTGGCAAATTTAGTGGCAGTAGAGAAAACAAGAGACTCTAGCAGGGTGTGCAGCCATGCCTTTAATCCCAGTGCTTGGGAGGCAGAGGCAGGAGCATGTCTGTGAATTTAAGGTCAGCCTGGTCTATCCAGTGAGTTCCAGGCCAGTCAGGACCACATAGTGAGCCCCTGTCTCAAAATGTAATCAGTCAATCAATCAATAAATCAATCAAGCAAAAAACCAGCTAGGGAATTTTTTTCCAAGGAAGACTTTCTGGAGCAGGGTGAATGTGTTCAGCACACAGGGTGGTGAGCCAGGCACAGGCGTGAGTGGGTGAGTGGGTGAGTGGGTGGCTGTGCAGGTAAAGAAGGAAGTCAAAACACCCATGGCGCACGAGTCCACGGGACATGGGCACCAGCCACTAAGCAGGGCTGTCGGAATGTGCCCACAGGTGCTGATCATGGCCAGCGGGGACCTGTGCCGGGGCACTGAGTGCTGAGACAGTCTGCTACTCCCAGGGATCACTGCTCACCTTGGTGGCTTTGTTGGTCACAGGCCCAGGGCTGCCTGCACTAAGTTCCTGCAGCTGCTGTCGGCATAGGAGGAGGACGTGCTCCTGAGGCAGGAGGTCAGCACTTCCAAAGGATGCGATGGCACACAGTGCCCTCTGTGGACCAAAAGCAGGGAGAATGGGAGTCAGCTCTCCATGGCTCCTCACTCAGGGTGGTGAAGGCCACACACGCCCATGCGTGGCCCTGCCCTCTTCATCTTGGCCTTGGATGAGGAGGTGACACTAGGCATGCTGTCCCCTCCACCCTCTCCGTGTTGCCCAGGACCCTGTCAGCCAAGGGCGCCCTGCAGTCTACATGCCAGCCACACAGATCCACTGTCCCTGCTCCCTCTCATCCTCACCATTTGCTCACACTCACTGGTCCCGACCAGCTGGTGGAGGAGCAGCTCCAGCACAACCTCACAGTTGAGCAGGCCACACCTGTACAGGGAGGGGACACATGGGAGGGATTGGGGGCAGCCACAGCAAGTTCCCTCCTCCCTCGGGGCAGCACACGCAGGTGGGCAGCTCACTCTTTGATGAAGTGCTGCGTCTCCTCCCGGCTCAGGAAGACACGTGGCCCCTGTGTCACAGTCCTTACTAGAGTCAGTTCTTGATGGCAGTCATTTGGGGCCATGGCCTCAGCCCTGGAAAAAGCACAGCAACTTGGCAAAGTCATATATCAAGGTCTCAGATGGATGGGCGGGACAGCACCCCCTAAGCTCCCTCAGTGGGGTAAGGTCTGTTGTGGAGGTCAGGGAGCCTGCTGACTGCCGCTCTGGGACAGGTGGCCCCCTATTCCACACACCTTTCTGCCAGGTCGCCTGGCTCCCGGCTGGCACCAGAGTGGCTATCACTGCCAGACCGACTGCCTGAGTCGGAGGCCCTGCTCAGGTTGCTGGTACAGGAGGAATTCTGGGAACTAGGACTGCTGTCCAGCTCATCCCAGCCTCCTCCAGCCTGCCCGGGCTGGTGTCTCACAGCTGAAAGGACAAGAATGGCAGTTAAGGCCCCAGGGCTTCCAGACCTCACACCATCTTCTTAGGGGCTCTGGGCTAGAAGACAAGGGGTTGTGTCCCGAGCTTACAGGACAGCTCCAGAAACTCCCAGCACACAAAATGGATAGGTGCTTCCTTCCTCCTGCCCTTGTGAGACTCCTTGTGGCACAAAGGAACCATCTGGACCCCTAAGGATGGCAACCCTTGCCTCCATACCTCTGGTCCCCAGGATAGCCCCAGGGGGATTCCTAAGGTGGGGATGTGTGTAGCTAGATGAAGGTGTTACTGCAGGCTGGTAGGTGTCACCATGTGGCAAGGGTCCCTTGGTACAAGGATTGTCAGGCCCAGGACGAACAGCATTAGCCACGGCCTCTGCAGCTCTCTGGATGGTGGAGAGGAAGGTTTCACCTGCAGAGCCTGTATACAGAGAAGGTGGCATCAGCACCCCAGCCCTTCCCCTACCTCCCATCCATTCTCCAGGATAGGGCCAGGGTTACTGTCTGCTCAGAGCTCTGGAGGTGAAGTCACATGCTCCAGGTAGAACAGACCAGCTGCACTGTGGGCTGGACACTTAGCCTGTAGCAAGCAGTTCAGGCAAGGGATGTTCTGTGGGGGTTGCCCTGGGTAATGAAAATGTCCTTGTCCCTTCACTCAAGGGCTACAAGCATGCAGGCAAGAATGGTCAGTGGTCCACCATTGCCTTTGAGCTCCTGAAGGGACTTCCAAGTTAAAGCATCAGGCAGAGGTCCCCGAGCTGCAGGAAGGCCCCCCTGTAGCAGCTACTAGCACACAGTTGGAGAGAGCTTGGCATGCAGCCCCGAGGACAGCCGAGACAACTCGCTGTGTTCTGTGCTGTTGTACAGGCCTTCAACAAACTTCCAGTGTCTGATGAACAGGACCCACACACACTACACTGTTACCGCCTGCACAGATGGCCCTCTAGGCTCCTGTCGTGGCCTGGATCCTGGCCCTCTAGCAACAGAAGAGGCCGACACAGCCAGCTGGACTTAAGTCTAGCTTCTCCTTCTTAGACCTGGCCATTCCTGCCACACCCTCCTCTCAGCTGAGCAGAGGAAACAGCACAGGGGAGCAAACACATCCAGGAAGGAACGAGTGTTCATGTGTGCGCTTGGGGGACAGCTAATGCTGATGCCAGTGAGGCCAGGCCCTGACCTCTATGTGAATAGAATCAATTCTTTTTTTCTTTTTTTAGCTTTGAGACGGTGTGTGTGTGTAGCCCTGGTCGTCCTGAACCAGGTTGGCCTCAAACTCACAGATCTGTCTGCCTTCTGAGTGCTGGGATTAAATTTGTACACCACCAGCTCCCAGTGTGATCCCTTCACCCTCTACCCAAGAGCCCTGGATCTTACCTGTCCGGCCACTCTCCTTAGTATAGCCGAAGCCCTGCAGAGCACTGTGAGGTCTGGCCTGGGCACCCATGCCTAAAAGACACTGGCATCAGTATAGGCCTCCCCCTGCCCACAGGTAAGAGACATCTAGGACACTAAGGGACAACGTCTGATGACAGCTGGGAGGGGTCACCAGGGTGACATACCGGCAGGAGGCAGGATCTGGGGCGGCTGGGAGGGAGGCTGAGGCATGGCGTCTGAGAACAGGGTGCTACCCAGGTCCTAAATGAAGAAGCGGTGCTGAGTACCACCCGAGCCTACAGCTCTGCCCATCCCCACCAGCTCTGCCTTCTTAGACACCTCTCTTGAGCTGTCCAACAAAGCACGGGGCTGTGGCTCAGCAGGGAGGAGACAGCTAGGCCCCAAGAGGCAGGAACACAGCAAGCACCTCACAGACATTCTGTCACCCTGTCCAGAGCTCACCTGGGCAGCCGCGCGCACCTTCTGGTACAAGCTGTTTCCATGAAGAGGATCTGGAGGCCCTGCGAAAGCTGCAGGACAGAAAACAGCCAGACAGGCTGAGCCTGGGCACTATTTGCTACCCACAGAGCAGGCCAGCCCTCCCAGATGGTATATGCCCCAGCTCCTTCCTCAGCAGGATTGGAGATAGAACATTTAACATTCTCCCTTGACCACTCGAGGTGGTGAATCCACCATCTACCTTCATGATATCGACTGTGTCTGCCAGAGACAGACCTCCCACCTCTCACAGACGCTGGAGTTATACCTACCTAACTGCTTCCTTGGGTCCATTCTCTTCCACCCACCTGCCACACGACCCTTAGCGGTATCTTGGGCACTGGATGCCAGACCTGAGGTCTCTCTTATGCCTGGTTTTGCCTCTGATTCCCAGGCTGGTTCAGCCTGAGCTAAAACTCCCTCTGCTAAAGAGGTTCCCTCATAGAAAATACGGTTTTTTCACACCACAATAAGTCAGCCCCAAGCTTTCCTAGGCTCAGGGCCTGTGCACACGCTGGCCTACCACAGCACCCCTGACACGCCAGTTCTGCCTCATCCTTTTAGGGCTAAGAGACATTCCTCAGAGAATCCTTAGTGGGTTCTTTTTCCAGCACAAACCCCTTTTCCATTCACAAGTTCTGACCAGCCAGGGCCAAGCGCAGCACCCAAGGGTTGTGTATAGCTACACCCACTCTGCTTTCCCTGGGCACACCTGTGCCTTTCTGTACCTGTGGCTTCTTGGATGAGAGCAGAGTTTCTCCTAAGGATGAGCAGGAAGGAGGAAGAACCGTGACCACACAGGTAAAGCAAGATCTTCAGAACCTGAGGAATCACCGGATTCATGGGGCTGGCGGTTGCGGTACAGCTAGGTGCCCCTCCCCCACAATCTGGCCACAGGAACTGAGGCCTCACCCTCTGCCTGCCACCCAAGGACTCACCTTGAGCTTCACGTGGCCAGAACTACTGTCCAGGCGGCTCAGGAGGTACTCCAGCAGGCACTGGCTGCTGCCCAGTGACTCGTGGGAAATTTCTGAGAGTCGTTTGGGTTAGGGAAGTGGGCTGACACAGGCTATACCAGGAAGGATGTACTGGCTGAGACGGAGTTGCCCTCCTATGACCACAGGCTTTGGTTTAACTTTCAGCATGTGCCTGGTCTTTACGCTGTCAGTATCGCAGTTCTTAATGTTCACCTCAACCCCACAGCCACATGCATCTGGATACTAGGACAAAGAAGTTGTTGGTGCTCCTGGGATAGCAGAAGACCCTACCCTTGCCCAACAACCCTTCCTGCCATGTCAGGATCCCCACGGTTTACTAAACACTAATCCCACCAATGGGAACGGTGCAGAAGGATACTGGCAATCTCTTCAAACAGGTAGCCTGGACATGGGGTGTCATCATCTGAGGTCCCCTTCAACAGCATGGGGAGCTGAAGAGGAATGAGGGCCATGGTGAGCTGCCATCTTATACAGGATGGGTCCCAGCCACTAAAGGGAATGGAAGCAAGCCTCATGCTGACTGGTGCTGAAACTGTCCAGGAGAGAGCCTGTGGGGCCACATTCATCCTAAGGGCCACAAAGCAGAGTCGTAAACAGGCTCTGTTCTGGCATGGAGGAGTGACCCAGGAAAGAGGAAAACCAACAATGGTTCTCCAACTAGGTCAAGATGAGGTTCAGTCCCAGCCTCCTACACTCGTGAGTGTGAGGATATTTTAAATCTGTCTATTTATCAACCAGCAACAGCAAGAATCTCGAGGCTTTCTGTGTATCGGATGGGCCTCCTGAGTACAAACTGAAAGAATGAGAATTGCTCAGGTTGGCGAACTTCAATTTTATAGTCATGAATCAGCATGGTTGTGCTTGCTTACTTACTGCCTTGCCTGTCCCTGCATGCATATGTTGTTTATTTGGTTGAAATCTGGGAACATCTCATCCACCAGTATCTGGACGAGAGAGTGAGGTTTAGGAATATTTAAGACAAGTATGCCCTCAGCATGCTATTTGTCTACAGTGCCTTCAAGAGGATCTGTAGGACAGGAGCTGCACAGTACTTGAGGACTTGTCCCAGCTTTTATATGAGAGATCTGATCTATTGGAGCATGGATTCTTAAAAGCCCAAGGGTCCCTGGGGCCACTCAGTGCCCTTAAGCTCCAGTCAGAAAGTCCAGGGCAAACAATTTATTTCAGTCAACAGCTGGCAACAGGCTCCTCCCTCTCCACCCTGTGGCTAATGGCCTTCCAGATGTACATCTCCCCTGGAGATGTACGAGTTTCCAGGATTTTCTAAAATGAAACCTTGGAAGAGGGGATGGGCCCCGCTGGAGATCGCCCGCCGCCCTTGGGGTTAACCTCCTGCTATCACAGCAGGCTCACTCATTCTCAGCAGCTGTTGGGTAGTCTGCCCCCGCTAATCTAGTGAGGTCGCCGAGAGCGAGTGTCAGCACACCAGGCGAGTTTCACTCACCCTGTGCAGGAAGCTCAACCGGTCCCGCAGCGGCGGAACGGCCGCCATGGTCCAGGTAACCTCCCAGTCTGTCCCGCTTCCGCCAGGCTTCCGTCCTCCAATCGTCGCGCTTCTCTGGCTCCCCCAGCCAATCGTTCGTAGGAGGCGGGCACAAAGGCGGAAACACCTGAGCTTCAACCAGTCCAAAGTCCCAGGTAGAGACGGACAAGAACAATCGCCAATTACAGAAAGACAGGACTGCGACTCTAACCAACCAGAAAAAAGTATGGGCGGAGGTACCGGATGTTTAAGCATTCGACTCCGGAAGAGGCAGGACCCAAGATGGCGGCGCCCACAAGGGCCTGAAAGAACCGCTCATGTCTGTCAACGGAGCGGTGTGGGGGCGTGTGCGGAGTCGTCTCCGAGCCTTCCCGGAGCATCTGGCGGCCTGCGGAGCTGAGGTAAGGAGCGAGCGGAGCTGGGCCTGCAGGGTAAGCGGAAGCGGGGTGGGTGGCGACTCTGGTCAGGCCCCAGTACCGCTCGGTCTTCTCTCAGGCCTCGGCGTATGGCAAGTGCGTGCAGGCCTCCACCGCCCCAGGAGGCCGCCTGAGTAAAGACCTCTGCGTGCGCGAGTTCGAGGCCCTGAGGAGCTGCTTCGCCGCCGCGGTAGGTGGGCGTGTCCCTGCTGTGTCGTCCCTGTCTGGCTTTCCTTTTCTGCTGATTTAGGGCGAGGCCAAGCATACTTTCTTTTCTTTTCTGCCAATTAACTCCAGGAAAAGGTGGAAGGCCCTTTAGTTAACTGTTGGGTAACTTTGCCGAAGTGCCCTGATCAGACCGACCCCAGCTCTACTTGGTTTTTCTCAGAAGTTCCTGTGCGACGTCGGGGGAGTGTCCTGCTAGGCACCCCTTTCACCGAGGAGTCAAGTGCAGTGTCCGTAGCTAGTTATCTCTGTAGCACAGGAAAGATGAGAGCCCCTTGAGTTCTTGATCCCGGTCTTCTGCCTATGACCCCTCCACTTCAAGTTCCTTCTGTCTTTTCTTTGCCATGGTCCCTGTCGGTTGGTGTCCCACTTACAGTCTTTGTGAAGACGGCCAGGGTAAGAACCTGGAGACCATAGTGAATGTTCCAGACAAAACCAGTAGGTGTTATTAGGTAATGGGGCTTTGACCTGCAAACGTCTTGGGCCCATACCATGATAGGTTCCTAGAAATGTCACTACTGCTGTCCTTCTCCTGGGTACTGCAGATTCGGTGGGTCTGAGGTAGAGGTCATAGCAACAGTGCTGCTGGGAGCTGCTAATGCAGAAATAGGACTAGAGATAGGGTGGGTGGTTAAGACACAGTGTATCTGAAGGTGTTTGCTAATATTCCACAGTAGCCTTAGGCAGAAAGAGCAGTGTTTGGGAGACATAAACTTTCCGTGAGTTTACTACAGTCTAGCCTTACCTACGGCCTTTGACTGGTTTCCTAGAGGCTGTTCACTCATCAGGTGTTGAGCTTTTATCCCTTCTAAATTAAGCCCTGCCTTTTTGGCTACCTTCCAACCCCGTACCTCTCCCTGAGCGGGAAGGCAAACAGACAAGCCTTTACAGTTGTAGTTGGTGGCCAGCAGCTGTCATTGAAACCCTAGATACACTCCCAGCGTTCATAGTTTCTGCTCTCTGCCACCCTTTCTGTGGTTGACCAGAATTATGTGGCTGGTTAGCTGCTGACTCCATCTCCTGTGTTGCCTGGACCAGATAAAGGTATTCCATGGTGATTCCACATCCACCTCTGCCCAGCACAACCTTCCCTCAGTCACAGGGTCCAGGCTTCTTTGTTAGGTGAGCACAGGCTTAGGCTTCCTTATACACACTAGCACTTCAGCTCTTTAGGGTGTTTGGGAGAAGATAGCAGCATTTGATATGATACATGTCTTGCTTTTAAGCCATATATAAATTGGAAATAAGTGGCTGAAACAAAATGCTTTCTCTTTCAGGCCAAGAAGACCATGATGGGAGGCTCCTAGGAAGAGCAGTGGGCACAGGTGCCTTGTACTGACAGCACACATGGGGACCTTTGGGGACTGAAAAAAACATGGGCAGCAAAGTTCCTGGTGTTTTATGGTTCTTCCTACCTTGAACCTTGTGCAGGGATGGGTTGTTTACCAGCAGTTTGATGAGTCTGTATGAGGATCTGGATTTGATTAAGATGTAACATGAAAATGATTTAATATTGCACAGTTTCAGACTTTTATATATTGAGCACGGTATAAGGAACTGGTCTCTCCTAAGGACAATGTATCCAGAGGACACAAGGTCTGGACCATGTCTCTCTGCTACAGGGTCCTCATTTAAAACTGCTCTCAGCTGGGCAGTGGTGCACAGCATTAATCCCAGCACTTGTGAGGCAGAGCCAGGTGGATCTCTGGGAGTCTGAGGCCAGCCTGGTCTACAAAGCAAGTTTAGGCCAGCCAGGGCTTGTTATGTAGAGAAACCATCTCAAACAAAACAGAACAGAAAAACCCAAACAAAGACAAAACAAAACAAACCTTTTCTGATCAAGGTCTGGAGAGACTGTTCAACAGTTAAAAGCACCTGTTACTCTTTAGAAGCCCCAGGTAGTTGCAAGCACCCACATGGCAGCTCACAACCATCTTTAATTCCAGTTCCAGGGGATCCAACACCCTCTTCTGGCCTCTGCAGGAACCAGGCAAACATGTGGCACACAGACATGCAGGCAATACATATAAATCTTACATATAAAGCAAACACTCCCTACTATTCTCATCAAAAGTATTAGTCTAAGACTGGCTCACCAAGCGTCTGGATCTGACAGCTTAGAGTAAGGCTCACCAAAGAGAAACACAGCAACAGTGTGAGGGAGCGAGCCTGCGGTGTAAGAAATGCCCTATGGATGACCCAGGAATTGGGCAGAGGCTTTTCTGAACAAAAGCCAACAAGAGGTTCTTTGGGTCTTCAGTGAGGGGACAGCCATACCTGCAACCTGTCACAGATTATGGCTCCTGGCCTTACTCTTTCCCTGCTCTTCACACAGGAAGGATACTGTGTATGTGAATCCCACCTGCTGGGGAACATGGGAACTACTTGGCTCTTCCTGAGACCAGAGCAGCTAGAATTCTCAGTGCCCAGAGATTAGATTGTTCTTCACAGGTTAGAAGCACTCCCAGTGCTCTTTTCTCCACGTTCCTAAGAGCTTACAGCCCAAGACCAGCCTCAGACTGACTTCCCACCTGCCGGTTCCATCAAGTTCTCTTGAAAGCTCTTTGACTGGAGCTTCTTGTGTCTTTTCCCTGAAGACTCCCAACTTTGGGACCCAATGAACGTAGGCTCCCTCAAACTTGTCTGGCAAAATGTTCTGTCTCTTCATCTTCCACCTAAACCCTGAGGAAGCAGACAGGCCATGGCTTTTCATGGCCCTGCGTAGCCCAGGCCTACTACAGACTCGGTTCAGCTCTCGGGCCTCCAGGGCCTGCTCCTTCCAGCTGTCATGATTTGATTAGATTCTAGTACACACAAACCTTATCCCATGGACTAATGTTAGTGACGTCTTCATCCCCAGCTAGTGTGTGATTCTACTTTTGGAGGTCTTAGAAACTTCAGGAAGTTGGTCACTGCAGGCATGCTTGTGCCTGATCCTCAGTTCCTGTTCAACAGGACATGGAAAACCTCCACCATATGCCTGTGCTTGTAGTGCTTTCTGGACCGATCTCATGGTCCAGGCAATCCTGGTACTGAAACTGAGCAAAAGAAATCAAGGTATTCCCCCAGTACTCGGGTCACAGCCATGCAGGCTCCTTTGGCCTTCGCACCTGAACTAGTCTCAGGAATGCATTCACTGGTTACAACAGAGACTGCTTCCACTGCTGTATCAGCCACACAGCACTGACTGCTCCAGCACACAGTTTGTTGAGGCTGTTGTAGCAGAACATCAAGACCAGGGGATTTATAAAGAATGCAAGCGTATTCCTCACAGCCCAGGAGCCCAGAGGTTACTGGAGTTCAAAAGTTGCCTTGGTGTACAACCTTTATATTCTAAGCACTTAAAACTTCCTCCTGGTTCTCCTACTTGGAACCTTGTATCTTAGACCACACTGAACCACAGGAAATGTTTGGCCTCTGATGAAATCTGGTTTTGTTTGAGACATGATTTTTCTGTGTAGCCCTTGGCTGTGCAGACCAGGCTGGTGTTGAACTCAGATCCGCCCACCTGCCTCTGCCTCCTGAGTGCTGGGATTAAAGGTGTGTGCCATTCTTTTGAGAGCTTTGGCTTTGCTCTTTGTGCCCTGCTCTGCATGCCTCCTTGCCTGGCAGCATTGCTCCCAAGCCTGCCTACGGTTCTACAGCAGAATCGTCATGGATGGGCAGGCGTCACATTCCAGTAGCCTGCCTACACCATGTGAGCCTGACCCAACACCTACTAAAGCTAGGAGCTGAGTTGGCAGGCTGCTGACCCAGGTTTTACAGGACCCAGCTGGAGGCACTGTCTACTTCAGCATTTCTGCAGTTTACCAGCAACCCCAACCTGTAGGTCTGTGTTTTCTAAGAAAAGGCATGCTCTTACTTGAAGGCTGCTGACAGCAGGTTTAGAGGGGAAAGGTAGGAGGAGAGCTGGGGACAAAAGACAGCCTGCCTACTTTTAGAACAGATTCTGAGACCAGGGAGAACAGAATGATACTCAGGACTATCAAGCTATGTGGAAGCCCCAGTCCCTGCAAGGTTACAAGAGTTCCAATCTGAGGGGAAGGCCACATGGCATCTTTCCACCAAGCAATGCTGTATTTGGTACTGGTTTTAGTCAGAAAGGATGGGAGGAAGCCTGATACTCTCTTCTGACATCCAAGGGCACTGCATGCATCTGGTGCAGAGATAGGTAAAGGAAACATTAATGCACATAAATAAGTCTAAATTTTTTAAAAGGTATGATAAAATACATTTCAAAGATGGTACAGAATTTACACACTACAGTGTAGCCTGGTCCAAATATGACCCCACTGAGGCTCTCGTCCCTCAATCTACTTACAGTGCAAGGGAGTGACAAAAGACAACATGGTCATGTCTTCCTGCTTGGACTCCAGGACACAGCCCTGGCAACAGTACTGGCTGGACAGAGGGCAGCTCTACTGTGAGTTTGAGGCCATGCAGATACAGAACAAATGAGACAGCCCAGGGCTTGCTGCTGGCTGTGCTCCCTGTTCAGCTTCCTCCCTACACCAGGAATCGGCATTGGGAGCCTGTCGGTTCCCCAGCTGTACTCAGTTGGTCTACATCGAGGGAGGACGGCTAGGGAGTGGACCCCGTGACCTCTAGCCCACTTGGTATCACCCAGGATTCTGAATGTGTTTTCCTTTAGGTAAACCAACTTCACTTGCTACTTGTTAGTGGTGTTTTATTTTTTTGTTTCATAACCAGCTTCAAAGATGTGAATGATTAAAAACCAGGAGGCCATGTGCCTCCTTTCCCTCCCCAAGTCAAGTCATGCCCACCCCAGGGCAGACAGACATGGCTGCCGCAGGTTTCCCATCCTATGGAGAACATGAGATTCATCTAGTCAGTGGAATCTGGCTGTCACAGGTTGCCTGTCTTGCTGTCAGCACTGCCACTGGCCAGACCATGAGTCTGAACAGACGAGGTGCCACAGTGCAGCATGGGAGCTGAGCCTCAGCACTGCCTCTCCTGGGCTGGCTCAAGACCCCAGCCATACTCAGGCTAGTGAGTGCTTTGGTGTGTAGACTTGGAGCAAGTGACGCTACAGAGTGACAGATATCTAGGGTGGGGTAGCAGGTTAAACTTTCACAACTCATCATGGGGGGCTTAGACACTAATCCCTAGAAACATAAGAATGTGGCCTCCCATCAAGATGCCACCAGAGAGCAGCAGCTGCCATCCAATGTCTAGCAGCAGCCTCTCCCTGACCAGGCTCTCATGTTTCCTCCACACCTGCAGACAGCTGTTTAATCTGCCTGCTGTGTACCACTTGTAAGGCAGCCCCCGCAGCCTGGCGCAGCTGGGTGTCCAGAGCACTGCGGAGGTCATTTACCTGTACATTAGGAAGAGAGTTAAAGCTAATAATGACTCCATCCTTTGGAGCCAACTCCTGCTCTGGATGCGAGGTAAGATCCCGCCGCCGCCTCCTCCGAAGGTCAGAGCCAGCCTGCACTTTTAGGTCTCGGTTAGGTTTGGCATTCTCTGGCCTCTGACCCCCAGGCACAGCTAGTTTGGGCCCAGAGTTAGGATCCGGTCTCTGCTTTGTCTCCTGGATGGTGGCATCCTCTTTTCCTCTGTGCTGCTCCGCAGCAGGTATGTGAACCCCTTCGGGGGCCTCACCTTTTACCTCTGGGTGAGAACCCTGACCTTTGTCAAAGATGGCCCGGGGTTCTTGCTGAAACCTGGCTTGGGCCTGAAAGTCCATCCCTGCTGGCCTACTAGCTGGGACAATGGTGGGTCCTGACTGCCTGAGCTTTGTGCGAGAGTCCTCAACTTCTGCCCCTACCTTAGGGGCAGCCTCTTTCTGAGTATCAGCACCAGGATCCATTGCTTCCTTTCTAGTTTCCTTCCTTTCTTGGGAATCTTCATCAAAGACATCTTGGCGCTGCCCGGCAACTTCCTTGGCAAGTTGCTTCTCTGAACTCCTGGGAACCTCAGCAGGGTCTGGCTTATGCACTGGTTCCAAGTCCCCTGGGACCAGCTTCCTCACAGCTTCATCCACCTTGAGGGCAGCACCTTTCTGGTCTTCTCTCAGCTTATTCGAGGCCCTCTCGGGCTCTGTGTCAGAGCCACCAGCAGGAAGGTCAGCAGGGTCTCTGCCCGGCAGCACCTTGGCTTCCCCCACAGGTCGCAAAGGCTGTGCAGGCTCATTTTCCAATGTCTCCCCAGCATGCTCATCTGGGGCCCCAGCATGTTCAGCCTCCTCCTGTCCTCTGAGTACAGCTACCCCAGGCTCTGGCTGCATGTCTGCTGAGAATGAAGGTGAGCATTGTGTTAGCCAAAGAAATGGACACAAGTTGCTGACTGAAAAGAAACTCTGAAGCAGTTAAGAATCACCAAGAGCTGGGGAGATGACTCTGCAGTTAAGAATGCTTGCTGTTCTTGGGTGGAGCAGAGCTACTTTCCCAGTACCTACTCAGGAATCTCACCCGGCTCTGTAACCCCACATCTAAGGGATCTGAACTCTCTTCTAGCTGCCACATGCAGACACACGCAAACACGCATAATACTAATAAATACATTAAAAACAAACAAACAAAAAAAAGATCAGGACTGAAATCTTCACACTTTAGGCTCTGAGCCTCAAATCTAGCCCCAGACCTGGTGTGTCTGGCTGTCCGTTCCCCAGGGCTGGGTTCTACCTACCAGGCTTAGGCTTGTCCTCCTCACCCTCCTGTCGCTGCTGCCGGATCTCCTTGTGCTGCTCCTCAATCACTGCAAGCAGCTTCTCCTGCTGGTCCAGGAGGCGCTTCTGCTGTACCTGCTGCTCTTTGATCACCTGGAGCAGTACGGCATGGTCCAGCATCTCTGCCCTCCCAGCTTCTGGTGGGGACACACACAATCAGAAGCACTCCAGATATGGTGGCCAGACACCCGTGGGACTGCTGGCCTTGTGATGCTAACAGTGGCCCATGGGGAATCGGTCCTGCCACACCCATATCTGCAACACCGTCTGCATCACCTCAGTCCCAGTGGCACCGAAGTGAGGTGCTGAGCTACGGCTAGAGGGCTAAGCTCTAACCAGGGCAGCCATCCTGCCTGCTTTTACTCTCCCCTCAGTGGGTCAGACACACTGGTTGATCCCAGATCCCTGTCTGTTTCTGGCTGAAGATGCATGTCCACACAAAAACTGAGAAGGAAGCCAGAAAGTTAGTTGTAGGTTCTCTGAGCTGTGTGGTTCTCCCCTACTGCCTCACACATTTGTTCTAGGGCTAACACTAGAGAAAATAAAACCTAAACGCTATCTTTAAAACAAGTTTTAATATTTTTTAAATGTTTCTTGCAAGATGAAGAGAAGTTTTAAAAACAAAGTCTTCAAGTGGAGCGTGGCCTAGACACGGGATGACGGCTGGGCACCCAGGAAGGAAGGGAGCTTTATCTCATCAAGCCACCAAAAGCACAGGTAGGAGACCTTTCTATTCAGACCTGCTGTATCCTGGCCACGAGATCCTGGTGGCTACTGACAAGCACAGCAAGGGCCGGCTGGCTTCCCACTCCAGTCAGCACTGGGCCAGCCAGGTATCACAGCAAGCATCCAAGGCAGGTTAATCTTCATATATTTTTAAATTAGGCATCTTTAGAAGATGATGGGTTAGGGACTAGATGTCAGAACATGAAAGTGTCTTGTGTGGGGGTGGGGGTGGAACACACCTTTAGTCCTAGTACATGAGATTTAGGAAGCAGATCTTGGTGAGCTATGAGGCCAGCCAGGGTTATATAGCTCCCAGCTGCAGGGCACATACTCACAGGTTGCCACTACTAATTCTGAAGAAATTCATTGTCAGTTCCCAAGGGTCACAAGTGTGTTCCCATGAGCACACCCCAGGATCTTCCCAAACCCTTCAGTAGACCGTGAAAGAAAAGGACCATAGAGAGGACGCTGGGGCCCACCATGAAGAAAGGAGTTGACCTCAAGAAATAGCTCCTCATTTTTCCAACATCTAGGGTCCAGACAGTGTCTTGAGAAGGAAAGACCTTGCAGCACAGGGCTCCTTTCTTCTCCCTTCACATAAAAAAGCTCAGAGCAGTGTCCCCACAGCCCACCTCACAGAACATTCACTTGACTGTCAGTCATATAAGGAGACACAAAGTTACACACAGTGCTTGCACTTCTAACCTGCTAATAGCAGGATTCTGAAAGAGCAGGCCCCATGCCTAGTGTACGCCTCAGTGGACTAGCCATGAGTTGGCTCTGGGAGAGGGAAAAGGTGCTGTGTCCACTGGAAGCCTCACGTGGCAATGTGAAACAGCATGGTGACTTGGCTTTTCCAATCAGAACCTACCAGGACCAGGTGTACAAACGGGATCGAAACCTTCACAGGAGACACAGGCCACACACAGCAGCAGGTACATGCAGCCCCAACCCTGTCTCTAGCTCAAGTTTGGGTTACTTAGAGACACCATTAGGCTGTTCTCTAAGGACAAGACCACAGGGGCTGAGAAGGAAAAGGGAACTGGAGTGTCAGAGAACCACGCCCGGGGGCGGGGAGGGGGGAAGCTGTATCTGGAGGGGTGCCACTCCAGGACTTCATGCAGGGCCCTCAGGGTCAGAATGTGCCACCAAGGTGCCGTTCCCACACTGTCAGAGCCTCCACACACATGCTTCTGCATCGCAGTCCTGAGCCGTACCTGCTACTAGCTTTTTAATCTCAGCTGTCCGTCCCATTGAGAGGCATATGGAAAAGAGGCACAATAGGAAACCATGAAAAGTCTCTTCTTCAGATAGAAAAAAATAAAATCAAAGAATCAAACATGTTTAGGTGACAGATTACAGAAACTGGAACCAACAAATATAGTCAGACTAAAACCAGAGACAAAAATAACAAGTGTGGAGAAGTTTCCCAAGCAAGTTGTGAGCTCTAACCAAGCAGAAGAAACCTCTGGGTTCTACCTTCAGGTCTGCACTGTCAGCCAGGGGCAGCCCCACATCAGCAGCATCAGCTGAGCAGCTGCTCAGGTCTGGCCGTTAGGGCCGAGTGAAGCAAAGTCTGGATCTTTTCAAGCCCGCTGTGGGGTAAAGTATGAACACCCAAGACAAGCCATGAGAGTCTGGCCTGGGAGACCACGTAGCCCAGGTCAGACTTCAGCTAAGCATTCACTGAAAACAACTGGTCAGGTGGTCACTAGAGGGTGCTGGATGTGCCACCACTGCCTCCCCTGCACAAGAACCACCACAGGGACGACCGAAAAAGTCAAAATGTTCAAGTGCCAGGGCAGGCCTTTACTTCATGTGTGACAAGGACACGGGGCACGCTGCTCATCACCAATGCCACCCCAGCCCAAACAGTGCACAGATCCACTTCAGGCACAGCCTTCAAAGGCGCCTTCCCTCCTGTGTCTCGTCCACCCCCCCAGCCTTTAAGCACAAGTGGTTTAACTAGTAACATGCCCACTTAGAGATGAAATCCAAATAGTAGTTAAAAGCCATGTGACCATGTGACACCTTTTTAAGGACAAAAAGGGAGATAAAACAATCCTAGAGAGGTGCCGGGGAAAGCTACTGTGGGAGACAGCAAGGGGTCACTGAAGGTGACCTTATCACGAAAACCAAGCAGGAGGGATCCAGGAGCACCCATCCCACCCCAGCTCATTCTGGGCTCCCTCTAGGGGGCGGCGGCCTCACCTTCCAGCTTGCTCCCTGCCTGGTCTCCACCTGGTTGCTCGGCCTCCTTCTCCCTCTGCTCTTCAGCCTCTGGCCTTTGTACAGAGAGGCCCGCCTTCACACCTGCACACAGGGAGACTCTGCTGGTTTGTTGGAAAGTCAAAGTCGGGTGTGGGCTGAGGGGCTGGCAGATGTTTCCTAAAATGACTCTATAGCTAGTCCCCCCAGCACAGTTTATCTTCAACCTGATGATTACCAGGGAAGTAATAAAAAAATATTTAACAATGTCAGGCTGATGGCAGTGAGCCAGTGTTAACTACCTTCACCAATTAAAATGCAAGCCCCATCCTAACCGGCTCTTAGACGGGCACTTAACAATGTGTTACCTGTCAAGCGTTCCTGCACTGTCCCCCGTGTGCACCACGAGAACAGCCTGGCACCTGACATTTAGTGGTCTGGCAACAACTGTGTGACAGACACTATAGAAGCTGTCAGGCTCCCAGGCTCTTCTTTACTCCACCAGCTGCTGAAGGGGCTGTGACATTCACATGCTAATCATGTGAACCTAGTGAGAGCAAGGGACTGAGGAGGACTAACCCATTCCTGCTGCACCCACCGAGGGAGTTCCCTGTGATGAACTCTGGAGGCTGACACTCACCAGTATCGCTCTCCACAGCAGTCTCCACGGGCTTCTGAGGGGCCCCTCCAGCCCTCTGTGCAGACTCCTTGCCTTCATCTGCTAACAGAGCATCCAGCTCCACAGAGACCCTGGCCTGGGGAACTGGATACAGGTCCTTATTTCCTGGTCTGGAATCTTCCTTCCTGGGCTGGACAGGTGGCTGACCATTTGTTTCTGGAACCTTCTGAGGACGTTCAGTTTCCCCTACTGCCAGGACTTGCTCAGGTCTCTTTCCTTCCTCTCCCCTCTCAGGTTCCTGCTTCTCCTCTGACTCAGGCAGAGGTGGTACCACCTGCCCCCTGCCTGCAGAGTCTCCTTCATCTGGGAGCTTGGGAGGCGGCTTTTTCTCCTCTGGCCGTTCTTGGTCTTGGCCTTCATCCACCACCACTTTGTCATGAGGAATGGGAGGCTCATGGCGATGGGCCTCACCCACAGGGACGGCAATACCTGGAAGCATAGGACAAGCAAAGGAAGTGAGACTGGAGAGAGCCCCCTTTACCCTCCTAGGGATCTCAAGTGTGACACGGCCATGACCTCAGTTCCCCTAAGCTATCTGAGGACTGCCAAAACTCCCGGAATGGTAATGTCACGAGAGGAACAGTAGTGGGCAACTGTCTTGGCCAAGGGGAAAACACAAGCCCTTCACAGGGCTGCTTAAGCCGTTCCTGTCAAGGCAGCTGGCGCCATTTAACACTTACCTTGACCTGGGCGATCCAGCTGTGCGGATTCCTGTTTCTCCTTGGGAGCTTCCCCTCCAGGCACATCCACTGGACCCTTAATCTGGGCCTGCTCCAGTACCTCTTTGTCCTCTGCTGGCTTTGGCTTCTCTTGGCTATCCTCAGCAATGACTACAACAGGATCCTGGACTGTAAGCACAGCACAGTGAGCCACCAGAAACCAATACAGGGTGGTCATTTTCCTAAGATCAGGAACATATATCAAAGCCAAATGGTAAAGTGGAGGTAGGTTTCTTCTTGTTTAATCATGATTATCAGCTAAATGGCACAAAATTCTTCCTTTTCGTTCATAATAAAAAGTGTCATAATTCAATTGATAACTGTAGATGATGACATGCTATGTAAACACAGCCACCAGGGGGCAGCAAGAGCACACAGCCAGGCAATGTTCTTAGGGTTCCAGCAGGGACCAACCGATGGCCCAAGGCCTAGGCTGCAAGGCCTTTAAGGACATGGTTGGGTGGCCTGTAAACCTCCTGCTGTTGGTGGGTAATTCACACCAGGTGAGACGACAACGTCGCTCTTCACATGCTCACAAGTGCACAGGAATCCATGTTTCATAGCAACCTCACTGGTTACACTGGAGAAAACTAGCTTCACTGAAAAGGCTACTTTTGAGAGCTTGGGATTAGCTCAGTACCAGCACAGCATAAACTAGCCATGGCATCATCCTAGTGAAGGTGGATGTGGGAACCTTAAAATTCTAGGTCATCCTCGGGCTAGTGTCAGGCTAGCCTGGACTACATAAAATCCTATCTCAAAAACAACAACAAAAGCCCCACAATCTATACACTTGGCAACCATAACAGGAACTAAAGAACTAATCAGAGGAAAAACAACCTTAGAAAACAGAAAGAATTGGGGCTGAAGAGACGGCTGTGTGGTTTGGTCCTCAGCACCCACAGAGGGGCTCAGACTATCTGGAACTCCACTTCTAGGGGAGCTGATGCATCTGCTAAGCTTTTCAGGCGCTGGGCATACACGTGGTACACAAACACACACCACGGCAGGGAAACACCCGCACACATACAAGAAAAAAATTTGGTTTTGGTGTTTTTCTGTAGCTGTGGCTCTCCTGAAACTCAAAGATCCTGCTGCCTCTGCCTCCCAAGTCCTGGGATTAAAGGCATGTGCCACCACCACCCAGCCAAGAAGAAAAATCTTTACAAACCACCAACAAAGGACAGTCTGCTCTGAGTGGTGCCTCTCATCTTCAGGTGAGGATGCAGCCTGCTGCTCTCTGTCTGGAGCCCTGGGGGAGCCCCACATGGCAGCTAAGCATCTGGCTCAGTGACCACACAGGTATGGGGTTGGCCTGATGCTCTTCTGAGAGGCCTCTCAGGAATGCCTAACCTGTCTGTATTCTAAGATAGGAAGTGGACTGACAGGCAGAGGCTGTGAAGGTTTTCTAGGCCCCACTGCCAGCAGCTGAGCTCCAGTAATTCATGGCTGCTGGCCAGCACTGGACATGAGCTCTCCAAGACAGAAACAGACCTTTCATTAAGAATGGATGTTGACAATGCCCTCAGCCACAACAAAACAAACTTCCAAAGCTGTCAGTTCTTACCCCGTGAGCCCCTCCCATTTGTTTCCAATTGCAAGGCAATACAGGGAGGAAACAGGAAACAGTGAAACAGTGTGGTGGTAGCTGTTCACCTGCCTCACGGGCCAGCTGACAACCAAAAAGTGAAGGCCTGGTGTGGCCCCAAGGAGGGACAGCCATGCTCAATGAGTAGGACCCTTCCTGAGTTCTACAGGCTACCATCCCCTGTGGTCATCAGGCCTGCCGACAGGGTTAGTAATTGGAGCTGCAAAGACTCATCTTTTGTCCTCCCATGGCAGCTGCTTGATGCCACGGTCCAGCAAAGTCCTGGGCTCTTCCCCTGCAGAGGAACAAGCCCACTTTCACCAGCTATCGTGCCTTCCTACGGGACAGACAGAAGTACTGCTTCCCAGACAGCAACTCCACTGAGAGCATCCTTTCCTTCTTTGTCCAGTACGGGCAGAGAAGGCCCAAAGGCCCACCTCATGAGGCCACGGCTTGTGGAGCCAGGCTTGCTGCAGGCTGTAAGTCCTCCCCTTCTCTCCAGGCCCTCTTGGAGACAGCTCTACCATCCACCTGACTATCAGGCTTGAGGTGCTTCTACCTCTGAGAACAGTTAGGAGAGGACAGCAGGCTCCACATTCCAATGCAGCTCTGCTGGTCACTGGCCTTTTGCGCTCTCCCTAGATGTCTTGTCAGCAGAGACGACAGAATTCACCCCTGCATGCTTGCATTCAACCCAGAGATGCTAAAACCCTTTGCCCTATAGATGAGGTCCTGCTGGTGCAAGAACAGTTCCACCTCTCAGAGCTCAGCAATCCAGGCTCCTGAGGAAGCAAGATAATTTAAATGGCCTAGTACTTTTCTGAAAGCCAGCCCCTGTTCTGGGAGCTTTCCTAACAATCAGTTTCTGCTTTGTTCTTCAGGCTTCAGTGAGGTCTGACTTACAATCTTTTGGGCTTAGCTGGATGGCCATACCTCATCTTCCTAATTATGGCTCACACAATAAGCTCATGAGAACTGAGGGCTAAGCCAATGACCAGGACCACACTGTAGAGCGTTGGCATCAGCAAGGAAGCCTTCCTTGTTCTTCACTCTGTCCCTCCTCCAACTGGCATGCACAGCGGGTGCATGTGCAAGGGAAAGCCGGTACTGTGCCCCTTGAGCAGCACCACAGCCACACAGATGTGACATAGGCCAGCAGGTCCCACAAGGACCACCACCTCAGGGAAAGCCGTAAAACAGCCCACTGCTCTTCCCTGGAAGCTGCAGAAAAACTGAATGAGGATATAGTAGGACAAAGAGCACGTGAGGCAAAGGGCTTTTAAAACCTCACCAGGCACAAAGGAGAGGTGACAGGACCCTTGTCAACAAGTTAGCCAATGAGAAAGGAACAGGGTCTCTCCTGGATGAAACCTGACACTGTCAAAGGAGCTGGGGTCTTTGCCACCTCGACAAGTGGCCAAGGCAGGCAGAAGCAGAAACCATGGAAGGTCCCGGAGAGGAAGCGATGACAAGAAGACAAAGGAAAGGTCTATCCTGGAGGACTCTGGGATACGGCTATGTGCCTAACCTGAGGTCACCTGTACATGACACCCACAGCACCCCATGGCTGCCTAGCATAGCCCCCTGACTTCTACTTCCTACTAACTAACCAGTGCTGCCCCCCATCCCTCCACCCCTGTGCTGCACTAGGGCGTGGCTTGAGCTGTGCTGCCCCACGGTGCACAAGGTGGGTGGGCAAGAGGAAGAAAGGAAGCAACAGCACACACAGTGTTCAGAGAAGGAGCTGGAACACTGCAAAATCCAAATTTGTCCCCAAGACCATCTAGGGAACCATTGGGCAAAGAGATAAATGGCCTAATTAGACTTTTTAAATGGATAATTGTCTTCTTGAGCATTTACAGGGACTCAGCCAGGCTCAGCAAAGGTCCACAAGGCCAAGCATGGGGCCTCCAGTTGCACCTGATAGTCACGTGTGCCACGTGAGAGTACAATGCAGTCACAGCATGTGCTGGGCTCTCACTGGAGCAACCAGATTCCGTCTGTGACCACAACATCAAAGCGATCAATAAACAAGGTTCTTACACCCAATGCTGCAGCTGACAGGGCAGTCAGAGAAGGCTCTTAGTCCCAGCCCTGCCCAAACCAGGCAAGGCCTCAATTAAGCAGGAGGCTGGGTGGCTAGAAAACAGAATTAGCTAAAAACAGACGGCATGTGGTTCTGAGGGGAGCCGTGTGTGTTGTTATAGCCTCCTGAAGAAATGGAAACCAGATGTTGCCTCAGAGGGCACAGGTGAGCAGGCTGCCTGCACAGTCTACAGAGATGGAGCACAGCTGCTGGCTAGGACTAGATGCTGCACAGGACAGCAACAGGAGCCTGGATGTGGACTGAAAAGAAACTATCAGCCCAATGAGGCAGAACTACATGGGGTTCTGCTGGGGTGACTTCAACAGTACCCAGTGCCACGATGTCCTCACTTCCCACAGCAAGGGAGCATATTCAGCTCCTAGTTGACCAGGATGCCACTGTCACCAGCGTGCATCTCTCTTTCCATGTTGCTGTTCCCAGCCAACACCTGTTCTCTGCCGGTAGCACGGACAGTGCCATCAGGCCGCTTCCCATCAGCTAAGGAGAGCATGTGCACCTCCCTCCTCAAGCAAACCTCTTCCCAGTTCAGACTACCAACTCTATGGCTACACTACACACGGTCCTCTGCAGCTCCTCGTCTTCAGCCTCTGGGAACCCCAGCTATCCACCAGGTTCCCAGTGACCTTGACTTCTTGACTGCTGGGAACTGTGACAGACAAGAGGACTCCTCTCTGCCTTTGCCAATCCAGGAAGACAGATGAGAGCGTCCGCAGCTAGCGAAGCTCTGGGCTGAACCAAGGAGAGTGGCCTAGGAGAGCACCTTGGGGCAGGAGCCCAACAGAGATGAGAGAAGCCCAACGACCTTGGCATCAACCGTGTTAAGAGTTCAGGAGCACCCAGCAGGTGCATCATAGAGTGCCCTTCAATAAGACCTTCTCTTCTCTACACTCCAGCCTCTGTATGAGGCAGGTGACTAGCCAACACTCCCACGATGGCTCAAAATCTGCCAGGGAGAATGATGTTCTTCCCTACTCAGGCCTCCCCAGAGCTGGAGCTAGACAGATGTTTCATACATCTGGATCCAAGCCTCACTGACTTTTAGTCTAATGGGGAACACCCACCACTGCCAGAGAGAGGAGCCAGGATTGCTGTTATCTAAGACAGTACCTGCTAAAACACCCATATCTGCTGACATTCATGGCTGCCAGGCAGGCTTGGGGCTTCAGCCTGATGACAAATACTGACCCTGAATTACCCTGACCAGCTATGCCTTGGAAGGCCTGGGGTGCATCAACCAGAATAAACAGACATACATAGAAAGACTCTGAAAACACATCCTGGATCCCTGTGGCATGGCCAAAGATGGGGGAGATGGGGCACCACCAAGACCCTTGCTGGCTCAAATTTACATCCTCAAAACAAAGAGATGCGGGCAACACACATAAGTGTACATACCTTTTAGTGCTCACAATGGCCAACCATGAAGATCTGAGCCCAAGCTGGCACTGTGCCATCCCCCACACCACCTGCACAGAGGTGGCAGTACACACTGGCCAGCTCCATGTAGGGCACATAGCTTCAAGGAATGGAGTTGGCTGGGCTGAAGCCTAGAACCTCCCACTAGCTCCACCACTCACAGGACAGAGGCTACTAACAGGACCGGAATCCTTGAAGCAGAAATAAGGGGTTACTTGGAAATTACTACTCCTGATCCCGAGTTGGTGCTGAGGATGCTCACACCATGAAAGTTCAGAGATTTGGGTCGGGGGCTGTGTATATACCTGACAGCCGGGGTGCCTCCGCCTTCATCGCGCCCTCAGCATTTCCTCGCCGGCCACCACGAGCTTCCTGTGTCAAGTCCAGAGGAGCTTCTTCGCTCACAGACAGGGTGGTGAGTGTGCTGACCACAAGGATGCCCAGGCCGACCCAGAGCACCACCTGCACCAAAGACCCCAAGACAGGAGGAATGATGACAGTCCCTGTATCCAGCTGGAAGCTATGGAGACTCTGAAACTTCCAGGAGAGAGTAGGGTTCTCCTTTTCCTTTTCTGACACAGGATACTACATAGCCCAAGCTAGCCTCAAATTTACAAACTCTCTGCCTCAGCTTTGAGTGCTGGGATGAGTTGTGCACCACAAGGTCAGGCTAAGGTCAAGTTTCTCAACCACCATGGCGAGAGAAGCAAGACGCTTGGCAACTGTCCACCCATTCTTTAGGTCTGTGATCACAAAGGGCCTCAAAGTGCAGGCCTGTGCAGGGATGTGGACCACACTGGTTGGATATCCTACCATCACATTACCCACATCACTTGGAAATAACAGCTGGACACATCTGTCCTGGTAAGGCTTGATACCCTGCTTAGATAAGCAGGGATACAGGCTTCACCTCTCATCTGAGGTGGGAGTGGCCATCAGTAACTACCAGGGCTACACTCAATGTGCTGGATTTCTTGGGGGCCTTTTTCTTCCGAAGGGCCCTACAACTGATAATTCTGTGGGACTACAAACCCCTCATATATCATGCCACCAGACACCTGCTGAGCCACCTCTCCACTATGTGTCTGGGATGCTCCCAGTTCAGGTGTTGCTATCTGTGCCTTGCTCTGGTCTGCTCAAGCTTCCTGAGGGGCAGTAACTCCTAGTTCCACAGTTCTGCAAGAGGAGCTGCAAGGTGGCCTCCTAACCAGAGGACACTCACTGCCTTGATGTCTCAGAACCCCTGTCCCTTCTGCCAGGAAGCACAGCTATCCAGTGAACCAAAGTATATGTGGGGTACTGTCTTACATGTATCCCCTTCAGTCATTACATGGGTCCTACAGTACTCAGGGGTTCAGCCCCTGCCCTCACCACACCCTAAACTCTTTTCTTAGCTCTGTGGAGGCTGTTTCCCGAAACTCAGCATACTAATCCTTCTTATGCAGAAACGACTCGGCTCACTGCTCATCCAGATGACCAACAGTCATCTCAGGAAATCCAAACCCGTACGGTCGCAGCATCAGCTCCCCAAGAAGGCAAGGGTGCGGGCTAACACAAGACAACTGAGTGGTGCTGAGGCTGTCTCAGGAGGCAGGCTCTGAAAATTCTTTTGGGCCCTGATGACCCAAGCTGTGCCCTCATGACCTGTCCTAGGCTGCCTCTCCATTTTCAAGGATACAAAGGTCAGAGGATGCGGATGGACGTTTAAATCAGCCACTGAAGGAGCCAAGAGAGAGCTTCACATCATGGTCTGGACCCAGAGTGCCCTTCTCAGCGTGACACTGACTCTGGCAGGCTAACAGCAGCCTCCACACCGCCTTCTAACCCAGCTCACTCAGGATTTCTCCAGTTGATGGCAGAAATGACCTTTCGCACAAGCCACAAGAAAAAATGTTTCTCCCTAAATGCATTTCCCACCCAGTAGTGGGGAAGGCAAGGCTTGGAGAGAGTGGCATGTGGAGCAGAAGAGAAAGGGTGACTGCTCCATAATAGAATCCAAGTTCCCTGATGGAGCCCGGGGGACTCTGATAGGGCCTGGTGTTCTGTCCCCGGTCCACCCAGTGAAGTAGGCTCTCCTCAATGGCCTGGACCAAAGATAAAGACATTTGTTGGTCATTTTATATCAGTTATTGTTAATGGGGACTATCATTTGCCGATCCCATGGGGACTAACAAGGAAAGGTAACATTTCACCCATGACTCTGAATGACTGATTTCAACCCTCAGCTTTTTTAGTTTAATGACAACACCCAGAAAATAAAACAACAACAACAAAAAAAAAAAAAAAAAAAAAAAAAAAAAAAACATTAACTTTGCTGATACTGGGAGACAAGCTTCTTGAAAAACTCTTATTACAGGCCAGGTGTGGCAACACAGGCCATAACCTCAGCACTTAGGAGGCAAGTCAGGGAATCTCTGAGTTCGAGGCCAGCCTGGTCTATAGAGAGTCCAGGACAGCCAGGGCTCTGTAAGGAGAGCCTGTCTCAAAGACAAAACAAAAAGAAAAGTTCCCATTATGATCCATGTTAGAAACTGAGTTCACAAAGTTCTCAGGACAGGGCACAGTAGACAAAGGTCCCCATGCCCTACTTGCCTTCCACTTCTTGAGGATGGTGGGAAAGCAGCTCAGAGTATACAGGGATACTGAGAAACATGCTAAGTACAAAATTCAGATCGCCTTACAGGGACTTGTACAGTCAGAGAAAAAGTGCGCAGTGTATTCCAATTACAATCTATGGGACCCAGAAAACAGACCCAGTCCACCGGGTGTCTGATGTGCTCCTACCTCAGGGAACCCCAACCTCCACTCTGTAAACAGATGTGACTCCTGTTCCACAGAGCACAGGCCAACAGGATGCACAATCAAAACACTTCTTGAGACCAAGGACATGGGCTCTGCATGCTGTTGGGATGTCTACTGGACCCAGCGGATGGTCTCTAGCCTCCCCTTACTGAGCTTGGACCTATCCAGGCACATATACTATGAGCTGATGGCTCTGTGGCCTCGACTCTGCAACTGCCAGCCAGCCTGCCTCGTCTCTGTCACGCACTCACCTCTCCTATCGCAGCAGCAAGACCCCAGGCAAGAGCTCCAGGCCTCCTCAGCTTGAGAAAGCCATGGGAACAAGGCTAAAGACTTCAAACTATGTTCTCACCTGTGGTGACACTTTCACCACAGCCAGAACAGAACACACCCAAACAGAACACGAAGTGCCACTGACCACAGGCCTGAAGCTTCTGTCAGTGAATGCAAGCAAGCAGGGACACAGCTCTTGAGCTGTCCTGGGCTGTGGGGTGGAGTGCTAACAGCTCCTTTGGAGTTCTTCTAACAGTAAGCTGCAAGGAAGGCTAGAACATCAGGGAGGGGAGCCAGCCCAGGGTAGCCTCAGGCCCAGGGAGAAGACCAGCCTGGCCTCAGAGTCAGCCCAGCTCCTAGAATTGTGCCACAGTTTCCTGCAGCGGAAGAGCTGCTTTTGAAGTGGGGATCTCGGTCGATAAGCAGGATCCGGTGTGCCAGACATCTGATTTCAGAGCACCCTGCTGACTGCAATTCTGGCATCGATCCATCTTAATGTAGTCCAGAGCCAGCCAGGAAAAGACACAAATCCACCCCCTACAGTTCAGCTCAGGCTTGGGAAGTACAGGGGTCTGACGAGGGCCACAATCCATAAACATCCCATTCCCCCTCCCCCCTCCTACACTGCAGCTCTATGAGGAGCCCTAACTCCTAACACAGTAGAGCCCTAGGACTGGGCAGAGAACACACCATTCTGTTCTGGACAAAACAGTTCACACACTTGAATTTCAGAGACAGAACATACACACAGGGCCAGGCCCCAGCTACTCAGAAACAGAGCACCTTGATCCCCGTACCAGGGCCAACCGTGTGGGTGAGCGGGTCCCCCTGCCTCAGGTACCTCACTGGCCTGCTGAGAGCTCACTGCTATGTGCTCAAGTGTGTGCCTCTCACACTTGACCAAGATCAGCTGATTCCAAAATGGGGCCAGCAAAGCTTTTTTTTTTTTCCTAGAGGAATCCACCACACTCTTGTAAGTGTCCCTGGGGCGGCAGCGCCCCCTTCTGGTTTCATAACAGGAGATCCTCAAAATAGTAACCAACAAGGCCAGCCAGCCTCACTCAGGATTAGAGACAGAAAGAACTGCTGGGTGAAGCTAGGATTTTTGTTGTCGTTCACTGGGTCACTGTCATGCTTCCTAATTATCCTTCCTTCACACACTTCACACCAACTGCCCATCAGCCTTGGACTTCCTTTTTGGCTCTTTGTGAGGTCCCTGAGCAGAGAGCAAACATTGCACTGAGCCAAATGTTCAGTTGACCTGAGGAGCTGCCTCAGTTTGTCCCTTCTGCAGGAGCAGCTAGAGTTCCTGGGACAGGCCTCGTTCCCAAGGACCTCAGACCCGGCCACACTCCCACAGTATGGAAGCTAAGCATCACCAGGTTGAGAACAGCAACACAGAGGCTGCCGCATTCATGGCAAAACTGCAGCATCTTCCTACCTCAGTCACAAAGGAGTTCAGACCCACGATCCTCAGAAACAGTTAAGCAGGCAGAGACTGGCCTTGGCATGATGCAGTCACAGTGTGTTGAAGACAAAGAACACCACAGGCACCACGACAACAGGCACACAACGACACACACACAAAAGAAACAGGAGTGTAGTGACGGGAGAGGGAAGTGAACCAGGAGATGCAGGGAGGCTCAGTGATGTGAGCAGGAAGAAGCCGACCACAGGAAGTCCAGATTCCCTGCACATCAACAGCTGCGGTCAGCACGCCAGAAAACCAGTCCCCGTACAGGAGCCACTGCAGCAGCACCGAGGTGACAGCTGCTGCACAGAAGCTCATGCTGGGCACTGCACAGGAGCCGCTGCACAGGAGCCGCTGCACAGATACACTTTCTTCTTGAGAGCATCTGTGGCACTGATGCATTTTCAATGGGAATAGAGCCAAAGGGAGATTCGAGTTCTTAGATCAGTTGATTCAACTTTCGTTCATAAAAGAAATCAACCAGAACATTACAAATGTGAACAGTGGGGAAAGAGGAGAAGTTAGAGTTAAAAAGCCAGGCATGAGGTCTTTAATCCCAGCACTCAGGAGGCTCTGTGAGTTCCAGGACAGCAGAAACCCTGTCTCGAAAAACAAAACAACAACAAAAAGGAAGGAAGGAAGGAAGCAAGGAAGGAAGGCAGGAAGGAAGGAGAAGGAAGCAAGGAAGGAAGGCAGGCCTAGACAATGAATGACAAGTCACAGTGTAGACAAGTAAGGGTCATGGCTCAATTGGTAGAGACCTGGTGTAACACACATGGAGCCTTAGGTCAGATCTCTAGCGCTACATGAACCAGGCTTGATGGCACAGACCTGAGACAGAGGCAGCAGGATCTGAGGCTCAGGGTCATCTTTGGCTATGTGGAAGATTTGAGGCTAGCCTGGGCTACACGAGACCCTGTCTCAAAGGCCAGGTTATAAAACAAACAAGTACAGCAGGCGCTATGACACTGCTGGTGACCAGAGCAGCAGAGGAAGAGACGAATAGCAGACTGACGTAAGGACAACTGAATGAAAAACCAGGAATTTACTCTATGGCACCAAGACCTTTATGTGAGCCACCATGTGGGTGCTGAGAACCCGACCAGGTTCTCCGGAAGATAAGTAAATAAATACCCTTACACTCTGGGTTAACTCCCCAGTCCAAGAAAATCTCTTCCCTTAATTTTTAGATTTACAAATTTTATTTTATGTGTATGAGGGCCTTGCCTTCATAAGTATGCATGCACCACATGCCTGCCTCATGCCTGCTGAGGTCGGAAGGTGGCAGACGGTTAGGAACCACCCTGCAGAAGTGGGTCCCCTCAAGAGCCATGAATCCTCTTAACTGCTGGGCCAACTCTCCAGCCCCAAGAAAGTCTAACTAGGATTCCCTCGAACCCTCCCCAAAACACCTGATGTGGTAAACACCAGGACTTGACAAAGCAGGAAAATCACATGCACTCCAACAGGCAATGAGTTAACCTCACTAACACGCTGCCATATCAAGTAGTGCAGAAAAGCTGCTGTCACACTGCTGTCCCCATTTAACTACAACACTAGATGGGAACACTTCGGTCAAGGTAAGCACTTGGGACAGGCCAGAGTACAGACTCCAGAATGACTCACCGGGCCGGGCACCGAGAACTGGGGGCATGGGCTCCAGCAGCCACAGCCTGAAGGAGAGGACGAAAGTCCACACAAGCTGACAGAGCAAGCAGCTGCCAAGATGAAAGGCAGTGAGAATCAGCAACACTAGGGCTGACAGTAGGAACGAGGGCTCACTGAACCCAGGTTTACCCCAGCTAGCTACGGCCTGCTCATGAAGTCTTAGGACACACGAGGTCTCACCACTCAAAGCCTCTGTAGTTTCTTAAACATGATGATGACTGAAAATTACTAAGCATGGCAGGAGACAGGACTAAGCCACAAAAAACTAAGGACAAAAATGGAACATTAGCCAGAACTGAGGGCAGCTGCTCCTCGATTTACAGGGGGTTACACCTTGACAAACCCAATGCAACTTGAAACGACCTAAAGTTGGAGATAGCAGCCAATGCACCTGGGCATTAGCGTCCTCTCTGCTGCTGTGATAAACACCCTGACAACAGCATCAAAGGGAGAATCAGTTTACTTTGGCTCACAGTTTCGGGGTATAGTTCCCTATAACTTCTCTAACAATGGCTAGTACAGCTTGCCACTGCTACCTAATGCCAAGAGTATCACACACCACTGACTGGAGGAGATCAAACTTCCACATACAGCATCCACTGAGTGTGTATGAACTTCACACCACTGTAAAATCAAAGAGCTGTGTGGGCACCCGGCCGTGAGAAACCATCATAACAGAAGCAATGGCAATGCTGAGGGCTGCGAGGTAGCTCAGTTGGTAAAATGTGTGCTGCATAACAGCAAGGACCTGTGTCACCCCAGCAACCATGCAGGGGCCAGGTTCAGGGAGGGAAAAATACAGCACAGAACAGTAGAGAAGATGCCTTTGGCCTGAACACACACACACACACACACACACACACACACACACAAACTCCAGCCACATATCCCACATTAATAAGTAATGGCCTGGGGTGGATGGAATGGCCTTTAATTCCAGCAATCAGGAGGCAGAGGCTGCCTGGTCTACATAGTGAGGTACAGGACAGCCAAGGTTACACAGTGAAACCTTGTTCCATAAAAACAGAAACAAAGCTGGGCAGTGGTGGAGCACACCTTTAATCCCAGCACTTGGGAGGCAGAGGCAGGTGGATCTCTGAGCTCAAGGCCAGCCTGGTCTACTTCTAGGACTACACAGGCAAACCCTGTCTTAAAAAAATAAAAGACAAAGGGAAAGTCTTGCCTAAGTCAGTGGGTGTGACTCTATAGGTAGCAGGCAGCGTACCACACACCCTACACTCTGCAGACAGCAAGAGCACCACACTCCTTACACATCAGAGTATTCGAACAGACTGCTTGTTGCTCTTCTTGTTGCTGTAACAAAGGACCAGACAAAAACAGCTTATGCACAGAATGGTACGTCAAGGCTGTAGCTGAGAGAAGGCATGGCGGCAGGAGCATGGGGCGCTGGTCACGCTGCATCAGCAGTTAGCAAGCAGAGATGAGTCCCACTGCCTCAGCCCCGGACCCCAGGCTGTGGATGGCAGTTAGAGTGGCTACTCCCATATCAATCAAGCCACATCCAGAGGGTTGTCTCCTCCCGTTGACAAACAATATTAATCATCACGGAGACACGCCCCCCCCCCCACACACACACAAAACAAAACAAAGAGTGGAAAAAGCTAACCTGAGCAGACTATAAAACCATTTAGGGACAGTATCTCCACAGACACATGGAGCAGGTGCCTCACGAGGCAAAGCATCAGCTAATAACACAGCCTCAAAAGGCTAACAGGACATAAATCTACAACTAGGAACTACTGTACCTTTCTCAGAACTGGTAAGGTGTTTTAAAATCAGTACTAAAATGCCCAGTTTGAGCCTTTAGGCCTGAGCATTCATACATAGAACATGCCCTATGTCAGAACATGAAGCACATTTTAACCAATGGCAAGGAGCTGAAAGTCTCCAATGTACATCCACAGAGTCACTAAAAAGCCCCAAATACAAGGAAATTATTACGGATTAGATTTGAAGCATCCCACTAAAGGCTCATGTGTTGCATGTTTGGTCTCTGACCAGTGAAACCGATCACTGAGGGAGAACTGAGTCACGAAGGCTTTGCCTTTATCAGGGGATGAATCAACCCACCGACACCGGTGGCACTATGGAGGTGGGGCTCCTCCATTTCGCTTGTTCTCTCAGCTCCTTGGACGCCACAGGTGAGCAGCCTCTGGCACACACTACCATCTCTGTAACAACAGAGACCAAGGACCACACCAAAACTCTCAAACTGAGCCCAAACCGATCTTCCCTAAGTCTCTCTCACAGGCATTTGTCACAGTGATGAGAAGCCTAAGAGGCTGTGGGCGAGAGAAGACGTCCGTGGGAATCAAACACCTGTGCGGGGCTGGGGCGATGGCTCAGCTGCTAGGAGCACACACCACGCTCTCAGAGGCTCGAGTTCAGTTCCCAGCACCCACGCTACACAACTCACAACACCCTGTTATCCCATTTCCAGGGGAGGCAATGCCTCTGGCCTCTGCTAACACTTATATTCAAACCCACATATATACACATAATTCAAAATAAAACAAATCTTTAAAAATATTAGGAAAATACTGTCAGTTGGAGGTGCTATGACCTCTACAATCTAGTCAGCAATGACAATGTCAGCAATTATTCCAGAGCATGCATGAGGAGCACTGACAACAAGGAGTACTGATGACAGGGAGCACTGACAAAAGGGAGGACAGGGAGCACTGACAACAAAGAGCACTGATGACAGGGAGCATTGACAAGGAGCACTAATGACAAGGAGCACTGATGACAGGGAGCACTGACGACAGTGAGGACAGGGAGCACTGACAACAAAGAGCACTGATGACAGGGAGCACTGACAAGGAGCACTAATGACAAGGAGCACTGATGACAGGGAGCACTGACGACAGTGAGGACAGGGAGCACTGACAAGAAAGAGCACTGATGACAGGGAGCACTGACAAGGAGCACTAATGACAAGGAGCACTGACGACAGGGAACACTGACGACAGTGAGGACAGGAAGCACTGACAACAAGGAGCACTGACAACAAGGAGCACTGACAAGGAGTACTGAAGACAAGGAGCACTGATGACAGGGAGCACTGATGACAGTGAGGACAGGGAGCACTGACAATAAGGAGCACGGACGACAGGGAGCACCTCTGAGAGGAAGAGAGTGTTCGCCTTCCAGTACCAACCATGGAGGAAAAGCACAAAGGCTCAGCACATGAAACAGGCAAACAGGTACAGGAGGGACCAGCACACCAGTCAACAAAGGCCCCTAAGAGGCTCAAACAGACAACAGGACTGAGGACACAGTAGGGGACAGTGTGGATCAACTGGACAGCTACATGAGTCCTGTGTCACTTAGGTTGATCCCAAGTGGGGCTGAAAGATAAAAGCTACCAAAATAGATCTTTAGAACCTGGGACAGGCAGATATCTCCACTTTTCTTAAATAGGACCAAAAAGTACTAAGGGGAGAAAAGCCAATAAACTAGGCCAAAGTAAAAACCAGAACTTCTGTCACCAAGAGATGTCCAGTGCCACGTAAAGTAACATACATAGATAACCCAGCACCTGGGCTACAGTCAGTGCCTCTTGTTTCAAAATACAGTGCCATCCAGACAGCTCAGTGGGCTGAGAACCCACGGTTCAGTTCCCAGCACCCGCCCGAGGACCACAATTGCCTAGAACTGCAGTTCCAGGGGATCTGACACCTTCTAGTCGTCAAGGACATCAGACACACTCATAAGTGTCCATTAGCTTATGAATAATAAATTTTGAGAATTTAAATGGGGCCCCTAAGATGGCATATCACATAAAGGTGTATGTATGCTACAAAGCTTAACAATTTGAGTTCCGTTCTAAAAACCAGATGTTAGGAGAGAAATGACTCCCCCAAGTCCTCCACCCTTCACATGAGAACACACGCACACACATGTACACAGAGTATGTAAATGTAAGTAAGGGGGATGTTCTTAAGTAAGAAAAAGTGGCGGGCAGTGGTGGTGCACACCACTGGTCCCAGCACTTGGAAGGTAGAGGCAGGCAGATCCCTGAGTTCAAGACAAGTACGGGGAAGTCCAAGATAGCCGGACTACATAGAGAAACTCTGTCTTAAAAAAAAAAATAAACAAAAGAAATTAAAACAAAAAAAGCCAAACAAGTGTAAAGTATATATATTTGAAAAAAAAAAGGGGGGGGGGGGCTGGAGAGATGGCTCAGTGGTTAGAGCACTGACTGCTCTTCCAGAGGTCCTGAGTTCAATTCCAGCAACCACATGGTGGCTCACAACCATCTTAATGAGATCTGATGCCTTCTTCTGGTGTGTTCAAAGACAATGACAGTGTACATATATATAACAACAACAACAACAACAAAAAAGTAGCTCTCCCATTCTTTAAAAAAAAAACACATAATCCATTAAAAACTCCTACAAAACAAACAACAAAGAAACAAACCAAACTGTATAAATCTCTGGGCAATGCACACCTTTGATTTCAGCGCCTAGAACGCAGAGGCAGACGGATCTCTGTGAGTTCAAGGCCAGCCTGCTCTACAGAGGGAGTTCCAGAACAGGCAGGGCTACACAGAGAAACCCTGTCTCAGAAACAAACCAACAACCCCTACAGATCACCTAAGTAACAGTAAGGCCCTCATGCAGTGACTGTAACCACCACACCAGGCTAGAGCCACTAGAAGAGACAACAGTGACCTCTTTTTAAGATGCAGGGTCAGAGAATGAGAGGGCTCACTGGGAGATTGGGGGTGTCAGGATATCCCATTTGGCTTAGAGGGTTTCTGGCTTGTGTGTAAGAACTGTTTTCTACACACATTATACCTTTCTTCAGTGTATGTGCATGTAGAGGCCCAAGGCTGTTGTCTGGCATCTTCTTCAATGGCTCTCCACTTTCCTGAGGCAGGGTCTCTTGCTGAGCGTGGAGGTTTCTGAATCAACTAACCTAGCTACCCAGCCTGCTCCTGGAACACTGCCTCTGTCTCTCTCATGCTGTGATTACTGGCTGGCCACCATACCCACCAAGCTTTCACAGGGGTTCTGGGAGCCCAAACTCAAGTCTCATTCATAGTTGCACACATGCTTTGCCCACTGAGCCACTGTCCAAGCCCATGCTTTTCTTAAACAGCTAGCAGTACACAATAGTAAGAAAACACACAATTCCCTAAAAAGGAAGCGAAACCACAGGCACTTCATAGAGAAAGAACCTAAGTGGCTGTGTGCCTGAGTCAATGACCCCTCAACAGGCACAGGGTGGGTGGGAGGTTCCCACTCTGACCTGTCTCATTTCTAGAATACTGTCTACAGGTACGTTCTCGTGTATAGGGAAACACCTGCGCCAAAGTTAGAGATGCTAAGTGGGAGACTAGGATTATGGCACTTCCACACAGTGAACTCCAAAGGCCACAGCTAAAAATAAACGGCAATATCGAATGCTTGCACCTGTGGCAGAGGAGCAACCTGCTGTGGATGTTAAGCAAAGATAGCAGAAAGCTACATGACCAAAAAAACCAAAAAGCTGGAGCATGCCCACACATCGTCTTCCTAGGATACCCCACTGATCCAGCCATGGTGCTCTCTGTGAGAGTGACTATCTATCCCCTGGAAGAGACAGCTGAGTCACAGCATAGACAGATTTAGTGGCATGTCTTAGGAAAGGAGAAGAAGGTGTCCTCTCTGGGGAAGCCCTGACACACATGGGGCAGAGACCAAGCCACCTGTGTGGCCCGTTCCCCACATCTCCTTGACCGAGTGTTCTTTGTGCTGAGACATTGAGGCTGAGCTGACAGAACCTGTCTGAAGACCCTGGCTGGAGACCGACCATTCTGCTGCTGCTCCCTGACTGGACTAACTGGCCCAGGGCCAGGCCACCTGGTGGGCAACTCTCATCTTCATCCAGGGGACAGGTGCAGAGGGCCAGGGGAGGGACACACTCACCTGGGCTGAGGGGGCATTCTTGTGGGCTTTCTTATAGATCAGAGCCGGGCAGATGAAGCAGATGAGGCTCCCCATCGTCGCGCCAGTGAAGCCAAGGATGGTTTCCACTACAAATGAACAGACAGCAAGGGGTGGCTGGGAGACTGTGCTCACCGGGCATAAGAGTGATAGGGTCACACTGTAAAGGCTGCCTGAGTGCCAGTGGACAGACATCTGCCATATCCAGGGGGCTCCGCCACCATCTCCACCTTTCTCCTCCCCCTTATACACTAAAATTTGTCAGAGCAGGGCATCCTGGGAAACTGTTGACAGCTGATAATTTATTTATTTATATTTTTATTATTTTTTAAATGCAGTCAGTATCTTTTTTTTTTTTTAAGATTTGTTTATTTTATGAGTACACTACAGCTGTCTTCAGACACACTAGAAGAGGGCATCAGATCTCATTACAGATGGTTGTGAGCCACCATGTGGTTGCTGGGAATTGAACTCAGGACCTCTGGAAGAGCAATCAGTGCTCTTAACCACTGAGCCATCTCTCCAGCCCAGACAGCTGATAATTTAAATGGCCAACCACACGTGATTTCCTACAGAAAATCAGAAGTTGGCTCCGCATGGCCTAGTATACACTACCATCACTTAGCAAGTGCCCTAGTGCCTTGTCCTAAGATAGGAGTGAAAAGAATACAATGGGCTGGCTGACTGAAGCCACTGCTCCTGTGTTTGGTGACACCATGCTACAACCGGCCTGCTGGAGAATGGGTATGATCTTGATTGGATACTAGGATACTAGAAAAAACGCATGAGACTCCGGGAGTGAGCTTAGCTGAATGCTAAGCATGGGCCAGAGACATGGGCCCTGGGTCCCCCATGCAACAAGAATGGAATAAAAACTAAGGGCAGAAAAGAGGCAGCAGGGCCAGTCACCGCAGGGGCTGTCCACCTACCATTGGGGATCATGACCCCACCGACCATGGTTCCAAACACCACCGAGAGGGTGAGGACTTTAAACCGGAGTGGAGGCATGTAGCCGCCTGCAGCAAAGGTTCCATCTTTTTGCTACATGAAAGAAAACAAAAGCAACCAGTTTTGAGACAATCACTTTCCAGTGGCAAACACCACAAAGGGCTCTGCCCAGCAAGCCTATCTCTGCATGGGCCGGGAGGGAGCTCACCTAGCAGGTGACGGCTCCAGTACAATCAGATTTAGCATAATCAGATTTGGCTGAGCAGCTGTAATGGAAGCCTACAGACTGCTGAGCAGTCGTAAGTGCTTTACTCCCGTCATGGGCTGTACATCTCCCAACACTGCTTTGAAATGTTAGTATTACATTCTTCTTTCTTTTTGTTTTTGCTCTTAGAGCAAAGACAAACCAGACTCTTAGACACACACTGGACAGTAGACTACAGAGGGACAGCCCAGTTGAGTGAGTCAGCTCCTTGTCAATGTGCAGTTTCCGAGGACATGCTGAATGCTGAAGCTCTGCACGAACACGCGCACACACGCACACACACACATGCACACTAAGTTCTTATCATTCCCAACAGATCTATGGTGGACATTTAACAATTTCAAAGTCCAGACAGGAGGAAAGTGGAGAAGGATTTGATGTGGCATATCCCAACACCCTGCCATACCTCACACAGGACACTCTGGGTGTGGCACCACAAGAGGTGTTGGCCTCAGAGTTTACATGCCTAAGAGTCCCACACAGCCTGGCTCAGATCCTGGCTCTGGCAGCACCAGCTTCGTGCCTCTGTTTCCCCTCTGACAACAGAAGCATCTCCCCATCAAGCAGCTGATCCTCATGAACAGACACACAGGAGGCCTGGCTAACACAATGATCGCTCCTGGGTTAGGGTAACTGAGCCTCCCAGAACTAGAGTTTCAAAGTGACTTATTCTCATAGACGTTAGCCCAGGACAGACTGAGGCAGCTATAGCTGGAATCTATCACTGAATAAGGATGACAGTCTGTATATATCCGAGGAACCCCAGTCACAGCATACTAGAAGGTGACCAAGAAATTTTCTAAAGGAGGAAGCAGGAACCTGTGTATCAGATATTCCTGAGGACAAGCAGAAAAGTCATCAATAGGACATCTGCAAGAGCTGTTGTAGGTGTCTGTGGATACACAGACAGTTCCCAGTAAATCCACTGAAAACAGAGGGAAGGGAAGGGAAAGAAACACTGAAAACAGACAGATACAGGGAAGCAGCCCCACGCATGTGAAGGAAAAGGCAAAGCAGATGAACGGCTTTTCAAAACAGGGTTTCTTGGGTGGGTCTGATTGTCCTCGAACTCCTCTGTAGACCAGGCTGGCCTCAAACTCCACCTGCCTCTGCCTTCCGAGTGTGGGATTAAAGGCGTGGCCACCGCTGTCTGGCAGTGAACTTACTTCATACTTTTTTCTGTTCCATTACTGAGGTTTAACGTTACAGAGATGGGTAATTCTCTTTGAGTTCAAGGCCACCTTAGTCTGGATAGAGATGTCTAGACCAGGCAGAGGGTTACATAGTAAGACCCTATTTCAACAAAACAACACAACTTTGCAAAAGAAGGGGTACATTATGCAAAAATGCAGTGTTCCAATTTGAAACACATGTATAGAAGCAAGCGGCCCCAAACAGCCGTCCACACACATGCACACACCAAGCCCACATTAAGCAGTTAGAAGTGGTCAGGAACCCACCGACCAGGCTGTACAGCATGGACAGGCTGCAGCACGGTGACCCTACGGCCACAGAGCTGGTCTCACCTTTGCCCTCCAAGGGACAAAGTCCTAAATTCTACTTTGCATAGCATCCAAGTATGTGGAACTAACAGGCACACTAGGAGCTAGCTGCGAGAGGCACTCACCTTTGGCACTGGGCTTCACTGTCACTGGCAGCCAAGTCCATAGGACGGAGTCACAGCTCGACTGCCATGACTCCAGCAGCAGGAGCTCTGTACCGGTTGCTCCTACTGAAGGCTACACCCTGGGACCAGCACCATGTCCCTCACCCTAAGTGCTCGAGGAATCACCAGGAGTCCTGGCCAGTCAGACAAACCATGTCTAAGATGTTGGACATTGAACCAAAAGCTGCCATCACAGAAACAGCCCAGGCAGTGGAGCTAACCTGCCAGACTAGGGAAAGGGTGCCCTGTGAATAAGGGTGGAGAGGCTTGATGGACATGAGGCAACCCCAGGGCAAGCGAGGACCAGAGAGCCTTTAGTTTCTATCCCTGTATTTGAAAGTTCCCTGTGAAGGGTGCTCGGAGTGTGATCAAAGTGATCCATGTGTCCCTGCTGCAGCCTCCCCAGGACTTGAGGTTGCCAGCATCAATGCTGCCAAATCCCAGAGACAGCTGAGTTACCTACACAGCTGGCAGGGCCACAGGCCACTCTTGTATGTTCTTTTACCAAGGTGGATTCAAGCCACACCTGGTTAGGGGCTAAGAGCACACACAGCTCAAGAGCAGTCAGTGTATTTTAGCATATATGCGGTCCAATTCCCTAGCAACAAAGGAAAGAGGGGGGAAAGGAAAGGAAGGAAGAATGGATCTCTATTAAAGACTTCCCGAGAGGGGGAGAATGGCTCAGCAGATAAAGACACTTGCCAACAAGCCTAACAACCAAATTTTGATCCCCAGAATCACACACACACACACACACACACACACATACACACACACACACTTTTTTTATTTCTAACTAGGAAATGCTCCACCTACCAGTCATAAAAATACAGAGCTAGCCCAAGGGAACGAAAGAGGACCATACCTGCTGCTCAAATAGCAGCGTGTTCAAGGCCTGTCTGCACGGCAGAATCATCATGGGGAAGCCCACAGCCACGGACATCACGAAGCCCACTCGGATCATCTCTGTCACCAGGTTGGAGGGGAAGTGTAGCAGTACGTTGCCTGTGGTGGCATCAGTAAAGCTGACATATCCAAAAAACCCCACCTGTTGGAGGAGGAGAAACAGCAATGTGGCCAGCTCTGTCTCTGCCGGTCCACCACCGATCGATCACTCTCTGACTGACTGCCTGTCTCCCTGTCTGTCAGTCTGTCTTTATTCCAGACTGGCCTCAGAGTACCTCCCAAGAAAGCTGGCACAAGACCCAAACACTCCTCAGCACTTCAGTCCCAAGACTCCCGATGACCAGAGGTGGACGACTGTTGACATGCAATGTCAGTGTAACTTCAACAGAACCATAAATAAGCCAAAAATGAAAAGGAAGGTTCTAGAAAGCCTCCTTCAGAGGAGCCACCCTTAATCTGGTTTCAAACTCAATCAGGAGCTGGGTGTAGGGGCTCAGGACTGTGGTCTCAGGAGGATGGGGATAGTTCCAGCAAACCTGGGCTACACAGTAAGACCCTGCCTCAAAAAAACAAAAATAGAAAAAAAAAAAAAAAACAGTCAAGTAACTGTGGAGTTAAGAGGACAGAAGAAGACTAGGACTAGATGATGCTCCAATGCTCAGGCCTGGACCATGTTCCAGTGACCACTCAGAAGACTGTTACCATAGAGATAAGGCACAACAACCCTAGCATGTTTGCATTCTCATCTCAGACAGCATTTCTCCCCTTCATGGTTCTGGGGACCAAACCTATGGGTCATGGGTCAAGCTCTCTGCCAAGCAGGCAGCTTACTGATCTCTATAATTCTATTTAAAGACAACAGAGAAGCCAGGTGTGGTATAATCCCTGCTCTTGGGAGGAGAAAGCAGGAGGATCTGGATTCAAGGCCTAAGCTTCAGGTCAGCTTTAGTGACACAGGGAGATCCTGTCTCAGACAGGTAGGTAGGTAGGTAGGTAGGTAGGTAGGTAGGTAGGTAGATAGATAGATAGATAGATAGATAGATAGATAGATAGATAGATAGATAGATAGATAGATAGATAGATAACCATAGCACTTCAGTATATTAATAAGAGCCAGGTAGTGGTGGCACACACCTTTGATCCCAGCACTTGAGAGGCAGAGGCAGGCAGATCTCTGAATCCAGACCAGCCTGTTCTTCAAGGCAAGTTCCAGGATAGTCAGGGCTACCCAGAGCAGGAGGGAACCGCTGAAAATGGTCACAGTATTTGTGGACTGGGGATCTTCTCACACTGGAGTCCTATGCAGCACATGAACGTAGCTGGCTGCAGCCACCTCAGCATCATTGTTTTTAGTGGAAATGCTCGTCGGTAGAGAATTAACAATGACGTGGAGCAAGTTAAAGCTGGAACCAGCCCTGGCCAAGATGCCTGAGCTCTTCAGACTAGATAATGTCAACACAGCTGGGTGTGGTGGTGCTCACCTGTAATCCTCACACTTGGGGGGCAAAAGCAGGAGGAGCACCCCAAGTTTGAGACCAGCCTTGTCTACATAGAAAGTTTCAGGCCAGTTAGGAATACAAAGGAAGACCCTTTCTACAAAACTAGAAAAAGATACACAGTCCAGGACAGAAGCAGCTCAGAGGTGCCTGCGCCTGGGATGACGAGTCACAGACTCTGACAAGCATTTCAGCTGAAGACCTGAAATGCTCCAGGTCACCACCAACACGGTGCACCTACAGACGCTGGTATGAAAAAGCTGAGAGCGGGACAGCAGAGGCCACACGGGGCCTTGAGTGCACGGGGCAGCATGCTGTGCTGACGTGCATCAAGGAGGGTACGGAACAGCTCCTACCATGACATAGAAGGCAGTGACCACGTTGAGGGAGGAGGCAAATATGGAACTCATGGTCTTCACTGATGGCTCATCCAGGCTGTCGTAGGTGGGCAGGACCTGGCTGTGTAAGGACAAGCGAGTCACACAAACTCTGGACAAGCAGGCTCTAGAGCCTCACCCGTCCCTCCTGACAACTCGCAACAAGCCTCTGACACTTCCTTAGCAAAACACTCACCACAGAGTGGGAATCCTCGTGCCAAGGTCACCAGCTGGGTGACACTACAGACAGCTGCCCTGTGAGAAGACCCACAACCTGCTCCCCAGAAGATTCCATGGAGATCCTTACAGTGCTCTTCAGCCAGCACTGTGCTGTGCAAGTGTAAATGCGAGGGGCAGGGACGAAAGCAGAGCTGAGGAAGGAGCACACAGCAAGCCAAGGCGGCCCCACGGCAAAGCAGGCGAGAGGCAAACACTCAGGGGGAGCTGCTGCAGCCACCTCAACACCATCAGCTTACACAAAGGGTCAGCACACTTCCCACACAGCAGCCCCTTGCCCTGTGATGAGAAAACTGGTTTGTGTCCTGGGCCTGGTGCCAGGAGTGTGCTGCTGTGGGCAGGTGGGAGGGACCCAAGTCACCAGCAGGGCAGAGACATGACAGCATATCTGAGGACTTGGGACAGGAAAGTCAACTGATAGGGGCATGCAGGACCCGGGCACCTGCCCAGGGTGGGCCCATGACAGAAGAGAGGACATGAGAGTAGGAGGGGCTGCATCTGGGATGGGACAGGCTTAGACGATAAGGAACTAAGCTACAACAGGAGGGAAAATCGGGTGCCTCCCTCCCTCCCTGACGGACTTCCTGGTGGCTATGGCCTTCCAGGAAAAGACTGAAGGCATAAAGGAAGGCAGACTAGGAACAACCAGGGGAGGGGTGTGTGCATGTACACAAATGCACACACGTGTATGCTGGGAACCAGCAGCTAATAAAGAGACCAGCATACAGAGCAGTGGAGCCCCACCCAAAAATAGCCTTAAAAAGTCCAAGGGGGGGTGTAAGAAAAAAAAAAGTCCAAGAGAAGCAGAGGCATGCTATTTTGATCAAGAAGCAGGCAAGAGTAAGTGGGAGGCCTGGCAAAGTGAAGCTGAGATTCCTGTCCACCCCAAGCTCACAAGTCAACCTCAGCACAAGAGGCATCACCATAGTCAGCCAGGAGAAAGAAAAGCAGCAGCACCCTACACAGCTTCAAGGACACAGAAGGCAAGCTAGCATGAGCCCTGGCTCAGCCATGAGGTGGCGACAGCTCCTCAGAGATGACTATCACAGCAGAAGGCCCCTCTTGGGGTGGCTTGAGGAACCACATACACATTCACACACAGAAACCACATGCATGTGCACACACACAGAGGAACACATCACATGCATGTGCACAGAGAGGAACATATCACATGCATGTCCACACACAAAGGAACATATCACATGCATGTCCACACACAGAGGAACATATCACATGTATATGCACACACACAGAGGAACACATCACATGCATGTGCACACACAGAGGAACACATCACATGCATGAGCACACACAGAGGAACCACATGCACACACAGGCAAGGGCACTGCAGGTGCTGTGAAGGAGAGACAGGTGTTCCTGGACACAGTGGAATGGCTGACCCATAGGTTTCCATCAATTCCAAGTGTCCTGCCCTCCGGAGGGCAGCCTCTGCGGCATCAAACAAGTCCTGAGGTGCCCTCACTTCCCCTAGGCTGAAAGTGAGAACTAACTGCACTCTGCTCCACCAAAGCTTTCTATGTTCATGTGGCCATTTCTCTGGACCACGATGACAGTTCTGCATAACACAAGACTCATTCAGCAGAAAATAAGATCAAAAAGGCCAGGCGATGACAGCTACAACTATCCCAGCACAGGTAAGGGACCGACTGCCATCTCAGCAGAGACAGGCCCTCTGGTACAGCCACCAAGAGAAGAACTCTGTCACCTCACCTAGCAAGCATTCCAGGCCTGTAGCCTGGGGATAACATGTGACCAACACAGAGGAAGAGGACACACTAAGGCCCCCAGTTCTTCCTGGGAGGGAGATGAATCTGTAATGACAGTGGCATGCTTCCACCCTGCTGGAACCAGTAGCTTGCACCAAGAACCAAACCACAGATGTTCACTGCCTGCTAGGCAGCCACCACAGAGGAAGCCCAAATGCAGGCTTATTTTTTAAAAACCAAACACACAGGCAGAAAGGACACGTGGTAACTAGGTACACTGCACAAGAATGTAACTTCTGTCACCAGTGATAATGGGGACATTAAACAGCGAGGCTGGAGCGCATTCTGGTGGGGACAGAGCTGCCAAGAGGGAGCCAGTGAGTGGGAAATGACGATCTGGATCTCGCACGTGGGTGTGAACACAGCAGTGTGAGCAAATCTCTGTCACACTAGTTTACAACTGGCATGATGCATGCCCACTGACACCACAGGAGGGTCTTCCCTGCCAGCCCCCCAACACCGATGATCTTTTCTTGACGACGTCGGATTTATGCTTCACTAGCTGCTGCCACCCTGGTGAAGAAGGCAGCGCTGCTGCTGCTGCTGCTGCTGCTGCTGCGACGGTGGAGCAGCCCGTTCCGTGTTCACAGAGCCTGGCTTGCCAGAGAGCCCGCCCGCACACACAGGACTCAGATACATCCTTACAGCAGCCTCAAGCCAATGTTTGTGCAACAACTTTTTAAATATTCTCAGAAGAACAGCTAAGTTCTGGCAAAGCACTCGGGACTCTTCACAATCAGATGGCTGGGTTGCTGCTGCACCCCACAGCCAACTCTCCCCTCAGGGGATTGGGGAGACGAGGTGCCCTTGCCAGTTAGTCCTAGCAGTAGTTCATTTCCTGGTTAGCAGAACTCTCCCCTCAGCCTGGAGGAACAAGCCACACTACAACTGCCATCACTCCTCAGTGGCTGACCCCACCCCTTCTCCCTTCACCTGCCTCCAGGCTAACGCCCCCTGCAATCCCACCCCTACCCCTTCTCCCCCTCATCAGTACTTACGACTGACAGGCAAAGGACATGCCAAAGATGGGGACACAGCGGAAAACGCCTTCCCAGCGGATGTAGCTGATCTGCTGCAGCCACTGCCCACTGAAGAGGCCATGCTTAAGGGAAGACAGCACAATCTAGACCAAGAAAAGAGTGGGACATGGGGTCAGGAGGCATTGCGCAGCTTTGCCCACTAGAAACTGCACAAAGGAGGTACAGGAGGCATGCAGCTCCTTTTTACATCAAAGCTGGCTTATTCCTGAAGCCTGGAGCTGTCTGAAGGCTCCACCTTGCCTAAGTCCCTGGCCCTGGCTTATGACTCAGTCTATACAGAAGCTGCTTGAATACTGCTGAGGGATGTGCCCAGATGCAGCGGGGTTTGCACACACTGGAGCAGCTCCTATACAGGGGCCTCACAGTCGAGACGGAAGCAGAACCTCACTCACTAACTCAGCCCTGATCCCTGTCTCAAATGACAGGAAGCAGTCCCCTCGATATGGGCATGTCCTTTATTCCCTTACTCTGGACAGGCGGACACAGCCAACTGTTAGGAGCTCATCCCACTGAAGATAAGGCTCAGCTCCTGCAAGGATCCTTGGCCCCTGCTCTCAAGAATCACAGCATCTTCCCTGGAAGTGAGGATGAACCCCAAGCAGTGAAGGCTAAGGACTCTGGAGGAAGTCCTCACACCTCATCTTCCAGACTGTCCCCAACAATGTGACAGAACTCTAGCTCATACACCTGGTTCCAAGTCCCACATAAAAGATCTTCCCGTAAAACACAAAGTCACTTCACTTGCTCTCCGGAACCTGGGTAAAGGACTGTGGTTTGGAAGCACCTTCTGTATCCTGTGCCCTGCCGCTGGTGCTCACTGAAGGCCGACATATGGCCTTCATGGCACTACAGTAACCCTAACACAAGACTCAAAGCCACCTTCCCATAATCCCCCAACAAGGGAGCTGATGGCTGCACCAGGCTAAGGCATGGACACTGTGGTTATGGTGAGAACTAAGCCACAAACAACCCCCTTAGCAGTGTCTGTGGTGCTCACCACGAACATGAAGACGGTGTAGAAGAGGAGCGCCATGGCACTGAAGGACTGGATGGAGGCCATCATGTTTCTCTGCAGGCTGAGCGGGAGCACGATGCACAGGGACACTGCGAAGAGCAGGAACACACGGAAAGTCCTGGTCACCTGGAAGGGAATCGGCAGAGTCCTCACGCTCTAAGCCCTGTGCGTGCTCACTGCCGAGACTCATCTTACCAGTGTTGCCAGGGCAGGAGCCACCACAGGCTGGGGAGAACATTGAGGCCTTGGTCAAGTCTGGCACGTACAGCCAGCCAGAAGCTCCCCTCTCAGCAGCTTCGTGGATCAAAGTTCTGAACACCAACCTCGGGCCCTGCACAGTCCACCCAGGTTCCACAGTGAGACCAGTCAGGACAGAAAGTTCAGCCGCCAGAGCCAACCCACTGCAGTGTCAGAAAGTGGCAAGAGCACGTGGGGACCGCGCTGTTCTACAAGCGCCTGCGCAGCTGGGGCCAGTGGCTGGTGGAAGGAGTCATCAAGTCTTCACACAACTCAGAGCTACACCTGCCACAGAAGGAATTTCTGGTCCAGAAAATTCATCACAAAACTCCGCTCTGGCACCTACTAGCAAGCAACGGTCTGGGGATATCCACCATGTAACTCAGCTGCAGCCGGCACGCTCGCTCCTTCTTCACAGGTGACAGCACTGGAGGGGACCCGCAAATCTAAAACAAGCCCACACTGCTGAGCACGGAAGCACTGTACATGATGAATGGAGAACAGGGGGCTCTGTGCGCTCTCTCTGTGTGGGAACAGAGGCTGACACCGACCATCCTGCAAGTCTCTCAGAACTGCAGGTGAGATGTCTGGCCCTGGCACAGACTGACCCACACTCTGCTGGACCCATGGGAAGAGTGGGACATGGAAAGCCAAATGGGAAGCCACCTTCAGAACACAGAGCAGGGCCAAGCTCACAGGACACTCTCTGGAAAGTTCTTCCACACCAGGCAAATGCAACACAAATCCATGACAAGGGCCACCCCTGAGCACCTTTACAAACTAAAATCCATCTCTACCTATCTGATAAAAAAAACAAAGGATCTTCACAAAAAAGAGCCTCCAGAGCCTTGTGCCCACTCTCCCTAGCCAGTCACTAGTTACGGCTCTGCTCCTCAGTAGAGGAGGAAGGTTGTGTGGGGCCCATTTCACAGGTGGGACCCTTCAGGGGCAGGGAGTGAGTGGCAAGCTTGGAGGAGGCACAGAGCTATGTCACGCCCTGGGGCAGGCCCGCACACTTTCCTCAGCAGGGTGGGCCCCGACTTCCTGCCTCGGGGTCCACTCAACAGCCAAGCACAGAAGCTACATGAAGACTTGGCCTCTTTTGCCTTTTGATGAGCAGCGCTGGAAGGCTGCGGCATCTGACCAGCAGGATGGTTTGATCTGTCAGACCCCTCCTCCTTCCTGCCTCCCTCCCACAGCCTGCTCTTCCCCTCTCCTTCACTCCCTCTCCTGGTGCCTCTCACACTAGCAAAGTCCTAAAATCCAAGCCAGGAAACCTGAGTGGCTGGTAGGTACAGGAAGCTTCTCCAGGCCAAGCACACTGGTCTCGACTGGCTTGAGGAAAGGCGGCATCAGGCAGCAGCCACAAGGATTAAAACAGACCAGATATCTAACAGTGTCTTACCTGTAATCCAAGCAGCGGAGCAAAGAAGTTGGACCCCAAGTCACCAATCACGACATAGAAGGTGATACAGGACCCCAGCATCAGCCCAATCATGCTGTGAACAAAGATACCTAGAGCTTTAAACTCATGTTTAAGAGGGTGCTTGTTTGTATCAAAGCTAGGCACCCTTGCAGACTCAAGACTCAGGTACCCCCAGTCTGACGCCCAGGACCAGATCTAGTTCCTGGGCTTTGCTGACATGGCTGAGTTAGAGGCAGTTTTGAATGTGACATTCACAGGACTGTGGGATGTCTGGGGGCTCTCCACTGCTCTTGGCGTGAATGCCGAGCCACACTTAGCTGGTTTCTGTGTGGTATCATATTTTCCTTCCACGGGAGCTTCAGACACTCTTTAGGTACAGGAATATTAGGTCAGTTAAAAGAATACCATTTTGTGTTTACAACTCCTTCATTTAGAAGCCTAAAAGTGTAATTTTCTGACAAATTTTTCCAACTCACTAAAATTTTACTCAAAAAAACATGTGATATTTCAATTTAGAGTCTCCCTGCTGCAGCAGAGTTGGGGGCACAGTTTACATAACAGCATTAATATTAGCTGTACTTGGGGTGGAGGGTAACATTTAAAATGTAAACAGTTAAAATGACTACTAAATTTGAAAAGTTCACTATACCAAGAGAGCTACTTTGCAGCACTCCCCAGTCTCTTACTCTCACGTGCACCTTAGCAAGACTTAAGGCTTTCAGCATCGACAACAATGGCCGTGAGGTCACAGTAAACTGACTATTCTGTGAGTAACTCTTCAGAAGCACCTTCGTCGTGCTAAGCTGTCCACGTGCGGAGCACAGTGTTCATTCCTGACAGGCTCTGGTTCCCCCACTGCAGAGAGGATGGAACTCAAGAGGCTGAGCCGCTCACCTGGTCTCCACCAGCATCTTCCCGGCCTTGCCATAGGCATGGAACGCTAGAGAAGAGAGGAAAAAAAGCTCAGTCCAACAATAAGAAACACTTTAAAAAAGTGTGAGGAGAAAAGCTGTGAGGGGCAGTTTAATGAGCACCCATTTGCTTCAAATTTCATGGATAAGGAAATACTTTAAAACTCTGGTACCAAACTTTCTTAGACCTACCATTCCCAAATGAAACAACACGAGACAAGAGCAAAGCAAGGAGACACGGGCAAGGGAGAGACACGGGAAATGGGGAGACACGGGCAAGGGAGAGACACAGCAAGGGAGAGACACAGCAAGGGGGAGACACAGCAAGGGGGAGACATGGGCAAGGAGACACGAGCAAGGGTTTCTGTAGTTGTTTCTTGTGAAATATTAAGGGGGAATGGAAGTCAGGACCCTGTAAAGTACTGGGATCTGCCCATGGCAGCTATGAACAGGCTGCTTGGAGCAGTGTGATAACGGCAAAGCTAGCCCCACTTAGCAACAGGGGAAGAGGGAGAACTCAAGAGGGGTCCAGAAGGTTCAAGCCCTGCCCCCAGAGCCCAGTATTCACGTCCTGCTCCACAAGCTGCTGTGGGCTTCATATTTGTCCTCCGATTGTGACTTATAGAAGGAAACCAAATCTTTGCAAGCATGGCCCTCTGGGGAAGGAAGGAACAAAGGCTCTGAGACTTGCCAGTGCTCAGGACAGCCAGGGACAGAGTCCTGAGGATGGCTACCAGGAAAAGGATCTCCATCTTTCCTTCCTGAGCCAGAGCTATTTAAGGCCAGCACATGAGAGTAAAAGCCGACTCCACCGGTCCTCAGCGGACCTTACCAGTTATCTGGCCTCCACTGTTTCCCCTGTGGTCCAGCCAGATGAGAGCAAAGGGAAGTAAGCTCTGGTCTTCTGGAGCAGCCACAGGCAGTGCATGTGACAGGATGGCCTCAGCCTTGTCACAGCCCCAGCTTCCTGCCTCTTGTTTCCTCTCTTACTGTGGGCCACTGGCCCTGAGAGGCTGGAGAGCAGGAAACGCATCCACTGGGTATGAATGAACCAAACAAAATCCTTGTTATTTTTAACTAAGGAAAAGGCACAGTGTTGGCAAAAGCCAGACAGTTGGCATCAGCCTCCGCTTGGCCTGAGAACAACAAGACTTCAGCCTCCAGGGGTCACTCTGGCCTTTCCCAGACTCAGGATCACCTATTAGAACTAAAACACACTTCAGAATGCTAACCAAGGCCTGGATAGGAAGTTTCAGAAAACTAAGAACCCAGAGGTGACGATACCATAGCTGCCTGCCATGTCACCACAGGATCCGCCCTAAGCCCTGTACCAGAGCACTCACCATAAGACATGGAGAGCCAGCCAGCCAGCGATGGCACATGCCTTAGGGAGGCAGAGGCAGGCAGATCTCTGGGTGCAAGGCCAGCCTAGTCTACAAAGTGATTTCTAGGACAGCCAGAGCTGTCCATCTGAGGGCAGAACCTCTGGCCCATTCCCACTCCAGTCTCACTCCTTACTCTCTGACAGGAAAGTGGGTCCACTGTACACTTCAAACACAGAATACTCTGCCCTAGAAGATGCTATAGGAAAATGGAAGTCACCAGCTAGTCAAGTGATCAGCAGGAGGGAGCATTCTCTTCTGCCAGATCACTCTGAGAAGGACCCAGGACTTCAGGCAGAACTTACTTTACCGCCCCTCTCTGTAACACTCAGCAAGGCAAGAAACAGGTGCTATTCAAGATAAGGACAGAGATGAGGCAGCGAGGAGGTTGCTCATGACTGCCAGACAGGCACACGGGCAGGGAGCGCTGGGCAGTGGCTTCAGTTGAACTACTCTAGAGGAGGTGTAAAGTGGCCCAGCAGCCCCCACTGCCCAATGAGCACAAAGCCAGCAGCCCTGGCAGGTGTACAATACACGGTCAGCTCACGAGGCTGTAACAGCATAGAAATGGGAGTCAGGGACGCCTTCACAGTCTTGCTCACCAAACCAAGTGGCAGCTACATAGGTCACACTGCTTGAAGACATGCAAGAAGAAACATCCAGCTACCATGCACGACTCTAGGCCTATGAAGGATGAGAGGCACAGCAACCACAGCCATGGAGACAGTACCAACAACGTCCACTATTCACTGATGAGCCTCAGGTGAACGCCAGCAGTGTCTATGGTTATGGAAGGTGGCCTCCCTCCCAGAGCACACACTCCTTGGGCGGGGTCTAAAACTCAGAAGAGTTTCCCCGGAGCCACTGATATGTCTGTTACCTTCTTCCCTGACTGAGAAAATGCCTCCCTCAGAATTCCTGCAGCATGTCTAGAGGGCATTTTCTTCATTTCCGATTGATGTGGGAGGACATGGCTCATTGTGGGCACTGCCACTCCTGGACACCCTGCGTGGGATAAGCAGGCAAGCTGAGCAAGACATGAAGAGCAAGCCAGTAAGGCGTCCTCCACATCTCTGCTTCAGTCCCTGCCCCGACTCTCCTCAGTGATGATCTGAGAGCCATAAGATAAAATAACTCTTTCCTCCCGAATTGGATTTGGTTGGCTGTGGTGCTTTATCATGCACGAGAAACCCTAACTGTCTTCTGAAATGAGATGAGGTTTAAAGAAGGCCATGTTGAGTACGATAAGCTGGGCATGGGAGCAGGAGGTTTATTAAAAAAAAAAAAAGAAAGAAAGAAAGAAAATCCAAAAATCACTACAGTAAAAACAAACAAAGCAAACTGGTGCCCAAATTCATCAACAGCCCCCACCATGCTAGGATTCTGCACCCTGTAGATACTCATCCTCCAGAGCTGGGGAGAGGAGCCATGGGTCAGGTCCTGCCACAGCTGCTGATACTGTCAAGTGTGGGGAAAAGGTCCCCAGGCCTCCCAGAGTGCAAATAGTAAACAGGCTCCTTGTTCAAGACATGACTACCACCCGGGAAATTCTTCGCCTTCTTCATAGTCTCCAAGTGAGGACAAAGGCCATTTGCCCATCTCATCTACAAAGCGCCTATGCCCATGACCAACCCAAGGTCCACTCTTACACATCACAGACACAGGCTGGCTGTCAGGTCTGCTGTACCTGGAGGGAAGGAGGGGGCTCACCTTCCAAGCACTCTGATAGGCTGAGGTACAAAGTACACACTGAGGCCTAGCCCATCAAGAGAATGAAGGGAAAGAGAGACAAGCAGGAGTCCATCCAGCTTCATAAGAGGGCTCTACAGTACCTGTAGGGCCACCATGACAGAAGGTGACACAGTAGGCCCTCCTTTCTACTGCTCTGGCCCCCATACAGTCAGTCTCCCCACCCTGTAGACAGAGGGAAACTGGCACTGAGCTGACAGGCCCAGAAGACTATCTGGGGATCTGAGAGACTGGGGACCAAGGAGATTAGAACTCCAAGAAATTGCCTAGACATCTGAAAAGCTCTGGAGACCGGGAAGACTGAAGACCCAGAAGACTGTGTGGGGGTCCAGGAGATTGCCTGAGAGCCTAGGAGATTCTATGAGGGCCCCATACAAGCAAGCTGCCTTGTTAAAGATCAAACGCACAAGATCACTGGCATCTGGGAATCTGTTGTTTCCAGGGGTTCCAACATTCAGTTACAGCTGGAGCCCAGGCAGCGGCATTCACAGGTGGTGTCCCTCTGACAGCTCTCCTTGTCTGTCACATCTGGACAAACCGGTTTCACTTCTCAGGAACTTTTGAAGAATAACTGACTGGCCAACTGTCTTAGTTAGGGTTTTACTGCTATGCACAGACACCACAACCAAGGCAACTCTTATAAATGACAACGTTTAATTGGGGCTGGCTCACAGGTTCAGAGGTTCAGTCCATTATAATCAAGGTGAGAGCATGGCAGCATCCAGGCAGGCATGGTGCAGGAGGAGCTGAGAGTTCTACATCTTCATCCAAAGGAAGTCAGGGACAGACTGAGTATCTTCAGGCAGCTAGGAGGAAGGTCTCCAAGCCTAGCCCCTGAGTGACACACTTCCTCCAACAAGGCCACACCTTCTAATAGTGCCACTCCCTGGGTCAAGCACATGCAAACCATCACACTCAGTGTGCCTCTCACTTGTGCAGTAACTGTCATCAGCAGCCCATGTTTTGTTCTTCTGATGTTTTTTCATGTAGTCCAAGCTGGCCTCAAATTTGCTACGAAGCCAAGCAGAGGCCAGTCTTGAAATCCTTACCCTCCTAATTGCTGGGGCCACAGGAACACACCCCTACACTCAGCTGGCATTAACACTGAAAGAACACTGTACCCCAAAAAACTCCTTAAGAAGAAATAGAAAAAAAAAAAGAGCTAAACAAAAGGAGTAAGACCCCAAAGCCCCCAAGCAAGAGCCTCCCACTTCATGGAGGGGCCATCAGCTTTGCCAGCCCCCGGAAAGCCAGGTCTTACCCAGGCCAGCATAGGTCCTCCTCTTGCTCAGGCAGGCCGACTTCACCAAGAACATACAAGACTGATGTGTCATCCAGGAGCAGAAGACCAGGAGCAGGGCCCCCAGGACAATGCCACACTGTAGGGTGGAGAGAAAAAGACATATTTATAAAATCAGACCTTCTTTGAATCTCTACTTCATACATGCACAGCACAAGGGACTCATGCAGGCCCTCACCGCTCCATTTCCACTGACGTCTCTGAGTGACACCTGAAAGTGATACTTCCCTAAAACAGAAGCAGGATACTTGAGTCTTGTTCTAAAGGGGCCTTGTAAGTCCTAAGTCTACTGGGTGGGGCTATGAGCTAGCATCCCACACTCACTCCCTACACGCACCTCACATGCCGCATCTTTAACCACCTTTCTCAATAGCCCTATGTGGTAAACATAGTCTAGAAGGATTAAGAATGGTGTGTGCCTTACTTACAAATTAAGCAGATGCTGCCCATGTGACCCTGCAACTCTTAGGTCTTTCTCTATCAGAAATGGAGACTATGCACAATCTATTTACAAGTGGGTGTGGCCATAGCCCAGCAAAAGAAAGAAGTTCAGTGGCCTTCAAAGGTGACTAGAAAATCAATTCTAGTCCAACCATGCAAATAAGTATTATTAGGGTTCAATAGCACAAATGCACCATGCTGCAGAAAAGGGGGGCCATGAAGACTTGACTTACTGTGTGCTGCCAGGTACAGAATGTTTAGGAAAGACTAGTAGTTGGGCCAGGCCACAAGTCAAAGGGCTGAGGGAAGGACAGCTGTTGATCATAGAGAGGCAGAGGATTTTTGGGGATAACAAAGCTCTTCCATGTTCTGACCACAGTAGTCACACACTGTACACATACATCAAGACCTGAAGGACCACACCCTACAACAGCTACATGTTGTGTGTAAACTGCCCCCTCAATGACGCTGACAATTAAGGCATCAGCTGTTTGCTTGCACAGGCACGATGGGACACACGCTTTGATCCAAAGGCAGGTGCATCTCTGTGGGTTCAAGGTCATCCTGGTCTGGTCTACACAGTAAGTTCCAGGCCAGCCAAGACTATACAGTGAGAGTATGTCTCAAGAAAAAAAAAAAAAAAAAGACACTAGTAATTGAGGATGTAGTTCAGCAGTAGAATGTTTGCCTGGAATTAGAGCCTCAGCACTGCAATAAACAAACAAACAAAGAAAATATTAACACTGCTTACACCAAAACCATGTGTCCCCAAAAGGGGAGCTGAGAGGAGGGATGTGGGGCTGCCTGCACTTTCTACTCAGTTGGCCAAGTAAACAAATAAAGCTTATCAATATAAAAAACAAACCATGCGTAACATCAAATGCTCACCAGAATGGTCCAAAGACCCATGACACAAACACTGCGGAGGACAGGGTGCACTTGAGCATCTAACACCTGAGCTAGCAGGCAGGCAGGCAAACATGCATGCAGGCACACACACACACACACACACACACCCAGGGCAGGAGCCGTGTGTCCCCCAAAAGAACACACGTCTATCCACAACACAGCATATCAACCACACGTTGATTCTTCCACACCAACCTCTGGCACAATCAGCAATGGGCATTCTGGTAGGCAGGAACAACTGGTAAATGTGCCAGCATTATGGCGTTCCTCAGTGTACAGCAAGGTACATATGTTCCTTTACCTCATGAAAATTCATCAAGTGTGCATTTGAAGTATATGCAGCTTTCCACACACTAAATAACAATAAAAATGTTTCTCTTTTTTAATTGCCAGAATCACTAAACAAACTAACCCTACACCCAAAGTTTTTTTTTTTTTTTTTTTAGGTCCCGCTAAACACTAAGACACACCCCATACTCTGCTGGACTCAGATGGCTCTGCCCCAAGGTTCCTGGAGGAGATAACAATCCAGTGATAGGAGTGACAGGTCTTAGGCACACAGTTTGACTGTTTCCGATTTCTCATGCACACTGGATTCCAAGCTCTTCGACACCTGGCTCATTTCCCGGTGCTCTAGCAGCACCCACGAACAGCAGTGTTCCAATCTAGAGACTGCCCAGCCACCTGAGCCCAAACAGCTGTCTTCCCAGCCATCTCCAACAGACCCCAACAGTCACACTTCACACACAGGCGGCAAAGAGGACAGAGTTCATTTGGAGATTTGCAACCAGCCAACACTCAAGTCGCAGGATGCAGTTCTGCAGACAGGTAAAGTTTCCATGAACACTGGGACACGTAGGCACTCCAAAAACACCCAAAACCATCCCCCAACAACTCAACAACACACCTGAGGATCTAGCTCCATCCCTCTGCCTACATCTATCAACCATATCAAATACCCAACCTGGGAACCCTAGAAATGGTCTCAATCAGGATAGGATGTAGAGGATCAAAAACTCCTTGATTAAAAAAAAAAAAAAAAAAAACTTTTCTATTTTTAGCCTGAGACATGAACTATAAAACACGCGAAGTAGTTGTTAGTTTAATATTAAATTATCAACAACCAGGCTGGAGAGATGGCTCAGTGGTTAAGAGCACTGACTGCTCTTCCAAAGATCCTGAGTTCAATTCCCAGCATCCACATTGTGTGTGGCTCACAACCATCTGTAATGGGATCAATGCCCTTTTCTGGTGTGTCTGAAGATATCGATAGTGTACTCACATAATAAATAAATAAATCTTTTAAAAAATAAGTTATCGACAACCCGTTTTCCCTTCCGAATGCCTATCCCGGCTTAATATTCCACCTCACCTCCTGGGTGTCACTGGGTAGGAGGAGTGGTCTCTGCTTTAAGACACCGCTGTGTCAACAGCAGCACACGTGGCAAGGATGAGTGAAAGGAAGCCCCACCACTTCCTTTGTTAGGAGAGTCATTACCCAATTTGACGTTTCCGTCTGCTTCCGCAAATCATTGGTAGATTCAACAGAGCCACGTAGAAATGACCATCTTTTCATGTGGCATTCAACACTAGAATTAACACCAAACTTTCTTGTATGCCTGCTTTTCCAACAGCGGTGACACATACACAGATCAGACCGAACGAATGTTTTAAATCGCCTTGATTAAGCCCTGTTGGTGGCCGAAGCTGAGGACCCGCATGCTTCCGTGCAGTCGGTCGGAGTCAAAACCAGGACTAACAAAAACACGATCAATCTGCTCATTTATCGTTCTCTGGGCTCTTCCGTGCGGTGTTAGACGCGGAGCGCGCAGTTCGGTCCGAGGACGTGGCGTTGGGTCTCTTTCCTACCCGCCGCGCTCACACACCTTTCCCACCAACTGAGCACTTCAAACCGATGCCCCCGCGACCCCGACTCACCTGTTTGAAGCAGAAAGGCATGGTGAGCACGCTGACCCCCACGATGCTGTTTACGACGTTCGTGATCAGCCCCCACTTGGAGGTGGAGGCGGCAGTCATTTTGAGGGTCTAGGGGCCGGGACGGCGCGACCCTAGATAACCCTAAATCTGGAACAGGGGCCGGCAGACAGTCGTCGCGAGGTCAGCCTCCAGACCCTGCCAAACTCCGCAGCAGCCTCACAGCCATGGTTCCAGGTTCCCGCCTCCGCCTCCGAGAGTAGAGCAGGAACCCGGAAGCGCCGCAGGCAACGCTAGCAACACCTCAGCTCCGCTTCGCTGCCTCCGGCACACAAACTTCCGCCTTCGGAGTGTACTCTGCCAGGAAGTGACGGTATCAAGGGCGGGATAAGGCGGGACACCAGCCAACAAGAAGCAGACGTGTTTGCCCGAGGAGGCGTGGCTTGAGTCCCCTCTCCCCTAGGCGGAGCTGGGCGTAACTCTAGCCAATAAGAGGTATGTGGAGGCGGGACGGCAGGGCGTGGGGCGGAGTCTGAATCGGGGCGGGGCCACAATCTGTGTTCTGGGTTCCAGACTTAGTCTTTAGTCTTTGAAGTTTTGCTCCTTCGCTAGCGACCTCAGCCACTGGAAAGAGAGCCTTGCGGGGGGTTCAGCCTCTAGCCAGAAGAACAAGAAAGGAAGGGAAGGACTAACTTTCCGGTGAGGAGTGGGCTCTTGAGGGTTAAATTTCAGGTCCTTTTGGGTCGCGATTGGAGGACCTGTCTAGACTGAATAATGCCAAGTTATGGGGGGCAAAATTAGCAATTACGTTTTACAGATCAATCTTCGGGACACCGTAAGGTTCAGAGACTCAGCAAGGTCACAGAGTCTGTAGGAGGGAGCACAGGGATCTGCTCTGTTTGGTACTCAAAGTGGGTGAAAATAATCGTCTGCCCTAGTATGAAAAAAAGCAAAGGAAAGGTAAAAAGGAGAGACGACAGAAATCTAGGATTTCAAGAGAAGGTGGCTTCTGTACTTGAAGACTAATGAGAATTCTACCTGGAGTAATGGACACTCAGGAGAGTAGAGGAGAACTCTCCAACACATAAGTGGATTACTGGCACCTGGCAGCGTCCGTGGTGAATGAATGTCTAGGGACCTGAGGTCTGAGGAATAAGACCAGGAGGCGTATTCCAGGAGGCCAGAGCTGTGCATGCAAGGAGAAACTTCAAGCTGCCTAAAGGGGCTCTCCTAGAAAATAATTTGATGCATGTAAGATCATGCATCTTAGACATGGGACAAATTCTTCCAGCATCAGGCAGGGCAGTGTCTGGGTCAGAACTGTATTCTCCTCAGATGAGAGAGAAGCCATTAATCTCAGCACTCAGAAGGAAGAGACAAGCAGATGAATTTGAATTTGAAGCCAGCCTGGTCTACATAAGTGAGTTCCAGGACAGCCAGAGCTATGTGGAGAAATCCTGCTTCTGTGTTTCCATTTTCATGTAACTGACATTCAGCCTTGAGAAGGGGTTGCTTGGGGCTAAGATGACTTAGATTCAGGGCTGTGATGTGGCTCAGTTGGTAGAGTACCTACCTAGTAGGCTAAAAAGCCTGTGCTCTAGCCCTGGTACTTTGTAAACTGAGTGGGGTACTATGTACTTATGGTCCCCAAACCCAGGAAGTAGAGGCAGAAGAATCAGAAATTCGAGGTCATCCTCAGCTACACAGTAAGTTCAAAGCCAGCCTGGGCCAAAGGAGGTGCTGGCTTTAAAACAAAAGTGTCACAGTGAACACTAATTGTTATGCTTGTCTCTCCTAACGTGTGGATGTTGGAGTTCGTCTCAGGTAAATACCTCGAAGCAGAATTGCAGATTCCAGTGCATACACACCTCAAACTGCACTTGTCTTGGCCATGTGTTCTTCAAAATCACTAGAAGGTTCCTGATTGACATCAGAGGTGGTCAGACTTCTGTTAGGAGACAAACATTTGCTGCACCCCTCCCTCCGTAGTTTGGGGACAGGGCCTTGCATGCATCAGGTCCTGGGTTTGATCTCAGAGATGCAATGTCTCAACATGAAAATGGACTGTTTGTAATGGCCTCCTCGGACGTCATGTGCCTCTCAGACTTTACAGTCTCTGACACAACTATTCATTCTGCCACTGTTTCTCAAACACTGCCATGGGTAACAAATACACAAGTGGGTGGGTGTTCCAATAAAACTTTATTTATAAAAACAGGAGCTTGCCCCCATTTGGCCTAAAGGATATAGGCTATGGCCCCCTGCTCTATATGGTCCCCAACATTTATTATCATCAGTTTGGCCAATTTAATAAATCAAACCATATCACTGTGCTTTTTTCTTTCTGAATCATGAGTGAGGTTAATCGTCTATTCATATTTTAGCATCTAATTATTGTACTTTGATGAAATGATTTTTTTTTTCTTTTTAACAATCCGTTCTTTGGAATTTTGAGCTCTCTTCGTGTGCCTGATAACTAACCCCATGGCCCTCTATTCGGGTTTGTCTGCTGGCTTCCAACATCACATTAGGTTTCCATTGTTGCTGTAACAAACAATTACAAATTCAGCGACTGAGGAACCGGGGAGATGGGTCCGTGGGTAGAGAGGCTGCTGTAGTGACATGAGGACCGGAGTTAGGATCCCTAGACACCCTGTAATCCCAGCCTTCTGGTGGTAGCTAGTTAGAGGGGGCTGGAGAGATGGCTCAGTGGTTAGAAGTCCTTCCAGAGGTCCTGAGTTCAATTCCCAGCAACCACATGGTGGCTCACAACCATCTCTTCTGGTGTGTCTTAAGACAGCTACAGTGTACTTGTATATAATAAATAAATAAATCTTTTTAAAAAAGATAGATAGAGACCATGAGTCACTATAAAATGGGGCAAGTGATCATGAGGGCCACCTGGTATCACATATACCCATGTGCACATATCCCCACACAAGTGTGTCTACAACTTGTAAAAACACGCACACACGCGCACACACACATTCAGGAACTGGATAAAATCAGGATGGTGGGATGCTTCATTCTCTCAGAAGCTCAAGGGATATTTTAATTGGGGTTTTACTGCTGTGAGCAGACACCATGGCCAAGGTAACTCTTAAAAGGACAACATTTAATTGGGGCTGGCTTACGGGTTCAGAGGTTCAGTCCATTATCATCAAGGAGGGAACATGGCAGCATCTAGACGGGCATGGTGCAGGAGGAGCTGAAAGTTCCACATCTTCATCTGAAGGCTCTTAGCAGAACACTAGCTTCTAGGCAGCTAGGATGAGGGTCTCAAAGCCTATACCCACAGTGACACACCTACTTCAACAAGGCCACACCTTCTAATAGTGCCACTCCCTGGGCCTAGCATATACAAACCATCACAGGAGAGTCTGGTTCCTGCTCTTCTGGCTGTTGGCAGAGCTTGATTGTTTAGGATTCCCAGGCCCATTTTCTTGCTGGCTCAGGAGTCCCCACCCCCATCTTCCAAGTTATCAACAAAGGGAAAGAGGCAATGGAGACTTTTACATGGCAAACTTGGCGTCTTCGACTCATCTGGGGACAGTTCTCTGATTTCAGAGCCTCTTTCCATCAATCATCAGGGAAAGAAGAGAATCAATAAGCACTCAGCATGCCAAGAATCTATGGGCATGTTCTCCCAGGCTCTGGCAATTAAAGGGTGCATGCTTTCTAGGGATTCTTGATCTGCAAGCACAATTTCTGTGATTTCTTGATATGATTTGGGGTGTCTCCTTTTCATAAAGGGCTACAGTGTTTTATTGACCTGCTCCTTGTCCACGGGACCCATCCCAAGATTCCTACCATCCAGTCCATAAGGGCCTACCATTGAGGGGCTGCCAGCTCTACCTCCTCTCTCTGCCTTTTGTTTTGCCTCTCCAAATTCACACACTGAATGAAGTCTTGGTTACCTCAGAACAGGACCTTCTTGGAATTTGACTCTTTGAAGATGTCACTAGTTAGCATGGGGCCACAGGGTCATTCTGAAATTAAGGTGTTCACTACCTGCGTCATTAAGCAAGAGGCAAACAGGAGGAATAGAACTCAATTCCTAGCACCACTGTGAAAAAGTTACTGGAATAAGGGTGACACATGCTTCTAATCCCAGCAGTAACAAGGCAGAGGGACAAAGAAGCCTGGGACCTCCTGGCCAGACAGCCTGTCTCACAAAGCAATGGCTCAGGGGTTGAGAGCTCTAGCCACTTTTCCAGAGGACCCAGGTTCAATTCCCAGGGCCCACATGACAGCTAACAATTATTCGTTCTTTTGTTTTGTTTTTATTATATATGAGTACACTGTAGCTGTCTTCAGACACACCAGAAGAGGGCATCAGATCTCATTACAGATGGTTGTGAGCCACCATGTGGTTGCTAGGATTTGAACTCAGGACCTCTGGAAGAGCAGTCAGTGCTCTTAACCGCTAAGCCATCTCTCCAGCCCACTAACGGCCATTTGTAACAGCATTTCTAAGGGATCCAACACCCTCTGGCCTCTGTAGGCACTGCAAACATTGTACACGGACACATGCATGCCGAACATCCAAAAACATAAAGTTTAACTTTTTAAATTTTTGTTTAAGGTGGATGACTCCTGAGGAATGGCACTCAGAGCTGATCTCTGATCTCCACACCTGCATGCCCACAAAAGCACACCCCTGTACACATATCCACGTGCACTAAATTAATAAAATAAATAAATGATAAAATAGGGGCTTAACAGGTAAGAGTGCTTGTCACCTAAGCGTGAGGCCTCAAGATCAAATCCCTGGATCCCTGGTACACATAAAAAGCCAAACACAACTACACATGCCTTTAGTCTTGAGGTCTCAAACCCCACAACTGCACATGCCTCTCATAGCCTTTGCACACCTGTCATGGCCATCCTGGTCCTGTTAAGTCACCTCACCACCATGGTCATCCCTCTTGCCTCTCAATAGATTTCCTGTGCATTCACCCTTTCCCCACTTGGCTTCATTCTTAATTACCCCTTAACCACAAAGCCAGTTGACACAGGAGCCAAGTTCACAACACCCACATAATCTGCCAGAGAGACCCATGCAGACCAAGAGACAAGTACGTGCAGAGAAAGAGCTGAGCATGAGGCCTGGGGCCTCAAAGGCTGGGAGAGACCAGACCTTCCCGTCAGATTCTGAGGATGTTGTCTTTGGACCATGGCTTCTCAGAAAGGAATGAGCCCATCAGTCCAAGCTCCTTCACTGAGCAGCACCAGAACACAGGTTTAAGAGGATCTCAGTATAGAAAAGGGTCTTCCCAGCCAGTCAGCGGTGGTAAACCGCTTTAACCCCAGTACTCAGGAGGCAAATGCAATGAGATTTCTGTGATTTCTAGACTAGCCTGGTCTACAAAGCGAGTTCCAGGAAACCAGGGTTACACAGAGAAACTGTCTTGAAAATCCAAAAAGAGGAGGAGGAGAAGGATGAAGAGGAGGAAGAGGAGGAGGGGGAAATGAGAATGAAGAGGATAAAGAGGAGGAGGGGGAAAAGGAAGAGGAGGATGAAGAGGAGGAGAGAAGGAAGGAAGGAAGGAAGGAAAGAAGGAAAGAAGGAAGGAAGGAAGAAGGTCTTCCCAGGAGGAGAAAGGCAGATATCTGCAGGGAACCCAGTTTTTACAGGGAAGAGACTGAGGGCAGCCAGGCAGAAGGACAGTCATGTTTCTATGACCAGGACCTGACGCAGACCACCAGAGCACTGGGGTGGTTTTCAGAGAAGACTTTCAGCTCTTTCCTCCCCTCCACGGCCTGGAGAGCAGGTGAAACGTTTCGAGTTCTCATAGCCTTTGTGGAATCTGTGGCACCACTGTCAATCAGGAAATCATGGCCAGTCCATCTTCAGGATCCATTAACACATCCCGTGACACTGGGTTATCATTGCTACCATGAACATCTGATCTCAAATGAGTCCACGAGGGGCCATCCAGGTATTGAGCAGGGAAGCTTTAGGAGGTGGAGCCTAACATAAGGAAGTTAGGTCATTGTGGGTCTGTCCTTTAAAGGGAAGAGCCCCCCCCTTTTTCTCACCACATTTCTCTTTGCTTCACCACATGAGGTTGAGTAGGGTCTCCTCTACCAGGCACCCCGGCCATGACTGACTTTAACCCCACAGGGCCAAAGCAACAAAGCAAAGTGACCTTGGACTGATCCTTTGATACCCAGAGCCAAAGATAAGCCTCCTTTTAGGTTGACAATCTCGAATGCACAGCAATGGGACACTGACCAGCACGGAACTCTCTCCAGGAGCGCTTCTCTACAATGTGGTCCTCACTGCACTGGGTCCTCTCTGTTCACCACGCAGAAACCAGCATTATTTCAACCCATACCATTCCCTTACTAGGACCCTGCAGGTGTCCTGCACAGCGTACGGCCCAGCCAAGCTGTCCCCAGCATCTTCCCCTCACTTGAGCTGTGTTGGTGGGTCCTTCCTGACTGAGGCTTAGGAAGGTGCTCAAGACCACACAGGTCACTATGATCCCAAAGCACCACTTGCATCTGACCTTCTGTGAGCCAAGCAGATTTCTAATAACTTTTGGCTGCTGCTGTGTGTAAGAAGAATACAGACAGAACCTTCACCTATTCAGACCTTCATCCCGCTGGCCTAGAGCAAAGCCTAGGTAGGGCCTCGGGGTCCAGCTTTGTAGGCCTCCACAAAAAGAGGAACTGGGCCCTAACACTCTCTCCTGGCATGGTCTTAATGTGCAAGCCCTTGCTGGTCACAGAGGGAGGCAGGTAACAGGGATGCCTTGTCCCAGCAAGGTCTTTTTCTAAGTGGGGCCGAAGCTTAGGTGGCCTACCCCCACCTCTACCCAGAAGCCTGACAGTGTGACCTTTGCAAATGTCCCCAGCTCAGACAAAGACTGCAGATTATAATCTTGGCCACCGGGAAGAAATGTCCCCTGAACCTTCCATTATCGGTCTGTAATTACTGGAAGCCACGGAGACTTCGACAAGATGGAAGACCTGCTTTCATCTACATTTTTTTTTCTCCTTTTCTTACAATTCCAGACGAGAGAAAGAAGCGGGTTTGGTCTCAGCGTAGAGAGCCTTTCTGTCTGCATCTTCTACGTAGAAACCCAGTGGGGTACACACACACAGGCTGCCCCAGGGATTCCTGCCGACATATCCTGATGAGAAGGGGTACCATCTCAGCCCCCTCCCTTCCCTAGCAAATCCATATGTTGAGTGTCTCGTTTAGACAAGAGGAAGCCTCAGAGGCAGAGGGACAGAGCGGACAAAGCACACTCTCCTCCTGACACCCTCAGCAAGGGACAGACCTGGCTCGGAAACACCACCTCCAGCAACCTGGGGATGGCTGGGCCACCGTAGCTCAGCCTCAGCCTAGGCCCTTGTGGAGTTACCAGGGTTGAGATTCAGCCTGCCTGTACTCTGCTTTTCAGGCACCCACCCCAGGGAGGGAGGCCCAGGAATGCCAGGGAGGGAACATTGCAAGACTCAGAACTCTTCAAACTGCACCACAGATGGTTGGGTGGGAAAGAGGGCAGAAGGATCAAAGAGCAGCACTGGACCCACCTGCCACTGTCCCCAGAAGTGCCAGGAGTGGTAGCCCCTGAGGGCTCTGGCCATGCATGGAAACAGTAGTGCTGCATTCTCGAAGCGATGGGGTACCAATGACCAGTGCCTCCTAAGCCTTGCTCAGTGATGGGGTACCAATGCCCTCCATGCCTTGCTCAGGGCTTCCAAAAGTATGGGTAGACAGGACCTGGAGTTCTGTCCAGCTTCCTTCTCCCCCCCCCCCACCCCGCACCCCTCCCATGGTGCTTGGGATGCAACCTAAGGGCTCTGCACGCGCTAGACACCCACTTTACAACTGAGCTATATTCCAGACCAGAAACACCCACTGTGCTCAGTTCCAGCGTGTCCCATCAACAGTCCAAAGAGCAGAGGGTTCTCCTGTCTCCTGCAAAATTGCACCCCAGTCAGGACTCCTATAGCTTCAGGAAAGGGTTGACCTTCTGCTGGAGGTAACTGGAGGGATTCCTGACTGCTGGCTGGCTCCCTCTGGTGTCAACCCCCAGGCCTCTTCCAGGTGCTCCTTCTCTGTGTTAGGCTGAGAGTGGGGTTGCAAGGATCAAGTAGACACAGCTGAGAGTCCTGGGGCACAGTTGGGCTGTATCCAGGTTCCCATGCAGCAGCTGCAACCCTGAGCTCCCTGCATCTCCCCAGTGCTCTCAAAGGCTGCTGTACAGTGGCCCCAGGGAGGTAATGCTGGAATGCAGCAGGCCCAGGCCCAGCTCCCCAGTCTCCCCAGCTGTGCCAGGACCACGAAGACAGAGCTGGTATGAGAAGTCCCTACAGGAAAGCAATGAGAGAGAACGGAGCACACAAGGCTCCAATATGCTCACGTTGAGGATAGGGCTGCAGAGGGCAGGGGGCAAAGCCTGGGCCGGGTGAGAAGGCTTGGGAGGGCAGGGTAGGGGGCTTAGGAGAGTCCAAGTCTAAGCCAGATGAGTATTTATGCCAGGCCTGGTTTGACTCCCATTTCATCTGTACTCTGTCAGGTAGACATGAAAAGTGTGTTAGTCAGCAAGGGCTGGGGTCACACACGGGTCCTAGCCACAGGGGTGTGAGCCTAGATCTTAGCTTGCTTGCTTGCTTGGGAAAGAAGCCTTAGCAGCAGGGGTTCTCTCAAAGCTAAGATTATAGTGGTCCAAGGCAGAACCCAGCGCCCCACGGTGTGGTCTCCGGACAGATAATATGTACTGCTCGAATCTTCAACTTTGGAGGCAGCCCTACAGGGCGGGGAACAACCCTTCCTTTAAGATATGCCCCCTCACCCCAGTGTTATAACACATTAGACTGGAGAGCAAAGATTGGTGGTCATGGACCCCTGAGCATGGGGGTTCCAGGAGAACCCCAGGCCCTAGGGGAAGTGCTAAGGTTGGCATCTCCCCTACCTGGAAATGATAGTACTGAATTGAGCATTGTGTTCAAGCCTATAATCCTAGCAACACTGTGGAAGTAGAGGCAGGGGAATTAAAAAGTTCAAGGCCAGCTTTGGCCATTTGAGACTGTTTTATTTTTTCTTTCTTTCTTCCCTTCCTTCTTTCTTTCTCTTTAGTTTTAGGGTTTTGGTTTGTGTGTGTGTGTGTGTGTGTGTGTGTGTTTTCCCTGAGATTGTGTCTTACAATGTAGCTTTGGCTATCCAGGAATTCATTGTGCACACCAGGCTGACCTTGAACTCACGAAGATCTGCCTGCCTCTTCCTCTGCCTCCAGAGTGCTGGGATTAAAGGGTTGCACCACTATACCTGACTTGGTTTGCTATCTGTTTATTTATTTATTTTTTCTTAAATAGTATGATCCCAGCCAGCGCCCTGATCTATGACAAGACACAGGAGCTGCTAGGGAAGAAACAAGGTCTTTATCCCACATCCTAGAATTCTCCTTAAGAAAAATTAGGGTACCCGCTAGCAAAGGAAGGTTGAACAAGGGGCTTCACAGAGCCAGGCTGTTTTCCCTCCCAGTATCTACATAATAGCTAAGTATGCTCTGTGCCACTCTATAAGAAATCAGATCCAGATTGGAAAGACAGCTCAGTTGCTGAGGGCTGGGTTTCAGTTCCCAGAACCCATACTGGGCTATTCACAACTTCCTTTAATGCTACTTGCAGGATGTATGGTGCCCTCTTCTGGCTACCATGGGGTACTGCATGCATGTGGTACACATGCATACACTTAAGGCACACAATTCAATATGTATACATATGTATATATATTGAAAGAAATCAAAGCTGACAGGCAGTTGCAGCTCACGCCTTAATCCCAGCACTTGGGAGGCAGAGGCAGGTAGATCTCTGAGGCCAGATTGGTCTACAAAGAAAGTGCCAGGGCTACACAGAGAAACCCTGTCTCAGAAAGCCAAAAGAAACAAAAGAAATCAGAGCTTCCAACCAAGGATCGCCTTTTTCTCAGGAGTAGCTGAGGAAGTATCGACCAGAGGCCTCTGAGGGCTACAAGTGGAGGGCTATAAGGGTCGACCCGTCACACCTGAGGCAGGGTCTGGGCACAGCAGGACACAGGAACTCGGAGTTCAAGGTCGAGGAGCACCTTGTATTAGTTTCTTTCATCAGTGCTCCTGTACATGACCGTGACATAAAGCCAGGTACCACCAAGAAAAAAACACCTCCTGGGCAAACACATACTCCAAAGTAGAATGTAGTAGTATAAAATGTCTATAGTCCCAGGTTTAAGAGGCAGAGACAGGGCTGGAGAGATGGCTCAGCGGCTAAGAGCACTGACTGCTCTCCCCGAGGTCCTGAGTTCAAATCCCAGCAACCACATGGTGGCCCTCAACCATCTGTAATGAGATCCGATGCCCTCTTCTGAAGAGCTACAGTGTACTCACATACATAAAGTAAATAAATAATTTTTTTTAAAAAAGAGGCAGAGACAAGAGAATCCAGGAAAGTTCAAGGTCATCTTGGGTTACAGAGCAAAACCCTGACTGAAAAAAAAACAAAAAACAAAAAACAAAAAACTTTTTTTTTTTTTTTAAGGAAAGAAAAAGAAAACACACCACGAAGGTCACCATGGACACTTGTCATGTTCCTACCTCAGAGGTGACCACTGGACCCAGTAGTCAGTGCTTGTCCCTGGAAGGAGCCAGGGCAGGAATTCCCTCCAGAGAAGAGCCCCTCAGTCTCTCACAGGGTGGGGCAGGACCGAGGGTTTGTGAGCAAAGACCAGGTGAGGACATAAATCAGCTGCCCTATCACATTTCCTGCCCTGAAATCTCCTGTAAAACACAAGAGAAAATTGACCTGTCAGGGGGATAGATGGGCAGCGCCAGCCCTTACCTCCAGGGCGGCTGCCCGTCACCCTGGGGTCCCACCTGCACCGTGTGCTCTCACGCTGAGCAGACGGTAACTGCCCAGCAGCACCGTGGAGAAAGGCACAGTTCGAGCAGCCTGGGGGACTCCCTATTCTCACCCCTCCACCCACCCCAGGCAGACAGGCCCAGCTGCTGAGCCTCTGAGCTATAAACCGGATGGAGACCAGGCTCGGTGTCAGGAGACAGCTCGAGTGCCTTTTAAAAAATGTAATCTCTTTTTATTTCCCCCACTCTTCCCTCCCTCCTCCCTCTGGACCATAACCTCCAGTTACTCCTCCCCTCTTCCTGTGCTGCTGGAGGTGACCTTGGTGCCCAGACCTCTGTGTGAGGCCGCTAGAACCAGCAAGGACGCCCTTCTCACCTTGAATATCTGTGTTAGAAGCCCCAAGCATGGTGTGGGAGGAGAAGGAGGCAGGCTGTGGTGTGGCAAGAAACTGCCCTCTGTCAAGGTGACCCATCACCTGCAGCTGCCCAGCGCAAGAGTCTAGAAACCTAGGCTGGAGCCCTTGAGACTTGAGGTGAACTGACAGGGTCCTTCTGCAACCCACTCCTCTGGACAATGAAGGCTAACACCTCCAGACTCCAGGAGCTCAACAGAGCCGCTCCTGACCTCTCGCAACTTGCTTCCGATGCAGCCCAGCTGTATGCCGTCAGCCCATTTTATGGCAGAAAAAAAAAAAAAAAAAAAAAAAAGCAGCCAGACAACTCTGGAGGTTGCCCTACAGTTAGCTAGTGGACAGTCAGGCTAGGCTAAGATCTTGTCTGACTGTGACCCTCACGAACTCCTGGGATCTCAGTGCTCCCCAGCTATGATGTCCAGATGATCCCTAGGGCCGCTGGGTCACAGCCACGGTGTCCCCGAGGCCTGAGGATTACCACCTCTCACACTCTAGGGGGATAGGTGAGTGTTGTCTATGGTGACAAAAGCCAAGAGCAGGGGACAGAGGAACCTTCACCTACCATCATGGGACTTTCTTCATGACCAGGGATTGGACAGAAGATGCTAATGGGACTAGACTAAAAAAAAAAAAAAAAAATGCAGGTTTGGGACAAATCTCCCAGGTTCTCTAGAGGCCAGTTTACCAGGAGAAGGGGAACGTGGGAGCTCATGGCTTCCATGTAGGTCTGGGTGGTCAAAGCAACAGACCATGGAGGTCACGTGTTTAGGGAAAGGGCTAGACAGAGCAGGAGATCTAGTGAGAGACCCCAATGAGGAGAAGCCAAGGTTTGGAAGCAGGGCAGAGCCAGGAGGGGAAGTCAGCGATTCTGTCGGGCCGTGCCAACCCAATTGCCTTCCCAGACAGAATTCACTACACAAACCTGGTTAGAGCTCCCAGCCCTGCAGGGGTACAGGGATTCTCCTGGATTCCAGGAGACAGCTTTCAAGATGTCCTTTCATCCCATCTCCTGAACCCCAAATGTCTGGCTATGGAGGGCTCTGGAACCAGCTGGCACCTAGGGCCTGGGGTACTAGGCCTGCGGTATAGGCTATGGAAGGTATCTTCCAGTATTCCGGGAGACTAATACCAGAGACTGCACAACCTCCACCCAGGGAGTTGAGGTGTGTTCCTCTCAGGGCTCAGCTGGACCAGAGTTCCCAGCAGATTTAAGTCTGAACTCTCTGCAGGTACTTTCTGAGGACCAAGCACACCACTGTCTCATTCCTACACCCCTCAGCCAAGAGTAAGGAGACACCTCCAAACACAGGCTTTCTCTCTCAGCAGCTGCTCTGAGGTCTGAGCTGCTAGCACATGCCCAAGACTAGCACAGCCTCAGGTTCCCAACCTTTCCCATAAGGCTTTGCTCACCCATCGCACTCCCAGCTTACCCAGGCTGAGGTCTCCATGATCCTAGAACAGCCAAAATCTCCTGGCTTCCCCATCTTCCTGGAAGCTGGCCTTTCAACCCCTGTCTCCCGACCTAGCTTGTCCTGTGGTAACTATTCTCCCTCAGAACCCTTCCCCAGGGCTACCATAGCCACACCCTACCTGAAGTGATGGCTACTCCAAGCAGCTTAGTTGTTCCTACACCCCAGCCAGTAGCTGTGCATCCTTATCTCGATAAAAACGCACATATACAAGTGCACACATGGGCACACACATACATGCACCCCCATTGTCTTCTGGCCTTAGGCTTTCAAATACAGGTTGAGGGTTATGGGGATTTGTCCTGCAGCTGCACGTGTTCAGGGCATCTGTGGAGGCCATGAGCTACTAAGCCCATGTATTTATCCCACAAGATGGTTACTTGGGGTACAGCGTAGAGAGGACACCTTCATATATCTTCTTCCTCCGTTTCTGTTCTTGCCTAGCCTCTGGACAGCAGAATCTCATAGGTCTAATCTGTATGCCCGGCTCTGATCAGACCCTCTCCATCCGGCACGGTGTGGCTCTTCTTGCTGCCTCTCTGGAATATACCCAAAGGCAGAGTGGGTAGATTTTTTTCCCCGCCTCTCCCGTGTGATTTAAACTTTCAACCTTCCAGCATCCTCCCAGGCTCTGCACTCTGGAGGGAGACTGGCTTGTGCCACACACAAGGTCAACCTAACTCATTACCCAAGCTTTGCTTTCCTCGTCTATCTCCTTGAGCTAGGCATACCGGTCCCCACCGCTCTGTCCGTGACTCCACCCCTTTTCCTACCGCCTCCTCCCAGTCTCCCCTCCTTTCCCTCAGCTGCAGCTGAACTCCAGGATGCGAAGCGCTGGGTCCCCCGCAGTGCAGAAGTAGACATATGTAGGGCAGCTTTGGCTCCTGGGGCCACCTGACATGGAAAACGGGTTTCCGCCGCCAGGCCTAAGGCCAGCATGCCACGAGCAGACACTGGGATTTGGGGCCTGCCCAGCCCATCCGAGAAAACCCAGGGGTGTTTGGACTTGAACAAACAAGTCGGGCCAAGGTCACTTGGGACTTTCCACGTGCCAGGGTGTCCTTGGGCTGCCCGGGACTGTAAAGCAAACAGGCATAGCACATAGCCCCATTTGGGTCCAAATTTTGGTGTGTGTGTGTGTGGTGTGTGTGTGTGTGGTGTGTGTGTGTGTGTGTGTGTGTGTGTGTGTGTTTCTCTTTTCAAATTCAAATGTAGTTTTTCCATGTCTCAATTTTTTTTTTTAAAGCTTTCTAACTGATGGAACAAAAGAAAATTCCAGATGCCCAGCGAGGTTAGGGGCTCACGTGGGCTGGTGTTTCAGGTTTGGGGTTGGGAGGGGGTTTCCGATGGCAGTAGACGGTAAGGAGGCCATCGTGGCTTGAAGCCTGTGCTTCAGTCATTCCTCTCTTCCCTTCGGTCTCCTCAGGACTGAAAGTTTGAGCCTTCAGACAGCAAACACTCACCCTCGGCCCCTGTATGCCTACACCTGACTGTTGTTCCTCAGTGGGGCCGGACAGGGCTGCCTGGAGCTCCCTCTTCCCAGACACACAGCTCTCTCCCACAAAATAGTTTAATGCAACTTAATGGCTTGAAGTTGATGTAAAAATTACCGGCGCACGGCTGGGGTGGGGTGGGGGCCTCGTAAGAAATCCTTTAGAAAATATAATTGAGTTAATGGAGCCATAACTGCGGCTCATTTTGGGGGTAATTGGCCCGCTTTTTGTCACCCGGTCCATTTACATACTCCTGTTTTCTTTTTGCGATTGATTTTTTCTTTATAAAGTGGGCCACTTTACTGCAATTTTTACAGCCCCAGTGATGAATAAAACCTCATCTTCCCGCTCATTAAGACACTGGAATTAGCCGGGCCCAGGGCCCCACCAAGCAATTTGCTTAACAATCCCAAGGCTGCCGCAGGAGGGGCCAAGCTCCGGAAGGTGGGTCTCGGACCCTGATCCACCTCCCAAGAAAGGAAAGGAGGACAGAAATCTGCCTCCAACTACCCAACCTTGAACTTAACACATCCTCCCTCTCTTCCGCCTTCCTCTCTGGCGGAAGGCTTCTTCGGCCTTGGACTCTCCGCCCTATATAGTCAGCCTCCTGAGGCTGTCACTCAGAGGCCCCACCCACCCGCCTCTGACTGCAGATCAAGGTCACACTTCCTAGAAAATACTATTATTTTTAATTATTAAAAAAAACATTTATATACACACAGAGTAGGTCGTTAGCACAATGGAACATAAAAAACGGAAACGGAGCTCCGTGAAGGGTCTTTCAGCTCCTCGGCATTTTCTCTGCAAATGCGAGAATATGGGTAGGCACCCTTGAATAGGTCTGACCCTACTTACCAGCCCCTGGCAACCTGGTGTTTGGTTTTGACTTCACGTGGTTTCCCCTACCCTGACTTTGTAATAACTTCCTTAGATGTAAACAGGCCTCCTGCATCACACCATCACACGCTCCTGCCATGAAATACTGTACCACCATAATGTCTGTCTTAAGTTTCTTTTCCAGTTGATGTGATAAAGTCTTCTTACCAGCTAGGCATGCTGGCCGGTTCTTCTGTCTGGTTTGTACGTGCGGCCCTAGCAGTCTGAGCTCCTTGGAGGAGCACCTGACCTCCCAACATCGTTCCGACTTTGTCTGGGGAGCAGACTGGAGCCCGCACTAACAGGATTTGGGTGACACTGAACCTTAGGGGCCACACTCAGAACCACTGCGCCAGGCCAAGTCTTCTGTGGAGGCAGTCAATATTGTGGGCAGCGCATTACTAATATCCTCTTTATGCCCATACGAAGGTGGAGGTGGGTGTGTGCTTAGGCAGGACCCCCAGAAATCTAAAACTCTGCTAGGCAGAAAAGGAAGACGGAGCTCAGGCAATAGAGAGTCAAGAGCTAGCACCAACAGGGTTCCGGGGCTAAGTGCCCTTATCTCAGCAGCCCCCCCAAAACCACTGGACCCACTCGCAAATGGTGCCCTCTGCTGGCCATTTCAATCTCTGACGGGAAGGCTAATTGGCTCAGGAATCAAGCATAGTCGGCTCTGATTGGTCACACTGGACCGGTGGGCTAGGATACTGTGATTGACAGCCAGACCAGGAAGCGGTCCATTAGAAAAGCTGGACACTTTGGATCGAGCTCTTTATACAAACATGAAAAGACCCTTCTCCTTCCCACCAGTGCAGTGTGGCGCCATCCCTCCCAGAAGCGTCCAAGCATCCTCTGTGTCAGAGAGTGTGAGGAAAGCCACTGTCATTCTAAGAAAGCTGGGTGTCAGTCCTGAGTGTCAGGGTGAGAGAGCTGTTCTGAGGAGAGAGCTTTGCAGCTGGGCTAGGTTACGCCTCTGCTTCCTTGTTCTCCTGGAGAGTGTGGGGCACCTGGGACACTCAAGATGTCTGTACACTTGTAGGCAGTGTGACAAACACTTACCCACTTCGTGGGATGGAGAACGGACAGCTCCATCCCGGGAGACAGATGTCTACGAGGAAGTGGATATAGGCAGGAGTTACTATCATTCTTGGAGAGTCTTAGAGACGTTGGAGAATATAGGGTGGCTTGGTCTCTGTCACTGGAAATCCAGTTGTATCTGCTTAGCTCACTTCCTTTGAGGTTTGTGTTGGGATTCTGTAAACCCCACCCCTCAATTACCTGGCAGTAGCCAGGTATGCTCTGCCCCAGTGACCTGACACTATAAAAGGGGCTGCTAGCCTCTCCTCTCTCTTGCTCTTGCTCTCTTGCCTCCTGGCTCTCTATCCCTCTTCTTCCCCTTCCCTTCCTCCCCTCTCTCCACGTGCTCATGGCCAGCCTCTACCCCTCTACTCCTCTCTTCTCTCTCTCTCTCTCTCTCTCTCTCTCTCTCTCGCTCTCTCTCTTTCTCTCTCTACCTCTACTACCCTCTTAACTCTCCCATGACCTAAATAAACTCTATTCTGTACTATACCATCATATGGCTGGTCCCTCAGGGGGAAGGGATTCCCATCATGGGCCCCTCAGAGGCATCTCCCTTGCCCCCAGGCCTCGCCGCACCTCCATGGGCCATATGCCCCCCACTCTCTTCATCCTTTCCCCAACATTGGTGCCAAAACCCAGGACGTCATCTTTTAACAACAGTTTGAGTGGAAGGACTCTTTGCCATCTCTTCAGAGGAGGCAGTCCATGTGCCTGCTAAGGCCCCAACCTACATTGACTCCCTGCTGAGAGGAACAGCAGCCCCTAGCCTGTGTCACACAGCGAGGCACTCTGGGCAGGAAGGGCAGAGAGAGCTGCACACCCTTGAGGAGAGGAAGTCAAGAAGACTGAGTTCGGAGACGGTGAGTAGAACCGCAGGAAAATCCACAGCCTCCCTGAAGGACCCCAAGAAGCCCACCAGAGCCAGAAGCATGGGCCTCTTAGGAAGCCATAGTCGTCGATGTCAAATCACACAACTGTCTGGATGCGGGGATGCCAGAGCTCTCCCGTGACAAGCAGAGTCACAGCTAGTGGGAGCCTAATTCCCTACTCTCCACCCAGGCTCTGTCCCAGGATGCTCTTGGTTAGGGTGTTTCCCCCACAGTATGACCTGACCACTTAGACCCTCACAGCCACCCCCCCATGGTCCCTCTCCCTTTCCTTCCCTCCACGGGTCCAGAGATCCAAGTGGACTTTGTGGTCCCTGGATTTGGAGCCTCAATGGCACAATGGCAGGATCCCTGTCCAGGTGTTACTGCTGATCCTGCTGCCTAGGGCAGGCCTAGCTCCCACTCAGGCCCCTATCCAAGGATCTACCTCCTTATATGGGGACTGGGCAGAAAAGAAGGCTCCCTATGGTCTCTAGCCCCTCTGCCCAGGGCTGGGGGTTGAAGATGGTGAGCAGGTGAAGTCTGTCTCCATCCAAGGACTCTGATCCAGTTTCCAGGAGAAGGTGTCATGGGATGGGACAATGGACAGGCTGGAGTTTTGTGTTCTTTTCCTGGGGGGAGAGATGGAGAAATGATGTGATCATGTTGAGAGCTGAATACTCAAGCCCCAGGCTGGCCCTTCCAACATGTCCCAAGCAACTCCTAGGGGCTCACTATGTAGCCCTGGCTGACCTGGAACGTCATATGTGATCAGGCTGGCCTCAAACTTGTAGCAATCCTCCTGCCTCAGCCTTCCAGGTCTTGGCATTACAGGCTTACACTAGTTCCAGCAGCTGTTTTCTGCAACAACTGAAGGCTGAGGTCATCAGGAGGTCAGCAGGGTAGGGGAGGCCGAATCTTTCAGAAGGAGAGGCCTCTCACCCCCCTGCCACCCCCTGGCCTAGCTAGACCTGGGCCCCAGAGAGTTGGGGGTGGCTCCACAGCCCAGGAGCCAAGGGCAGAGAGAGTGCAGAGTGACGGCCAGCCGCCAGCAGGGCCGCCAACAATGTGGTTTCAATCTAATTGTCCCAAAACATTGTTACAACACAAACCACGTGCCATTCATTCACCTGCAACTGATCAGCGGCAAAGCTACCGGATAAACGGGCTGCATGCTCCGGCTGGGCTCTGCATCCAGCCTGCTTTCTGCCTGGGCAAGGATGGTCAGAACAAGGAGCTAGGCTCTGCCTCTCTCTCTGGTGCACTAGCCCTGTTGTGGGGTAGATAAGTCAGGACTCTAGGCCTTAGAGGGTCAAGAGGGACCCAGGGACTGCACCACAGCTAAAACTTGGTCAGCAGAGGTATATCCAGTTTGCAGTGGCTCAGGAGTCTCACTGTCTTTTCTCTGCCCAACCCCAGAATAGTAGTGCTGGGCTCTTCACCCCTGGGGCTCTTCATCCCTGCACACCCATCACTGTAGCAGCAAGAGAGGCTTCGAAGGCTCCCAGGCCTCTCCATACATACATACATACATACATACATACATACTTCATAGGACTTGAGAGACTCTGGATGGAATAAATTGAAGACAGCCCACTTGGACCCAGCCTGGTACCTTGCTCTCCAAAGATGCAGGCCCCTATAAAGGAACCTGGAGGCTTGATCTCCAGGGGGACAGGTTACAAAAAACGACCACCAAATGTAGAGTGGTCAGCGGGTCTCTCTCCTGGAGCCCAGCCGCAAGGCACTTAATGGTGTGATAGGAGATGGAAAGCAATACACTGAACCCTGATGGGGTCACAAATAGACCTTGATAGGCTGGGGACAACCCAGTTCTCACAGTGACTCAGGATCTTCCAGACGGAAGGAAGCCCCATCGGACGAGGGTGCAAGGGTATTCCTGATGCCACCGAACGGAGAGCAGTGACGAGCTCTGGAGGGCAAGCTGGGGGACATCAGGCAAGAGTCCTCCCCACCCCGAGAGCACAGTGCTGAGAACAGGGGCTATGTGTGGGCCCCCCCCAGCTGTAACACAGTCTGGAGGGCTTGAACATCATTTGTCCTCCAACAAGCAGGAGCAACAGTCCAGTGTCATGATGCCATGGAACTGATCCCTGGGGAGCTCTGGGAAGACCTGTTCTCACCTGACCCAGCAGCTGGGGCTGTGAGTCTGGAAACCACTGGGTCCTCAGCATCACTATAGCCTCAGCCTTTATTCAGCCTTTCTTTCCTGATGTGGGCCTCATCTCATCTCTGGTCTTATAACACATCCCGTTGAGTTTAGGGACCACTCCAACCCAGGGAGACCTCATCTCAAGATCCCTAAGTGAGAGACTAGACCAGTGTCTCTCTAACTTCCTGATGTTGTGGCCCCCTAAAACCATAAAAATGGTGTTGTTGCTACTTCAGTAATTTTGCCACTGTTGTGAATTGTAACATAAATATTTTTAGATACAAGTTTGCCAAAGGGGTGGAGACCCACAGGTTGAGAACCACTGGACTGGGGCGAATGTTCAGTAGTAAGGGTGCTTGCTACACTGCAGAGGACTGGAGTTCAGTCCTCAAAGCTCATGTCAAACAACCCACAACCCTTCTAACTCCAGCTTCAGGGGACCCGACACCCTTTTCTGGCCTTTGTGGGCAGCTGTGTGAATGTGAGTATGCACACACCCCTACATGCAGAACAGAATGAAGTTCTGTTTTGGTTTAATTCTTAAATGAGACTCAGAGACATTAAGCAATCTACCTGAGGCAGCGCAGCTGTGAAACAGCCTGTTCAGTGGTCTGTGCTTTGATGTAGAGCAAAGTCTGAAAAGAATCGATAGAAGTTTGGTGCCTCCAGGTGCAGAAACACCGACATGGGTCTCTGGCAGAGGAGAGAAATGTCTCCAAGTGCCGCTTCGAGCCTGTGTGTCTCCTGTCTGTACGTGGAGGTAGTTACTCATCTGAACAGCTTGCAGCCCAGAAGGGCTGTAACTGGACTCAACCTCACACAGTGGCCAGAGACGGAGGAGGCGCTCCCATCTCACACTCCGGAGACCGTGCCTCGTACAGTCATGAGCAGGGACTAGCCTTCAGGATCTCAGTAAGCAACTCCCACAGCATAAAAGAGTTGAGCCCTCCTCAGAGAGATGTCATTGTCAGTGGATAATAATGAGATGTTACCTCATGACTGGGGATAGCTGTTCCTGTGGCCCTGGTAGCTGTCACAGGGTGGCAGCAATTGCTCCCAGGCAATGGGCACTGTGTGAGAAATCAGAAGACCCACACCCCATTTGCATTAATGGCAAACTCTGTTTGCCACCTGCTCTCTGGCCATGAACCAAAGCTGGCGGGGGCTGCCTTGAGTCTCCTGTGATGTAGAGCTGAGTGTGTGTGTGTGGAGGGAGGGTGAGCTAGAAGGAGCTAGGATGGACTTCCATCCCTTAGCAGGAACCCAGGCAGAAGCTTTAGGCAGCACCTCCACGCCTCTCACGGACCTCTTTTGTTTCTTTTGGAACATATACTTGAGGCTAGCCTCAAACTCCCTACAGAGCTGAGGATGGCCTCGAAATTCTAATCTTGCTTCCACTACTCAAATTCTGGGACTACAAGCATGCACCGTCATGTCTGCCTCATACCAGGCAAAGCACTTTACCAACTGAGCTATGGCCCCCCCTTTTATAGCTCTCCCCCCCCGTGTGTGTGTGTGTGTGTGTGTGTGTGTGTGTGTGTGTGTCTCCAAGGAATAGTTTCTCTGTGTAGCTTTGGCTGTCCTGAAACTTGCTCTGTAGACTAGGCTGGCCTTGAACTCACAGAGATCCACCTGCCTCTCAAGTGCTGAGATTAAAGTGCCACCACAGTCCAGCTTTAAATCTATTTTTAATGTGTGTGCATGCACACACACACACACACACACACACACACACAAGTAGCCATTGGGACCACTTTTTAGGGCATAGTCCACGGCACCAGATATACGTACTGCTGTTCAGCTCTTCAGCACCATTTGCAGAATGAACGTCTCATCTTTCCAAACAGAAGCCCAGTCACTCTTAGGCAATGGTGTCTCAGTCCTGGTATCGTCTGTCCCCATGAATTTGCCTGTTTGAGATATTTCACTGGAGTGGATTTTGAGCTATTCCCCTCCCCCCCTTTCTCATGTCTTCTTCCACTTAGCACAAAAATTGGTCCATATTCTAACAGGTAGCAGAATTCCTTTCCCTAAAAGAATTTTTATTGTAATATTTTTAAAAATCGTATGTGTATATGTGTCTGTGTGTGAGCATGTATGCATTAGTGCAGGGGCCTGTGGAGGCCGGAAGACAGTGTCAGATCCCCTGGAGCTGGAGTTACAGGTGGTTGTGAGCTGCCTCATAGAGGAGAGCTGGAATTCAAACTCAGGTCCCCATGAGGAGAGCTGGGATTCAAACTCAGGTCCCCTGCAAGCGCGGTAAGTCTAAGGACGACCCGTCTCTCCAGTCACGACTCCTCCTCTTTCTAAGGCTGAGTGCTATTCCATTGTCTGGATCCACCACATTTCGCTATTAACCCCTCCATGGACAGGCACTTAATTGTCTTTATCTTTCAGCTCTTGGGTATAAGGCACACCACAGAGATTAGGGTGGTCCAGGTGGTCACCTGGGAGTGGCATTTGTTGGGTTGTGACAATTCCATGTTGAACTTCCAGGTGACACCAAACCTCTCTCTCTCTTTGTCAACCCAGATTCTGTTTTATTATTACGTTTTATTCTTTGCAACTTGGTGGTGGAACACAGGGCTCTGTACTCACCAGGGATGAGCTGCACCCTAGCCTAACCCTCACTGTTTCCTTCCCCAGCCCTTCTCTGGGTCCAGAGGGTTCGTGAAGGTACAACGCTCAGGAACTAGAGAAGGGATGTATACACAGGTCTGTGGCTCCTCCTCCACAGCTTCAGGGCCTGAGCTGGTAACCCTGTCACTGTGCCTCAGTTTCTTTATCTGTCAGTTGGGGGACAGAATAGTACCTGCTCTCAGGTTGTGAGCATAGGGCGGATAAAGCACAGAGTGGTAAGCATTTATGAGTGACAACACCTGCTGCTCACAGCCTGGGGCAAGGAAAACAGACCGCAGGGTTGCCACCTTATTTTTCATTTGTCTGATATCTTGGTTGTTTGTGTTAGAGTCTCACTATATAGCCCAGGCTATCCTCAGACTTAATGGAGTCCAAGCTGGCCTCAAATTCCCTTTCTAGGGCTAGAAATGGGCTGAGTAGTTTTAAAAAAAAAATGCACTTGCTGCTCTTGTAGAGGATCAGAGTTCAGTTCCCAGAACCCACAGGGCACCATATATACATGCAGACTTACACACGTAAAAGAAAGTAAATAAACCTAAACAAATTAAAGACAAAACAAAAATCACTTTCTACGTATGCCAGGCTGGGATTTCGGGCTGCAGGCCACTAGGCCTGGGTAAATTAGGATATGGGGGTTACCTGTCCTGAGGGAGCTTCTCTGTCTCCACAGAGGAAATGGCTGCCCAGCCCCAGAGGAGATGCTCTAAGTTGAGATCCTTCCCACTGGTTTCGCCTGTTTGTCAGGAAGGAAGGATGGGTGGATGACTCACCACTAGCCAGGTGCCCACCTCCCTGCACCCTTGCCCCAGGAGGTGAGAAGAGGGTGAGAAACCCCAGCCCAAGGCCTGAGGCAGGACAGGTGTGACTGGCTTCGGCCAGGCCCCAGGCCAGTGTCTGGAGCCAGCGTGGCTGTCTCCCAGGTTCCCAAACACCAGCTGTCTGTCCTAGGCCTGCAACCAGGAGTCCGGGTGGGCCTCCAGCACTCACCTCAGGCTCTGCCTTTCCTGGGAACATCCCTCTGTGAGCTATGTGGCCACTGGCAGATTGTACGTCCTCTCTGGGCCTCAGTGTCTTACCTCTGGATGATTGGCTCCATGATTACCTGTGGGCCCCTGAGACCCATAGCTGCTTTCTCTTGTCCCCAAATCCAGAAGCCAGACACACATCATTCACCTGCATCGGAGAGCAGGTATGTTGGGTCAGGAGACCAAGTCAGTGCTGGGTAGAGGGGTTTCGATCAGTGATGAGACTGAGGTGCTCTCTTCCATAGGCAAGTGGCAGGGGGAATGAGAGGGGAGACCCTGTATCCTGGGATCCCACAGCGTTAGGACAAAAGCCAAGTTCCAAGGAGCTGGAGCCATCTAAAGGAGAGTAAGACAAAGGACAAATTTCCACAGGCTCCCAGCCCAGGCATGGCCTGCTTCTGGGATCAAGGTGGGAACAGTTAGTGGTCAGTGCCTACTGGCTGGCTTGGCCCATATCTAGTACCTCCCTCTCAGGCTTAACCTAATATTTGCAGGGCATCCAGTGATAGGGTGTCACGCATCCTCATGAGGAGGCAGGCAGGACTTGGTTACTGCAAGATGGTGTAGCTGTGCTAAGACCCCGCCACCTCCCTACTGAAAACACCAGGACCTTTGATGCTGGGTTCCAGCCCAGCTCCAGAGAAGCACAGGCTCCTAGCTGGGGAGATGGTCAGATGGTTAAAGTACTTGCTGAGCAAACAGAAGATGTGAGTTTGGATCCTTAGCACCCTTAGAACCAAAGCATGACAGAAAACCTCTGTAACCCCAGCTCCAAGGGAGTTACACAGGGAGATTCCCAGGACAGTCTGCTGAAACAGGGAGCTCCAGTCCCAACCCTGTGCAAGATCCTGCCTCAAAGAATAAGGTGAAGTCAGGCAGTGGTGATGGTGGTTCACACCTTTAATCCCAGCACTCAGGAGGAAGAGGCAGGTTGCTCTCAGAGCTCAGCCTGGTCTACAGAGTACGTTCCAGGACACCCAGGGCTATGCAGAGAAACCCTGTCTCAGCTCCCACTCCCAGAAATAACCCACGAAAAATATGTTAATTGTGATATAAAAAATGGAAGAAGAGAGAAATTTTGATATCAATAAATGTTTAAGAGGGAAAAAAGATGGAGTCGGGGTGGAGAGATAACTCAGCAGTTAAAACTCTTCCTGTTCTTTCCGGGGATCTGAGTTCAGTTCTTAGCATCCAACTCAGTGGCTCACAACTGCCTGTAAGTCCAGCTCCAAGGAATCTGATGCCCACTTCTTGTCTCTAAGAGTGTATGCATTCACTCATGCATGCATGCACAGACACACATATATATAACTGCATACACACATATATACACACATACAGACACACATACATACAACCACACACACACACATATACACATATACACACATACAGACACACATACATACAACCACACACACATATATACACAGACACACATACATACAACCACACACACACACATACACACATATACACACATACAGACACACATACATACAACCACACACATACACATATACACACATACAGACACACATACATACAACCACACACACACATATATACACAGACACACCTACATACAACCACACACACACATATACACATATACACACATACAGACACACATACATACAACCACACACACATATACACACATATACACACATACAGACACACATACATACAACCACACACACACATACACACATATACACACATACAGACACACATACATACAACCACACACACACACACATACACATATACACACATACAGACACACATACATACAACCACACACACATATACACACATACACACACATAATACTTATTTTAAAAATAAGATGCAGCGTGATAAAGGGAGTTATTTGGCACGAGCCTCTGCTACATGTGCATGCACACAGCGTGCACATACGCTATCAGGAATGTGAGCTCTCTCCTTGAGCCTGCATGCTGTAGGGGACATAAAGGTAGGTGAAGCAGCACCTGCTTGTTTAGGGCACTGACCAGGCTTGACCCCTGGATAGCATTCCTTACCAGAGGTGAGCTAGAAAGAGACAGGGTGGGGTGGCGGGGGTGGCGGGCCTCAAGGAAGGCCAGGCTATAACAGCACCGAAAATGTCAGGCGTGGAGGCTGTACCTCAACATACTGTACATTCTCTTTCATTTTTTTTTCCAAGACAGGGTTTCTCTGTGTAGCCCTGGCTGTCCTGGAACACTCTTTGTAGACCAGGCTAGCCTAAAACTCATGCCTGCCGCTGCCTCCTAAGAGCAGGGTTTAAAAGCATGCCCCACCACCTCCCAGCCCATACATGTCTTACTGCTTCATCGTGGGTCAGGAAAATATCAAAGGTAATCCTGAAATAACCAGGCCTTGCAGAAAGCTAAAGGCTTCTCCAGGCTCAGTGGGATCCTGAGACGCTAAAGGCCTCCAGCCCAAACCTGGGTGGTGACTTTGAGCAAAGGAGCCAAGGGCACATTACTGTGAGCAATTTCGAGCATATCCCAGAGGTTGATCATTCCTCCTTCTGGGGCCTGGTCCCAACTATGGCTAAGGAGTCAGAAAACACCAGGGGACTGTGTGGTGTGTAGTCTCCCAGGACCCAAGTCAGCCTGGAATTCAGCTCTGCTTTCCCCAGATGTCACCTCCCAGTGGCCATAGCAACCGTTTCCGTGGCTGAGGTTCGGCTTGTTCATCATGAAACACAATGTCAGCAAAATGGACTTGTCAGCCCAAGCAGCCCCTGAGCCATCAGGAGATCCTGTATTTGGAGCAGCAGACAGGTGCCAATGTGCAGGGTGGCAGACAGGCTCTGGGACTCTGATGTGCGTGTGAGGGTACTGAGACAGAGGCATAGGTGAGATTTACCCACGTCCTCTCACTATGTCCCTCTGCTTAGCAGCAGGCAGGCATTGGGGGTGCTGTGGTCCTCCAGTGTACTATCTAAACTCCTGACATGTAAACATTCCAATCTTTGAACTGGGAATAGTTGTAATAAACAGATGGTCCCAGGCTAATGGCAGTTTGACTTAAGAATTTTGTCCTCTCTAGGCGGTGGTGGTGCACACCTTTGATCCCAGCACTCAGGAGGCAAAGGCACATGAGTCTGTCTCTGAGTTCGAGGCCAGCCTAGTCTACAGAATGAGTTCCAGGGCAGCCTCCGGAGCCCCAGCTACCCATGGCTGGTCAAGCAAACCTGTTAGCATGGTGGAGGGGCGGCCTGAGCCTGTCTTCTGCTTGACTACCTTGGTTCTTGAGTCACTTAAACACGCCAGCACTGCTCTCCCATGCTTTCGCATAGGAAAGGTATCCCTGGGCCCAGGGTAGGTCAGAGAAGCCAGACAGAACTAAAGACTAGTAACATGCAGAGGTTTGGGGGAAATCAGGGCCAAGAAGGGACACCGACCCCATGAGGTGCAAGAAGGCAGAGAAACAGCCTTGGTATAAAGGCAAGGTCAGAGGCCGAGTGAGGATAGAGTCTCCAGCATGGAAAAGGCTAGTCTGGTGCTCTATAACTCCACAGTGCCAAAATGATCCAGTATTGGCTGCAGCTGCTGAATCGGCAGTTCCTGTCAGTGGCGAGTGTCATTTTGGGGCTGGAGACACTGTCACCTGCAGGGACAGGAGAGTGAGAGAGAGAGGAGCTTGAGCTAGGACTGCAAAGGAGCCACCGGGCAGGGCATCTCACTCAAGTCTAATGGCATAGCATGGGGAACGGCCGGAATGCCCGTCTCACCCACAGGTCTCGGGCACTAGAGCTGCCAGTGTGAGCGTTGTCCCTTCCTGACCTGTCTAGCCTGGGAACCTGGGAAAGCTGGAGTTCCCAAGGCCACAGGGCAGGAGGAAGCATGTGTTAAGGGGCTGAAGAAACGGTTCAACAGTTGATTGTAGCTCTTGCAGAAAGTGGAGTTTGTCTCCTAACATCCATGTCAGGTGGCTCACAGGATCTGATACCATCTTCTGGTCTCCACAGGCCACACACACACACACACACACACACACACACACACACACACTCACTCACACTCACACACTCTCACTCACTCACACACCCTCACTCATGCTCACTTACACATACACACTCTCACTCACACACACACACACACACACACACTCACTCACACACACACCCTCACTCACTCACATACACACCCTCACTCACTCACACACACACACATGCTCACTCACACACACACACACACACACACACACACACACACACACGCTCACCCACACTCACTCACTCACTCATACAAATAATAGATGTTTTGTTTGTTGTTGTTGTTGACTTGTTGAGACAGAGTTTCTCTGTAGTCCTGGCTGTCCTGAAACTCTGTAGACTAGGGCTGGTCTTGAACTCACAGTGATCCATCCACCTGCCTCTGCCTCCCTCCCAAGAGCCAAGTGTTGGGACTAAAGGCATGTACCAACCACTAATATATCTTTTTTTTTTTAAGAAGAGATATGTCAGGTGCAACAATTCTAATTAATTTTTAAGATCGTATCATACAAAAGAGCGAATTTCAGTTGGAAATCCTACTTTAAACCCTACTGTGTGACCTTGGCCAAATAAGTGACCTCTGCATTTATGCACAGCCTCTGTTGCAGAACAGCCACAGGGCCCTACATTCTGTTGCTAGAGATGCATTAAGCCAGGCAGTGCTCAATGACAGCTTTCTCTTCCTTCACATCCGCACCCTTGTGGCTGAGGGGCACAGGCTTGGCACTCTCCAGAAAGCCGGTGCTCTAGACTGCCACAAACCCAGCAGATCCCAGGAGGGCTGGAGACTGCCCCTGGTAGGCTGACCTGCCTGGCGCCTGCACACAGAGATCAAGCCTATAGCCACACCTGATGTGATCTTCCTGCCTGCCTCCACGAGGCATGTCCCAGCTCCTCCAGGGCCACATTTGCCAATGGGAGGCTGCACCTAGGCTGCTCACATGTCTGAGGTTTGCTACTGTCCCCTAAAGGTTGACTCTACTCTCCGGGAGAGCTTCGGATGGGGTTTGGAGATGAGCTTGGCCGGCAGCAAGCAGGGCAGCCTGTCAGGACGTGATGAGGTCATCTTCAGACCTCAGAAGCCCTCCATCATTCATTCATTCATTCATCTGTCCATGCATCCATCCTTCACTCCACTAACAGTGTGTGTGTGTCTGTCGTCTGTCTGTCTGTCTGTCTGTGATTCTCTCCTCCCCTGCTCCCCTGTACAGGCCTATAGTCCATTCCAGGTCTTCTTAGGCAGCTCTTGGACCACCTAGGTCAAAACTATTCAGGTTCTTTGGTGTTCACTCCTGTGTCTTGAAGGCAAGACTGTCCAGATGAGTCTCTGAGAAACCGCCTCTGAGGATATAAAGGTGCAGCCAGGAGTTGGCAAAGCAGCTGCCAGCAAAGGTATGCTGGGGACCCAGCTGTGGCTCCCAAGAGCATTGAGACATGGCCACCTGAGCCTTGTACACAATCTGGTCACTGCTGGCTACACTGTGAAGCCCAGTGGGCACTAATGTGTCAGGGGTTGATCCCAGGATCTATCTGGGGCTGCACTCCCTGCAGGACAGATGCCTAGAGGCAAGGTCTGCTACACCTCAGAGGACCAGGACAGAGATGGCCTGTCTCAGGAGAGAGGGGCTAGGGTATGGTATACATGTGGCCTTTCTCCCGGCTTTCCTCAAGCTTCTTTTCTGGGGCCCAGCCCAATCAAGCCTGGGGTTTTGTCAGGGCCCCTCTTTCTTGTCTTGCAGTGCTGGTGGCTAGTGAGGGGCTTTCTTGGGTTACTGAGGGTGTCCACTGGAAGGACCCACAACGAACTGCTGACCCAGATCACATGGCCAGGGAACAGGTTGCCTGGCCCCGAGGCAGGGATGGCTGGCTGGACTTCTTCCCAAGCACTCCAACCCCCAATGTTGCTGTGCCTAGCATTGGAGCTATAGAGCTGTTAAATTGCACAGGGGACTCCTCACCCCTGGAAGATCTTGTTCATATTAATGGCTTTTCCAGGGTCCTCTCCGACACTCAGGTCCCCTCCCCCCAGCTGGCCTGATTAGCAATGAGTACAACACCAGGAAAATTATTAATTTTCATCCCTCAAGTTTACTTCTGGGAAAGTTTGCCAATTAACTTAGCACGCTGAGACTCCCAGAGTGAAAAGGAAAAGGAGGCAGAGGCCCAGACCAGCCCCAGGGGGAGGGGTGGCAGGTGGAGAATCCATCCTCAGGAACACGGAAGGTCAGACAAGGCCAAGGCCACCGGCCAGGAGGCTGCTCCTGCTCACAGCGCAGGTTGAGAGGGGCAAGTCTGCCTCAGTCCTGTTCCTTCAGGGCTCTGGGCTATTCTGCAGATGTGGAGGAGACAGACTGGGATGGGTACCCCGGCTCGGATGGTTCTACGGATATTGCTGAAGATAGGTCTGGTGCTGAGACTGTAATACTGGAACCAACAGAGGCTGAAATGACATGGTCTCCATAGCAGGATGCTTTAGGCACCGAAGGGCGACTTGCTCAACAGTCCCCACGCCTGCATCTTCATATTCCCCCCACCCCCCTGTGTGTATGTGTGGTTTTTCTCTCTTTGTGGTGCTACCATTGGAACCCAGGGTCCCCCGTCCCCCAGCTAGGGATGCCCCCAGCTCCATTCTCTCCAGTTCTTCTACGCACACTAGCATCTCCAATGCTGGGCTAGGCTCCCACTTCTCTAACCGACTGGTGGGGAGGGGAGGTGGGAAGTTTGCTTTGGTTTTATGACTGGAATTTAAATGTTGCTGCCACCACTGTTAGCGTTAATCTGGGTCTGTGTGTGGTTGGAGTGGGGTCAGAGGGCTTTGGTTCCTTCCTAACAGATCCAGGGCATAGCCCAGACAGATTGCATGAGGAGACCAAGTAGATACCTGCAGAGGCCATATGGGCTCTTAAGACCCAGAAATGCATGTGGCATCCTGGCCAGACAAATGCACCTGAAGGAGAGACACCGACTTCTCTGGGAGACTAGAAGAATCGGGAAGCCAATCTTGACAGGAAGGGGGGAGAGAGAGAGAGAGAGAGAGAGAGAGAGAGAGAGAGAGAGAGAGAGAGAGAGAGAGAGCGCTCTCCAGCTCCTTTTGAACTGAGGGACCTGCCCAGCAGCCTGTGGACCGGAGAAAGCCAGAATATCTCTTAGGCTCTGTCTTCCCCAGCTGTCTTCCGGATGCCTGGCTCAGGAATGTTACCCCAGGCTTGAACAGCAAGCCAGAGAACAAGCACCCCCTCCCCCAAAGGCCTTTCTTTGCTTTTTAAAAAGGCAGTCCATAGTAATCCCCTTCTGAGCTGCCTCAGGGAAGGGATGCCCTTTGCATCGGTTCATCCGGCTACTCTGGTCCTTTGACCACTGGTCGCTATGCCCAGCGCCAAAGACTCCCTGCACTTACTCAAAAATGGAACTGTGGTTTTTAAATTGCAAATTCAGGGCATTTTATCTTTTTGTTATCACACAAGGGCTGTTGTGAAATACCCAAGCCTTCATCATCATCTCTGTCCAAAGGTGACTTCCCCGCCCACTACAAACCTGGCAAAACAGAATTGTAAATAAGGTTCACAGGCACCACAAGATGCCTGCTGCTGGTCACTCTGCGGGCAGACCGATGGAGGGTCGGGTCAAAGGAATTCTGGGGCCGTGGGACACAAAAATGACTCTGCCACTAGGGGAGGATAGCCTCTCCTTCCTGACCACACGGGACTTTGCAGGAAAGAAGGCAGAGGTGGAGGCCTGCGCTTGACTCTGAGGACTGCTCCTCAACCTGGCACACACTCTACCCAGAAGGCCAATCAATCAGCCAGCCAGTCAGACTTTGATGGGCCCGCCACTTTCCTGGGCTCCTCATCCCACTCCGGGAGTAACCAGGCAGGAGGACCAAGGCCTCTTTCTGCACTATGGACACGCTGGAGTTTCCAGGGCTGCATTCAGACAGAGGCTGGGTATTCCGACTGTAGTTAGCAACCAGGGCTGCCAGTCTCCCTCAACAGACAAGGGGCCAGTAACTGTCCTCTTGGACCTACTGCTCAAGGCTCCAAATGAGGGTAGGGGCAGTGACATTGGTGAACTGTAGGCAGAGGTCGGGCTGTTCAGGGAGGGGCCCTAAGAAGGACAAAAACTGAGCCAGAGTGCCTGGAAGGCCCTCTTCCCCTCCCCCAGGCCTCTTAATCTTTAACTGCTTCAGGGCTAACCCTGACCCCTGAAACAAACAGGGCCAGCTCTTCTCGGTTCTAGGCTGGAAAGAGATAGCTTAAAGGAGGGCTGGAGCAGGGACCACGTGGAGCAGGCATAGGTTAGGATGTCCCTGGGGATTCTGGAGGCACAGCTAACTTTAACCCATTTTCTCCATTAAGAGAGTGGCCAGAGGCCAGCAATCCGAGTGGGGCAAAGTGGACTTAGGACCCTGACTGGGGTCCGAAGACCAAGGAGCGGACTTATCGGGGTAGGGGTGGCTCCAACATCAGCCCAAGGATATTGTGGTCCCTGGAGTAAGCCGGGAAGGGGGCTTCCTCTAGAAATCCGCCGGGCTTCTGTTGCACTTTCCTGTATAAAGGAAGGTTTCCAGGAGGCAGCGACAACCCCAAATAATAACGCTCCTCCCCCGGCAGCAGGAATTCTGGAAAAAACAGCTGCTGCCGTTATCGCCCCAGGAAAAAACAAGGTCAGGCGCTGCAAAGATTTAATTTAAGGTGCTCCCCCGCAGCCTGCGGGCCACGCACCAGCACGCACGCGTCCTTGGAGCGAGGGGGTCGAGGCCTATGGGAACCCGGGGGCACCCAGGCTGTCTCTGCATCCACGGAGTCCAGCAAACCAGACCTAGCTCTAGACGTCTCAGCAGGGAGTCTGGGGCCGGCCCACAGTCGCCCGGGGCCATAAGCGGACCTCACTCAGGCTGCTGGCTGCCCCGAGCTTCTGGGGGGCTAAATCAGTCTCCAACAATGCACTCTGAAATGAGGGGCGCTGTCAGGAGAACATAACCCGACCTTAATCAGAAGTGACGGCAGAGTGGGCCCCAGGCGCTGGCAGGCCAGGTCGGCTGGAGCCCAAAGACCCTTGTCCTTGTCGGCCGCGGCTAGTAGGGCTGGCTCCTGGCGCTCAGTGTGGGGGGATGGCTGGGCTGGTGAAAGTCCTTGCGCCGCCGCCCAGTCCCCACCGACCACACTTGCTGAATAGAGCTCGAGTGGGGCACATGGAGCCGTCTGGGCCAGCTCTGGGCACCGCCGCCTACGGAGCCTTGGTGGTGGCCTTGGGAGTAGAGGACACGCTTCACTCCACGCAGACAGAAGACTCTCCGAGAGCGCGCGCGCGGCGCGGCTCTGAGCATGCTTTCCATGGCGCTCGCCGCCAGCCTGGGGAGGCCTCGAAATCACCAGCGTGGGCAGAAGAGTACCCGGAGACTCCCTGGCCTGTGTTGGGAGCGTTCATATTCACTACCAGATGGGAGAGTTTGGCCTGGCCCTTCAGGCCGCCAAGCCACTGCCGGGGTCGTAGAAACCAACCAACACCCGAGATTCCCCCATTACCCAAACTGGGGAATAAGGAGCAGGGGTTAGGAGAAAGGTGGAGGGGGGAAGGGACAGGGTCGAACCCGTTGGGTTTTTTTTTTACTTTAAAATTATATATTTTATGTCACAATCACTTTTCGTTAAGACCACAAGCATCCAATTTGGCTTGGCGTAATAAAATCAGCCGGAGCTCCCTTAAACGGAGCCATTGCAGAGAATTAAGTTGTGAAATCTAATCTATTATATCCATAAAGGAGAATGCTTTCATTGTAAATTCAGGTTATAAAGAAACTATACCTGGGCGGCCAGCCTCCCTTTCGGATTTGCTACTTGAAGGCTTATCAAATTACTTCAAAATGTTGGGCTCCCCTCTCTATCTCATGGCAACCAAAATTAAATGTGGCAACATTTCTTTAATACCTAAGGTCGGAAACAACTGGTTCAACAATGGAATATAATTTTTAAGACACTTCCATTGGCGTCGGGAAGCACTCTACTCCCCAATTAATTCAAGTTTTTAAAAACTAAATGTACAGCGACTCCGAGTTCTCTCCTGTTCCGGAGGGCTCTCGGGTGCAATCCCGGGTGGATCGCACACACCCGAGGCTCGGACCCACAACAGCAGCACGACGCACACCTGCGGGACCAGCGCCGGGGAGCATGGCTTCTGTGCCCCAGGCGCCCCGCTGGCTCCAGGAATGGCTGGACTAGACAAAGGAGTCGCCAACGAGGGGTTAAGCTGCCCCTCACCCTTCTCAGAATACATCCAGGCAGCTGGAGCAAGGGAAACATAGCACCCTAACATTTCTTTGGTTTTACCAACGAGTTGGGGGTATCTGCTGCCCTTCCTGGGAGGGGGTTGGGTCCAGGTCCGCCTCTCTCCCTCCCACACCTTCCATTTCTGAAAATTAATTAACTCCGGGACTGGGCTGGGACGTCCTGGGCTGGACATAAGTCGGGGGGGGGGGGTCATTAAGGACTCTTCGTCCTCGATCTCAAAGAGGGGTGTCTGGGGGACGTCGAGGAGATCGATAAGTTTCTAGATTCCCAGGGAACTGGCGGACGTGGCTTTTGTCAGGCCTGCGAAAAAGATTTATGAGGCGCCGGCGGAGTGTTGGGCCGGCTTCACCCAGGCGGCCAGCGCACCCCGTCTAATCTTTGATTTCCATCTAATTTTTTTTTCCTGCCTTCAACTCAGTGTCCGGAGAGGCGAACAAAGGGATGAGGATGGGGGATGGGGAGGCAGGCATTGGCGGTTGGGGGATCCCCACATAAGGTTGGAGCCCCCAGAACGCCGAAGGGAAGCTGAGGCCACGGGAGACCCACAGCAGGGCCTGGGTGGACGTTGCAGTCCTCCGGTGCCGTTCAGAGCCTGAGCCATCCGGCCTTCTAGGTAAAGATCCGCAGAAAGGTCCTACGGTGGTGCGACAAGGGGTGGGGCAACTCTCCCCTAAATGCAATTAATCCGGGAGTGGAGGGACAGACACATCAGCCCTAGGTGGAAGCGAAAGATGGAGGCAGGATTTCTTTTATCCCCACCCCCATTCATGTTCTGAAAAAAAAAAGATCTGTTCAAGGGGGCAAGGGAAGAGGGTGCAACTTGAAATTTTCATATTAGCGAGAGAAAAAAAAAATCCAAAATGGAAAATGATTTTTATTGGTCACTACCCATAAGTCAAATAAAAACAAGGGTAATTAGAGAGTGGGGAATTCGGGGGCCATAAATCCGCGGCCCCTTCTCCACCGGCGTCGGAAGCTTTATGGCTTGTTGAGTTTTATTTTTTGAGAAACGAAAATAAAGCGTTTTGATGGAAGCGGGACTACCCACCACGCGCCGCGCGGGCAGACAGACGCAGCGAATTCGTCCGAGGCTCTGGAAGGGGGCCACCATTAGGGATCGCTTTGTCCCAGAAAGAGGGGCCTTCCCCGAGCCGGGACCCTTTTCTCCAAGGAGAAAATCCGTGCTCAACCCGACTCTGGGTAGGGAAGTCACCTTCTTCTTCACCAAGATAGACACTTGGTGTGGAGTCCCGAAGTTTTTTAACCAGAGATTCATTCCACTGGTAGCTTTCAAACGTCCTCCCGGCGCTGCATGCTTGGGGGGCCTTTTGTTCTAACTTAAGGGGTGGGGAGGATGGGACAAAAGAAAAGCAACCCACCTTACTTTGCAATCTCCACAAAGAGAATGGAAGTACTTTTCATCCCACAGGGGTTTCTACCCCCAGCCAGAGGCTCGCTTCCTCTTCTGAAACGGTCTTCTCACAAAGCCACCCTTAGCCGACACCGTGCAAAATCTCACCATCGGGTAAGCCAGTGGGGAGACTTCTGGCTCAGCTGCAGCTAACTTGGGAGAAAATAAAGTAAATTCTTCAAGAACTCCAAAATAAAAGCGCCCCTTTCCCGGCAACTCGCGCCAAGCTTCCCCTTTGTTTTAAACACATATAAAACCCTTGTCCTTCCTAGGAATGGGGGGCGGGGAGAACTGCGGGTCCACATTCAGAAGCGCTCTCCCCCTAAAAAGTAATCTTGGAGGAGGTCTTTTGTTTGAAGTGGGTATGGGGGAGGGGACGGAGCCCGCATCAATTCAACTACCAGGCTCTGCTAATGCTGAAAAATAACAAACCACAGCCAACAACAAAAACCACAATTCAGTCCGCTGAGGGTAACCCCGCAAATCTGGAGTTCCCGGAGGGATTCGTTCCTGGACACCATGAGCGCAGCAGGAGCCCAGCCCGAGTTTCCCTAAAGTAAACATCCCGGCTCAGAAAACCAGAATTCTAGGTTTCCGGGTTGGGGGATAACTGCATGAACCAGCAAACAGAGCCATCCCGTTGTGGTACCCACGGCGTGCTGGGTGAATTTCGTGAGCCTCGGAAGAAAGCCACGCGCGTTTCCACAGGGACTGGCCCGTGGAAGCCCGGTCCTGAGGGTGGTGGAGAGCCCAGTAGGGATTCCAGAATACAGCGTAGGGGCTACCCCGAGTTCGGCTGCCGTCCCAGGACCCCTCAGAAAGACACGTTTGCTGTGAAAATTTCCTACACACCAGCTGGGTCTTTATTCATTCCCTCCCCAGAGTGCGCTCTGGGAGCGCGGGAAACAAGGAAAATGCACGTACCTGGCGGCGCTCTGAGGGCAGCCCTGCCGGCTTTCCGTAGGCAAGGGAGCCCCCCCAGAAGCTACACCCTACCCGATTCGTCGCCCCAAGGCCTGACTCTTCCTCCCTACCCCGGCCACGCACTCCGCCGAGCTAATTCTCCAGGAGGCAGGAGCGGGATACGCGCCCGCCTTTCTGGGTGTGGGATCCGCTTTCTAGCGCCGAGGCCCGCGCCAACTCCCAGGCCACCGTCGGCGCGCAGGGTTCTCGTAGTCCTTTGGTTCCGCAGAGTGGTGCGGCCTGGACGCTGGACTGCGGCGGCTTGCGCAGCAGCTCCGTGCTTCCGCGCGCCCTTCTGCATCCAGGCTCCGGGGTGTCCACGTTCCCAGGCGCGAAAAGGGGACCAACTCTGAGCCCTCCGGGAAGAGAAGGCTGCAGCCGCAATCCAGGAAGAAACCCCAGGGCGGAAGGGGTGCAGGGCGGAGGGGCGGGAGAGCCACCAGCGCCCCACGGCCGCGGCCCTCGTGGGGGTGGGGAGGGCGCCCAGCCCCACCCACGTGGAAGCCCCTGCCCCGCCTCCACCAGGGCAGCGTCCCCGCCCGTCCCAGCGCTCCCGCCTAGCCCCGCCCCATCGCCTCCCGCAGCGGCCGCTCCCTTTGTCTGGGCCGCCGGTGCAAACCAATGGCATTGCGTGGGCGGTGCTCAGGTTGGCCAATAGATGATCCAGGAGGTGTGGCTGAAGAGGAGGCTCTACCCCTGAGAGGATAGTGTAAACCCGTGAACTTCAGGATCCGGGCTCTGAAGCTGAGAGTGTCTACAGCTCCGAGCTGGCTCCGCCGTGGAATTCCAAATTTTGGATCCCTTTCCACTATCTGGAAAGATGCCACAAAATCCGGAAGGAAGTGTAAGGGAATCACTTCGATGCTCTGGGGAACGGGAAGGTGGCTTAGACGAAGTCAGTCCGGAAGCTCCTGAGAACTTGATTTAGAACAGCCTCTTGCACCCTGGACAAGGCGTGCCTTGCCTCCTGGACACCTTGGGCAGTGCCTTGCACTTTGAAATTCAGGGTGTGCAGCATCCCTGGAAGTCAGGAAGGTGCCCTTAGTTCGAATGGTAGCAATGTGACGTTCTGAGTTTAGGGATAGAGGTGCATAGGCCCTTTCAGAGAGGACTGCAGATTGGGGACCATTGCCCCAGGTTCACCTTACTGGGCAGCGACTCATTTGCCTTCTGAGTTGAGAAATAGCGAGTGATGAGGAAGATTTAGACCAAAGTGGACCACGGCCTGAGCTATGTTGCTGGCTTGTCCCAGACAGACAGGGAAGGATACAGAAGGATACAACTCAAGTGTGCACCAAGTCCTGTAGGGCTGCAAGTGCAGGAAAGCAAACAGAGCGAAGCCATACTCACAGGAGCGCCAGGCAGGTGTCTCCTCTGAGTTCACCATCTTGTCCTGGTCTCAGACCTGGAGGTGTTTAAACTTTCCTCCTTTTCGGCATCTTGGCTCCAAGTGAAATCACAAATTCCCACACAATTGTCACAGAAGCCAACTCCTAATTCCTTGTTGCTGAAGGCAGTATTCTGACACCTTTATGGCTCTGTTTTGAAATTCCTCTTTTCAGAAGTCCAGGGATCCTGAGATGGCCTGTAGCTAACTGAAGGGCAGGCTGTAGTACTCAGGATCTAGGACTTGTCCATCTATGGTTGCAAACCACAGACGTGATCAATATGGCCTTGAAGCTCAGCTCCCACGAAGTAAGCACTCAAGGGTGGACACAAACTGGTTTTTGAGACCAAGAGGGATTGAATCAGAATAGTGGTCAAGGTAATTCCTAATATCCTCCCTTCCCACTTTCAAACCCTAGACATGTTAACGTTTGAAAATCCATTAAACCAGAGAACAAGAGCAGTGCTTGAAGACAGGTGAGTGTGTTGGGGGTAGGGGTCATTGCTCTTGCAAGAGGGAGCCTTGGAGCACCACGGAAACCTGCTGACCAGTAGGAGGGCTCCAAGGATAGCTTCTCAGAGGAAACTGGAATTCTGGGATAGCTGTCAGAGTGTTGGGTGGGAGGTCTGTGGAGACATTCTCTTCCTGACCTGTGCCCAGTGGCAGTGAACTGAAACTAAGCAGACACCACTAGAGAGTAACTCGTGGAGCAGTTCTGTCCTCAGAGCCCCTACGGATGCTCTCAGCAGCCCGCAAGGCCCAGTGCAGAGACGACTTGCAGATGGGCACAGGCTAGAGCCACTGTCCTGGCTGCAGAGTTGGCTCCGTGAGTAGGAACACTTGTCTGCACCTGCAGAGGACCTGGGTTCGAGTCTCAGTAGCTACACTGTGATGCCCAGGAGAATCCAGTGTCCTCTTCTGATCTCTGCAGAAGTTGAAGGACCTTGGTTATACATCTCATGAGGAATCTTGGGTTTTGCTTGTGTTGTCTATCCCCAGAGCCTGTATGTTCAGGTAATTAAACTTTGTCAATTTAGCTTAAGTTAAATATCTAAGCCTAGTTCTTGATTTCACGTCCACTTCTATACTATAAGGATAAGGAGCCCTGCCCCTCCTCCCAACTCTGGATTTGGCTATGTGGCTCCCTCTGGCATATGGGATTGTTACCAAATGCAAAGTGGATAATGTTTGAAATGGGCTAGCAAGGTTAGCCTTGTTATATTTAGTGTCAGGAGGCCAGGATGAGGACATAGTAATGGAAGAATAAATGGGTGGACTTCGTTTCAGGAGAAGAGAGCATCCCAGAGTGTACCTTGGTCCCTTGGGCCCGTGATGACAAGTTTGCTACTGTAAACCATTTTCTAAGGCTCTCTAAGCAGCACTATTGTGACACCTGACTGTCCTGACCAATACAGAAGTGGACACTGGGCAGAAGGAATCCTAGGGTGTATGGTTTCAACTGAGAGGTTGGGTTGTAGATGGCAGGGAAACTGAGGAGGGAGAAATTGTGACATTTCCCTGTAGCAAACTAGGGAGAGCTGGGAGCCTTTCACCTGCCCTCTGCAGAAAGCCAGGCCAGGTAGAACCAAAGGCAGCTTAAGACTGTGGGGTCACAGCTTGGAAGGCCTACTGTGGAAACCTCTAAACATGTACAAAAGTGGTCATTACATCTCTGAGGACAATGGTGAAGACAACTTGGTCCAGTAATAGGATGTAGGCCTGGTTGGGCAAGATGGCTGGTTCCACAGGTAAAAGTGCCTATTGATGATCTGAGTTTAATCCTGGGACCTACACAGAGGAGAGAAATGATTCCCCCAAACTATCCTTGGGGCCTCCACATGGATGCCATGGCACTTGTGTGTATACAAATGTATGCAAACACATACACAAACACACAGACACATACAGACACATACACACACATGCACACACACATATACATAATACACAAATACACACATACAAACACACACACATGCAAGCACACACACAAACATACACACATATAAACACACATATACACACACATGACTTAGGCCTGTAACAGCCCCAGAGTACCAATATTGCAGGGATGGAAGGGTAGCAGCTAACTGAGCCTGTCCCCAGCCAGCTGGAGAGGCTGTGTGTGTACCTTTTCATTCAGGGCTGTACTTCTCAAGCAGACTCTGCCTGGGCTACATGTTTTGGTTTCCTTCTAAAACTGGACACAACGTGGCAGATATGTGTATCTGTTTCAGGCACACACAAGCCTCTGTGATGTACTCCTCTCACACTAGAGTGCAGGCAGGCACTCCCAGGTGTCTCATGGATGACAACATGGCAGCCATCAGTTCTGAGACACCTTGGCAGCGTGGAGTGCCAGCCTCGAAGTGAGACGATTTGCTTTGGGGAGTCCAGAAAGAACAAACTTGCTAATGTGACAGTCAAGTTGGTGTCTAGTGGATACGGAGGTTTAGGCTGAGCTACCGTAAGAAAGAGGGTTTCAAAGCACATAGAATATTGTAAAACAGCACTAGTAACATTTTTAGAGAAGAAAATTGTAACAGGAATGCAGCCAAGTAAAGTGCCACCAAGAGGCTGAGGCCATAGGTAGGATCATGAGCTCAAGGCCAGCCTGGACTGCTCAGAGAATGCCGGGAAAGCCTGGGTTATGAAGTGAGACTGCATGAGATTTAACAGTCATCAAGCTGCAGGGTTTCGATAAAACTCCATGATAGTGCATACAGCATACGTGGGAGCCCGCCCAGACTCAAAAAGAATCTGAATATGAGAAAAAGATAAAATAATAAAATAATCTGGGGAATAAAATATTCTGGTGGTATTTTGCTTTCTTCTTTACAGTTTTATGTATTATTCAGATATTTACAAGAATACATTATTTATATATTCAGGAGGAACCAGAATTATGTTTACATGAAAAAACATAAAAATAAACTTAAAAAGAGACTTTCCAAAAGTCGACGAGATGTCTTGAGAAAGAAAATATTTCCCCATTGAAGTAAAAAAATGCTCTTAGCAAGCCAAAGAAGAGGATGGGCTGGGCCATGGGTCATCATCGAGGGGGGAAAGTCAAGCTGAGGAATTTTCCAGAACACATAGTGAAGGACACCCCCCCCCAAAAAAAGTGTGAAGTTAAAGCTAAGCAACATGGGAAATGGGCTATTTAAATAAGATTCCAGGGAACAGAAAGAAGAAGAGGGGATAGTTACAGAAATAATAAAAGTGTCCAGGGCCGTTGGAGACCCCATGAAAACATTTCAGAACACAGAGAAGAGAGATGCAGGTTCCCAGTGGGAAAACACGCCACCTCCAGAAAAAAGCAAGGAACTGACATCTAATGTTGGAAACTTGAGATTCAAAGACAGTTGAGGGCACCTTCACTGTCCGGAGGGAAAATTAGCTGAGCCTAAAGTTCCATGCCCGGTCTGACAGGCATTCAGTGGCTGGGGGAAACAAGCACCATTTTTGGTTGTGCCAAAGAATTTATTTCCAACAAATACTCTCTGAAATAATGGCTAGATGTGGTACTGCGGCTAAATAAATCAATAGTAACTTTCAAGAGGAAGGCGAGGAGGGATATGGAGGCTGAGTCTGCTTCATCAGGGACTATATTGGAAGATGCTCTTGGTGGCGTGGGAGGAGGATGGGCAGTCCTGGGATAGAAGGGTTTGCACTGTGACCTCAGTGCTGTAGAGATGAAACTCTCCAGGCCTGGTGAACAGCAAGCTGACCTTCAGGTACATTGTAAACAAATCAAGTGATGAAAACCCTCAATCCCAGTACTTGTGAGGCAGAGGCTGATGAATCCCTGTGAGCTAGAGGCCAACTTGGTGTCTGCAGTTCTAGGACAGCTACATAATACAGAGACCCTGTTTCAGAAGAGATACAGAGAGAGATGGGGGTAGGGAGGGAGCATGAGATATCTTAGCAGGTAAACCCGTTTACTGTTGCAAGTCTGGCAATGTGAGGTTATCCCTGGATCTCATAAAGGTGGGAGATTTCCAAGAGTGACTCTGACCTCCACATGCACCATCCCTAATAATAAACAAATAAACTTTAAGAATGAGTAGTGAAAGTTACAAGTATTTAAGGGAAAGACTGAAAAAGACACCTGATGTCAAACTCTGATAGTCATATGTCTCTACCTGCATCAATACACACAAACACACACCACACCAACATACACATGAACACACACAACACACATATACATAAACACAACATACACATACACATAAACACACAAACACAAACACATAAACACACATGACAATACACACATGAACATGCATACAAACACACATAACACATGAACATGCAGCACATACATGAACACTTACACATAAACACACAACACATACATGAACACTCACATATGAACACTCATGAACACATACACACAAACTCATATACAACACACACACACAAAAACACACACAGAGTTACTAGGATTAGATGGTGTAGCACTGAATGCTTGCCTATCATGTACCTTCTGAGTTCTGTCCTCGGCACCACAAAAGTGATCAATCAGTTTAGAAAAATTAGCCAGTAGACGAATAGAATTTGATATAAATCTTCCAACTAATTGGAGCAGAAACTTGACATATTTAACAGAAACAGAAGACGAGCTGGGTCATAGGAACAACAAGATACGGTGTCAAGTACAACCTAAAGCCAATTGGGTGTGGTGGAGCATGCCTGCAATCCCAGGAGTCAGGAGGGGAAGCAGGAGGATCAGAGTTCAAGGCCAGCATGAAACTCTTAATTTCATAAGCCAAAGCAGGGTTGGGGGAGGGTTTCAGTGGGTTAAAGTACTTGCCCCCTTCCTGACAACATGAATTTGATACTCAGAATCCACATAGTAGGGATCAAAAACTAAGTCATGCAAGTTGTTCTTTAACCACCACATACCCACCTTCGTGTGTGTGTGTGTGTGTGTGTGTGTGTGTGCCTGTGTGAGTGTATGCACACTAATTCACATACACAGGAACACACACAAGAAAAAAGACAAATGGAAAAACCCAATAACAGCTACTCATGAATGAAGAAGCAGGGGCTGGGGAGGTGGCTCAGCGGTTAGGGATACCCTTGCTCTTTCATAGAACTGGGTTCGGTTCCCAGCACCTACATGGTGGTCTTCACAGGCACCAGATATATAGATATTCACTAGACAACAAGCACAAAAAGTAAATAAACCTTAAAAAGAGGAGGTGTCACTAAGAGTTTCAAATCTCAAAGCCTGTGCCGAGCCTGGAGGAGAAAGTTAAAATGTAACACTTCAGGTACCAAAACAGGAAGGGCAGGAAGGGACAAATCAAGCTTTAATTGAAGAAAGCAGGTAAAAAGCTCCAGAGAAGCACCACCGTGTTTTCAGAATTTTTTTTATCTGTCTTCACAGAGGGGCTAGAACACAACTTTCATATTTAAAATCGAGTGTGTCAGTATAGAGCTACGTACGTAGGCGTGTGACACACCACTCTCAGCTGTATCTTATTCTCAGAACATAAACAGTGTGAGCCTTCAGCCGGGTGTAGTGCTAGCATGTCTTTAATCCCAGCACTGGGGAGGCAAGATCACTGCGAACTCCAGGCCAGCCTCATCTACATAGTGAGTTCCAGGATAGCCAGCGTTGTGTAGTGAGACCCTGTCTTGAAAAAAACAACAGAAACAAAAATCGTAAGTCTGAGGCTGGGCCTGTAGCTCATAGCTCTCTGTTAGAGCACTTGCCTAGGATGTACGAAGCTCTGGGTTCAATTCCCAGGACTGAAAAACAAAACAACCAAACTCCCCGAAACTCTATTAATAGTCTGCCCTGTAGCTCTGATCTCCTTTTCTAGCGTACAATGGGTGGGGGTTCGGTTGTGCACAGTGATGGTGTGTGCAGGCACAGATGTGCACAAAGGTGACATCTTTTGGCCTTGTTTTTTTAAGCCTCTTTTGTTGTTGCTGTTGTTGTTTTGTTTTCTGCCCCCCAGCTTAGGAGATAACTTCATTCTGTCAGGTTTTTATTGTTGTTGTTGCTGTGGTTGTGGTGGGGCTGCTGCTGCTGCTGTGGTTGTGGTTGTTGTTTGCTCTGCTGCCTGTCATCTCTTTCTCAAACATTTTTCTCTCATCTCATAAACATGTTTAAGTTTCTCTGGTCCTTAAGGATAAATACCATCACCCTAAGCAACACCAAACCATGGGACCCCTCTCACACCAAACACCACTCAACACCCCAGCTTTCCGGCTCTCCAGCTACCCCCTCACCCCCCCATCTGGAAAAAATAAACTTATGCCCAGCTTCTGTTTTGTTTTGTCTCTGTTCCCAACCCATCGCAGACAAATACTCTTGTAAAATAAAATAAAAAGTATTACTAGAAAAAGGGGGGAAAATCCCCAAAGACATCCGAAATGCAGGCCCTAATTTTTTATTATTAGGTCCAACAAGCACAGTGCGTCTGTCAGCCGGCTATAAAAATGCTAAATGCTGCCTTTCAATTCCCGCACTTATCTTGACAGGGACAAGGAAGTGGCAGCTTGGGTGGGCGTGTGTCTGAGGCCACGCAGGGCCACCAGAGCTGCTCTGTGCTACCCACGTGTCCCAGAGATGCAGCTTCCAGCATACTAGGTAAGTCCCCTCTTACTGAGCTGCACCTGAGTCCCACCCCACGTGATGACTTCTGCCTCCACCCCTATGTGCTCTGACAAAAGTCCCCAAAGTTGACCTATGGCTTCTCAGCCCCTTGTCAGTTTCTACACATTTTCTTTGCTGATATTGTCCTCATCAGCTAATTTCTGTCGCTGAGACAAAACATGTCAAGCTGAGAAATTTAGAAAGTGTACTTAGCGCCTGCCGCAGAAACTGGGGAGTCTGAGAACACAGTCTGGCATCCTGGCAATGCAAGGTATCTCGAGGCAAGACAGAACAGGAATGCCATCTTGGGTCTTTCTAGTCTCCTTGTGCCACTGTGGAGACCCCCACCTTCTTGATCTCATCGAACCCTAATGACCTATGACTTCCGAAATACCTTCAAGTGACTTTGGGAATTAAATGTGCAACATTCGTTTGGAGTTCATGTTCAACAGCAGCTAGTATGTGCTCCCTTCCCCCCTCCCCCTCCCCTCCCCTCCCCCTCCCCTCCCCTCCCCTCCCCTCCCTTCCCCCTCCCCTCCCCTCCCCTCCCCCTCCCTCTCTCGCTTGCTGTGTTCTTAGTGACAGCGTTATCTGTGCAGCCTCTGAAATGGTTGTCTGCACCATCCTATCCTGCTCCGTCTCCAAATGCTGTTTCTGGAAGGTTGTTCTTTTGGGTTTGATTTTCAGTCACACCATAGAGATCTTGCAGATTCCAACTGCAGCTCTTTCCCTCCTGCCCTGTCCTTCTGTCACTTCCCCTTGGATATCCATAGTGCCTGTGGCCAGCCCAAGGGTCAGGATTCCGAGGGTTAACAGGGAAGGACCTGGACTGGCTTGTCCATTAGAGGAATGAATAGCAGTACAGTCGGGTGTCCCAGAGAACAGAAAACAGGCTCCTGACCTCAGGAGCCTGGGGCATCCTGTTTGGGCTGTATCGTGGTTCACATCTTCTATAACATATCTATAGGTAACAGCTGGATAGCAGCCAGTCTCCAGCTCACAGTATGTGGCTTGAGAGACGTGGCCCATTTCGCTCTGTCTGTTGGAAAGACTTCCCACTGCAGGTGACTCAGGGCTGGAGCCATCTGGAAACCTCTTCCTTTGGTGCTAGCTGTCATCGAGAACCTAGGCACAGACTTCCTCAGAGCAGGATGTCCTCACTTGGTTCTGACTCAGGAGTTTTTAGTCTGGCTTTTCTAGAATAGTCCCACAGGCCACCAGGACCCATTTAATTCAAGGGAAGGTACATACGCTGTAAGAGCCAGCGTTTGTTTTCTAACTGCTGTGGGCAGGACGTGTTCTCCAGGCTCCCAACCCTCTGTCTTGGTCCCACAGAGTGTGTTCACCATTCAGACTCTTGGCTGGGAGGTTTGAGTTTTAAGGGCCCCATTTTGGCCAAGGGTCTGTCCTGGCCATAGTGGCCCATGGTCTGGTAGGGGTCAAGATCTGAGGACATGTTGGCATGTTCTACACACCCAAGGTCTTCCTGATCCCAAACTGTTATGTAGCTATGAACCTGCCTGGATATTGGTTGATTTTGGGACCCTGGCCACCGATGTTCCAACTGAGAAGCCCTGAGGGATCCCAGAGCAGGTGGTTTTTGGTTTTTATCACTTATAATTTTAAAGTGTATGCAATGCGTGTAATAAGTATAACTGTGTATTGAGCAGTTACATAAAATCACACATACATGATAGATATCTGATATATGTACATATATATGTATATATATCATATATATATGTATGTGTATATACATATACAAATTTGCCAGGATTTTTTATTTTTAGTAAGCTATTTTTTAAAGATTTATTTATTTATATGAGTACAGTGTAGCTGTCTTTAGACACACCAGAAGAGGGCATCAGATATCATTACAGATGGTTGTGAGCCACCATGTGGTTGCTGGGAATTGAACTCAGGACCTCTGGAAGAACAGTCAGTGCTCCTAACCACTGAGCCACCTTTCCAGCCCCTTTAGTAAGCTATTTACTTTGGAATAATTGTAGATTCACACACTGTTATCAGAAACAACACTAAAAGATCTGGGTGACCTTGACATGATTTGCCCTCCAGCATAGCATTCCTGTGAGGATAGCCAGGACTCAGATGCTTCAGTGGCGTGAGGACCGCCTTCACTGCTCTCTGGAGCCACAAGCTTCATCTTCTTTTGTTAACTCCAGTCACCAGGGTCCTCTCTTCCCATCTGTAATCTTGTCATTTCAAGGATGTTATACAAACCACTTTCTACAGCAGGGACATGTCTCCTTAAGTCAGGGTTTCTCTCTGTAGCCATGGCTGGCTTGGAGCTTGTTCTATCAATCATCTGGCCTCAAACTCCCAGAGATCCTCCTGCCTCTGCCTCCTGAGCGCTGGGTATAAAGTGATATGACTCTGGAAAGAAGTCTGACAGTTCCTCCCGCCAGCCTGATGTACATAAAGAATCCCAGAAAAGCCAGGGCTGCGGAGATATTGTTTCCCAAAAAACACAAAAGGAGACAAAATGGCAAAATTGTTGTGCATGCAGGCAGGTCCCAGGAGTGTACCTGGATCCTGAATTTAGGGTATTGTGAGCGCGTTGTGGGTGCTGGGACTCTGTCCCCTGGAAGATCAGCGAGGGTTCTGACCACTGAGCCATCTCTCCAGGATGCGTGCGAGCAGGAATCTTTCTGTCTCTGGGATAAATTCCCAGGAATGCAGTTGGTGGTTATGTTATAGTACCTTTGTTTCGGAGGAAACCGCTAAACTGCTTTCCAGAGTTGTGTCCTTTTATGTCCTCGTAGCAATGGGTGACTAACTGCTTCTCCACATCCTCACCAGCATATGCTTTTGTGACCATTTCCTATTTTAGCCATGCTGATGGGGATGTGCTGGTATCTTCTGGTGGTTTTAATTTGCATTTCCCTGACAAAGAAAGAGTCGAAATCTCTGCATGTGCTCATCCGCCATCTGTGTCACCCCTAAGGGAACTGCTGCTCACAGCTTTTTGCCCATTTTCTACTTAAAAAAAAAAATGAGTTTTTTTTTTTTTTTTTTGTTTAGTTTTGGTTTTGGTTTTTTGAGACAGAGTTTCTCTGACCTCAAAAAGCTGATTTTCAGGCTGGAGAGATGGCTCAGTGGTTTAGAGCATTGACTCCTCTTCCAGAGGTCCTGAGTTCAAATCCCAGCAACCACACGGTGGCTCACAACCATCTGTAATGGGATCTGATGCTCTCTCTGGTATGTCTGAGGACGGCTACAGTGTACTCATATATAATAAATAAATCTTAAAAAAAAAAAGAAAAGCTGGTTTTCTTTGAGATTTATTTTTATCTTATTTATGTGTATCTATACATGCCTAATTTATGCTGCAGGTGTGCAATGCCTGTAGATGTCAGAAGAGAAGTTCCCCTGGAGTTGTAGTTATAGCCAGTTGTGAGCCACCACACATGGTGTGGAGAACTGAATCCTCACCTTCCTGGAGAACAAAAAGTGCTCTTAATCGCAGAGCCCTGTTCTTCAATTATAGATAGATAAATGATATAGACAGATGATAGATGGATGATAGATAGATGATAGATAGATAGATGGTAGTTTAATAGATAGATGATAGGTGAGTAGATAGTAGATAGAGAGATAGATAATAGGTAGAATGATAATGATAGATAGGTAGACAGATGCCAGATAGATAGATAGATAGATAGATAGATAGATAGATAGATGGATGGATGGATGGATGGATGGATGGGTGGGTGGGTGGGTGGGTGGGTGGATGGATGGATGGATGATGGATAGATGGGTGGGTAGGTAGATAGATAGATAGATAGATAGATAGGTGGGTGGGTGGGTAGGTAGGTGGATGGATGGATGGATGATGGATAGATGGGTGGGCAGGTGGGTGGGTGGGTAGGTAGATAGATAGATAGATAGATAGATAGATAGGTAGGTAGATAGGTAGGTAGGTAGACTCTGTAGCTCTGGGAAGTGAATAAGGAGCTTCCCAAGCATTCTCCACTAAGTCACACCCCCGATGGTCTGTCCATGGTTGGGACAAAATGTCTGACAGAGACGTAAAGGAAAAGAATTGTTTGGCTCACATTTCAAGAGTGCAGTCCACCATGGTGGGAAAGACCGGTGGGGGGGGGGTCCGAATGGACCTGCTTCCCAAGTCCAGGGGTTAAAGGCTTGTTTTCTCATTTCTGTGCAGCCCAGTGCCCAAGCCCAGGGAATGATATTTGCCTTACTCTAAGGTGGTTTCTTCTGCCTCTGTTGACCCAGTCAAGGCGTTCCTTATGAGTGTAAGCCTCACAGTGATTAGACGCTGTAAGCTCTAACCCCCACAACTTCAGGCCTGTTTTCTCTTTTTGGCCTAAGACAGGGCCTCACTAAGAAGTCAACACAGGCTGACACTGGTGATGACTTCCTGCCTCAGCCTCATGGAGCAGTTGGGATTGCAGGCCCATGCCCCAGATTCCAAAATTCTGCCTGTTTTCATTTGTTTATTCGTTTTTTTTTTAAACCTTTTACTTCTGAATAATTTCCAACTTATAGAAAAGTTGTTAGACTAGTGCAAAAAACCCACCTACATTCTATTCACCCTGTTTCCTAAAGTGTCAACTGCTTTCCACACTTCTTATTCTATTTTTGAACCGTTTGAGAGTTTGCTGTACACAGATGCCTGCCGGTGCCTGGCCATCCCCATGCTAAGGCAGCATAGCCACCTAGCCCAGGACGGTGATGCAGCCGAAAACCTTTGGGCCCTGCTCCTTCCTGCTCCTTCCTGCTCCTTCCTGCTCCTTCCTGCTCCTTCCTGCTCCTTCCTGCTCCTTCCTGCTCTACCAGTTACCCACTAACACTTTTTAAAATTAATTAATTATTTAATGTATATGAGTACACTGTAGCTGTCTTAAGACACACCAGAAGAGGGCATTAGATCTCATTGTAGATGATTGTGAGCCACCATGTGGTTGCTGGGAATTGAACTCAGGACCTCTGGAAGAGCAGTCACTGTTTTTAACCACTGAGCCATCTCTCCAGCTCTCCACCCACTATCACTCTTGTGGGTCAAGAACATATCCAAGTCAGATGGCGGTGGCACAAGCTTTCAATCCTAGAACTCGGGAGGCAGAAGCAGACAGATCTTTGAATTGGAAGCCAGCCTGGTCTACAGAGTGAGTTCTAAGACAGCCAGGGCTACACAGAGAGACCCTGTCTCAAAAGAAAAACCAAAATAAATAAATAAATAAACCCAAACCAAACAACCAAATAAATAAATAGGTCTTACAAGATCATTGTCATGTGATGTCACCTTTTTTTTTTTTTTAATTTCATGTATGTTAGTACACTGTAGCTGACACACCAGAAGAAGGCATCGGATCCCCATTACAGATAGATGGCTGTGAGCCTCCATGTGGTTGCAGGGAACTGAACTCAGGACCTCTGTCACCGCTAAGCCATCTCTCCAGCACGACGTCCTTCGTCTTAGAAAAAAAATCTTCCTGGAAGATTTGCACTGGTGAAGATTTTGTTCCACGGTTTGGTCTAGAGAGTTGGATCAACTGCTTGGAATCTAGGAAGGGAGGTGGACGGTGCAGAGAATGTCAAGCACATGTGTGTGCAAAGGCCAGAAACCAGGAGCTCAGCCCTTCAGGGTTATCCTTCTCTTCTGTCAGATCTCCAAGGCCTGCAGCTGGAACTCTGGAGGTGGCTGTCATTTGACAAGGCAGGCAAGGTGTCTTAGGTCACTTCTTAACATGCCACCTAAAACAGTCTGAGTCAGTCTTGGGCTGAGGCTGTAGCTCAGTGGTAGGGCATGTCCTGTAACCCTGTAACTCAGGGCAACCACCTTCCCTTTTGAAAGATGGGTCCCATGTCACTAGGCTAGCCCCTGCCTCATTATGTAGCTGAGACCAAACTTCAGACCCTCCAGGTTTTAATTCCCAAGTGCTGGAGTTACAGACGTGTTCCGCCATGCCCAGCTTGGAAGATTCCTTTTCTAATTTTTCTGTTTCAGTTCTAAGAGTACAGGCCGATGATGTAAAATACCCCTGAGTTCAGACTGTCCGTCCTTTGTTGCATAGGGTCCCACTTCTCTCTCGAAAGTGATGTCGCATGCCTCCGCCGCCGCGTGTCAGCACGCCCAGGGTGTCTGTTCGTCCCTCTCTGGTGACGCTAATATTTGCCACTTGGCTGAAGGTGATGTCTGCCAGGTTCCTCCATGGTGCAGTTAATTAATTAGTATTTTGAACTTACTAATTACTAAGTAATAATTAGCAAGTGCTTTGAGAGCAGATAGTCAAGGCTAAGCAAATAGCCTGCTTCCTCCGACCTTTCACCAGGAGTTGGAGCATCCGCTGTTGACTCCCCGAATCAATTATTAATATGCTAGCTGCCAAGTGGAAGCTCTCTAGTCCCATTACTCCTTCTACATTTGGGACTCAGCTTTCTCCCCCCATTCACATATTCAATCATTTATTTTTATCATGAATTATTTACATAGTAAATAAAGATAGCAATCCATTACTATATTGTGTTGTTCACATTGTCCCAGGTCTGGCCAAAGGGAAGCCCTTCCAGCCAGTTCCTGCCCTTTCGCTGAGGCTCCATTGTCCCTTGAGCACTTCTTGTCTTTCTGACACAAGGAACATTTAAGCTCATCCTGCACATTCTGTGTCCGGCCACCCTGCCCTTGGCTCCTCCCAGAGCCCCTGACTCCAGTTAGCTCAGGATTGAGAAGGCGTTTCCCCAGCTGGGTCTGCTCGCTATTTGCTGGGACTTTGCTGCCTCTGGGCCAGACCTAGACGTACCCTCTCCCTTGTCTATTTCTAGATCTGTCTATAATAAGAAACCCAAGTTCACGCCAATGCCACAGCTGCAGCCCAACACTGGCCCCCTTTCAGGATCCACACTCCTTCTCTAAGGGGCACTGGGCACAGTTCACGTCAGCAAGCACCCACGCCCTGGTCCTTGGGTTCCATGGAAGGGGATAGAAGGAGGCATGATGTCACCTTCTTGGGTCCCAAATGACCACAAATCGGGGGTTAAACAACAGTCATTTATTTTCACTGGGGTCTTGAAGCTGGAAAGTTGAGAATGTGGTATAAACAGGGAAGGCTTCTTGGGGAAGAGCCAAGGTTCACCCTGTGCTCCATCTGGCTTTGGGTGCCAGTGATGATCCTTGGTGCCCTTGGTGTGTGGTGTACAGTCTTCCTGAGGCCACTCATCTCTTCCTGCAAATTGCTGTCACCTTATGGAGATGTTAGTCCCTGAATCTGGACCACGGTTCTGACATCAACCATATTGCTCAGTTCAGTGGCCAACAGTTCTATCTTAACCTTGGGTTATAACCTGTTCCCAAAGACACAGGGCACCATGTTAGTCTCGAAATCAATCTCTGGTTGTTTATCTCTGTCTGTCTCATCTCTGTCTTTGTCTCTGTCTCTTTCTTGTCTGTCTTTATCTCTGTCTCTGTCTGTCTGACTCTCTCTCTCTCTCTCTTTCTCTTGTGTGTGTGTGTGTGTGTGTGTGTGTCTGTGTGTGTGTCTGTGTGTCTGTGTGTCTATGTATGTGTGCATGTGTCTCACCACACTTGTTATTCTAGAACGTACTATGTAGTCCAGGGAGACACAACCTAAAGTAGTCAGGACCTATGTCTCTGATGAGCCCCCAGGGCCTGCAACTGTCTCTCAGGACATCCGGGATTGGATCCAGATTCAATCTCGAGACAGGCCATTACTTTAAGAGCAATGGGAGCAGCTGTAGCTGGGGCTCTTTAGAGGGTAAAACTCCAGCCTACTCCAGAGGTAGGAGCCCTCTTCAGGGACTCGTCTGCTACTCCATGACAGCAGCTTGCTTCTGTGTACCACACACGTTTCTTCTCCAGTCGTTTTAGAGCTGTCTGGCTGTGTGTGTGTGGGGGGGAGAGTTGTCTCGCCCACTTATGTAGATCCCTCAAGGGTCGGCCAAAGCCTCCCTCCAAAAGCTGTGCTAGAAAGGTCAAGCAGAGGACCTTTTAGACTCAGATTCCTACCCTCAAGAGGAGGGTTTGAACAGAGGCCCTACCTCAATCTCCTCCTGTATGTATCCCCCTATTGGGAGACTGTCGTTCCAACTTTATCAGCCATCAGCCTATTTGTTTACTTCAAGATACTGCCTTACTGGGTAGCACAGGCTAGACCTAAACTTGAGGTTCTCCTGCTATCACGACTCCTAGCTCTCAGACGATCATAAAACCTTCCTTCCCATACAATGTAAGGCAACCCCAGCCCAGTGAGCATAGGTCCTCATAACCATTTCAGGCCCAATTTCCCCATGCAAGCAGGAATGACTAAGTATTACCATCCCTGGGGAGCTTGGGGACTCCAGGACTTACTCTCTCGCCGGAGACTAGCCAGGTTCCTGATAGGATTTTCAGCAGCTTCGTGACTATTCTGGCATCTGAAGTCCGAAAAGAACATTAAACAATGTTGAGCAGATCTCAGAGGTGGTGCAGGAAGACAGAGACACTGAAGATGCCCCAAGATCTGCACAAGACTCTACAAGACCTCCCCTAGACTCTACCTGTCAGAGTCTGCACTAAACCCGAACTGCCTTTAGGCCCTGTCCTCAGAGAAAGGCTAGAAAGGGCTTTGTCCCCCTTGGCTGAAGCAGACTCAGCTCTCTGACAGAGGCCGCGCCATTCTCCCTGCTCAGGAGTTCATGTTTGATGAAATTGTTATAATTCGAAAGGCCCCAGTTTCTATACTAACTTTCCGTTCCAGTTCAGTTGCTCACACAACCACCGGCGAGTTAATTGCATGTCAATCAACAAGCTCAGGGAGTACACAGAGCCTTCCCGCCACCATAGGCACGAATTCCTAAAGTCTAGGCACCCTGCTCTGTTGCTCCTCGGTGGACAAGACTAGGCGTGGGCTTCTGCCTACAAGACCAAGCCAAGACACTGCTGTCCTGGGAGCCATGACCAGTGGCCTCTCAGTCCTCCAATGTAGGTATGAGACAAGCCAGCAGGATTTCTCCAGGCCTCTGTCCAGCAACATTCACGCCGGAGATAGCCCAGCTGCTCCACTACTAGGCCTCATCCTGCCATTCTCAGCCCATACAAGAAGGTGTGAAGGATGCACACGGAGACCAGCTCGCCACAGCTGGCCTGAAGCCAGCGGAGCCTGCGGTGAGGGGGATTGAAGGAGGCAACATAGAAGATGGACCACAGGGGAATCATGCGGAACACAGGAAACAAGGAAGAAAGAAAGAAAGAAAAAAAAAACCCTTTCAAAATACTGAGCCATGTGGGCTTCGAGCCATTACTAGCAAAGCCAAGTGTGCGGCCTGTGCCGATAGGTGTTTCCTGGGAGCCGTACACAACTGGATGATTCTTGGCCTTTAGAATCTTTTATGCCCTTTGAATTTTTTAATAAAGATTTATTTATGTATTTAATGTATACAAATGCTTTGTCTGCATGTGTGTCTGTGTCTGGACACCAGAAGAGGGCATCGGATCTTGAGTTGCCATGTGGTTGCCAGGAATTGAACTCAGGGCTTCTGGAAGAGCAGCCAGTACTCTTAATCGCTGAGCCATCTCTCCAAACCACTGTCCTTCAAATTTTCGATAAAAACAAAATAAAGCCAAAATGTAATTGTGGATCTGGGATGTAGCTCAGGGGTAGGAGGCTTACTTTTTATGAATCAGGTCATACCCTGGATTCTACTCCCTCTTTAGCACTGGGGGTTAGGGGAGGGAGGGAGGGAGGGAAGAGAGACAGACAGAGACAGAGAGAAATAAGAGGGGAGGAGAGAAGAAGAGATAGGGGAATAAATAAAAGGAAGGAAGAAAGAAAGAAAGAAAAGAAAGAAAAAGAGAGAAAGGAGGCAGGAAGGAAGAAAGAAAGAAGAGCCTGGTCAGAGGGCTCACCAGGTAAAAATGTTGGTCTCACAAACCTGACATCCTGGGTGGTTTGATCTCTAGGACCCTGCTGCCTGTGGACAGTGGCCCAAGCCTTATCCTGACAGCAGGCCTGACTGTCTCAGGTCAATGCCTGGATCCCTGGGTGCCTGAGAATGACACCAGACGGCATGTGTACCTCAGAAGCAGCCGGGCATGGGGTGCACGCTGGCTATCCTAGCACTTGGGAGGTGGAGGCAGGGGAATGTGAAGTTACCCTTAGCTACGTATGGCCAGAGATGGCCCAGGAGTTAAAACCACTTGCTGAGGTTCTGGGCTCAATTCCCAGCACCTATCTAGTTCCTCACAACTGTCTGTAACTTTGCTTCTAGGGCATCAGATGCCCTCTTCTGACTTCTGTGGGCACCAGGCACACATGTGATGCATGGACACACATGTAGGTGATATGCGCACATACATGTCATCAAAACACACTAACAATAAATGCATTAAAGGAACACAAAGTTATCCTTGGCTACGCAGCAGGTTTGAGGGCAGCCTGGGTAACAGGAAATCCTGTCTCAAATAACAACAAAATCGTGGGGGGAGGCAGCGAAGAGGTGGCTCAGCAGTTAGGAACATTGGCTGCTCTTCCAAAGGACTTGGGTTTGATTTCCACCACCCACATAGCAGCTTACAGCTCTCTCCAGTTACAGGAGATCTGACTGTGCTCTTATGGCCCCCAGTCACCAGGCACCAAGTGGAGCAAACCTACATACAACGTTTAAAGAAAGAATGATTTGTTTTTTAAGAAAAGGAAGGGGCCATATAACTTTTTTTAAAAAAAAATCCTATTACTCAGGGGTAGAGGCAGGCAGATCTCTGTGAGTTTGAAGCTAGCCTGGTCTACAGAGTGAGTTCCAGAATAGCCAGGGCTACACAGAGAAGCCTTGTCACAAGCAAACAAATAAATAAAAACCAAACAAACAAAAAGCCCCACAGAGACAAGGGATAAAGGGCCACCCTGGGGCTATAGGCAAATGGCTTGGTACCTCATCGGTACAGAGCAGAGGGATGACAGGAGGGTGACATTGCCCACAATGCAACAGACAAGCTTCATGGCTTCTCAAGTGTCTGAGCTGATTCTGTTCCGACCCTGCCTGGGGAGGAGCAGGTAGGCTATCTATCCTGCCCTTGTGGGGCTCCTCTGGGGGTTTCAGGGTCTGTGGTGATCTCCATCCACATAGACTGGAGACTGATGTGGCTTGGGGGGAAGAACAGCCAAGGGTCTCGTGCAGAGCAGGACTGCTGTTCTTCCACAGTAAAGGCAGGGTCTTGTCCATGGAGCTGTGTGAGAACCAAACACGATGGGTGGAAGGATTTAGAAGCCACTGAGGAGCCTCACTTCTCCCAGACTGACCCAGGGCAAGCTTAGGCAGAGTGTGGTATCCTGAGGCTGCTGGAGTTGGGTCACAGAACTGGTGGCTGTTGGGTTCCTCTGCCCACATCTTCTCTGGGAAGGGTGTGGGGCCATAAGGCTTGGATCCCACAAACTGCTAGCCCTCTTTAGAGCAGGTGAGTGCTTGAGTCCTAGGGGCCATTGGCTACCTTGTGGGGGATACTGGGAATGGAATGGCTCTGGGCAAGCTGGCAGAGAGGCAGCTAGTGTCCCTGTGAGAGACCCCCTCTGCAAGGAGGAAAAGGCAAGAGAAATATGATAGCCCTCTCTCGGGGTGCCAGAATGCCAAAGGGTGTCCCGGAAAGTGGCCTCTAGCTCCTTACACTGGACACTGAAGAAGGTGAGCCTCAGCTCCTACATGGTTACAGGTGCTGGCCTTAAAGGAAAATGGGGTGAGGCTGGAGCGGTGGCTCAGTGGTTAAGAGCACTTTCAGCTCTCCCCAGAGGTTCTGAGTTCAAATCCTGACAATGAAATCATGGCTCATAACCATGTACACTGGGATCTAACGCCTTCTTCTGGCATGCAGGCTTACATGCAGGTAGAGTATTCATATACATAAAATAAATAAAACTTTTTTTTAAAGACAAGACAAAAAAAGAAAAAATGAGGTCTGGAGAAATGGCTCAGCAGTTAAGAGCACTTGCTCTTGCTGAAGACCTGCTTTCTGTTTCCAGCTCCCACACAGCAGCTCAAAATCACCCATCGGTCTAACGCCAGGGGATCTGAAGCCTTCTTTTGACAGATGCAGACTCTGTGCGTGCAGGAAAAACACCTACACATATAATAAAGATAATATGCAGATCTGAAATTTTTCTTTTCTTATTTTTTTGTGGGGGTGTTTTGTGTATGGATGTTCACAAGGTGCATGCAGTGTCTGGGAGGCCACAAGAGGGCGCTGGATCCCCTAGAACTGGAGTTGTGGATGGTTGTGAGTCACCCTGTGAGTGCTGGAAATCGAACCTGGGTCCTCTAAAAGAGCAACAGGTGCTCTTAACTGTCTCTCTAGCCCTGCCTTGGCCAAAACACACACACACACACACACGCACACGCACACGCACATGCACACACCTCTTAAAATGGTTAAAAAGCGAATTTTATAAATTTATTTACATATATACATAAAGTCACAGTTTTTCTTCATTTATTTATGGGAGTGTGTAATAGAGCATGTGGAAATCAGAGAACAGCTTGCTGGGTTTGTTCTCATCTTCAGCTCTGAGCTCCAATTTAGATTGTCTGGCTTGGTAGCACACAAGCCTTGTGTGTTTCTGCATGGTCTTGCCAGCACACATCTCTATCTTCGGCACAGTCTCGCCTGCCCTAGCCATGATCTTGTTTTGGTTTTTCAAGACAGGGTCTCTCTGTGTAGCCCTGGATGTCCTGGAACTCGCTCTGCAGACCAGGGTGGCCTCGAACTCAGAGGTCTACCTGTTTCTTTGTCCTCAGTGCTGGGATTAAAGGTGTGTAATGGTCCACTACTGAGGAAAGTCAGGGCAGGAACCTGGAGGCAGGAGCTGATACAGATGCCATGGAAGTCCTTTCTTCTTCATCCCCAACATCACACATGAGTATCAACATTAAAATATAAACATTCCAAAATTTAAAAGCCCCAGTCTTTAAAAATTCAGTTCTTTAAAATATTCTTTTTAAAAATCTCAAGTCTTAAAAAAAAAATCCAATGTCTCTTTAAAGTTTAAAGTCTCTCAGGCATGGAGAGAAGACTCAGTGGTTAAGAGCACTGACTGCTTTTCCAAAGGTTCTGAGTTCAATTCCCAACAACCATATGGTGGCTCACAACAATCTGTAATGAGATCTGATGCTCTCTTACTTACGGCATGTCTGAAGGCAGCTACCGTGTACTCATATACATAAATGAAATTTTTAAAAGTTTAAAGTCTCCCAACTGTGGGAGTTTTTAAAATAAAAATAAGGTTAATTCTTTCTTATCTCAAAAGAGAAGAATCAGGACACAGTCACCATCTCAACAAGGTAAAACCAAACTGCACAAGTGTAAATAACTCAATGTCCAGGTATCTGGGGCTCACCCATGATCTTCTGGGCCCCTCCAAAGGGCCCGGGTCGTTCTCTAGCTCTGGCCTCTGCAGCACAGATGTTTTCTAAGTTCCAGCTGGCTCCTCTCCACTGCTGCTGTTCTTGGTGGTCATCCCTTGACATTGGCATCTCCAAAATGCTGGGGTCACTTGCTGCAACTGGGTTACACTTTCACCATCATCTCAGCTGGGCTCTAGACAGGACCTCCAACCTGTCACACAGTGCCAAGCCTCAGCTGCTCTCCATGACCCCTTCCTCCCTTCAAAATCGATAACCCCCGGGTGACGCTTACACTACCCAGTTCAGCTGCCAGCTCAAGGTACAGCCACCTGCGGAACACAGTTTCTGTGTGCTGACTCAGGAAGCCTTCTGAGATGATGAGTAATGCTGGTCGTCTCCTCTTCTTGCTCTTCCTCCTCCTCTTCCTCTTGTTCCTCCTCCTCTTCCTCCTCTGGTTTTTGTTTGTTTGATTTGAGACAGGATTTCTCTGTGTAGCTCTGGGTGCCTGAGACCAGGCTGGCCTCAAACTCAGAGAACCTCCTGCCTCTGCCTCCTGAGCGCAGTGATCAAAGGTGTGAGCCACCTCTGCCCCGCTGGTGGTCTCCTAATCAATGGTGATTCTTCAGTCCAAGCTGACCAACATTCCTTGTCCAAGGAAAGAAAAGGTTTAATTTCAGTGGTTCTTGTCAACCACACCCAATCTTTCAGCTCCAGACAACCAGACACCACTCAGGACCCACGGAAGAGCCATCTCTCCAGCCCACAGCTGGATCTTACTGAGGCATTTTCCCAACTGAGGTCCCCACCTTTCAAATGATTCTAGCTTGGGTCAAGTTGATATGAACCTAGCCAACATGATGTTGTTCTAAGAAGATATCTATCTGTCTGTTTGTCTGTGTGTCTGTCTGTCTATCTATCTATCTATCTATCTATCTATCTATCTATCTATCTATCTATCTATCTTTCCCTCGAGTTGTGTGATACCCTGACAGTTACCAACAAACTCACAGGCAATATTGAAGAAAAGTTTTGTGCTGGTAAAAAGATGTAAATGCAGTCTGATAGCACAGCATTTACAGAGATGGAGTCAAATTGATTGGAATTCCAATATGGGCCTCTGCAACCAGAAAAGTTACTTCATTACTCAATTTTGGCTCCTCATCCAGCAACATAAATTTGTAGGAGGAATCTGGAAAAGCCGGCCAGAGGGACGGCTCAACAAGTAAAGCTCTCCCAGGGGACCCAGGATTGATTCCCGGCACCTACATGGTGGCTCACAACCATCTGTCACGGGATCTAATGCCCTCTTCTGGTGTCTGAAGAGAGCTACCATGTATAAGCATACATAAATAAATAAATAATTCTAAAAAAAAAAAACAAACACAGCAACCATGTGCAAAAAAAAATTTTTAATATATACAGGAAAACCCAGGTGAGGCAGAGGGACGACTGAGACGAAGGAACTGTATGAATATGGAGAAGAAATAAAGCAAAGCTTATACCTGACACACTTGCTGGAGCAGCTGGAGAGCTCAGATCAGCCTGACACACGGTCCCAGCCCTCAGGACCAGAGCCACCATCTGCCTACACCTCAGTTCCCTGTTGGCAGCTTCTGCAACTGTGGGGAAATGCTTTCTTGTTGACTAATACACACAGGATATGGTCATCAAACAATTTTTACTTACTCTTTGTTTACCATGTGTGAGTGTCCTGCCTACACGTATCCAAGTGTCGGAAAGTTGAGGCAGGAGGGGACTCCCGGGGCTTCATTCAGCCTGGTGCTCAGCGAAGACACAGCTGTCAGTCTGACATGCTGGGGCTTAGCTTGAGGCATGGATACAAGGAAGAGATATGAGAGCCTGCCACCACAGCAGATACAAGGGCCACTGCTCAGACCTCCTTTAGGGGGTCCTGGAGTGACTCCCTCCCAGAGAAGCCTTTCTCTGCAGGCTTTCTGACGCCACCCTGACCTGCCTCATGTGTCCCCTCTCTGACCTCCTCCCCGAGGCTCCATCCTGTCCCTTCCTGCCCTTGCCATGACCCTATCCGAATTGCTGCTTTCTAGTCCCCGATACGGCTCTAAGTTCATGTCCCCAGAGGGGAGGGCACACTTGACACACTAGCTCCTGATGTTAGTCTGGTGTACAGCCACACAGGGCCCAGGTCTCTTAAAGGTTCTCCAACCCTGACCCACAGCTTATTGAAGTACCCCCTCAGACAATCAGCCCCTGGGCTACAAGCATGAATGACATCACCCTCTAACCCCTTCACTCCTGGGTCTCCAGACATCATGCTAAATAAAGCCAGTCCTGGCCCTGGTCCTTCCCAGTCCTAGCTCCTTTTCTCTCCTTATCAGGTGTCCTCTCTGTTGTCTGGTTGCTCACCATGCCCCCCACTCCCCTGTCTAGTTCTAAAGGCAGCCATTGCTGTCCTTTTGTACCCATTTTCCTGCCCTGGCTCCCCATCTTTCAGTCCTAGAGCTAGAAGCTTCAAGGGCCTCTGGAATCCAGCCACTCTGTCTGTCCAGATCCTCTAGGTGACTGTCCCTCCATTTCCCCTCCTATCCCATAGGACGACCCCTGGCTTCCTTTCCCTTCGGGAAGCCTTAGGGCCTTTGCTACTCCTGAAGCATTCCTCATTCCTGTAGGACCTGCTCCTTACCTCCCGCAGCTGTCCTCAGATGTCAGCATGACCTGACTTAAAATGGCAGCCCCACGTGTGTGCATGCTTTGTTCATAAGCTGGCCCTCGCTGCCTCAAAAGCCCCAGAGTCTGGCTCCATGTGGGATTTCTCTTTCCTGTCCACATGTCAGGCTCACAGGCCCTAGGTACATGAATGGTGGCTGAACCGCAGAACTTAGCTGGCTGGGCTTGGGGACAGGAAGACATGCCCCTTGCCTACAGCTGTCTCCTCAGGATAGACCTCAGGAGATCCTGCTTGGGAACATTTCTGTCATAGGGTGGGCTGGGGGTCCTGCCTGGATAAGTGGAAGAGGCAGTCCCTGGGAACCGCAACAGGGTCTCGGTCAGGCCTTCAGCTGCCCAGACAGGGCAGCTCCATTCACCGCCTGAGGATCACAGAGGGGACAGAGTAAAGCCACTCTGCAGGGAGGGGGCTGAGTAGTCAGGCACTCAGGGTCAGAACACTGATGAGCTTTGTAGCCTGCCTGCAGCCTCATCCTGAGGCCCTTCTGCTTAAGCCTGTGGGTGGGCTTTGAGTAGCCAGTAAAGGCACAAATGATTGGCACAAGAACAGTCAAATAGACCAGTGGACAGGAGGGCGGGTCCAGGAAGCCACCCCTCCCCCACCTGCTGATTTATAACAAAGACCACTGCAGTGCAGCCAGCAGCTTAGCCCATCTTTCCAGGCTGTCTCTTCAGCTGGACAGTGACTGGGAAGGACGGGGTGCGGGGAGAAGCGAGGTGGCCCTCGGTCCAGCATCACATTATACAGATATTTAAAAATAAAAAAGCGGATCACGCACCAGAGGTAGAAAAGCAACCCCTCCCCCCCATTTAGAATAAAAGGTAGGAACTCTTTCAGACACTGTTCGGCAGAGATTTCTACTCTAAGACACTAATGGCAGTTACCATGAAAACCAGACTGGACCTCATGGAACCAGAACTTGAAAACCATGGGTCTTTGGGTAAAAGTGCCTGCCACCAAGCCAGATGACCTGAACTGGATCCGGGACGTACACGGTAGAAGAGAGCTGGTTCCCGCAAGTTCTCCGGCCACCATGCATGCATTTGGCACACACATGCATACCGACACACCAATGGATATGTGCAATTAATTTTTTTTTGTTAAAAGTGATACCAATACCTGCTAAAAGCGAGCATTTATTTTTATTTATTTATTTATTTATTTTAGATTTATTTTATTTGAGTGCACTGTAGCTGTCTTCAGACACCCAGAAGAGGGCATCAGATCCCATACAGATGGCTGTGAGCCACCATGTAGTTGCTGGGAATTGAACTCAGGACTTCTGGAAGAGCAGCCAGTGCTGTTAACCACTGAGCCATCTCTCCAGTCCAAATGTAATGAATTTTTAATGATTTATTTTTTATTTTATTTGCATTGTTTTTGCCTGTATATACTTCTGTATGAGGATGTAAGATTCCTTGGAACTGGAGCTACTGACAGTTGTGAACTACCATGTGGTTGCTAAGAATTGAACCCAGGTCCTCTGGAAGAGCAGCCATAGGTTCGGGAAGGTATTAGGAACTTGAAGGTGCCGCTGGGAGAGTGAAAGAGTGAGCCACATGCCCCTTGCCACCTCTGCACACATTGATAGGTGGACAGAGAGATGTCTGGTCTAGACTTTGCATCCATACCATACCAAGACCTCCTACAAATCAGTAAGAAGAAACAACAAAGCAGTCATATTGTGGACTTGAAAGGCATCAAAACGGCTCATATCCAGGTGAACAAATGACCTCTTCATTAGGGAACAGAGACTTTTCTGAGGACGTTACCACACGCTCCCTAGAGCAGCTAAGCTAAGACCATTCTGAGTGGGTGAGGCTGGGTAGCAGCAACAGTGCTCAGCAGGATGATGGTGGCCGAGTCTTTTGGCTGCTACGACACATTCTGATGCCTGCCGGCGACCTAGCTGCCCCACTTCTGTCCTTAACAGGCCGTGGCTCATTTTCCGTGTCAGCTTGGCTGGGTCGGGAGAGGTCCAGACATGGACATATAGGCGTGTCTTTGAGGGTATGTCTAGGTGAGGTGCAAGTAGACCGAGCGGAGTAGTCTGCCCTTCCTGATGGGGATGGGCCTCATCCAATCAGTTGAAGAAAGAACCAAGTGGAACAAAAATGCTGATCTTTCCGAGAGTAGAGGGACTTTCTTCCAGTCTGACTAAGCCGGAACACATGGCACCATCTGCTGCCCTGTGCTGCGGAAGTTACAAACTCCATAATCACACAAGACAAGTCTTGTTAACAAGCTTCTTTATGCGAACATCAACATAGGTGTCAGTGTAGCTCATGTTAGCCATGTCTGTCCAGAGAACCCCAAGATAATCCATAAATCAAACAAGAGCTTAGGACCAAGTAAGAGTGCATGTACCAGCTTTAGCTCCACAGGACACATTTAGTGCCTCGGTTTTCTAGACACTGAAGTCTGAAGTCCATTTGTGGGGAGGGTTGGGTCCTTCTGGAAGCTTCAGGGACATTTTTTTTTTTGGTTTCTAGAAGCTGTGGGATCTTTGCTTACCTTGGCCTGAAGCTGGCCACTCCCAACCCTGCCTCATATCCAGCGGCTTTTCTTCCTCCCTTCTGTCTTCTCTCCCTCCGCAGAGCAGGGCTATCTCTTGTCACAAGTTTGCTTTGCCAGGCCTCTGGGCCCTGTTTCTCTGACCACAGCACTCTTCCTTCCTCTTTCAGAGGCTGAGAACCCCCAAAGCTTCCTCCAGAGACTAGAAAAGGTGTGACAGGGAGCTGTGCTTCTGCCAGATGCTGGCCACAAAGACAGCAGCACTGGCCACAGCATACCGTACTGTCAGCTGGACACAGAGGCTCATATCTGCAATCTCAACATATGGGAGACCGAGGCAGGAGGATTGCAGCAAGATCTAGACCAGCCTGGACTGTATAGTGAGTTCCAGGTCAGCCTGGACTACTCAGCCAAGACTTACAAAAGTAAAAAGGTTAATTTAAACTATCCATAGGAGCTGATGAAACGGCAGAGTGACTGTGTACATGAACTTGAATCCAGGGTTCTGCCCCAAGCACCACATAAACAGTGTGGCATAGCTCTGGAGTCCTGGTATGTGGGAATGAAAGCAGGAAGGTCAGAGGTTCAATGCCATCCTCAATTATATAGCCACGTGTGTGCGAGTGAATACCTACATGTACCATGCCTACATACGTGCACCTCGAATTGCCAAAGAGCAAAATTAATCAATACAAATTTAAACGAGTAAATGTCAATTAATTAAATCAATGCGGCAGTATCCTTATCCCAGAGTCATCCAAGTCTTCAAGGCTGGGGCTTGAAGCCAGACGATGCACCAGTAGCCCGGCCTCCAGCCCAAGGGACAGCTACGGCTAGTCAAAGCCTGGCTGTCCCTCACAGGCTGTGAGACTGGGAACAAGTAACTCTTCCTCTTTGGACCCCATTGTTCCCCAAATATTCACAGGCGATGCTGTTTCTCTACACCTTGCGTGCAGTCAGACCATGGACTTTTTGTCCTGCTTCAGACCTTCCCAGCCAGGGAGGATCTTAGAGGGCTGCTCTGATCTCCAGCCTCTGGGAGCACTCCTGCTCTCTAGACTGCATCCAGAAAAAAAAAAAAAAAAAAAGGAAAGCCACAGCCGGTGTCTCCTTTTACCCGAGAGGCAGCCAGGCAAGGGAAGGTGGGGGACAGAGTCTCACACTACAACCCAGGTTGGCCTGCATCTTGTTTACAGAGGTCAGGCTGGACTTGAGTCTAGTTGGCTCTCTCGTCCCAGCCTCCCTGGTGCTGGAATTATGAGATGCACGCTGCCGTGACAGCCTGAGAGGTGGTAATTTGAGAGCAGGGGCCACACAGGAACAGGCCAAGTCAAATCTGGCCAGTCCCCTCTGCTTTCTAAAGCTGACCCTCAGCTGCCTTCTCCTTAGCCCAGAACACAATGCCCACGGCACACCACTGAGCCATCCACTGTCCTCAAAGATTTCCCCAGAAAAGGAAGACTTCTTCCAAGGAGGCAAAGGCTGATTTGTAGAAACATATAGAAGGAGGAAGTCCCCTGTCCTGTACCCAGGCACCCCTGCCATCTGGCTACAGTCACCTTCTCTGCGTCAGTTTGAATTGCCTACGCATTTTCCAGCCTTGCCCAGACTGAATCCCACCCTCCCTACCTGTGAGAGGGGGTGTGGAGACCTCCACGGTTCCCTAACTAGCTAGTGGACATGCCCTAGGTAGTGTGGACCCCACATCCTGGATCTCTTTAGGGAAACATGTCCACACCTCTGCAAGGACAGGCACATTGCCTCATGGGACAAGCCAGGCAACCCAGGCCGTTTGTGCTCTTCCCGTCCTGGGTGGGGACCACAGTCCTGAGCGGAGGACTTGCATGAACAGTATCCCACCTTGCCTCCTCCTGGACCACCCTTCAGCAGAGTCCTTACTGCTGCCTCCAGCTGCTGGCGGCCCAGAGCCCTCACCCTGTAACTGCTTCTTTCCACGCGGCCTCTGAGTCTCTCCCAACAGAGGATCTTCAACGCTTCTAATCTCCCTGCGTCTCCCTTGCATCTTCCCAAATACACACCGGCTTCATCTCTGGATCCTTATTTCTTTCAATACCTGGAAAAACCCCTTTCCAGTTAGAGTCTGGGTCAGGCTCCAGGGGACTTTAACTTACACTTTCCTTTCTTTACTCTTTCTTTAGTGGGGGAGTGACACCATTTAGTTCACTACAGTGGGACCCCCAAAGCACATGCCTGTGAATCCAGCTTGTGACACCCCCCAACACCTCCCTCACACCTATAATTTGTACATCAGCTTTGTCCCAACCCCCAGGGCTTCCTAACCTACCTGAAACCCTTCCAACTTGAGAAGGCCAGCCTATCCTGACCAGCGGCCATAAATATACATGCCCAGCGCTGGACAAGCTTCCTGGGCATTTAGCAGAGACAGAACTGCTTCGATTCAAGGCTGGTCTGAGTTGTAGCATGAGACTCTGTCTCGACACCAATAATAATAATCACCACTTTTGTCTTGTTGCTGGGCAGAAGTCCCTGATATGTGAATCCCTGACCCCAGCTGAAAACAAACGCAGACATTCGAAGTGTTTCTTGTGCTGTTTGTGGCTCGCAGGGCTGGTTATGACTAAGAGGTGAGTCTGAGAGCTGTAGCAAGTCACTGGCAGCCAGAGGGGCAAGTCTGGACAGGACTTGGGAGGCAGGACAGAAGGTAAGGGCCTGACCATAGAGGGGGTGTGCCCCAGAAGGAAAGGCTTTTTTCTTTTCTTTTTTATGTAGCCTTGGCTGTCCCGGTGTTTACTATATAAGACCAGGCAGGCTGGCCTTGAACTCAGAGACCTACCTGCCTCTGCCTCCCAAGTGGTGGGATTAAAAGTCACTATGCCCAGCAGGATGGTTGCTCATGCTAATAGAACCAACGCAGGAAGAAGGGGCACCTGGTTAGGCAGCAGGACTTCCTGGTTAGTGACAGCTGCGCATGTGTGCCTAGTCACCCTATGTGACTGGAGACAAAAAAGAGCCTCAGCCAGGACAGCCAGATCACGGGGGAGCTTGTGAAATGGTGGTAGTGCCATGGGGGGTATTCTCTGTAGAGCTCCTGCCTCTGGAGCCAAGGTGGCCCAGTAAGTCTGTGGATGCCTGTTCTGGCCTTGAAGATGGGGGTGGGATGTCTGAGGAGAGGGACAAGGTGACAGCTATCCAGAGCTGACCTGTTCTCCACTCACACATGGGTCTTGCTGCCACCCCACCCATATGGGGACAGGCCACCTGCTTCACTACAAGAGACACTCGCTTTCTGTTTCCAGTTTCCCACCCCAACCTTTGAACTTTGAACCTGAGGTTAACTGATAATGTGAATTACCTGGTGGGAGGGAAACACCTGAATCATCAGGGCAGGACTTATTTCCCCCCTCTCCCGTGGGACACTCCACCCAACTCTCAGTCATGTTCCCCTAGAGTTTGGCTTCTCAGTGCCCTGCGTAGCCTGTCATAAATGAGGACGGTGGTTGTATAGGTCCCCGCTTGCATTTGGGGGTCTGCTTTGTGGGATAAGGAGTGTAACAGGGCTGGGATCTGCTCAAGACCCTCCCCCAGTGCTTTCCTCTGGGCTACTTAGGGCTCCCTGAATTCCTGTTAGAGCCAGTGGTCACTAGACCCTTCTGAGGATTCACAGGTACAGCCCGACTCTCACTGCTCAGAGCTCACAAGGCTGGGACTGTATGACCTTGGTTCACGTGTGTCTCCTGCAACCTCCCTAAGTGTCTTTGTGGGAGTAAAGCCTTGGCTCCCTTTTCTGTGTGTGTGCTGGTCCCCCAATGGTCTCACCAGAAGAGAAGCAGTAACTAAGAGGGTCGGGGGTTTGCTGTCTCCTTAGATTCCAAACTTCCTATTCTTTCTGAAGTTTTTAAAGAGTCCAGGGCCTATTCCGATTACACTTACAGCCACATCCAGGTCCTGTGGGTCTGGGTCAGTGACTCCTGGTGCTCACCTTCCACGCACTTCCTGTCACGAATTCTACAGGACCCCCCACCCTGGGGAATGGTTGGGGCCAACCTATCCCCAGTCACGGGGTGGGCCTGATGAGGTAGGTCTGAGATGGGTGGGGTGGGGTGGGCAGAACATGTGTGCGGTCACATGAGTGTAGGGGCCTGTGGAAGGGACCCAGCCTTGCAGATGTTTTCCTGCTGCCATGGGCTGGCTGCCCAGTCCCTTCTTTAAGGAACCACTGTGCCTCACCTCTGAATGGCTGGTGGAGGTCAACCCTAACCTAAAAGTCCCTGGTACAGCAGGTACGAAGTACCTTTTTGGTCTCAACATGCAGATTTGGATGTTACAGGTTTGTCCTCCCCAGGAGCTATGGGATTCTCACAGTCAGGAACCTGAACCTTGCTGAGGTTTCTCTCTCCACGTATGCTGAGAAAACACCCTTTGCTAGCCACATCATGGGGGAATAGGAAAAGGGCTTGTTTGCAATTCTCCTTAAGCCTTCTCTGTGGGAGCACATGTAGGTACCTGAGGGGTCTCTGGGACAGAACACTAGGGCTGAGGCACTGGACCCATCCTTAGCAAGCCACTGACTTCCAGGCCTGCACTTTTTCTGGGGTAGTGTTGACTGGTTGCTGCTGACTACAAAATAAATACATTTCAAGAGAAACTTGAGGAATATATATATATAAAGATTATAAACAAAATTCACCCGACCTCCTGTATAGGATAGTTAGATGGTATGGTTCTTAGGGTCCTCAGACTGTTGATTCAGGAGTAGACCGTTATAGTCTGAGTTCTTGGGCTCCCAGTGTCAACAGGGTTATAATCCTTCACTAACAATGCAGGGAGAACCCCACTTCCTAAACCAGGCCCACGACTGCCATTTAACAACAGGTCTCTGTACACCCCCCCACCCCCTTCCTCCAGGAAGTTCTTTAGGACTGATCCACAACCCACAAGGTCCCCTCCTGTAGGTGGGTCCTTCCTTTATCAAGAAGGAGGCTTGTCTTGTCTGCTCAATGCCAAGAAAGAGGCCACTTTCTCTGGATGACCAAGAATTCTCAGGAGGCATGCCTGCCCCACACTAGCCAGACCAGACTAGGTTTCTGTTGCTCCTGTATGCCTTAGGCAGGTCCTTCACTCTGTACCTCTGGCTGCAGTCACTTTAACAGAAAACCTGACTTTAGCAACATTGTTTTAGACCTTGGACTTCAAGCTGGATTTTCATCTCTCCTACCTGCCCCAGGCACATGGCCGGGGAGACTGTACAACCAATATCTGTTTAAGAATAAACCAAAGCCAAAAAAGCCAGCAATTCTTGTTCTGAGACCCACTGATCCTCTGGTCCCGTGGTCACCACGGGGTGTGGGTCCGGACAAAGCCGTGTTCATCGAAGCCCTGGGCCTGATGACAGTGGTACAAGGACCCCATTCTCTACTGTCCCCAGCTGTGTCCCCTCCCCCAGTGGGCCAGACATCCTGGGAGCCCCCACCCTTGGGGCCAGGCTCAGCTGCAGACACTCAGAGAAATTCACAAGGGAGCTGGCTGGGAATAGGCCCCTGTGTCTCTGTGTGTGTGTGAATAGGTGTGCATGTCTGTGTGTGTGTGTGTGTGTCCTGCATGAACAGTGCAGCAGCTGCGGTAGGCTCCTCCTGTCCACAGCGGGAAGCTGCCCTGCATTTTTACAACTAATTTTTGAACTTAAGAGTCGAGGTTCCCTTCCAGCCTGTTAAACGTAATCTTGGTTTCAGGCCAACCTGACCCTTTGGAATCTGGTTTCCAGATTCATGCTGTACATTAGCTATGCCTCCAGATTCAGACAGGGAGACCTGCCCTGCTGGGCTTTATCCCAGTGACGCAACAGGGTGCCTGAATGTGGCCTTCAGAGGGGATAACCCAGGAGAATGGACCTCTGGCACGTTCTTCCTTGGGTGTGGTGGTCCAAAACACCTAATGCTGGTCTCAAGGCAAAAGGTGGAACTCCATGGGTGTCAGGACCCAAACACCAGCTAATTCTTGTCCCATTTTGTGGAAGAACCCAGGGTCTATATATCCAGGTCCTGGGTGAGGCCAACTTATTCGATGATTGTAAAATGGGCCTCATCCTCATGCTGGGTGGCTCTTGACAAGTCTAGAGGCTCTTTACGGGAGCCCGAACATCATATTCTCATAGGTCAGGGAAGCGAGCAAGGTATGAGTTGGTTCAAGCCTCATCCCTTGGAGTCCAGGGGCACACGCTCACTGAAAACTCAGACCTTGGACAGCTGTGCCAACACAACCCAGGTGGTAACACCTAGCCTGAAGCAGCTAAGTAATGTGTGGCCCAAGGCAGCAGGGCCTAGGTTTCCCCTCTGGGTCCCCAGGGCATTGTCCAGGCATCCTCTTAGAATGACCTCCTTCTAAACACTGACAATAGCTGGAAGAAAGCCGGCTCCTTTAAGGACAGGGCGATCCTTGCGGCACCTGGGGAGTCTTGCAGCAGTCAGTGGAGGGGTGTGGGGGCTCGTGGCCACGGTGGGGACTGGGTGCTCTCCTCTGGATGAGGTGTTCCTGGGAGCTGGGGTTTGGGAGAGCACCTGAGATGTTATATAATTCTGGAGCCTCGGCTTGGGCATTCCACCCGGGCGCCTGGCTCTGAAATCCCACCAGAAGTATGACTGCGAGAGGGCAGTCCGCGAAGTGTCGCGGTTCTCTAGCGTACTAGTATTGAGAAACCAGGTGGAAAGAAACCTCTGGTCCAGAGCTCTAAACCCCAGGCAACCACAGTCTTCCTCCCCGTCCCAACCCCCTCCACAAAAGCGCTAAGAGCCGGCATGGAAGAGAAAGAGATTAGATTTCGCTCCCCTCTCATCAATTTTCTGTTTAATGTCACCAGGCCTCATTGTGGGAGAGGGAAGCACGTCACCCAGGCCATAAATTTCTGGTTATAGTGCCTCCGGCCGCTTTCCTCCTCTTCGGGACAGGGATGTCTGCAAGCAAGTGGGGATTCTAGCGCCCGCCTGATCCTTCTCAGGATGCGGGTCCTGGGCGGCTAGCTCCACCAGATCTGCGATGCGCTCCTGGCACTTCCAAAGAGCTTTTGTTTATGACTCGGAGATGTAAAGGCTTTGATTTTTTTTTTTTTAAACCGCCCACCTCAGGAGGCTTTTCTTGTTTGCATCTGGAAATCATGCTACTTTAAAACCTAGTGGGAAGACAACTACCCGGTCCCCCCAATTGTGTGTGTACTTCTCACTGGATGGGAAGCAGCCTCATGCTGGATTCCCAGTGCACACCGGGTCTGTCCCACGGATATGCAGGGCCCAGAGCTCTGTAACCGCATTTCAGTGCCTGCTTAGGTGGAGTATACCAGAGTGCGGAAACTGGGGTTCAGTGCTGGCCGCAGGTTTCTCTGGCCATCCTGGCTTCTGGTGAATATAGATTGTCCCCCGGAGTTTCCTTTCGGAACCACTTGTGGACACTTCTCTTGGTTGGGGAGTCAGCACCTCAGCTGGTATTGATGCCCGAGAACTAGGGTGGAATACGTATTCATTCTTAGAGGTGGGGGGAGATGGATCTATTGACTGACTTTTAATTTAATGGATCAACTGTCCTGCTAACGGAAGAGGCAGTGGACATACCACACTCTGCCCAGAAGACAGCACTCAGGAGGCCCAGCTGCCTCCAGGTTTGAGGAGGGTCTGCCCCTCAGTGGGAACTTTGAGAGATTCTTCCCCAGAAATTAGGGAGAAGGGGCAAAATGTTTGTCTCACCTTATTTTCTTCCCAGAAGGGGGTCTTCTGCTGGGTGTAGAACACAGAGCTCCAGAACAAGACAGGTGTGCTCTGTGGTTGTGGGTTTTCCTAACTAGGAACCTTCTGTGGGGTAGAAATAGTGGTGGGGAAGTCTGGCCAAAGCTGGCTGTTCCCAGTATGAGGGCTTGGAAGAAGCATGAGTGGCCGTGGATCCTGTCAAACCCTGGGCCTTGAGGCCAGCAAAGCCAGGTCAAAGGAATCCCCGACACCCAGCCTACGTACGTCTCTTTCTTAGGGACTAGAAGAAGCTGGAGTATCCACACACACAGAGAGACTGACCTGGTACTTGCTCCTGACCTATGCCTGAGTCTCCCCAATCACCCAGGCTTTCCCTTCTGGACTCCTATAGTCATGGGTGGTGGGGGATGAGTTCAGAGGGCACGTCTGCCCTGCTGAGACCGAGGGCTATCTGGATCAGCCTAACATGAAAATGAATCACTCCTTATTTAGGCAGACCCCCTCCCCCGCAAGCAAGCTATCCTCTTAGGCCTCTGAAGCCTGTTCCTCTAGAACCTTCCCAGGCTTAAAAGAAGCCACATCTAGCCTTAGACGAAGAGCCCTGGAAGGCTGGATGGCGTTCAGGCCCAGGAAGCTGCTTCTTCAGCTGTGGGGTACGCGGCATCTCCCACCTTCCCTAATCCCTTTTAGTACCAAGATCTCACTATCACTAGTAAAAGGGCCCGGAGAAGCCTGGCAATAGATGCTTCTGCCCTTTATGAAAATCACTTTAATTTACCCCAGATGGGTCTCCTCACTGATAACCTCACGCAACGAGCCCTCTGAATTATGCTTTCCCTGTGAACACACTGGGTTATATTTAGCCACAAATTACGACTGTGTTTAACAAGCACCTTTCCTGCGCAGGAAGGGGGCTGGGCAGCCTCCTGACCTGGTTGGAGGAAATCAGCAACAACTGAATTTAAACCTCCCTGGGAGGAAGCGGCACAGCGGCTGGGAAGCTGTTTATCTGACTTCAAAGTGGTCGGGGCTTCTCTCCTTGCTTCTTTAAAACTTAGAGGCAGGTCTGAAGATCCCTCTATGGCCTTAAAGGGAAAACCTCTGCCTCCCACAGGGGTCCCTCTGGCTTGAGCCAGCTTCAATTTAGCAAAGCTCCAGGCTTGGTTTGGAGCTGTGTCAGGGAAATGCCTTGGGGAGGATGTTGGTGATGGGCACAGCCAGGCCTCCAGAGGTGTGTGTGGAGAGGAGGTGACTCTTAGCAAACCAGGATCCTGCACCTCTCCCTTCTTTGCTTCTGTGTTTTGTCCCCTTACCTGGGCCTCAGCCCAGGCTCCAGTTGGAAGGGGGCAGGAGCCCACAGGTCAGTGTCACACCTCCAGCTCCCTTACCTACTCTCTGTTTGAGAGTTCTGTCCTTGGGGGGAGAAGCCCATTTACCTTTTGATGAGCACCACCTCCACTTTCTTCTCTCATTCCCAGGCACAGAGCACCAAGCCAGTACCTTTGGGGAACATGAACACACACACACACACACACACACACACACACACACACACACACACCTCAATGTTCCAATTATCTCTTCAAATTCTAGACTGAGGTTGCAATCTCCGAGGGAGGAACATCAGCTCCAACCCAGGCCCTCCTGTCCATCTTTCCCCGGCTGGATCCAACCTGGAAGTGGCTGCACTGCACACATACAAACCCTCTCCCCTCCAGGTCCCTTGCCCCTGAGACCCAGAGCTGCTCTCGGGCTCCAACCTTGAACATGGCCTCTGGACTCGGCCCTTTTACTTCTGGTGGGAAGAATTAAGAGTCAATTTTTTTGTCGTCAAGAAATTGTTTCTAATTTCCCCTCTGACTAATGGCCCAGGGAACAATGAAGGCACCCAACACACAATTACCCGGCAGAGCAGGGCCGCTGTCCTCCGGCCCAAGCAGGCATTTACGGTTTTATGTAACTTGAGATACACCCCCACCCCCTTGTATTAAAAAGTGATTATTTATTCAATGAGTTCACACAGTAGGCTCTCTGTCATTTGGAAGCTGGGAGGCCTAGGCCTGCTTCCAGTCTCCTGTCTTGTAAGGGCGGTGGGGGAAATGCTGGAGGAGGTACCAGGGTTTGTGGGTAACAGGCTGCTCTGCCACGGGTTAGTCAGTTATAATTGAGAGTGCTCGTACATGTGTGATGTGTGTCAGTGTGTTGTGAGATCCAAACTGTCTTTTTAGATTACATTTATTTATTTTCTCTGTGTGCCTGCCTGCCTGCCGAGCTGCCTGGCTTGCCTGTTGCAAGAGGAGTCAGTTCCCTCCTACCACAGGAGAACCAGGAGATCCCGGGATCTAACTCAGGTGCCTGGTGTGATGTGAGACTCACATTTTGTGGCATACGTACACATGAAGTGTGAGCCCGCTGAATGCGTATGCAGAGCACACGTCCAAATCGGCGCAAGTGTTCGAGGGTGATGAAGTCTGATGTATGAACGGCACAGCTGCCTATGTAGGACGTCCCCAGCCTAGAGGAAACTATGAAGGTATCCGCCAGGCTACAGAGGTGGCTGGTTCATCCAGAGGCCATTGTGCCCTGGGCTAGCGATTGGACATCTGTGGCTGCAGCATTAATAACATACATTAAAAAAAAAACTTTAGGGGACAGCGGAGACGCCATTGCAAAGGCTGACCTACGGCTTATAGTCTGTCTCCTCTCCTCTTCCTAACCCTCCCTGCTTCTTTCCCTTTAGATCCAGCGGTTCTCCACCTAAGGGGTCATGAACTCTTTGGCAAACCCGTCTCTCCAAAAACATTTACATTGAGATTCATATAACAGTAGCAAAATTGCAGTTATGAAGTAGCAATGAAAATAATTTTATGGTTGAGGGTCACTACAACACGAGGAACTGTATTAAAGGGTCGCAGCACTCGGAAGGGTGGGAACTACTGCTCTAGAAGGACCCCGGTCCTCACGCCACGTTCTTCTAAAATGAAAAACATTTGTTAGTTTTGGATAGCAGGAAGTCAAGGAGGAAACCAGGATGGTTTGCTCCGAGAGATAGCGAGCCCAGCCAGACAAGCCCGGGCCCGCCCGGGAGGCCGAACCCTGTGAGAGGAACACGGGAGCTTATTTTGGTCTTGTTGGAACTGCCGGGGGCTGTGCGCCCGCGCTGGGCAGCTGCCAGCCTCTGGCGGCATCCAGAGGCGCGTCTGTAACAACTATTTTGAAACAGTACTGAGCGAAGGAGGAAAAAGGCTACTGGACTTAAGTGAATGCTGAGGCTACAGAGGATGCAGAGGTGGGAGCGAGACAGCAAGGAGCCGAGGCCTTTCACACCGGGGGCGGGGGGCCGGGTCTCCCGGATGTGAGGGGACACAGAACGGGGACTGGGGTGTGTGGACACAGCACATGGCGGGGGTTGGAGACAAATCCTCATGCCCAGCTTTTAGGGATCCGGAGGTGCCGATCCCCAAGATTCTAAACCGGGCTGAGGAGGAAAAGAAACCTCGTGTTCTCAAGTCTAGCCAGCAGACCTGCGGGTGCATCACCGGTGTGCCCTTCTGTCTCCACCCGCCCAGCAGGGTTAGATCCCAAGCTCTAGGTTCTTTCCGGCCCGGCCTAGGGGACCCGGGTTACGCAAAATGGAAGGATGGGTGCGGGGCTGTCTAGGCGCGCCCCTCCCCCACACCGGCCTTCAGGGTCCCCTCGAGGTTGCAGCAGCTTGGAGGTTCGCCACGCAGTTGTTCCTGTAGGATCTAATTCTTTTCCTCTTTTACCTCTCTTTCCTCCCTTTTTCCCCCCTTTTTGAGAGGACGGATGGGACGGGGGAGAAATAGTTAAATGTGGAGATACAAAGATTCCTGGATCGGTAACCAAAATCAGTGAAATAAAATAATGAGGAACTCGAATTCCAAGCACTCACAAAATCTGCGGCTTGCAAGGGATGTTTACACCAACCGAGAACGGGGGCGCTCCCGTCCGGGGGCCTCCCGTTGCCAGCAGCGATTTCTCCCGAGCCGGGAAGCTCCTCTGCGTGCGTGCGAAGCGGGAAACGGTTACCCGCCGCCGGAGGAACCCAGACAACGGAGCTCACCTCAGGCCAAGCCCAGCGGCGTTCGCCGTCTGGTCACCACCGAGCCACCGAGAGCCGGAGTCCGCGGCCATCCCGCACAGGACGGCCTGATTCCATCGCGTTGATCGGGTCTCCAGGAGATGCGCCTCCCCGCAGCTCGTGCGCCTCGGCGCGCAGCGGCCACCGCGCTGGCGAAGACGCAATCGCGGCCTGGCCTCGGGTCTACACCCCGCAGTCAGGCTGGACTGCACCGTCCCGGCGGGCTGCGGAAGACCGGGCTTACCTGGAGCGGGCGCCGGCCGAAGCCCGGTCCCTAGCGAGGGGGAAATCCCGGAGTCCCCGCCCGCCGCCCCCATCCTCCCAGGTCAGCGCGGCCCGCAGGGGGCCAGGCCGGCCCGGCAGTGCGCCCGCTTCCCCTTTCTCTTCAGATGCCTTTGATCCCCGGGCTCTCCGCCGCACCTCGGCTCGGGAGCTGCCTGGGTCGGCCCGCGGGGACCCTGGAAACCGTCCCCGGTTTATCTCCTTTCATCAAGCGGCCTTGGGCAGCCTTGAAACCGCGGAGCCAGTAATTGCTTTTTTCAGGAGGCCCGGTGCGGACTGGATAACAGCCAATCAGCGCCTTGTTTACACTTAGTGATGGACAGCCCGCTGGCAGAGTGCCAACCAATCATAACCGTTTCGCAGAAGCGAGGGAGGCGGGGAAAGAGAGCGGACCTCAGATCTCAGATTTAACTCCTTTGTGTCCACGCAGGAAAGAGACTGAAAAAATCCAAAGAAATATAGCTGTGTCGTTTGGCATCTACTTAAATATTCCCCCCCAACAGACACAGGAAAAAAAAAAAAAAAGGAGAAGCAGAAATTATGTATTCATCGCCACTAAGACATCACCTCTACTTCTTGAGAATAAATAACATTTGGGTAGGCAACCAAATTCTAACCGAAATATTTGCTTGCAGAATATATTTTAAAGCGGTTTGATTCTGATTATGATAAGGAGAATTGTTTAGAGCCTGTTTTCCATTGTAGAGAGAATTTTGCGAATATGCAGGGACAGGCACTGAAAAATGCTAAGCATGGTTTTCACACCATGACAACCACCCCTAAAATTATCAAGTGAAGATATTTTTAAAATGTAGGGGCTGATAGAAAAAGTAAATCCTTATCTGGGCAACAGAGCCTCGATTTTCATTTCGATTGTTACTGCGGAGGGAGAAAATAATTGAGCGGACAGATAGGTGGCTGGCGAAGGTACATCTGCCCATCTCAGGCAGGAGGAGGAAGGGCATTTATGTCGTCTTGTGGGCATGCCTCAGGCCGAAGTGTATTCCTAGTTTGGGTCGGGGGCGCCTAGGAGTGGAGGTACATTAGGGCAATTCGGGATCTTCGCTTGGAAGTTGGGCCTACTTGCAGGAGGGTCCGCCACCTGCCAGACAGACCCTTGGTATGGACAGAGCATCCGGTTTACAGCGTGAGACTATTTCTTCCTTCTTATTCCGTGCGAAACAAACAAACAAACAAACAAACGAAAAACCCAGACGTTACACCTGACAAATTATGGAAAAACAAAACCACAAATCTCCCCTGGACACGGACACGCGCTCTCGCTCCCCGGTGCTCCTCTCCCGCCCTGCGCCACCACATTCCCATTCAGCAGCAATGATCTGCGCAAAGGGGCTGCGCAGTCGCTGGGCTTGAATTAGGCGCCATCAGGCTTGGTAGTAGCCCTGCTGCTCCCTGATTGGCAGCTCCCTGGCCCGGCGCCAGCCTATTGGGAGGCCTGTTTACGCCGAATGAGTGGCACGAGCTCAGGGCCGTGGAGGGCCGAGCGGCCAATCAGCGCTCCGGCTGCTCCGGGCTGAGTGGCACGAGCTTATTAGTATGCAGGGTCCGTGGCTCGCCGCGCCGGGCTGCAGGTTTGAGAGCCGCTCTGGATGGGCTCGCTAGAGTCGTTGTTGTGGAAGCCGTGCATTCACAGTGCAACAGTCAGCACATTGAAAATACCAGTAGGAATACAAACCAAAGTCACATTTACTGATTTAATTGTATTGCATTCAATTGTATCCAGGAAACAGCCTCCAGTAAGTAACTCAAATTGCTTTCATTTTTAATTTAATTTTAATTTTTATTATTTTATTTTGGTTTTTGGGGGTTTTACATTTTTAAGCAAAAGAAATTCAGGATTGTGATGTTAAGAAATAATAGCGCTTCCCTTTTTAAATCCGTTATGATGTTGAAAGGCTTTTTAAAAAACAAGATGGACTGTGTATATGAGTACGATATTTTTTTTCCTCTGAAAAATTTTATCGATCGCTTTAAAATTCCCCCCGTAATGCGTCCTTGCTTTGCTCTGAGCGCTTGTTGTCTCGATCGACACCCTGCATTAAAAATAAATTATCGAGACAGGACAGAGACCGCCAAGCTTCGTTCAGCGAGAGCCTCGCGGGTAGCCCCGAATGGGCAGTTAGTGAGAGCCCAGCTCTGGAGGAACCATGAGCGAACCCCAATTATTTGCTCCCCCATCTTACTCCCCTCCCCCAGCAATGTTGAATGGGCTCCGCCCGGTCGTTCCGTGGCGCAGGGAACGGTCGGCTCTCGGTGGCCACGGCCGCTGCTTTCCGGGCCTCCGTGAGGGGACAGGAGATTAGAGGGGTACTGGCAGGTCTTCAGGTTCCGCTCCCCACAGATTTAATTCTTTTCAGAACATTTCTCTTTTTTTTCCCCCTTCTGGAGGAGTTGGGGAGGAGGGGGGCTGAACAGTGGGGCGTCTTCATGCGGTGGGTTCTGGGCAGCACGCGGGCTCAGGCCACGACCCGCGTGGCGTGGTCCGGGGACCGGTCCATCCCCCGGAGCTGGGGTCTTCCACTACCCGGTCTCCCTTCTTATCTGGGCCGATGGGGGGGGTGGCGTTTCGCAGGGAGCGGGTTGTGCAACGACGCTGGAGCCATTCGCTCCCGGCGCGCTCCTGGCTTCGGCCTGGCCTTGCAGGCCCCATTGCGCCCACCCGTGCGGGAAACTCGGCAGGAGGGAGCCCACGGACCCCAGACCGTGGCCTCCGCCGGAGGACAAAGGCGTCTTAACCCCGGCGTTTAGATGCAAAATTTGAAAACAAAGCAAACCTTGAGGAGCTGGGGGTAGGAGTGCTAGCCAAGCCTCGGGAGGGACCGCAGTTCTGGGGGTCACGCCCAGCCACCCCGGGGGGGGAGGATTTTGGGGTTCGGGTTCAATAGATGTGTTCTTGTCGGCGACTGGAGCCGCGCGCGGCTCTCTGCCCGCTGCCACCGTTTTCTCTGGTCCAAACATGCCCGCGGTCCATTGCGGTGTCCTGTCCGGGGTTGGGCTCGGGGAGGCCTCGGAGCCTCGGGACTCGGCGAACTGCTGCATCTCAGCTTCCGGCCGCGGCTCTCGGACTGCGGTCTCAGCTTCTGTCCTTCCTCGTTCCGAGGAGCCGGCTGTCCCAAGGCCAAGGCGCGAGCAGAGCAGGGCGGCTCTCGGGCTGGAGGGAACACAAAGAGAAGTCCCTTTGAGTCCGGTCAGAAGCGCCACGGCGGGTACGGGCGACATAACCCAGCCCTTGTTGGCGTAGAAAGTCTAGCAGGCTTGCGGGAAGGGCACGAAGGAGCCGGCCAGCAGCCCGCAGGGGGTGGAGAGTGAAGCTGCGGCGTGAGCTCAGAGCCCGCGTCCCGAGAATCGCGGGCAGCCCCCACTTTCGCTCCTACTTTGAAATGCCTTCCTGGGGGTGGGGGCCCAGAACAAAAGCCCAGCGCACACGACTCCCCGGAGGCCGTCGCCCGCCTTGTACCGCGCGCGCAGCCTCCGACCCAACTCCGGCCCTCGGCGCCTTTGAAGCGGCAGGTTCCTGACCTCCCTTCCCTTCCTCCTTTCCCTTTGTCCTGCTCGGCGCCTCCGGGGTTCGAGAGGCGCCGGCCTGGGTAGGGGCGCGCAAGCCCCTCTCCATCCCGGGGCAGCTCCTCCCCTGACCCCGGCGCTTCCAGCGCCTCGGCCTTTCTTGAGCCTTCCGCGCCTAGGCTATGGCCGAGTAGGCCCGCGCGGTGGAGAAGCGAGTTATTTGTTGGACCCGGGGAGCGTGGAGCTCCCCAGAGGGAAGAGAGCACCAAACCCCTTTGTATGCAGTTTGAGCACAAAGAGAAGTCTTTGTGTAGTCCCGTTTATTTACAATGCAAAATTCTCCGAATAAATATTAAAAAAGCTTATCAGCTGAGCAAATATGTATTCACTTAATACATTATGTTTTCGGTTATAGATTAAATCAGACACAAAATAGTGTGCAAATAAGACAGTGTAGAACCCAGAGCATAAAATATAGCAATTTTAAATGGTATTTACGAAATAGAAAACATCTTAATCGCTTTGTTGTCACGGTGGGGTGGCTTTAAAAAAAAAGGTTTTGATTGTCTGCAAAGTTCACAGTTAGGAATATCTCCGTTCTATTGCAACTGAGACGAAGTATTAAAATAATGCGTATTTCGGAAATAGGGAGAGAAGTATTCGAAATGGAGGAGGGCCGAGAGACTTTGCTCGCACGTGCATGGTGGTGAACAGTTTATTTCGCTTGCTCGGTTGCTCCTCTCAGAGTTTGAAATTGTCTCCGATTTCGCCCGGGAGCAGACTTCCGCGATGGGAGGGGTAGAAGAAAAGGGAGAGGAGGGTCATTTTAAGCCGGCCCTGCCCGAGATGGACCCGGGTCTGCTGGGACCCAGACGCAGAAGGCTGAGCTGTGTGCTTGGTCTGGGCTCCTTCCCTGCAGGGTCGACTTAGGTGCCACGCGGGGAGACCAGCCTCGGTTAGGTGATCGCGGGCAGGCGCTGAATGGAGAAACATTGTGGCCGATTTGGGAGGCCGAGAGAAAACAATTTCTGACTCTCTGAGCCCCCTCCCCCCCAAACCCCCAATCCGCAGAGGAAGATCCTGGGCGAATTTGATTGGGGGGCGGGGTGATTGTTCCAGCCTCACCGGGAACCTCCGGGCTCGGGGACAGCAGGCCAGGCACTGCGGCGTAGCGGCCCAGGTGATGCCGGTGGCGGTCGAGGGGCGCCCGGAGCTCCGGGACGCCAGTCTGGGGTTGTGGCACAATGCTGGGGTGAGGGGGGCGGTCCCACTGAGGCTGAGTGGGGTACGACATTCAAAAGAATGGACTGAAAGACGCATGGGGGGATGGGAGAGAGGAGAAAAGGAAGGTTATTTTAAAAAGAACTCTTGAGTTACAATCAATAAAATTACTCGCTTAATTAGCATGGTTATTCGGTTAAGCGGAATGTAGTAAAAGCTGGACCTCAGAAAGACGGGCGGGGGGTTGGGGGGGCGTAGCGTGGACCCCGGGCTTTTTCCTCCGAGACACCTTTGGGCAGCGGGGGAGGGGAGAGGGTGTGCGTGTGTGTGAGTGTGTGTGTGTGTGTGTGAGTGCGCGCGCGTGCGAGTGTGCGTGATGGCTTCGCAGATTTGGGTTTTTATCACCCAGCGGAGCCAGCAGCCTCTTCGCAACGGCGCCCTCGCCGCAGGGACTCTCAGGGACCAGAAAGGGAAGCTGCGCGCAGCGCGGTTGGGTTGCCTCTGGCTCTTGCAGGCCAAGCGTGGCTCGGACGGTGCGTGTGTGCTCGCGGACCCGCGTGCAGGGCGGCTCCAATGACCCGGCGCGTAAGCGTGTGCAGTAGGGAGTCCTCCGAGCGCTCCCAGCCTCGCTGTCCGGTCTGGATGCCACTCCGTTTGGCGCGCGAGGAGGGGGCCGGTAGCAGGAGGGGCGGGTACCCCGGGCGACGAGAACCCCCTAGTCAACGAGTCTCTTCTGCTTGCCTCTGCAGACCATGGACCTGCACGGCGGTCGCCGGCTCGGAGCGCGGCCGCCGGCGGAGAAGCCCAGTCCGCCGGTGTGCTGACCGGCTCGACTGTCTGTGCCTCCGGTGATCCCGCACGCCGCCTCCTGCGCGCCGCCCGCGCGCCGCCTGCACTCCGAGCCGTTCCCAGGCCCCGGCCACGCTGCTTGCTGGAGGCGGCGGCGGCGGGCCGGGGCCGGGGCCCGGCATGGATGGCCGAGACTTCGCGCCGCCGCCGCCGCATTTGCTCTCGGAGCGCGGGAGCCTGGGCCACCGCAGCGCCGCCGCCGCCGCCGCACGCCTCGCCCCCGCCGGCCCCGCCGCGCAACCGGCCGCGCATTTCCAGCCCGGAAAGTACTTCCCGTCGCCGCTGCCGATGGCTTCGCACACAGGTCAGTGTCCGCCCGGGGCGGGTGCTGTGCGGGAGGCTCCGCCGCAGCAGGCAACAGTGCCCAGAGCAAAGAGCGCCGGCTCCTCCGCTCCTCGGAGCAGTTCTCGGAGCTTCGGTTTCATTTCTCTGTGCAACGCCGAGCTTGCTCACGCCGCTTCCAGCTGCCTTTCCCGGGCTACCCCCGGGTCACGCAGGGAGGCCCCGAGAGCAGGCACCAAACCAAACCTTCAACTCCTAGCCGCCCTCCCCCACCCCTTTCTGCAGAAGTAAATTCTGCGGAAGCCTCTTTTCTGCATTTTGCATTCACCTCCTTAAGACGTTCAGCGTCTGAGACACCGTGGCGCTTTCTGCAGGGACAGAACGACTGTGTGGCTTGGGGGAGGGGGCCAGGGCGCGTCCGGCCCGCGGATTAGAGAGCAGTGCGCGCCCGGGGAGCGCTAATGGGAACTGCTAGTGTAAGACGAGAAAATCCTGTTTCTATATAAAGCCTTGAAGTGTCAGGGCGAGAATGGGTTTGCAGGGGATGCATGCGCTTTAACAAGTGCCTCTGGTATCCTGCTAACGCCGGACTAAGCGTGGCCCGAATGCGGACCGCGCATCCCGCACCGCGGGAACTCAGAGCGGCGCCCCGCTCGGGATTTCGGTGCAGGCGAGTCCGTGTGCTTTAGCTTCGAGACCAGAGACCCTGAGTTGTTCTGATCATTCCCGGCACGCCCCCGTGTTGCGGGCCACTCATGACCCCTTCCCCAAGGGTCTGTTCTTGGTAGCGCTGACCCAGTCTCTGGAGCGAAGCCGCAGCTGGCGGGGGAAGTCATTGACCAGCGTGGGCGGAGCTGGGGGGGCCTGAGGGACTGCGCGTGGACCTGCTGGGTCACCCTCACAGGTCGGCTTGCTTTTGTTTACAGTTTATCCTAAACATCAGAAATATTATTTGCTGCTTTTATTTTTCAGTTTGGCAGTAACAGTTATTATTATTAGCTTGATGAACCGTGAATAGTAATAAAATTATATCTGCTTTAATGGGATTACAATTAGTGTGTGGATTAAAACGGATGGCAACGGCAGGGCTAGAAGGGAAAATGTTGGAGGGGAAAGCAGTCAAAAAGAAAAAAAAAAAACATATTTTCTTTTAAAAAAAAAAATCCTTGAAATTGCCTAATTACTAAAGGGCCTCCAGTTTTTACGGCCTGGGGTTAGTCTGAGTGAGCAGCCCTGGGCTAGAGTGGCCAGCCTCCTGCTCTGGGTGATCCTCACACTGCCGGCTTGCCTTTCCAGGCGGAGCTTCAGCGAGTCTCTGCCTTCCTCTCAGTGGATCGCTTTTTTCTTTTCTCTTCCTTTCCTTTCTTCTCTTCTCTTCTCTTCTCTTCTCTTCTCTTCTCTTCTCTTCTCTTCTCTTCTCTTCTCTTCTCTTCTCTTCTCTTCTCTTCTCTTCTCTTCTCTTCTCTTCTCTTCTCTCTCTCTCTCTCTCTCTCTCTCTCTCTCTCTCTCTCTCTCTCTCTCTCTCTCTCTCCCTTTCTAGATTTACAACTGGAAAGAGAAAGGAAACTACTTGGTTGAACAATTGATGAATTTAAAAATATCTTTTCCCAATATCCCTGCGGTTATTGTCTGTCCTGACTGCTGCACTGAGATGCTGCCCACTTGTCCCTGGCCCACTGGGGAGCAGAGGGGGTGCTTTGACATGTGATGGTCAGTGCTCAGCTTCCCCAACAGCCTCAGCTTCTAGTGGCAGACTGGAGAGGCTGAGTCTGCAGGGTTGAGGAAGAGAGAGGATGCCTCTGCCCTCTTCCTCCAGTGTGCAGTGCCCTCCAGCCTGCTAGGTCACCGTGCTGCAGAGAGCAAGTTTCCACAGTAGTACCCAGGCTGGCTGGGGCTGTGCCCCCTGGGGGGGCAGCTAGGCTAAGCCCAGCTCCCCATCAGTTCAGGTCACTGCTGCCTCCTGCCCCCAGTCACCAGCCCTTAGCCCAGCCAGCTTTTGGTCAGCAGCCATTTCTTCCTTTTTGCCCTTGTTCCCAGATCTAGGTAATACCCAGTCAGGTAGGAATGTGGTGAAGTGGTCTGGACCTTTGTCTTGCTCATACTAACTTGGACCACGTGGTTCTTGGACTACAGGCCACAGAGAGCTGTGAGCAACTGTACCAGGTCCTACTGTGTGACCCCACACCCTTCCTGCTTCCTCATACACTGGGGGGCTCTAGAGGGTTCCCTCTTTTAGTGCTGGAGGCCATGTGTCTCCTGCTTCCCAAGGCCCGGTTTCCATCCCCTTGGGCCCCAGAGGAACCTATTGTGTTTGGAGATGCTGGACTGGGTTGCAAGGAGAAAGCTGGCTGGGCTGTGTGGGGCTGGAGGCCGTTTGCAATTGTTAAGAGCTAGGATGGCCAGGATTTCACATTCATTTTTAGAATCTTGCTACATGTATTTTTAAAACAGGAGTTAGACTTCAAGATCCCTGTACTTTAGTCTAGGTCCTCATTTAGAAAGAAAGGGGGAAAAAAAAAAGATGGGATGAAGTTAAGGAATTTGTCTTTAGATCTTGAGTGTGGGTTTTGTGTGTGGATTTCCAAATGGTCACCCTCTTCTGTTCTCCCTCTGTCTGTGGATGACCTTGGCCCACCGTAGTCCAGCCCGCCCCTCCCTGCCCCAACTGCTGAGAGCAGAATTGCTGGGGAAGACTCTTCTTCCCTGAGTCTGGGTAGGATACAGACATCCAGGCTGCCCTTCCTCTGCTTCGAAGGACTTCCTTGTGCGCTATGCTCTCCCCACCTGCCTGACCAGGCTGAGCTAAGGGTCTCTCCACTTCCTGCCCTGCTCCATTCCCACCTGGTACTTTGATGGTGTCAGCTTGCGGGACCCTACGGGGCGGGGGAGGAGGGATGAGGATGGGCTCCCGGGTGTCTTCCATTGTTTTCCCCGAACTGAAAGTGTCAGTCTCTCGACATCCAAGCTGTAGGATCTGGTAAAGCGGTGCTCCCTTAACCTTGTCAAGGAGAGGTGCAATTAAAATGTTTGGAACCATTACTTTTAGTTCGGTGTAAGGTTTTTTTTTTTTTTTTTTTTTTGTCTCTAATACAGATGGTCCGGAGGCAAAGATGTGAAATCTAGAGATGGGGAAGCACACACACCAAAAAAAAAAAAAAAAAAAAAAAAAAAAAAAAATCAACATGAACTAATCTAGGTTTTCTCCTCCGTGCTACTGCCTGGAGTGACTTGGGGGAATCTCTTCTCTCCCCGGGAACGGGTTTAATCAGGAGGCAGCTGGCTCCGGGAGAAACCCGGGAGCTGTGTGCTCGCACACCCCTCCCCCTTTCCGGCTGGGTCAGCTCCTGTCCTGCCCTCCTAGAGCCAGCCCCCCAGGGTTGGGGCTCCACCAAGGGGCTGGTTCACTTCTTGGTGTGAATCCTCTTTTTGGACTCTTCTCCACCCCCTTTGGCTTTGGGATGTGATTTAGCCTGGCCTGTGCAGCCATGTGTCTTGGCTACGGCTTTGGGGGGATTCAGGCAGGCCCTTTCTGGAGGGAGACTGCCAACCTATTTCCTGTTAAAGGCGCTTTGGATGACCAGTCTCTAATGTAAAATAAAATAATCAACCGCCCAAACTCCTCCTAGCCTCAAAGATTTAAAAAAATAAAAAGACAATTTCCTGTGTGAAAAAAAGACCCCATCAAAGGTGTCCCTCTCATCATGAGGGTTTTTTTTTTTTTTTTTTTTTTTGTAAAGAAAAAAAAAATACATTTTCGTAAATACCTCATTAACTCCACGGCACGATAGAGTGTCTCTGCAGCAGTTACCAACATTAAGTAGGTGTGAAAAGAGTTACTTTCCGAGCTTCTACCCATTCTGCTTCATAAGTGACAGAGCCAGACATCAAAGCTGCCGCTGTACCCAACGGAGCCGCGGGGATCCGGGAATCTGGCGGCTGCATAGACTGGGCCGGCTGTGGCAGACAGCCGCGCCCGCTCCACCAAAGCTGTTTTTGGAATGTGGGTTTTTTCTCAGTTGGGGCCTATGCTGTCACCATGTCCAATTATTCCTATAGGGAAACATGGAGTTCTCCGGTGGACTATCCAAGGCAGGTGAACAGTAAAGCGAATTTGGTGGCCGGAGTAAGAATGATATTGTACAAATGGCACATCACCCTGGAAAATACCACACCCCCAAACACTTCTCAGTTATTCTTAGAAATCTCCCTCGGTTCCCTGTGAGACAGGGTTCAGCAGCCCGCACAGACAGGACAAAAAGCGCATAGGAGGCAGTTAGGATAACATGGATGTGGCTAAAAATACCCCTCAGAAACACACATAAAAAAGCCAAATCCAACAACAGAACAAGCTAAAAATATTCCAGGCTTTGGCAAAGAGCACAGAGTTAAATAAATTATACAAGAGCCATTCATGGGAGCAAGTTGACTTTCTCTCTTACGGGAACTTGGTTCAAGCTAATAAAAATAATAATTTACTAGCCACTGAGCTTTGCATGAGTTTAAATTTAATTGGTGGGGCTTCTGGCGTTTGTCACTTCTTGGCGATTAGTGGGCTTGCTTGCCCTGGCCTGGGGCGGGGGTGTGGCGGGGGTGGGGGTGCTGAGGCCAGGGTCCCAGGCATCAGAAAAGGGTCTCTGGGGAGCAGAGCACAGTGCTAATACTAATACAGGAGGCCAGAGGAGGCAGGAGGCTGCCTGGGGATCTTCCAGGGAGACAGAAAACCAGCAAGCAAAGCTTGGCTGTTTTAATTTGATAAATGATTGTACACCTTTAAGAGTGTGTTTTAACAATCAAGATACACTCCAGCAAGTTGATAGGATGTTCGCTGTCAACTTACATATGTCATCAGAACGGGCTGTGAACATAAATAACTCGGGAGCTTCGGGACGCTCACAGGTTCTCCAAGGGGAGGTGGCAGGTCGCACCCCAACCTCTCACCCCCCCCACCCGTTCTCCGTGTCTGGAGGTCCTGGCCAGAGGAGTGAAGGGGTGTGGGAACGAATGCTTCTCTCTATTTGTGAGATTGGGTTGGGACCATCCTCCCTGAAGAGATCTCTCTCCCGCCAAAATAAAAGGGGCCAGGACTTCGTGTTCAGAAAAACCATGTGAAGTTGGCGGCTTTTTAAGTGAATCCAGTTTTATGCTTCTACTCTGACTGTGGTTGTCAGGGTGGCATCCTTGGCTCTCATTCTTCCCTAACTAAACACCCCAACATCCCATTCTACTGACCCCTGTAACTCCCCAAGGACTACATTTCCCAGAATGCCTTGGTCTAGCTCCAGACTCTGAGCCTGGGACCCTTTGGATCCCTGAACTGGGAATTCCCAAGCAAAGACGATAAAGTTCAAGCACTGCCACTGGGAATCAGGGCTTTCCGGGCAGCGGAAGGGAGCCATGGTGGTCACCCCAGTGTCTCTTTGCCCTTCTTCCTCTGAGGCCCCAGGAGTCCTGCCTGTCTTCCTCTTTACCACAAACATCTGACTGTAAGTCCCCACAATGGTATAGGCTGCCCTATCCCCTGGATCCTGTGCAGATGCCTTGATTGTGGAGGCCAAAGTCCCAAGAGAGTTCTTCCCTACCCCCTTACCCCTGCCCCAGCTCAGCCTGCACTAATGTGCCCCTTCAGAATCACATTGGAGGGGCCTAGTGGCCCTGTCCTGGGCCTGGCACAGGAGGGGAGGTCCCTGCCTAGGGAGTCCTTGAGGAAATGCCTTCTTGCCTTATTGACCAATATGACTCTGGAGATTCTCAAAAGAATCTCAGGACACAGCTGCTGCCTCAGGCCCTTTGGCAGGCAAGTCCCTGGAGCTCCTTTGTCCAGAGGTTCTGAAGTCCCTGATCCTGCAGGGGTGGTGGCCTGCCCAAGAGGCCTCCAGGTTGGGTGTGTGTATCTCCTTAGTTTCAGACCTACGGTGAACTAGCTTCAGAATTCAAAGCACGTGCCTTGTCTCTTTGGCAAATTAGGTGACTTACTCTGTCCCATGTCCAACCCCTTTGCCTGCCAAGGAGTGTCTCCCCTGGGGTTCCTGGTCCCCATTAACCTCTGGGACCTCATTCTCCTCCCCAATAGACATGGTGTAACAAGCAGAAAACAGAATCGCAAGCGCTGTGCAAGGCCTAGAAAATCAGCTCACAGCCCTCGCTGTGCTGGGAAGGAACAGGGCCTCGAAGGGCCTCCGGCATGGGACGGCACTCCGCTTTGGCTCCGACGCTCTGCCCGCTGACGTTTTTATGGGATAATATACCGTTTAGATCACGCAGGCCTATTTGTCAGTGGGCCGCCCCTGTTTGTCGTAATATATAATACCACTGCGTCCTGTGGCCCTGTGAGCAGCTGCCACCGCAGGCGTGGGGTGTGGGCTCAAGGGAGGTGTTGGTGGGGGTTGAATAAGGGGACACCTTACCCTGCTTCAGGACCAGCTCTGGGTTCACAGTGGACCTCAAGCCTGGTGGAGAGGTGTCCAGTGTCTAAGCTTAGAGCTATCAAGCCTCTGCTTGTAGGCTGCAGCTGCAGCTGTCTACATGATTAGATTCCAGATTCTGTGGGCTAGGAAACATCTCTTTCATTCTGACCTGGGGGAGCGAACAGGTGGGTTGGCTCCTGTCCCTTTCCCCCACCCCCAGCCCCAACAAAGAGTCCAGTGTCTGCATGGGAAGGCTTTTCGGCTGGCTGGAGGCAGTGTTCAGTCAGTTGTTGGTAAAGTATCCACTGTGTGCCTGGAATTGGGGAAGAAAGGCAAGCCAAGCAACCCACTCCTACCTCAGAGCAGGGACACGGTTTTTTTCAGGGGAAGATTTTAGAGATGAGGGGGGCAGTGGAGTGGAGAATGGTTATACTTCCAAGGGAAGGCTTTTCTGAACAGTACACGGGGGTCCTCAAGGCAAAGAACAGCATGGTGGGGGGGGGTGTGTGTGTGTGATGCTGAGGTGCCCTGCCCAAAAAGCAGAATCAGCTTTACTAAGTAAGAAAAGAACTAGCCGGCTACAATCCTCGTGCAAGAGCTGGGCTCTCTTTTCCTCACCTGCCCGTCTGTTTGCAGTGGAACAGGGCCCTTGCTTTCCCTGTCTTCTGCAAAGGCTCCAGAGGAGGGTCCACGGACACTCATTCCTACAGCCAGATGGGACTGGGTTCCTCAGGGCCAGCGGCCTGGGAGTGGGACAGGGCAGGGTGAGGACTGCGTTGAGGAGAAAGTGGGAGTCCAAGTGAGCATCCAGGACACCATGGAGAAGGTGTTCCCTTTAGGGCAGGTTTCCCCTTAGGCCTGGCAGGTTTGTCCCCTTTTGTGAAGCAGGGCCCAAGCTACACACCTGGAAATAGCTCTTTAGCTAGCAGCTGGCGGGTGAAACACAAACACACACACACACACACACACACACACACACACACACACGTGACAGTTCACACCTGCTCACTGTTCTCAACACTTTGGGGTAGGTCTTTTCACTGGTACTGATACATTTCTGCTGGCTCCTAGTGGCCTTCAGAGAATCACATTCCAGTGGCCTGACAGCCAGTCATCTAGGGACAGTGAATTCTCTAGGGCTTCCGGTGTCACCTGCTCCAGCCTTTGATCTCTGCCACCTACTGACTGAGCTGAGCTGCAGGCCCCATGACCCTCTTTGGCACCACCCAAGGCCTCCCACTCTGCTTCTCTGGACCCCCCACAAGACGTCCCCATGTTGAGGTGACCATAAACATGGAGAGTGAGCCTATTCCCCTGTGTCGGATTGCTGCTCAGCCCCCACCTCTGCTTACCTTGTGCTTGGCCACTGGACCTGGAGATGCTGCCCGGGCATTAGCTCTGCTGTGTCCCTCTCAGGTGCTGTGTCTACTCCACCCCACACATACACAACTCAGGGAGGTCCTTCCCAACGAGCTCCCCTTGCTTCTCGACACTCGGGATCCTCTGCTCTGTTGTACGGAGGACTCACTCTCAGCCTGCCCTGTCAGCCCCTTACCTCACTCCTCCCTACGCAGACCCCTCTGTCTCTAGCTAGTGATCGACCTCTAGAGGACCGGCCCCTCCTTGCCCCGTGCCCCTCTGTGTAGAGGAGTGACTGTTCTGACCCCACCAGTGTTTCTTTGCGCTGTGTCACCCCAAGCCACCAGGTCACCTTGCGGAAAACTCACCTGGAAACGAAACCAACCCCCATTTTGAGACTTGTCACAACCCTTTGGGTGTCCTAAAAATAAGCTTTTAATTTTCTTTAAAGTAATATTGAAATGGAAACTAATTTAAATCACAATACATCTTAGGCCAACCCTGAACAAGCCCTTATCATTTCTGAACTTAAAGTTAAGAAAACAACAACAACAACAGCAGCAGCAAAAGTTGTACGTGGCACCATATTTGTCTTTTTATAACACTGGCGATAGGTGGTAAACAGTACAGAGCCAGAACGATCAATCCCAGAAGGGCCTTCAGTGGGAGTCGGGCAGGGAACACTCCTTCAGATACAGACTAGGAAGCAGGGGCCACTAGGATGCTGGGGCCCACGGGACACCTGAATCTGTACTTCTCCTGTGTTGCTGACTACCCTCCAGAACCTCCCTTTGCCTTCTTGGGGTTCGCTGTGTGCTCTGGGCTCTCTGAAGGCTTAAGCAGCCTATGGTTCTGTCTCCTCTCGATACGTATTCATTAGGTCTTGCAGGATGGTTAACAAATAGCATCCAATTATCCTCCTCGTTGTTGTCCTCAGTCGGTTAAAGCAGCAAGTGTTTATTATTTCAGATTCTGTGGGTCAGGAATCTGGGGCACAGGGTGGATTGAACTGTAGGTAGCTTACCAGTTCTTTCCCCTGGGGCCTTCTGGCATCCTTCTTCTGGACAGCATTTTACTCAGAGCAAACCAGAGAGAGAGACAGAGAGACACACAGGGAGAGGGAGAGACAGAGACACACGACACAGAGAGACAGCCTTCTAGTCACACAATCAACCTGAGGTTGCCCTGTACGTGTGTGTGTGTGTGTGTGTGTGTGTGTGTGTGTGTGTGTGTGTGTGTGTGTTGGATACAAATAGGGTACATGTCAGAAACACTGGAGACTATCTCAGCACTCCTGTGGCCATACCAGCCCCCCTGCACCCCTCACTCCTTGGTCTCTGGATACTGGCTCAGAAACCTCCTTAGGGTTTATTCCTTCGAATGGAAGCCTCTCTTCTCACTAAGGCCTTCCTGCCTCTCAGCCTCGTTCCAGCCCCTGGGCACCCCAAAGCGGACCCCCAACGCACCTCACCCTGATTCTCTGTCCCAGCTTCTCTTCCCGATTCTCCAGCATTGCTGTAGACTCCATTGTGAGCTGTCCCCGCTCCACAGGACTCTGGGGATGTGTGAAATGTGTAAACTTGTCCCTTCTACCAGTCAGGATACTGTTGGTCACAGACCCAGACGCCTGAGCCCTGACAGAAGCCTATTCCCTAGCTGTGCCACTACCTAGGGGCTTGTGGGGTTTGTGTGAGACACAGAGCCAGGCTACAGATCGAGTACAGGGCAGCTCATGGCTTCCCCAGATTGCAGGCAGGGGTAGGGTGATGGGGGGGATGAGCCTAGAGCCACATAGGCTGGGGTAGAACCTCCTCTGGATGGTGCATAGGTCTCTCATTCTGTGGCCTTCATAGCAACAGTTCATGTCCTCTGATCTGGGCAGAATTTCCTCCAGTCTTCCCTTTGCCAGCTGTCTGTCTGCCCAAGTGGCGTCAGAGCTCATCCAGCCTCCAGGGAAGGCCCTAAGCAGACCCCAACCCTACCCTTGGTCCCCACTTCCCTGTAAAAGGCAGCTGACTGGGGGGGGGGATGATGCTGGGGGAGGAGCTAATCAGAGCACCACCATGCATTTAGGTGTCATTCCTCCTCTAAAGCTGTTGGGGTTACTTCTAAGGACTGTATTTACCATTGTTTCAGCCCCAACAATGAGCGCCCAGCCCCAGGCTCACCGGGGCCTTCAAACTCTTAAGTAGACAGGGTAAGAATCAGTTGGTGCCTTACCAACCCTGCCCTGAGAGCAGGACCTACCCAGCATGGCAGGGGTGTAGGGAGGTAATTTTCTGCCTTTCCCATCACATATGCACCAAAGGCCTTGTTTCCTTCCCACACTGAAGGGAGCAGGGACAGACAGTCTGCCACAGTGGCACTGCACTTGGAAAGCATCCCGCACCAAGGAGCAAGACACACCCAGTGGTACGCCTTCTCCTGAGATAGGAGAGATGCTCAGGTACAGCCTGCGTTCTGTGCTCCTTAGCTTCACTGTTCAGCTGTAAATTATCTGACCGCTGTGTCTCCACTGGAAGCTACTGCTGGTACCCTGTGCCCCTGAAAGGGTGTGTGGACTTGCAGGCAAGTCAGTGTCCTCATGGGCTGAGCAGTCCTCGCCTCTGCTCAGCAGCCTGGCAAAATGATGCAATCTTGCTGAGAAATGACCATGGTTTCGCGCTAATCAGATCCCCAGACCTCTGTCCCGCTCTGTCTGGGCCTGTGGAGTCTCACAGAACCTTTCAGCACTTGCTGTACCCCTAGCCTCTTTCCTGCACGTGCCTCTATGCTTCTGAGCACCTAGTCCTTCCCTCTCCGTGCCTAAGCCTGGGAGGTCTTCCTGAGAACCAGGACCCATCTCTAGGAGAAAGCACCAGAATCGGGAAGTTGCTTCCTGCTTCTCTCTGCCCAGTGTCCTGTTTTCCGGAGCAGAAGGCAGCACTGTTGCATGCTTCCTTCCCAGACCTTTCCTTGCCCTTTCTTATTGCAAGGTCCTTGTGCCCTGGGTTAGCCTAGATAAGTCTGGTACCAGGCCAAGCGCAAGACACAAATGCCCGCTCCGCCTCTTGGACATGCAGCAGAAGGCTGAGTGGAGGGTCCTGTGGTGGTGAGGAATCCAGGGTGCAGCCTTCACTGGGAAGGGGTCAGCCAGGGCTTTTCAGGGAAAACCTTGAGGAGTTTCGGAGGGGCCCCCATCCGTTCCCTCCGAATGAGAACACAGTATGAGTCTCAGCGGCTGGAGACAGCCGTACCTGAGGCAGCTGTTTGGGAAATGACACAGTCTGGCGCTGGCAGCACAGATCTAGAAGGCCCATGGTCCTGCAGCATCCCTGTGGAATATAGTGTCCCTCGGGCCTCCAGGGGATGATAACTAACTACGCCAAGCCATTCTGGAATCCAGGCCCTGGGTGCCTTCTTTCCCAGTTTTCAGGACAGATGGTTCCTGTGGGCAGCAGGAATTCTCCCAGCCCAGTGTGGCAGTTGACCCGGGGCCAGAGGCCACCGTGTGCATGTCTGTCCCTGCTGCTATACTGCCTGCTAAATCTTTGACACAGGCTGGTGTTTGTCTTGCCTAGGTGTGTGGTACCAGAGGCGCTTCATGGCTGGAGTCTTGCTAGGTGTTGTAGATGGGTCCTCAGTCATCCAGGAAGTGCGAGCCAGCCCAAGCTTTCGGACGAATGGCTTGCTCCAGGAAACCATGGGAAGGTGTTTGGGAGACATGAATGGCCCTCCCTCAGCTCTAGCAGATGAGGTACTTCCCACTTCTCAGGTGGTCAGTGTCAGCTGGGCAAGTGATCCTATACTTTATGTATCAAGAGGGCTTAGAAGTCTGAGCTCCTGCAAGAAGTCAGTCTGTCCGGTTTGTACGTTCCCTGTGCAGCAAGGAGGGCCAGGTTAGGAGAGCCACAGCATGAATACCTGCTGCTCTGGAGACCTGGGCAGATATCTAATGGAGGTAGCTAGCCCCTGGGTGCAGGAGAGACGCTGGGCACCACAGGCAGAACACTGGCAGCAGCAGGGACTTGGGTTCCTTCAGTGGTCCTTTGTTCCCATAGTGCTGTGGGCCTGGGGCAGTGGCTTTCCATAGAACCATCACATACTTTGGCTGTGGGCCAGAGAGGCCCTGGCCACAAGGACTGAGGGCTCACACCTCCCAGCAACCAGGCCGGCCAGGAAATGTGTGAGCATGAATAAAGCTAGGGGAATAGAGTCACAGAGAAGGTTGGGAGCTGCCCGCTAGCAGCTCTAACCTCCCCCTCCCCCATATTCTTAACCTCCCCTCCCTCATATCCTTAGCCCCCTCCCCCATATCCTTAGCCTCCCCCTCCCTCATATCCTTAACCTCCCCCTCCCCCATATCCTTAACCTCCCCCTCCCTCATATCCTTAGCCCCTCCCTCATATCCTTAACCCCTCCCCCACATCCTTAACCCCCCTCCCTCATATCCTTAACCCCCACCCCCATACCCTTAACCTCCCCTCCCCCATATTCCTAACCTCCCCCTCCCCCATATCTTTAACCTCCCCTCCCCCATATTCTTAATATCCTCAATCTCTCAGGGTACCTTGTCTCTGGAGTATCAAGACAGCTCCTGTCACTACTGTGGGTCCTGGATGGGACAAGGGGTTACATGCACCATCACAGACACTTGTCCACTTGGCAGAAGGGGAAATTGCGCCAACCTGGTGATGTCATTACCCACAGACACTCGACTAGGAAGAGTGAAAGTTTTCTGTGGATATAGTTTCATGGACATTCATCCTGCAGGTAGCATGACCTGGTGAGGGTCTGTGTCCCTCCCTGTTTGGGTTTCCTCCGTCCTCTCCATGAATAGTTGAGATGGACCATATTCAGGGCTCTCCTTAAGGGTTATAGGCATGGGTTGAGAGGCTAGATCCGAGAGAACAGGGTGGATGTCCATAGCTGGATCAGAGTTTCCAGTCCTAACTATGGGGCCGATGCTTCTCCGAGATGAGGCCCAAACATGTGAGTGCATTTGTAGGTCCCTGAACATTATATGTATAAACATGTTTGTGTGAGTGTATATGTGAGCATGCATGTAGCCTTACAGGCAAGTATGTATGGGTGGGAAACCCTGATAAACGACACCAGGGTGGCCTTTCTTTATGTGGCTGGCTTATTTCAAGGCAGTGGGAAGAGAAGTGTTGTTTAGTAGTGGAAGCTCTCCAAGCTGGCGGGTGTGGCTCCCAAGAGTGGTGTTGAGCAGCCCTACTTACCTTCTCACACTCTTGCTGCCTGACCAGCAGCTGGGAGAGTCCTGGATTCCCAGCTGCCCCAGAGGGAATGTGTGAAGGACCAGAGTGGGTATGTGCCCTTCCTTGTCCCTCCTGCAACACCAGCCCCCGCCTGCCTGTCCTGGGACACTGAATCACTCTAGGAAGAAGTTAAGCCTCTCCCCGTCCCCCCACTGAGGAGCCTTGGCCACCCGCCTCCTGTCCTAGCCAAGGGGCTAAATTTACTCTTTTAATAAGAACCAGACTTATATCCGATTTTCCTTTTCTTTTATTAGTTCTGGGCTGTCGGTTGAGCCTGGTCCCTTGTCATCACTGCCTCCCGGCCTTTTCCATGGTTGCCCAGTTGAGTGGTTCAGCAACCACAGAGCTTTCCTATTATGGCCTGAGAGTGACTTCCTTTGGGACTTCCGGAAGGTTCTCTCGGACTGGCCAAGGGGCTTCCCGGGTGAGGTGATCATTCCCAGGCCACCCCCATGTCCCAAGGATGGGCCAAGCCCAACGCCCACTGCTCAACATTCTTGGCCTCTCCTTCAGCTCCCGCCCCAGGCCGTGGCTGCAGGGCCTTCCATCTTTCCTCCCTCCCTTTCCTTCTGTTCCTCTCTCTGGGCTTGTCTTAGCCTCTTCTCTAACCACCTCATGGAGCTGGCTTTTGCGGTGTGGGGCCCTGTGATGGCTGGGTGTCCTATCTGAGCTTCGAGGGCTGAAGAGGCCGGTCAGGGAAGCCTATTGCTGAGCTGCAGGCTGACACCTCCTGGCAGTGGGCTCAAAGCTTTAGGGGATTTTTGCCCCCCCCATTTAAGATGGCCCCCTGCTATAACAGCAAGTCTGCCGATGAAGAGGAGTCTGAGGAAAACTGGACCTTGCTTCTCCCAGTGGAGAGACAGCCTTGACCATGTAACCTGCCTTCTCGAGTAATTTTTCTCAGCCACTCTTAGGTTTGGATCTTTCCTGCAGCAAGAGAGGCGGCTGGGATGCTGTGCTGGCTCAGACAGAGGCCTTAAAGCTGCCGCCTGGGGCTGACTTGAGCCTATGGTTGGTTCCCTTCCTCCCAAAGCTAGCCTGGATGTTTATCTACACCAGGGGAGGCGGTGGGCAGACTTATCAGGGTCCACCCAAGTCAGTCAGTGCGAGTCTGGTAAAGACCCTTGGGAAATAGCTTTCTGGAGAATGTGCACAGACTACGTGCCCTCATGTTCAGGAACGGAGTTTGTAAAGGCCTCTAGGCAGCCATGGGTGCGTCCTCACAGACACACAATCTAGACATGCCTTCACAGCCAGCGCTTGTTGTACCCCAACATGCACATATCGTCAGAGACGTACATTGAGAGAGAAGTGTGCACACATTAAGAGACACACCCTTCGAGTGCTTGAAAAAGACCTGTTCCCACCTCTGCCATGTGTGCTGTCCCCATGCTGTCAGGTGCTGCAGCAGATGGGACCAGTGCACACCAGGAGCAGCCTCTTTCCAGTCACCTGGCTTGGGGAAGAGTTTCAGAATTGTTTCTCTACCGGGCCTGGCATCCCTACTCTTAACCCCTCCTCCTCCACCCTCCACCGGGCAGGGGGGTTAGATAGGCGTCATCCGGTTTCCAAGCAGGCTAGACTGAAGCCTTTTTTCCTGATTCTGCACTTGTGGAGAGACCCGTGTTGGAGTTCTGTTCTCCCTAGGGTTCCTGGAATGAGAGGAATGTGGGGTGGGGCAGAAGGGCTGTCTCTCCTTCCTCCTCTGTTCCCTGTGGGATAGGCTTGGTCGGAGAGGAGAACTTTGCTTTCATTTTTTTTTTTCTTCTTTAGCCAAAGATGC